>NW_020230716.1:70189-735581 GCF_003227715.2 Harpegnathos saltator | reverse complement strand
TTAATCCTCGTTCTCTTCTTCTCCCTCGCTCTTCCTCTCTTTCTTCCGAATTTGCGGACGTACGGTCGACTCGCCTGCCTCCCCTTCCCTAGCTTTCGAGGAGGAGGGTAATAAATCGCCGACGGGGTAAATCGCTGTGAGACGGACGCGGACGCGGGTGGATATGTAAATTTGCTCACACGCTAATGACGCTAATTCAGTCCTCTGACACGAAGTCACGATGAGCGATCGATATGTAACTTGCGCGAAATTTAATTTCTGAGGGTCGCGTCTTTGCGTTGGAAATTGCGAACGGCGCGAGGTATCGCGGAGCGGTACGGAGGGAGCTCGCGCGCGAGTCCCGTTTCAGGCTATTTTCCGAATTCGGATTCGAGTCGAGCTACTACGGTCATTGCAAACAATGCAAAAACCATTTTTTCTCCGCGGACGAATAAAATTTGTAAGTGCTAAGGGCCGCTCAGAGAGTCGCGCGAATTTCCACGGTGCTGCTGCGGAAGTGGGTGATTCATGCCAAGGCCGCTATTATCCTTGAAAGGACTGTAAACGAAGCCTGAAATTGACTCCGGTCTCTCTCGCGGGGCGGCGGCGGCGGCGGCGGACATCGCTACTTTTCTTCCATTCTTGCGCGTCTTGGTGGGCGAATTTCCCGAGGGGAAGGGGCTGGTTCGGCAGAACGCGCGTAGGCCGCATTCGCATGAATCCCATTCGTTAAGGCACAATGTCGCTTAATTTCCGAAAGCACTTCGCGCGCGAAAAGCCAAGCGGGCGGCAATTCAATCGCGGCGCCGCGTTCTATGAAAATAGAGCTTAATTCAGGCTCCTCCGTGTCGACGGTGTAGCAGCGGCGCTGAAAACAGCAACAACGACGACGAGACAGCGAGAACGACGAGGGCGAGGACGAGGACGAGGACGAAGGCGAGGTCGAGGACAATAAAATGTCGAAGAGACTCGAATCCTCTCACCCGCTATCCTTATCCTCATATTCGTACCGCGGTCGCGAAAATTCCGATAGTCGTGTCACGCTGATGATATTTATTAAACTTTGTAATGAGATTATCATCTTGTTACAACGTCTGTTTTCAACGATACCTTCAAATATAAGATAGAGCACAAAGTATATTACGGAGGAAGGCAGGAATACGGGGGGAGGAGACCGTGGAATAGGAACGTATTTCTTCGGACAAATTGACGTTCGTTTTTCATCACCGCAAAGTTTTGTGTTTCGGTATGAATTCCCAGGTGGATACGAACGACATCACCTGGTTGAACGATTTCACGATGAATCACATCTTGACACACAAATTGTTTCGGCGAAGATTCTGTTGAAAAATCAATTAACATAAAAAAATCTTTAGAAATCGCGTCGAATGCAAATCAACGCCTCGGAGAAGGAAACACCGTTAATTTGCCGTTAAGCGCGTCTCGCTTTTACCTTCGACTTCTAATCTCCTCGCGTCCAAAGTGTAGTACGCGCTCGTCCCCGAGCTAAGATTCTCCTCTGTCTCTCGGATATCTAATTAATCCCCGCGTATCTCGAGAGACGAGCGATTTCCGGAGTACAAAGTCGCGCGGGGGTGTCTCAATTGAAAATCGCTCTTGCGTCCTCACTATCGGGAAAGTCGTGAGGAATAGTCGTCGTCGTCGTCGTCGTCGTTGTCGTCGTCGTCGTGGTAGTGGTAGTAGAAGTAGTAGTAAAATAGTAGTAGTAGTAGGTCGCTCCTTGGGACGCCCCTCGGTAATTTCCCCCTGGCATTGAGGAATGCGAAAGTCGGCGATTCTTCGTGCAGACGGCGAAAGATAGGGAAACGCGCGCGCGCGACGCAATATAAGATCGATTCTCGACGTCACGAAAGACGGAGGAGCGTCGTCGTCGTCGTCGTCGTCGTCGCCGTCGTCGTCGCCGTCGTCGTCGTCGTCGTCGTCGTCGTCGTCGTCACCGTCGTTGTAGTCGTAGTCGTCGACGTCGACGCCGTCGCCAAGCGATGCGAGTCGATCGTCGTCCACCGGATGGAAACAAAGGATAACGAGGCGCGAAAATCGCTTAACGCGATTGGCCATCGATCCGACGGGAAACTTATCTCGCCCGTTGCTCACTCGCCAAGCCAATAAAGGAGAGAGAGAAGGGGAAGAGGGGGAGAGATCCCTCTTCGGCCTTTCCGCGGGATTAAATATCTCGGGGCAATTTACCTCCTTCGATCTCTCCTCTCCCTTCCGGGGCCTCTCTTCTCCCTCCGTCCGTCCGTCTGTCCGTTTCTTCTTCCCGACCTCTTTCTCTTACCCTCGCTCGAGACGGCGCCGACGCCCACACTGAGATTTCACCATGATAAAACGCACTTGTGCCGGATGCACGATACGAGAAGCGTCCTCTTCCAAATTCCATCGCGGCTCGAGATCGTTTCGTTGCCAAATATAATCGCTGCTAATCTCCTCGCCGAAAACGCCTCGTCAAGAGGGCGCGAATTAGCGAAACACCCCTCTCCGTGTAACTACAAGGACTTCGAGGACCCGTTGCTTGTAACAGCGCGTTAACGTCTTAAGGAACAGCCCGAGCACTGCTTCGTTCCGCCTCATAAATCTATTAGACCCTCGCAGAGAAATCGGACATTACCGGCGATACACGCATATGCGGAACACGCGTAACGGCGAATCTTTTTCGAAAATCCTTCGGGCGCCGACCGCCGGCGACTTTTTTTGCGAACGCAGTCGATAGTCTACGAACAATATCAAAGTGGACTTTCCGTGCGCGCTTGGAGCACCAGCGGGGAGGGGGAAGGGGCTCGATATTCTTTGTAGTCGTTTCGCCGAGGTGGAAAGGAGTTCTCTCTCTCTCTCTCTCTCTCTCTCTCTCGCTCTCTTTCTCTCTCTTTCTCTCTCTCTCTCTCTCTCTCTCTCTCTCACTCTTCCTCCCGTACTTCTACTTCGTCCAAGCGGAAAGAAACCGCACCGTCCCGTCCCGCAGACCTTAGGTCCTTCGTCCTTACGTCCACAGCATCCAATAAACCGACAGAAATAAAAAGATACGCGCGCGCGCGCGCGCGCGCGCACGGCTCTCCCTGCGCCCGCTCCGTCGCTCTGGGAGCGGCGCGGGGTAGAGGTAGGAAGGAAGGAAGAAGGTAGCAGCCGAGCGCTTAGAGGAGCGTTTAGGTTCTTGCTTATACACCAGAAAAGAAAAACTGCCGTTGCCGCTCTGCGGTCGCCCGGAACACCTCCGAGGCTTCCACCGCTTCCACCGGGTGTAACTTCTCTCTCGCGGGTCAATGTTCCGGAACGAACTCCGTAAATATAGTTTCTTGCAAATTTCCTCGCTCACCTCGCTCACTACCTCCTCCCCCTCGCCAACCCCTTTCCGCGCCCGCTGGCGTTTACCAAGTAATATTACACCACCGCCGGGATACGCTGCCGCTGCCGGCTGTGAGCGACTACGAGAGGCTTTTGAATAGATTTTCCGATCTGTCGGATCCAGCCGGGACCGACGGCGACGTCTCGGTGTCTCGCTCTCTGCGAGAGTTCGCGAGGGCCGTCGAAAACGGCGGCGGCGGGGAGCGTATCGAGAGAGACGGGATCGGATCCGGTGTCGAGGCTCAAAGATTGCAATTAATCCTGTATTCGATGGATACACCCGGCTGAGAGAGCGGCGAATTCGCGAGCGACGGAACGTCCGCGATATATCCCGCGTGGCACACGATACCAAAGGTAACCGCGCGCAGTTTTCCGTTTATTAATCGCGGAAAGGGGGGAGAACGCGGCGTGTAGTGGGAATAAATAAACGCGAGTCGCCTCGGTCGGTTCAATTAAAAAGTTCGCCTTGCGGAACATCAAAAAGAACTCTCTTCCGGCCGTCCCGTCCGCCCGCCCCTCTTATCTCCCGCCGAATTGAGCGGAATCAAATGGAATTACGGGAATAAATTCAACGACGTGCGGCGGGACGCCGCGCCGCGCCGGGCGAGAGTTATCTCCGTGGACCACGACGTGTATATTCTAAAAGCGCCCTTTCAAAACCGTCCGCCGTCCGCGTCGATACCCGCGAGGAAGAACGGAGCGAACGAGCGCGCACGAGGGAGTGAATGAGAGCGAACACAGGTAGCGTGCCGCTTCAACTCGAACGAGTCTGCATCGCTCCGGGTCGTATTTAAACAGATAAATCGACCGCACGCGAACCCACCTGGTCTTTAGCCGCCGTCGCTTAAGTAATCCGCACGATAAATCTGACCGACCTCTCCGTCTCTTTCTCTCTCTCTCTCTCTCTCTCTCTCTCTCTCTCTCTCTCTCTCTCTCTCTCTCTCTCTCTCTCTCTCTCTCTCTCTCTCTCTCTCTCTCTCTCTGTCGATATAAACCGAGAGGACAACCATGGCAAATTAATTGACGAGAGAGCGCCTCCGTAACTCGTTAGGAAGTAACGTACAGGGTGCTCCGGCCGGGAAGCAGCTCGGGAGAGCAGATGCTTGGGGAATTTCGACTAATTCGAAGTCGATTTATCCTCGCGAACTAATACGGATAATACTGTCGCCCTCCTTTTCCTATTCTTTCGAACGCCCCACCGCAAATGCGACGGAGGACCGCGAACATTCTCCGCGTCGCAGTGAGTCGCGACGTATATAGACTACTTCCTCCCTTCTCGCCCTGCACAACCGAGTGTATTCGCGCACACGAGTGTCTCCTGTATATATTCCGTGAAAGATATATTCTCTATAATTAGGCAGTTCTTCTCGCTCCCCAGAGTCTGGCCGGCCGATGGAAGTCCTTTGGCGGACCGCCATTCGCGTATTCGCGCCAATTATGTTTCCCGTGCGAATCCGATATGAGCGCTGCAGCGACGAGAGGCGACTCTCGCTCTCGCTCTCGCTCTCTCCCGCGGGCTACGATGCGGGAAATGTGCGAGGATACAACGGTACGCCTCGGTACTTATCTGATCGCTAATAACACGTGGAGAGACGTCCGTTACCGCGAAGCACGTAGCTCCTTCTCTCTCTCTCTCTCTCTCTCTCTCTCTCTCTCTCTCTCTCTCTCTCTCTCTCTCTCTCTCTCTCTCTCCCCCCCTCTCTCTCTCTCTCGGTCGCTCCGAGCCTTATGGAGCGCGCACCGTACGCCGAGGTCGTACGTGCATGCCGCGCAGGATCCTGCTTTATGGGTCATCGAGTCCAGGCGTCGTCGCAATCGAGAAATCGCGACCGAACGGTGTTTCGTCGTTGACGACGACGACGACGACGACGACGTGAATCTCGCTCGTAAATCGCGTCACCCACCACCGCGATCGCGTCCTGTGCCTACGGCCATTAATCCGCTCCTCGTTTTATCTCGGAGCTTCTACGCGCGAGCGAGCGGATCGCTCAGCTGCGGAGTTCATTTAACGATGAAACACAAGATGCCGCCCCTCCCGGCTTCCTCCTCGTTTCCTCCCCGGCGAGGACCGTGATTCCCGAGCGGGATATCTCGCGAGCGTGTTTCGTGCGCCGCGCCGGCGGAAATCAATCCCGCCCAAGTTATATTCACCGGGCGAGACGCGTCTGATGACGAAATGAGATCCGCGAGTGAAATATTAGGCGCGCGAGATATCCGAATTGACATACGATCGAGAGCGAAGACGTCCGACTGAGAAATAAAGTAGCACACCGTGGTCGAAAGAGCGAGATCAGAGTAGCGGCGAGCATTTGCAGCGGCCTTCTTCGTCTTTGAAAAATTTCGCAACGAGAGAATTTATATTTTTATTCTATTTCTCTGTTTTCATTTTTAGTACTCTCACGCGATAAATTTTTCCCATGGAGATCGGACGCGTTCACAGATTTCGCGGGGATAAAAGTGTTGCGCGATTGTTCCGTCGCTGGGGTGCACGTCACACCTGGAAACGGGAACAGCCGATATCATCCGGTGACGCCGGCGAGCGTCAAAAGGGGGTAAACGAGCCGTTACGTGCATGCGATATTTTTTCGGTTTCTCCCAATCTACATGGCACAGATTGATATCGATTGTTCCCGTTTCGCGGGGGAGTAATGTGACCAAGTTTTTGCCCAAGGTTTCAAACCGTGTATGCATGCGCACTCTCCGCCACCGCCTCCGATTTCAACCGAGTCGCTTTGTGCGAGACACCGGGTGCATCTGAACCGACGAGAGGCGGTTCGGACAAAGCCGTGGCTCCCGGAACATATTTAGATAGTTTCACGCAAAAGCTTTTAGAGATTAGGCAAGGCTTACTGTTGTGCATCCCCGCGAGTAACGAGGGGATTAAACCGGTCATAATATCCCTAACGTCGTAGACAAATGCTCTCGTCCGCTTTGATCCTGCGCGCCGAGATGTCGGTGCCGATCCAATTTGCAAAAAAGGGAAAGGAACTCGACCATTTAGCATGCAGCAACGATTCGCGTCGTGGCGGTGATCCTTGAGAGGATAAAACGCGATGAAAGAAAACAGACCTTTCAAAGTCAGAGGTCGGTGTTGGACAGTTTGTTTTCTTGTTGGATATTAAAATGACGTTCTCGAGAGGGGATGATCGATAAATATTATTTATCGTTTCGGAAGTCGCTACATCTCACGGATCGTGCGTTGAAAAAGTGACTATCTTGGGGGAAATATTCTTCCGCCACGCGGCTGTGATTTGCGAGAAGGGGAGAAAACGAAGTGTTTACGAGAAAAAGAAAGAGCGACGAGAGAGCATCTCGAGCAATCGGTACGCGTTGCAATCTTCCCGCGACGCGACAGGATCTTATATCGATGCAGCGGCTAAGAAGGTACAGTGGAAGGACCGTAGAAGACAGTGTGAGTGCCCACAGATCGTCGGTGAGAGCAAGAGGGTGGTGTAGGTGGAGGAGGAGGAGGAGGAGGAGGAGGTAGTGTCCAGTTATTGACCGGCGGAAGGAGGGTGTCTCAGGCGTCTCCGACACCTCTCTGAAGTTAGCAGGACCAAATCGGCAAAATCAAATCGCATCTATTGGATTATTCGGTACCCATTTTATATTAATTTCTATCATTAATCTTAATTTTGTATCCTGTGTCGTTCCGAAAAACACTTTGGCGCCGGTAACTTTATAATTTATCTCTGTGATAGACGTGAAATGAACATTTAATGGACGTCCGTAATATTCACCCGTGATATCTATCATCAATGTTCATTATGTACGGATAATCTAGAACTCCTATGAAGACTAAATTGTGGCGTCGATTGGAAATGTAAAGAATTAATTTGAGGTCTAATAATTTATTGCATTTCTAATTGAGACTTCTTTTATTATTTGTTACATTATTATTTGTTATTATTTATAACAATTCCAAATAATCTCTATAAAGGAGCTCTATATAAGAGTTTCAATAAATGCTCATAGGACTCCTAAGGAAGATCCATGTATACGCATACACATAAATCTAATTTCATCCCCTAATTTATTTATGTGTATGTGTATGTCTAAAATTGTAATATATATATTAAATTATACATTGCATTGTTTTAATTGTATTACATTGTAACATTGTATTTTTAAATATATTTTATATATCATATATAATTACAACATATATTGTATTAAAAGATAAATAAGAATAAAATGTCTTTAAATATGAACTGAGTGTTTTCTTATTAGTTACCATTATTTTACTCATTCCACATCCCTTGGATACCGAAAAAATGCAAAATTTCGTGTTACTTTTCGTTCGTTATATTCTCCCGTTGATGAAATAGGAAAATCCAGAAGTTGAGAAAAACTCAGAAATTTTAAATTTCCCGCCTAAATTCGGGATACCTCTCCGGTCAGCATGTTCTCCTGATACAAAATGCGAAAACCGAGAAACTGAGAAATTCAAATTTTCCGCCAGAAATCCGGGATACCTCTTCGGTCATCATGTTCTCCTGATACAAAATGCGAAAATCGAGAAACTGAGAAATTCAAATTTTCCGCCAGAAATCCGGGATACCTCTTCGGTCATCATGTTCTCCTGATGCAAAATGCGAAAATCGAGAAATTGAGAAATTCAAATTTTCCGCCAGAAATCCGGGATACCTCTTCGGTCATCATGTTCTCCTGATACAAAATGCGAAAATCGAGAAATTGAGAAATTCAAATTTTCCGCCAGAAATCCGGGATACCTCTTCGGTCATCATGTTCTCCTGATGCAAAATGCGAAAATCGAGAAATTGAGAAACTCAAATTTTCCGCCAGAAATCCGGGATACTTCTTCGGTCATCATGTTCTCCTGATACAAGATGCGAAAATCGAGAAACTGAGTAATTCAAATTTTCCGCTGGAAATCCGGGATACCTCTTCGGTCATCATGTTCTCCTGATACAAAATGCGAAAATCGAGAAACTGAGAAATTCAAATTTTCCGCCAGGAATCCGAGATACCTCTTCGGTCATCATGTTCTCCTGATACAAAATGCGAAAATCGAGAAACTGAGAAATTCAAATTTTCCGCTAGAAATCCGGGATACCTCTTCGGTCATCGTGTTCTCCTGATACAAAATGCGAAAATCGAGAAACTGAGAAATTCAAATTTTCCGCCAGGAATCCGGGATACCTCTTCGGTCATCATGTTCTCCTGATACAAAATGCGAAAATCGAGAAACTGAGAAATTCAAATTTTCCGCTAGAAATCCGGGATACCTCTTCGGTCATCGTGTTCTCCTGATACAAAATGCGAAAATCGAGAAACTGAGAAATTCAAATTTTCCGCCAGAAATCCGGGATACCTCTTCGGTCATCATGTTCTCCTAATACCAAAGTATGAAATTTCCGAAAATTTTGGGATTCACAGATTTATATCAGGAGGATATAATGAGCAAAGAAGTCTTTAGGAAAGCACGTTTAAAGAGATTTCAATAAAAGAAATGATACATTTGAAAATTATATGTATTTATTTTTCTTTTATAAATATACAGCATAATTGTAACATATTATAATACAGCAGAATATAAAACTATATGGTATACAATGATATATAATAAAATTGTATTTATTATATAATATTAGTATATTATATATATTATATATTATTATATATTATTATATAATATTACACACACACATACGCGCGCGCGCGCGCGTGTGCAACACAATATATTGTAATATAAAATATACAATATATAATATACACAACTACAATATATAATATAAATTACAATACATGTATAAATCTTTCTCAAAGTTTTTATGGACATTACTTGAAGTTATTTATTAAGCATATAAATAAAATGCGCATTAGTTAAAAATATATCGTATTATTTGATCCGTAAATAATTCGTTACTTGCGATTAGGATCTATTTCATATATATAAGAGTTTTAGGTAATGTCTGTAAAAACTCTAATATACATAATTTTAATATAATATAATAATACTAATATACATAATATTAATAAATTAACGTTAATAGATTGCCGAAATAATCGTGCCATCTGTAATTACACAGTTTCAGTAATACCAATTATAATACATCGTATCAACTTTAAAAAGTCGCGATCGGTTCTACTAATAAGAAAAGATACTTTGTTTTTTATGAAGATCGAGGGTGGTTTTTGAGGGAATTCAGCAAGTAGAAAATCTGTAATTACAGATTTTTTGAGTGATTAGTAATTACAAATTACCTGACCCACTGTAAAAGTCATGATCGTTCCTGATAACAAGAAGGGAGGTGCTTTGCTTTCGAGCAAAAACGTCTTCCTGCATTGTGGACAGGTGCGTTTATTCTTTGTAAATATTCTCGTTAATCGCGCCGATCGAGCCGAGTTTCCCTCAGAATACTCGCTGAATTAACTAAAAAATAATGAAGCCGTCTATACGTTGACGAAGTTTAATCCCTGCCGGGATACCTTAATTTCCGGCGTTATAAATAATTTCGCGAGTTTCGCGCGCGTGGAGCTCCCGCTGGAGAAAAGTCAACCACGAAACTCGTCGAGGCGTCCGCGCCATCGTGTAAACATGATGCTGCTTTTTTTACCGTACTCTGTCTAAAGCGGAGGAAACGAGAAAGAGAAAGAGAGAGCTGACGTGTCGTGTCAGCGATTTGGGATATAACGTAAATTCGCGCGAACGACGCAACAAGAGGAGACAGAACGTATATCGCGCTATAAATATTATATTAAAACATACGTGCGAAATGTATCTCGTGTTCATTTGATTGTCTATTTTTCAATTATCGAATTTTCAAATCATCGAGCGTATTTAAATTAAAAAGTGCTCTCAAACATTTATTTATTACGTTTATCGATTATTCGATATTACATATATCGAATATTTCGCTCATAAATTGATATGGGAGGCGGCGGTAGAATTTTATTAACTCAAATCCCAGCCTGGGATTCCCAGGATGTAATGAAAGTAACGCCGAGTCGAGAGC
This sequence comes from Harpegnathos saltator, assembly GCF_003227715.2. Classification (NCBI taxonomy): domain Eukaryota; kingdom Metazoa; phylum Arthropoda; class Insecta; order Hymenoptera; family Formicidae; genus Harpegnathos; species Harpegnathos saltator. The sequence goes on along the minus strand of NW_020230716.1, from coordinate 725,262 downwards.
TATTATTGCAATTATTGCGTTAAACAATACGAGATCGCGCCTGTCCCCGACGTCTCTCGCGTTCTCGGTTATTTTAGCGCTAATACGGGAATTAAATTGCAGTCATCCGCTGATCCGAAACCTATATACAGCAGTTTTCATTTTTAATTAAAATTATCGCGCTTACGTTATTATGTTATTCACAAACCGTGTTACCGTCTGTCAATAAAATACCGGAGTCATTTGCGAGGAATTCCATTCGCAACTACGTAAATCTACCTCAAGGCTGGGGGGATACGGTAACTATTTTTGTTTACATTCAAGCGAGTCATGAAGGAAATCGCGCGCTCGCAAAGATTCCTAATATAACGAGAAAGAGAGAGGAAAAGGAAAGAGAGAGAGAGAGAGAGAGAGACAGAGAGAGAGAATTGAAAAACGTACAAACAACGATACAAGCTCGACGACGTTTATACCCCAATTTCAAAGATCGACAATTTCGAAGCACCGACACGTCCCGCTTTGTCGAGGGGCGTTCGCCCAGGTGCTTCGAAAATAGTTGGCGCGCTGGATTGATACATCCCAGCGGAGTGTCGGTGTCGATTGCGGAATAAAAAGAGCGCCGCGAGCGGATAATTCCGCGTAGCAAGTCCCGGCGCGTTAACGAGATACGGAAGCGCAATTTCGACGCCCTTTCATGCTTCCCGAGGCGACTCGGGCGGTTTCCTCGAGGGGGGCCTCTTCCTCCTCTTACCCGTCGTCGTAAGGACATCCACTCTGCTCCTCTCGCAACCGTAGCGGTGCCGATCGCTGAGCTTCTTCTTCTTCCTTCTTCTCCTCCTCCCTCCTCCTCTTCCTTCTTTACCGTCTCCTCTTCCTTCTCCCCTCGCCCTCCTTCCTCGATATCCGATCCAATAATCCGATACCGAGCGGTCGTCGGAGCGTGAAATTATGGGCATTGACACGACACTGCGGGCTCTCCTGCGCGGCAGGATCTCGCTCGCTCGTTCCGACGACGGAAACGACGAGGACGAGTAAGACGATCGTCGCTGAAAGATCAAACTTTCTCCGCCGGAGAGGCGTCGATGCATCGGACACGGTGTGCCGCGATGTCTCTCGATCTAACTCGCGCCTAATTAATATCGCGTTTTATATAATTAATGAGCAACTTCATATCTCTCCTAGATCGTACACGTCATCCCGTTACGTAATCTGCTGATTGCCGGAAAGTCTCATGTCCCGTCGCTTAGTCCGCACTAAATGAAAATGTCTACCTGTCTCGGGGTAATTAGATTCACAGGCGATTCTTTCGATTGAAGAAGCAACCGCGAGATTAGAAAGAAACGTCCGAGTGTGTGGGGGGGGGGCGGTGGGGCGGTGGAAGGGAAAGCGTTCGTCGCGAAACGTTCGCGAGCGCCGAGCGCGCATATCTTCCACCTCGTCCCCGACGCGACTATAATCTAGAGATTACTTATAAACCAACGACTTGATGTATACCACGCGGTCCTCACGTACGCGCGCTCGGCGCTGAATAAAACACAGCCGGGGTGGTCAGCTGGACAGTTGGACGCGGGTGTACAGAGAGGTGCGAAATACGCCAGCTTCCAACTGGCGCGCATACACACACCCGTAGTCCCGACAAGCGGGGGGATATCCGTTTGAAATACGTTCGCGCACACACACACGCACACGAGAGTACGCCCACACACCATTCACATATTCAACCACACACAGACGCACACACGACGTCCACCTACGGACGCAACTCCGCTGGAGGTCCAGCGCGGACGCGCGGCCACTGGAGTGGATAGCCCGACGAGGGATGTAATAATCTGCGTCCGCATTGTCCGTCTTGCCGGCATGGCCGAGTCCTTTGACATCTCGCGGAGTTTAATTAAACTCGAGCGTATAATAGCTCCCCGACGACGACGACGACGACGACGACGACGACGACGACGGCGACGACGGCGACGGCGACGGCGACGGCGACGGGCAGGCGAGCGAGCGAGCGAGACCATGGTCCGACGTCGTCGTTGCCGACGCTCGTCGACGCCGCGCCACCGTTCCTCTTCCCCGCGCTCTGGCATCTCGCCGGTCGTCGCTGTCGCCGTCGCCGTCGCCGTCGTCGGGCGCCTTGGTTGTTTTGCGGATCTCGGACAGCCGGGTAGCTGTCACCTGTCCCATGAGCACGCGAAAGAATCGCCGAGATCTCTCTCTCTCTCTCTCTCTCTCTCTCCCTCTCCCTCTCTCTCTCTCTCGAGCGCGCGCGCGAGCCGCGCCCCGAAGAGGAAGAGAGAGAGAGAGAGAGAGAAGCGAGGGGCCGGACTAGACGCGGTCGATCGAGCGGATTGTTTCCGCTGTGAGCGAGACGGGTGTACCTGTGCGTCGAATGTTCAGGACGATTGTCAGATCGTGAAACGATGCGATTGAAAACTCTCGCGGAAATGATCTTCGTACGCGTGATAAGCGAGATGCAGAAAATGGGGATGGGAAAGGAAGAAAGAAAAGGAGATAAAGAAAGAGGGAGAGACACAGTCTCATTCGAGAGCTTCATTAAGGCGAATTAACGGAAAGCACAGCGGCGTTGCGCGCTTCCCTCGGGAACACTCTGTGTAAACTCGATTTCCCCGATATTAAAATGCCTCAAAGGCGTCGATGATGCAAACGCGCCGCCCGTTGCGCCGTTAATTTCGCTCGGGAACCATTTCTCCAGCGGCTATAAACGCCGGCAAAAGACGAAAGACCAGGACGAGAGTCCGGGAACAGGAGGATACAGGGATCGAGGGGGGAGGGGGGAGGGGGAGAGAGATGAGAGCGAAAGGCGGTCGCCTGTCTTTCCGCCCAAGAAAGCAGCCAGGTATTTTAATTAGCGCAAGTACGTCGTTTCATATTTGTACAGGGCGAGAGCGGCCGCTTTAGCGTTGCACGACGTAATGAATATTAATTCGCGGGGAGACCTTCTCTGTCCTCCTCCTTCCTCTCCTGCACTCTCTCCCTCTCTCTTACTCTCTCTCCCTCTCTCTGTTCCTTGCCGCACCTTGCTCGCACGCTTTCGGGAAATAGGGAAGAATATGGTGCAGGAAAAGAGAGCCTTCAGCCGGCGATCGCTCTCTTTTTTTCTCTCTCTCTCTCTCTCTCTCTCTCTCTCTCTCTCTCTCTCTCTTTTCGCCACCCTCCTCATCTCATCTATCCCTCACTTGCTGCTCGCTTCTCTTCGAGATTATTGCTATTCTCTTCCTCCGCCTTTTCGCCGCTTAATAATTCAGGTTGCGCGGACATTTTGCAGCTTCGCAGACTGAGCTCTCTCTCCCTCCCTCCCCTCTCTCACCTCTCTCAGCCGGTCCTTGCGAAATGAGCCGAGACAACGCAAAAATGGACAAAGAGGTGTCCCGTCGGCCGACTGACGCGGTAATCGGCTTAATACCCAAGGAGGAAACGCTCTGTAATGTATAATGTAGCGATAATGTGAGAATACGGTGAAATCGAGAGGGACGAAAAAGCGCGAAGAGACCAAGATTACCGACGACATTGAAGGCAAGGATTAAATGAAGAGTACCGAGTTGGGAATAAGAGACCTAGAAGAGAGACACAGGTTTGTGCTGACAAAGAGACGGAGACTCTCGCGAAACGAACGCAAACGAGGGATCGCATAATTATTAGTTATTACAGTAACGTAATAATGAAGCGGTCGACGTGAGAAAAGCGGCGACAGGCGCGCGCGATCTGAAAAGCGAGGAAGTTAATCAGACGCGGAAAGCGCGGTGGAAAATTGCAACGACGGTTGACAATAAAATTACACAATTCTGCAGCGTCGCACGGAGCGATGTGACATAAAGACAAGGTGCCCGCGCGAGGCGCGGTAGAACGGGAAGAAACGCGGCGGAGAGATATTTGAGCGAGCGTAGATTGAGGCTAACGGAAGGAAGAGGAAGAGGGTGGAAGGAAAAGAGGGCAAGAGAGTCGGAGAGGGAGAGAGAGAGAGGGAGAGGGAGAGAGAGAGAGAGAGAGAGAGAGAGAGAGAGAGAGAGAGAGGAGAGAGATGAAAATGTAACACCGTAGTAATAAAGTCGCGACAATTTTATGATATTAGCGTCGGCGTGTATAGTAACTGAGAGATGGAACGGGCGAAACAACGTGCGCGAAAAAACGCGAGAACGGGAGCGAAACGGGGGAAGATGAAACGGTCCGTGAGACAATGCAAAAATGACTAGACGCGTTCTGACGAGCGGCATGACAATTAGCTGGAAATTTGGAAAATGAGGGTGGTGTCAGTCTCCTCCGATGGGTCGTTTCGTGACAGGATGTAATAATGTAATAATTACAAAATTAGAAAAGGGGAAAGCAAGAGGAGGAGGAGGAGGAGGAGGAAGACGAAGAGCGTGAAACGACGACGTAGAAGACTGGGCCGCACTATTGTTGCAATAAAAGTGCGACGGGAAAGGACCGGAGTGTGCGACGATGTAAACGGTAAAGTACGTGACGTAACAAAAGCGCTCTGCCGCGAAATGGTGCGTTGGGGGGGGAGAGCTTGCAAAAAAAAAGGAAGCGAAGGGAAGGAAAGTCGAAAAAGAAGATCAAGGAAAGCGGGGAAAGGTCGCCGCCGCGCGGCTCACGCGCTCCGCGGAATAACGGCGTTCGGCGAGCATTCTTTAGGTGTCCCGCAAAATTTCGCCCCCGCCGAAAGACAGATTTCTTTGTAATCTCAGTATCACCGCGGCCTTGCGGCTTTTTACTCGCTCCCGTTCCAATCGACCAATCAATCCCGAAATCCCGCGATCCCGATCTCGCGTCAAAATTTTTCAAAATTCACCCCACTCCTTCCGAAGTCGAGGCTTCCTCCGCGAAAATCCAGGCCGGTAAAATAGTTTCGCACTTGCAGCCGTAAGTGCAGCTTTTCTTTTCGACGAAAAAATACAGCCTCGTTCTCGGGGATATATTCTCTAAGAATAGCCGAAAAGAATAGTCTCCCTCTCGCGCGGGCTCAGGCCGGCAAAAACTGCGGAAATAGAACACGCGGCAGTAAAGTCGCGAGCATTCTGCAACATTAGCGCGACATCGTAATGGAGAGACAGAACGAGCGCGGCGGCGATGTTAAACGAGAGAAACGGGCGCGAAGTGGGATAAAGCGCGAAGGACTAAACGGGTACACAGGGTGCGAGCGGACAATTGTGCGAGCGAGAATGAAAGAGAAAGAGAGAAAGGAGAGAGGAAAGGGGAGAAGAGGAGCTAGAGAGAGAGAGAGAGAGAGAGAAGAGGGGGGAGGGGCAAGGGCGGTTTGAGGGGTTGCGGCGAGAGTGAGGTCGGAGGGGAAAACATCGCCCTTACGCAAACTATGCGCTCACTCGAAAGATCGTTTCAAGGTTTACGGAAGGCGTATAATCCCGTTTATCGTCCTCGTAAATCCGGGGATATATACTCCACGCCGTTCGTCGCCCACCCCCCGTAACCACCCCGCGCGCACCACTGCCACCACCCGTCCACCCGCCATTCGCGTGTAGGGAAACCTGGGTGGTGCTTTAATCCCTTTCCATTTTACGAGCGCCTTTTACGAGCGCGCGCGCGCGCGCCTTGCAGGACCCGCTTGCGCGCCGATATGCAGGTTTTGGAAACGAGCGGCTTGCCTTCCGGCGGCTCGGAACGCATCGGGTGTCCCGGAAACGAGCGAGATGCTCGATCTTCAGCAACGAGTCGATTTTTCAACGCGTTCTCCCTCAAACTCGCCGAATCGTTTACACTCGAGTCGACATTTCAAGATAACGTCGAGGCCCTTCACTTTGCGCTTATCTCAGATAACCTCCTTCCTGAGCTTCCTGTTTTATTCGCGTCTCGCTCGAGTGCGAAATTTGACGAGGAAGTTTGGAAAAATTTATGATCGACGGAGGAGAGAGGAAGGAAGAGAGGAGGAAGCGATGCGCTGGTGATGTTGGGCGACGAAATTTCCTAGTTTGTTTCCGCTAACGTTATCCCAAGGCGTCATGTGATGGAGAGTCTGGACTTTTTCTTCTAGGACACCTGGTACGTGCGGATGCCGGGGCGTATCCCGCGTCGTTGGCGGAAGTACCGCGCGACGGAATAAAATCGTCCGCTTGTATATCATGAAAATTGCTCGCGAAAACAACAACGGCGTTGCCGTGGCGTCGTAAAGGCCAGAGAACGACGCGATTCGATTCTTCGTTTTCGTTGCGTAGGAGCAAATGGGATTTAGCGGGATACGACTCCGTCGTTGCCCCGCGCCATTCTTCGGGATGTATTTTATACACGGTACCGTCGCGCTGTGTGCGCGTGTACGTGTGTGTGTGTGTTTGTGTGTGTGTGTGTGTGTGTGTGTGTGTGTGTGTGCGTGCGTGCGTGTGCGTGTGTGTGTGTGTGTGTGTATGCATGTGTAAGCTTGCGTACGCAGCATTACACGGACGATAAAGTTTCGACGCCGATTACACAAAACCCCATTCAAACGCGAGCTCGTGAACACATCGCGCGTATTATTTTCAGCGCGAAATAGATTTCTTCTGCATTTGCGCGTATTACCATAATCATGATCGATTTCGTCGATAAAATTTACCGAATGCTCATTCGCGCGGCAAAATCTCCGTTCCCGAGCAAAATTCGAAAAAACGCGCTATAAAATGTCCTGTCAAACTGAATGCCTCGAGAGAAATTATCCGCGGAGCAATTATCTGTTATTAGCGAGAGAGAGAGAGAGAGAGAGAGAGAGAGAGAGAGAGAGAACTGTCTAATTCGTTTGTCGAGTGACGCTTTATATAATAAAGGAGAAAGGTCGGAGATCAATTTCTCCTCCGCACCTCCGTGTCTATACTTTATAATTAGCGCGACGTCGAGACGTGAAAAAAAACAACGAAAAATATTAATAACTGTGCTGTCGCTGCTCATGATAAATAATGAGTGACTTGACGCGACGAGTCGCATTTCTCGCGAAAATTACCCAACCCGTCCGTCCTCTCTTTCTGTCCGCAGCGTCGTAAAAGTGACACTTCAAACTCGAGCTACGAAAACGCGGACACGGGGAGCGTGATACCGTATGTCTTCGCAGTACCGCGAACGATCAGAAATTGAAGGAAAGTTCACGGTAAGGGCAAGAACCAGCGGGCAAGGATAACTCGCTCGGCGGTAAGCGGGAAATAAATTTTCCGCGGGTGAAGCTCGCCGTCACAAAAGGATGGTGAAGGCGAAAGCAAAGGCGCGGTTATGTGTTCGCGAGTCTCGTGCGCATCCTTGCACCTGCCGTCACACTCGAGCGCCGAGTTTCGCGGAAGTTCCGAGCGAAAGAACAACAAAACCCGCCGCGAGTACAATAAATCGTCCATCGCTTTCAATATCGCGATGCGCGAGCGCTGAGCTCACGTTCTCGCGCTTACGCTTTATCCCCTTTTTCTTCCTCTTACGAGAGAAAGATAGGTCCCTACATCTTCTATTTCGACCGCGATGAGAGAGTCGGATAAACGCGTAGGGAAGAAGTGAGAAGGGATGAAACGCGTTTTTTAGACGCGAGAATGAATTTTTCGAGATGTGATTTACGTGTGTGAGACAATTAATGAATCTTGCCGATTGTTTCCGTGCGCCTTGGGAAAAATGAAAGTTGAATTCTGCCTCACGTGTTCTTGAAAATTACACGAAACTTCGTTGGATCGAAACAGGTTTCTTCAACTCCCACGCCCTGCGCGATTAGTGCGGCTGAGCCGCGAGGCGTCGCGTCGCATTAAAATATTTAACCGGCGTGCTTTGCGTAAAACGTTCTCTCCAAAAGCGTGTTCCACGTAGTACGTAACGCGCGGTATCTGTGTCAGTCAGTCCAGCACCGTGGTGGAAGAAGCCGCTCGGCACCGGCGGGGTTGTAAAATCCGACCTCGCGAGCCCCGAAGAAAATCACGCCTACACCTGCCTGCGTCGCGCATCTTGTCTACTTACTCGCTTGCACGCGCTCGCCTCGCGACGCGTCGCACCGCGAGGCGTACGAACACGCTTGAGAGTACGGAGACGCGCACTGAGTTAGCGGAACATGAAAGTTGAAAGGGAGACGCACGCTCGCGCGCTCGCTCGCTCGCTCGTTCGCGCGCGCGAGGGTGGAAGCGGCATGGTCGAGTGATGCGAGCGAGGGGGCGGCTGCTGCAAGGTGAAACGGGTCGACAAGGACGCGCGCGGTGGATATAGTACATGGTACATGTGAGCTGACGAAGAGAGGAGAAGAGACGGAAGGTTGAAGGGAGCGAAGAGGATGGCGAAGGGAGGAAGGAGAACGCGCGCGCGCGCGAGAGAGAGAGAGAGAGAGAGAGAGGCGGTAGTTGTGTGTCGAGGGCTTGCAATCCCCCTTCGACCCCTTTCCTCTCTCGAGAAGGGGGTTGGCGAGGGGACGGGGGTGGCGAAACTATGCGAAGAATGTGCAATTAGTGAACAGAGCATGAGGTGGAGCCGGGGGTGAGGGACGGCGCAGGGGTAGTTGGGGATGGTACGGGTCCCGGAAAGGGAGCGAGTATACGGAGAAGGGGGCACAGGGGGTTGCCGACGGATCCTGGTATGGTGGTGCCATGCCGGCGGACGGTCTCTCTCTCTCTCTCTCTCTCTCTCTCTCCTCTCTCTTCTCTCTCTTCTCTCTTTTTTTTTTTCTCTTCTCTCTCTCTCTCTCTCTCTCTCTCTCTCTCTCTCTCTCTCTCTCTCTCTCTCTCTCTCTCTCTCTCTCTCTCTCTCTCTCTCTCTCTCTCTCTCTCTCTCCCACTCTCTCACTCACTCACTCACTCTCTATCTCGGTGTGTCGGTGGCGATGTTGAGGATAGTAGTGGTGGCTGTAGCGTCGAAGAAAATGGAAAGAAAGGAAGATGGATGGAATGGCGCCCAAGGATGATAAGAAGAAGAGCAGACTGGGTTGCGGGAGCGCTCTCACTAGTGGTAGTAGTAGTAGCAGTAGTAGCAGTAGTAGTAGTAGTAGTAGCAGTAGGGGTTTGTCGAGGTCGTCAGGGTGGGGGTCACCGTGTCAAGATGCGAGAGGATCCTCCTTCCGGCGCAAGGACATTTATCGACTTCCCAGGCTCCCTTTTGCCCTCGCGTCCTTGCGTCCCCGAAAGTATACACGCCCATATAGCTTTTCAGGAGTGCCTTTTGAGTCGCGTACAGAGTATCTCTCTCTCTCTCTCTCTCTCCCTCCCTCCCTTTTTCTTCTCGGCTTCCCCGTTGTACGTGCTTCGCGCGCGATCAGATAGTTGACGACTTCCTTCGCTCTCCCTTCATTCGCGCCCGGGAACTTGGTCATATCGCTTCTCCAGAAACGTTCTCGAGATGAGAAAGTCCTTGGAATCGCGATGTCTTAGGACGACGCGCGAACGCGCCGTCGGACGGAATCGTATGGTGTAATTTGCTAACGAATCGCGCAACTTAATATTACATGAGAAAAAGTTGAAAACTTTCTGCCTTTGCAGCTGTGAAAGAACAAGTCAAGCGAAAGAATCTGTGCCGCCACACTTGCAATTGCTCCGATCCTTTTTCAGCAGCGCGCAGCGCGCTGCTGAATTTCCCTCTCGGATCATTGGTATCCTTCTGCCACCGCGAAAGTCCGAATCACCTCGAGTACGCGCATCCGGGAACATTGAAATCGCCGCGCAAGACGCGCTCTCATAGTTCTCGCTCATTGAGCGAACGTCGAAATAATAGCGCGGCAGGATCTTCCCGGATATTCCCGTAAATATTCCCGGCGAGAGCAGAGACGGGGGCGGCGTGAGCGGGAGCTTAAGGAGCCTTTTCGAGTGCTTATCCCTCGAGTCGACCGCGCGGTGTGTGTTCGGCAATCGCTAATTGACCAAACGAGCTTAAACGCACTTCGCCGGCTGAAGGACGCCGGCCATGAGGCGCGCACTGTTTGTGAACCATCGATTAGCGATGGTGCTTCGCGGTAAAGTCCAGGATACCCCGAGGACCACTGTGAGCTCTCGGCCACTCGACATGTCAAAAGCGATCCCTCTCAACGACGTCAACCAAGCACCAAGGTCGTTCGAGCGAGTGCTTCCGTTATTGCGCTAGTAGCTGCACAGTTTGCGGCTGCGCCATAACGATGGGACTCGCGTAGAAATAGAATCGTTCGGACGAGGACGACGGGACGGAGACCGCGGAGTGCTCGAGAGAAAACGCAGATGCGCGTCTCCTTTGTCGCGCGCGAAACGACCGCTGACCGTTGGAAAAAAATCACGCAGGATCGCCGGTCGCGAAAGAAGGCAGAGTAATCTCATCTCGTGCAGACGATCGGCGACTTCGCGGCGCAAATGTAATTAATTACACCAAGGATGAATATTAATAAGCGAGGTAATGTGCGCGCGCGCGCACGTATTCGCCAAAATCGAGCAGCGGAAACATTTATTCTCGGAGCAATTTCTCTCTCCGTTCTCAAGAAGGATGCACTCGAGTCTCGCGGCGCGGCCGCCCGCTCGCGCGCGGCTATAATTGCAGGCTGAGCTTTCGCTCGCTCTCTTTCTCTCCCTCTCTACCCGTCTCTCTTCCGCCTCCGTGTAATCTTACAAAAGGGTCCGGCCTGACCGCGGCTTTTTCCGCTACGTAGCGGACTAAGTAGCAGATACGGATCTAACGGCCGTGCGAGATTTCCATCAGGCTCACGGCGAAACTATCTTCAGCGACGATCGCTAAATCGCTAATCTCTAATCGCTAAGTCTAATAGGCGGCACACGCGGGTGCCGCTCGGTGTCTGCTCCCGCGTGATTTTTCGCGAAATGAAACTTTACGAAGTTACTCACGACGTGGACTGCGAGAATCTTCCCTCCGCATCTCCATCGGCCGTGAAACAAGCCGGGGTCGTGAATTACGCGCGTCCGCGCTAATAAACGGAAAGTCGTACTCGCGAGAGAGAGAGAGAGAGAGAGAGAGAGAGAGAGAGAGAGAGTCCATAGCGCGATCGACAGCGCGCGAGAGAACAACAGATTTCGATTAAGATTAAACCGTCGAGTTCTCCGTCGTACACGCGCGCCAATTGTTAAAGCGGTAATAAAGGCGCGGCGGATGGATCTCTCGAGGGTCACGCGTCGAACGATGACGACTCGTCGCGCGACGCGACACGGAGGAGAGAAACTCCTCCGGGGACAGAAGACGCGTTTCTCCACCACGAGAGAGCGACTGATTCTCGCGGCTAATCGCCGGGACTTACGGTATGGGCACGACGACAATACGGTGGCCTCGCGGGAGAGAGAGAGAGAGAGAGAGAGAGAGAGAGAGAGAGAGAGAGAGAGAGAGACGGCTCTCAAGTGTGCGTCTAAACGGATGATTCTACACCGGCTCACTTGGCGTCGCCTCGCGTCCCGCTAACGAGCTTGTAATGGGACATATTTCTTCCGCCTAAGTTTCCCCGCCGTCGTTTCCAATCAGCCGGTAATAACACCGGGGGCGCCTTAAAATAGCGTTACGTGTGTGCAACAAACTGTATCTCGCTCGGGAGATACCGTAGGTAGTTCGTACACTCGGCTATAAGCGAACGAACGACGAAGAAAGAGAGAAAGAGGGAGGAAAAGATAGAGAATGGAGTCTCTCCTCGCGTGCTCGTTACTTCGAGTTCGCGATCATAATGGCCCTTCTTGTTAAATTGAGCATCAGCCAAGTGATTTACGTTGATTGCTCGTCGCGTCGCACATCCAGCAATACCTCCCTCCTCCCCCCCCTCTCTCTCTCTCTCTCTATCTTCCCCTCGCTCTCGTTCGGTTCTCTAACCCTACTCACCTTGTACATCCGATGTCGATCGCTGATCTCGATCTCATCTACATGCTCGGCCAATGATCGATCTTCGCTTCAGTTCGAAGCGGAGAAGAAGCGCCCGGAGCCACGATCTCTTGCGTCTCCCTTTTCCTACCCTCGTCATCCGATGCCTCTACTCTTTGTTGAAAAGAAGAAGAGGCGAAGAGGGTCTCTTATATCCTTCGATAATAAATAACTTCTAAGCTCGCACACGATGGGCGCGCGATCGGAGAAAACGAAATCGTTCTCGTAAGAACGAACGATCGAAATTTTTAATTGCCCGGGCGACGACTCGAAAAAACGAATGTCTTTATTTTTAAACATTTCATACGACAAATGCGATATTTGCGAATAAGTACCCGAGTCGAGATTTTCTTTCTGCATTGCGCCCGCAAGTTCTGTCAAACTTGAAGAAACAATGAAGAATTCGACGCGTTGATTGCCATCATGATGGCGATTTCGTCACGTCTCATTAATTCATGCATAAAGTGTGACTAATTACACCTGAGGAATTAAATATTGCAATTGATATTTACTGTAACTGTTTTTATTCGAACTTTAGTTAAGCTTTGGAATAAGCCGTGGCAATCAATCAACGTGTTCACATTTTACAGACTATTGGTTTACCTTGCTAAAATGCTAAAAATTACTAAAATCAAAGAATGCCTTCGTCTAAAGTCTAAAGTTGCGATCCAAAAAGCATTATCAGACGTAAAAATCAACACTTGCAAGATTCAAAATGTATTTCAAAGTCGGCATTCGTAATTTTCGTAATATTGTAAGTATAGACACATATACGTACAAATAATCCGAGATTGAAGTTATAACGATTCGCTTATTGATGACGAATACCGACTTAAATTTCGACTCGGGTTATCTCCTTATTTTCTGTAAATTCGCGTCACGCGTTCATTAAATTCGGAAATACCCGATATACGTAATAAATGATTCGACACATTTGGCAATATATGACGATCGTTGCTGGCGTCTCGGCGTCCTGCGTCCTCCGTCGTCCTGGTTTCCGAATCCAACATTTTGCCGGCTCCTGCGGCGTAGCACTCCAAATTCGCACACACTGTCACACTGATACTGAAGGCCCATCTACAATGGCCGCAAGAATAAGGTTGTAAACGTAAGCAGTAAGAAATGGGCCAACCATAATCGATTATTCTTTATTATAATAATCGATTGTGCTTGGTCCATTTCTCACTGCTTACGCTTACAACCTTATTCTTGCAGCCATTGTAGATGGGCCTTGACAGTCGCGCAAATACGATTCGCTCGAAGAAACACGTATCAGCGTACGAACGCGAGTTTACTGCACGAGAGTCCCAAAACAAATGAGCAAGGAGGACGTAAACACTTCCAGTCAATCCCCTGTCCCGTCCCCCCTGTCGCCCGCCGAGCAATAATATCTCGTTAATCGCGCTGTCATAAGAAACACGAGACCTTCGAGAGATTCCGCGAATCCCATCCTGGATATTTCGGTAGACGTTTTCTCTTCACTTCCGTTCGAAAAGTTGTCGTTACCAGGTCGAATTCAAGTTGAAATCTGCAGCACCTGTGAAGAGTGATAACAAATGAGATTATGCTTTCATTCATTCATAATAATGATTTGACGCTCGCTTATCGCGCGCGTATTCCACTCACAGATCCGACCTGCGACTTGAGCTCATCCAGATCGCGGCGAAGCGCAGCTTTCGTGAGACGCGGAAGCACCCTGGTGCGAGCTCGAGCTTTCGTGGCCGCAAGGGTGCAAAAGTGACGTCGCTCGCGCGACGTCACGGCGCGCAATGTGATTCGCAAGAATCGTCAGGCGAGCGGGATAGGAAAAGTCAAATGAACCGAGGCCTTCTTTGTACTCGACGACGGCGGTGGTTCTATGGAGATGCCTAAGCCGGCATAACCGACCCCCTGCGAAGAATGTTCGGCCTTCAAAAACAGAGAAGGAACGCGGCCGGCGGTAGCGCGTGGTTCATAGCGGGCCATTTAACGGTCTTTGCGAAATTGAGTCATCACGCGGTTCCCCTGGAATCTCGAATATTTTCCTCCCGATGCTTCAGCTTCTCCGCACCACCCCCCTAGTGCTCCACCCCTTTCTTCCCCCTAGCCCCCACGCCCCCGTTCCGCAGACTCCTGCGCGTCTCCTCTCACTCCCACCTACCTACCTCCTCGCGTTACCATCCGAGACCAAGGCGGCGGCACCCTCGCAGGATCTCTCGCGGCTTCCTGCGGCAGACGCGAGCGGATTTCCGAATTTCCGCGACGCGCGTTCGAAACGTCAAGACGCAAATTCTTTCGCTCGCGGCTGCTTCTCTACCGCCGCGCCGCGCCGGTCAGACGCGACGTACAAATTACGCTCTTTCGCTCTTCTGGATCTTCGTGTCAATCAGGACCTCATAACCTGTCACATTTACATCTTCGACTCACACATCTCAGTCTCTCACGAGATACTCGCTTCCCGTTTTACGCTTTCGCCTCTTCCCCCCCAAATCGAACGCGAATTGGCGCGTGAGAGCTCACCCGGTCGCGTCTGCAGGAGAGAAACTCGTTTTCACCGCTGATTCGCGACTCACGAAACCGGAATTATTCCGCAAGAATTTATACATAGAGAACGCACACCGTCACTGTGCGCCGTCACGGCGTGCCTGAGAGTGGGAGGGAGGGACTGAGGGAAGGAGAGAGAGAGAAAGACAGAGAGAGAATACAAAATCCATGCGCGCATTTTTATAATACAGCCTCGTCGTAATTGTGAACAGTCGCGATTTACCGTCGGATGTATAAGCAAGCAAGAGGACATTGATTGCGCGCTTACATCGCGAGCACAATGGCTATACACTCGGTGAACCTTCGCGGCAACGCGAGGGCCGGGAGAGCGACAATATTCGTCGGCGTCGCGCATGCAGCTCGCGCGAGCTGGAAAGGACGAAGACGAATGCCCGTAATTTACGGCGCGATTTGCAATGCAAAAAAGAACGGACGGAGATTCGGCGTTGGGTTTCATTTCGCCCTCGTGTTTGTCCTCGACCGTATTGCGTTCTCTTCTCCCTCCCGTGCCCTCCAGCACTCGGGTAACGATGAATCATTTAGCGAGCTGTATTCACCGGTGGCTCTTAATCGAGTCTTTCCGCAGGAAGCAAGACGGTAATCTCTCCCTTTCTCTCTCGCTCTTTCTTACCCGCCCGCCTGCCGCGACGACGTCGACTAAACTTTCCGCGAAACTTGGGGATTTATCGGGGAAATAATTTATTTGCCCCCGCGGTGTACAGAACGCGCACACCGGGGAAGGGGGGGAGTAACGGTGGTCGCGTAATGTAGCGTCGCGTCGTGCCGGGACACCTCGCGATTTTCAACCCTTTCTGTTTGCTCGCGAGAGTAACTTTGATAGTCGATGTGAATCTCAAATTAATCCCGCGGTGTCACCTGCGCTTCGGCGAGAGAGAGAAAGAGAGAGAGAGAGAGTAATAGCAGAGGAAACGAGATGGGGTTGACGAGAGGGTAATAGAGGACGAGGAAGGGTGATATTTGACTTGATGTACCTCAGCGCGAGTCGAATTACTTAATATTCCTGCGACGGAATTCCGAGACTTAATATTCTCACGTAACGGAACGAGGGAACCCAAATATCGCACCCTCCTCCACCTCACCTCACCACCTCCCGCCGATATCGCGGACCGCGATTAACGCGCAATTTCGAATTAAAGAGCTAAGAGAGTATCGCTGAGAGAATTCCGCGTCTCGGACGGAGTCCTCTTCGACTTTATCCTGCGGCGTGATCGAAGTGCCGATCGTGATTCTGCTTACCGTACGCCTAAGCGTTATTTCAATTACGAGCGCGTTTGATGTCGTCTGGCGCCGGTTTTACGTTCGCCGGCGGCCGTAAAACCTTAACGGCTGTGAAATCTAAGCGGCGATAAGATGGCGTAGAGAAAGAGAGAGAGAGAGAGAGAGAGAGAGCCTCGTTTATATACAGAGTCCAATCGGCCGGAAATCAATTCATCGACGAAGGACGCTTCTAGATGCGACGACGACGACGACGACGACGACGACGATGACGACGACGACAATGATGACTCCTTTGTTTCGCAAACGCGGTTGCGTCACATTTGTCATCGTATATTGACCATTTCAGCGGTCCGCCGCCACGAACGTGCTGTGCGGTGCGCTGCAACGAGGCAACGACGTGCACAATGGCAATTCCGCGGCTGGAAATCCGGTTAGGGAAAAGTGCTTTCGAAAAGAGCTCCCCTCCCGTTTATTATTGCGGGAAATTCCTCGGCGCGGCATCGCACTTCATGAATGTAGCAGCGCGCCGGGACCTATTTGAATAATTTGATATCCGACATTTTCTCACGAGTACACACGGCTGGGACGAGACTAATGAAATTCGAAAGGCCCGGCATAGTATGTGTCTCGTAAATTCGGCGCACGTAATCGGATTCGTTGCATTTTTCATCGGATTCCGCGCGATATGAGCCGACGGATTATTCTCTTTCTCTCGCGCACTCTCTCTCTCGCGCGCGCGACCACATTGCGACGATGGTTTTCGAACGTCGCACTTTGACGTTGCGTCTTTCACGACTGTCGAAGCTTGGCGAGGAAAAACACAAAAACCTTCCTCCCTCTTCCTCCCCCTTCCTTATTGCGTCTTATAATGTACGCGGCGCAGGGCCGCGAGCGGTACATTGTTACATCGAAAAACGAAAAATGAAGTGGGACGCGTAAATGGAATATTCGTGTTGTTAAAACCGGCGTGGTAGCGGGCACAAGGGAGGAGGGGATGAGGGATGAGGAGAGTTACCGGGGGTTTTCATGGAACACGCGCGACGCGCCGCGCCGCCACCGAATCGATTCTCCGTTCTTTTCATCGTTTCCAAAATCAGCCTTCTCTCTCTCTCTCTCTCTTTCTCTCTCTCTCTCTCTCTCTCTCTCTCTCTCTCGTTATCGGTCGTCTCGAGCGATTTATATTCGCACGGTTACGCGCGAATCGCGAGTGAAGGCACCCCACGAACTCTTTCATTCCCCCTCACCTCGCTCCGCGTACGTTCCTATCTCTTTCTATCTCTCTCTCTCTCTCTCTCCCCCCCTCGTTCTCCTTTTCATCGTTTCGCGTCAGCCACTCTCGCGATCTGACTTCGGCTCATTACGATTTATTGCGTTTCGTTATCTACCCAGAGTCCGCGATTCAGAAGAGCGGAGGCAGGGCAGCTTATCCTTCACCCGACGACGTCGATTCGCCCGACGAGGACGCTTTTCAGTTACACGTCCCCGCGTAACGTTCTCGTAACACGGCCCTCCCTCCTCCTGCGCAACCATCCCCTTCTCGCGCGCTAATTAGAATTTATGACGAGCGCTTTATCAGCCGCTAAACTTAACCGCGCGCGGATCACGCGCGAAATAATTTCCACGCACCGACAACAGCAGTGGCGAAGAGGTCGTTCGCGCTTTTCCCATTTTTTTCCCCCTTTTTCCACACGCACGCGATCTCGTAAATCGTCTGTCGTTCAGCGCGGTCTGCTCTTCCCGCGCCCTGTGTGCCCCAGGTCTATCGCTCTCGTCACCCGCCACCGGATGAATCCGCCGGTAATTGGCGGTTTTTGAATGTTTACTCTGCGAAATTAATCATAACGGCGCGGCGCGACGCGACGCGACGCGGGTTTTCATCGACGAATTTTTATTTCGTTCCGACCGAAAAATCGTAACTCCGTCGGCCGATCGCGTAATTTGCGCAAAGATGGGGGTAACAGCCGATAAACCGCGCGCGTTATTCTTTAGGTATGAGGAGCGCTAGGGAAGCGCGCGAGCGCGTTACCGGGCGCCATTAAACCCTAAATCTGTTTTAGTGCAGGATGAAAACGCCGATCGCTTAAATACACCGCGATCACCGGGGCGCGGCTCTCCGACCATAAAGCGCATTTTATCCGCTTTTATCTGCACGCGCGAAGGAGAGAGGAAGAGGGGGGCGCGCAGGGGGAGCGGCAACTCTCTCTCTCAAAGCCTATTTCGAGAGCACGGCTGCTCTCGAGGGTTTGTTTGAATCCGCCTCTGCCGGTCTGCTTCTCGTCAATTCTAGAAGGAATTCCCGCATCCGAGACTGCGAGAATGCAATCTTCGTCACGGGAGCTTTTCATTTCCCCGGGACCGATCCTGACGCTTCTGCGGATCCGTGACTGTTTGTTTCCATTCCCGGCGTGGAAATCAGAATTTATCGTGGCGGTTCAGATTTTTCGCGAAACGACTCGGTAGAGAACGGGTAAAAACAGAGAGACAGACAGAGGGAGAGAGAGACGACGAGAGGCGAACAGAGAGCTTGAAGAGAGCTAGGTTAGCGTTTTACGACGTTCTGCGAACTCACTCGATCGTACGAGTTCTTGATCACCGTTAATTATAGGCGAGTCGATTTCATTGAACATCTCGAGCCCCTTCTCGAGAGAGAGAGAGAGAGAGAGAGAGAGACACTCGAAATAAAAACATACACGCGCGACCACGAGTGTCGTTATCTTCCATCCTCGATCGTCGTCGGTCGAGCGCGGTTGAAACACCGGTTGGCTGTAATCTATTTTGCATGTTGATTGTGCGAGAGCTTAACCGATAATCCAATTACATCTCAATTTTTAATCGTCTATCATGAAGCAGCGATGAGAGAGACGCTTCCAGCTCCACTGCGATTTTCTCGCGAGACGAGCGGGATGTATCATCGCGGCCGGTCGCTGCGCGAATTCTTCGTTTATTAATTATGGCGATTTACATCCGCGATCGTATCGCGTCGTATCGATCGTCGTCGGCGTCGTTGATCGGCACGTTGATCGACGAGAGAGAGAGAGAGAGAGAGAGAGAGAGAGAGAGAGAGAGAGAGAGAGAGAGAGAGAGAGAGAGAGAGAGGTCTCCCCCTGATTTCTATACGCATAATTCGTCGTGTTGCAGGTCGCAACGAGCTAATCGCCCGTTATATCAAATTGAGGACCGGTAAGACGAGAACGCGAAAGCAGGTGTCCTCGCACATACAGGTCCTCGCGAGAAGAAAACTCCGGGAAATACAGGCGAAACTCAAAGTGGTGAGTAAGAAACGTGTACACACGGCTGAGCCCGTGTGTCTTCTGCCGATCTGCGTTCTCATTATCGTTTTTTTTTACAGCTGTCTAATACTCCACTTTTTCTTTTCCTCTTCTTTTTCTCAGTATATACATATATATCTTTTTTGTCCTCACACGCTTTTCTCAACGCCACATCGAATCCACTTAACGACGTCTCGCGCGCGGCCGTCTCTTTCGCGGAGGGGACAGCGGAGAGGGAAAGGAGTGATCTGGTCCTTTTTCGAAGGCTCTCGTCGCGCGATTTCCTAGGCCGCGAAACACGATGATATGTTGTGACTATCGTGATAACGGACGCCGCGCGGCAACGCCAGCGGCGGCGTTGGTTTAACGCGACGCGTTGTTATGATAATGATATATGAGACAAACACGGCCGATCATTTATTTAAACGGCACTGCGATATATTTGACGACACGTCGCGTCGTATCGTCCCGATAGCGGCGCGTAGATAAATATGAGGTATTGCGCGCGTGCAAACTCTCCGGTGCTCTCCGGCCCGGACAACGTCGAATCGATAATTCGAGCCCCGCTCGAAGGCTCAGACGGTCTCGTGTGTTTTTTTCTCTCTTTTCCTTCCGCAAAGCGCGCGGCCCCGATTTATACCGGAAGGATGGGCAACAACACTTTCGCACGCGCGAACAAACACATCTATTCTTTCTACGCATTCTTTTCCTTTTCACCTGCAACGAGATATCCAACGGGACTCGCGTACATGCGAGGAGAAAGAGCGAGAGAGAGAGGGAGGGGGGGAGAAAATTGTGAGAGAAAATTCCTCATATAAATGATTTCCTATTCCTTTGTCGCTTCGCACGACGATAATTTCGAGAGGCGCAAGAGGAGGCACGTGAAACGCGGTGTGTTAGAATAATCGAGATCCTGTTGTAATTCGCGTTTCGCAGTACCTCTTTCTCTCTCTCTCTCTCTCTCTCTCTCTCTCTCGCTCTCTCTCGCGCTCGGTCTCGCTCACCCCGCTCGACACGGGCGCGCCGAGCGGTAATATTAAATCGCGATCGGCGTGCGCGAACATTAGCGAGCGACGAGCGTTGCGGAATCATTTTCGACGAGAGGGAGAGACACACACGGGATATCGTATCGAGGAGCATTGCCGCGGGATAAATCACGCGTAAAAATGAACCCGGGCCCGTTTAATCAACAGCTGAATTATTAAAGCGATTCGCGAACAATTGCGCGCCGGTTAATAAATCAAAGCGCGGCGCGGCGCAATCGGTGGTGGTGCCTCCATTTCGCCGTTGGTCGGCGATACAGCGGAGTAGACAGAAGGTACGATCGGAAGGGAGAGAAGGGGCGAAGAGAGAGAGAGAGAGAGAGAGAGAGAGGGTGGACGGGTTGGGAAGAGAGAGAGAGAGAGAGAGACGGGAGAGAGGAGGCAGGGACTATTGTTTATACAGCATCGGTCAATATTCGGGATAGAAAAGAGTGGAAAAACAAGCCGCGCGTGTAAATTAACCGTACGATTGCATGCACTCCAGTTTGAAACTCTCGTTCGGTGGGAAAAAAGCTCCTAGTTTAATCGACGGCGATAAACCGAAATTTTTTTTCGGATATTCCGCGCAATTTAGACGCGACTACGCGCGGCCGAACGGGCGAGAGCGCGCCCGTAAGAGAGACAGAGAGAAACAGAGAGAGAGAGAGAGAGAGGGGGGGGTGGAGGAAAGGAGGGAGGGAGGGAGGGAGAGAGAGGAGCCACCAGATCGTTAAATACAATTTATCGATAGCGCGCTTATCCGGCGAATGTGCCGCGATCGTTAGATGTAATTTGTTAATTATCGCGTCGAGCGTGTTTTTGCGTTTCGTCGCGTTTCGCCATCGATTGCCACAACTATTATTACCACGCCATCAGCACGCTATCGACACGGAATATACACGACGTGTATCAACGGCGCTCCCCCTTTCGCTCTCAGCCAAAGGAGAAAAAACTATTTTTACAAATTTCATTCGCATCCCCTCACACCCCCGGCGGCGGCGGCGGCGGCGGCGGCGGCAGCTTCTGAGAAACCGGCGCCGGCGTCCCTCCAACGATTTTAATTACGGCCACGACGGTTCGCGTAATAAGATGTCGCCGCTTTCCTGCGTGTGCGCGCGGGCTCCCATGGCGATGCCATTTATGAAATACTTGCGCGGCTTTCCGTTTTTAAGCACGGTCAGCCGCAGCTGCGACTGCAACTGCAGTGGCCGCATACCGCGAACATTATTCAGGAGAGCAGCCGGCGCGACCACGGAGGAGGAGGGGGATGGGCGAGAATGGAGAGAAGAGAGGAGAGGTGAAGGAGGAGACGGAGGAGGAGATAGGGTCCACTGGGGTCCACCGTGACGTAATTTTCTGGTTTCCGCGCTTCCCCCGGACGGGGAAGAAGGGTGAACCCCCTCACTCTCGCGGCTTTTGCTTGTTGCTCGGAGAGGGTCGCTTACCCCTGCGGCCGTGTCGCGCGATTTATTCGACCAGGAAGGGAAAGAATTTCGCGGCCGGCTCGTGCTCGTTCTCGTGTTTCGCGCAACCATGCCGCCTTATGCAAATCGCTCTCCCTACTTCCGCACGCTGCGTGTGCGTGTGCGTGTGTATGTGCGCGCACGCGCGCACACATACACACATGTTTTAACGAGGCCGACTTGGACGAAACTGTTTGCTTCGTTGAAATAACGCGCGCCCGCAGACTTGGATCGAATCGACGAGGTGAAATTGTTGGTTGCAGGTTTTGTCCTTGTGAGATTTCTCTCTCTCTCTCTCTCTCTCTCTCTCTCTCTCTTCCTCTCTCTCTGGTAAAAATATTGTGTGCGACCGGCACAAGCGCAGGCAAATTTGCGCGTAATATTAACCAGGAGCAGCACAGCGGCACGGGGAGGATATTCTCTTTGCACATTTTCCCTGTGAACCGCCGCTCCTTCGAACGTCCTCCTCCCCGCCCGCGGAACGGTCTTACCTTCGTCGATGTTATCGCGCGCGCCCTCCGTTATCTTCTGTCCCTCGTGCGTTAACAATGCGCGCGGCGCGTATCGCGTTTTACGCAAATTCGGCCACGTATGCTCGCAAATTTTACACGCGGCGCCGCGCCCCTCAAACGAGATTACGCCGACTATCACGGTCTATCGAGATCGCCCGGTCGTTTTATCTATTTTGGAAATAATTGCACCAGGCATTACGGCGTAATTAATTGTTGCGGTGTAAACGTACTCCCGATAACGGGGCGCGGCGGCGAGGGGGGATCGGCCGGAGCGGCGGGAGGGCGAGGAGAGGGAGTGCCCAAAAACGGGCGAGCGGCGTTTCAGAATGTCGATAAACATGTCCAACCCGTTACCCGCCCAATCCTCTGCATTCCTGGCGTGTATTCGAGAGATGAAGGGCAGGAGAGAGCGAGAGACAGAGAGAAACAGAGATAGAGAGAGGGAGAGAGACAGAAAGAAGGAGAGAGGGAGAGAGAGAGAGAACGGAGGGCGGAGGATGGAAATTAAAAAAAGCGACACGGACTGCACCCTCTCAATTAACCGAATTGATTTTCCGCTGCAAATTCAGCGCGAGCTCCGCACAACGTGAACAACGTGGTCCGCGCAGCGAAATGGACTTTTCGCGGATAATCGATGTCATCCGACATCCGCGAAAAAAAAAACGACCAGCGCACGAAACACCCCGCGCGCGCGCGCGAGACTCGTGCCTGATCGGGAAAATTTGTCGATCGTGGATCGCGATCTTACGCAGTGACAAGATCGTTTCTCCTTCTCTTCTTCTTCTTCTTCTTCTTCTCTCTCCCTCTCCCTCTCTCTCTCTCTCTCTCTCTTTTCCTCGCGTCTGGAGGAATCTCTTCTAACAGATCGCCGTCCCTCGGTTTTAATTAACGAACGAACGGCTCGCCGACGAAATTACGAAGAAGTCGCGATAACGTGTTACGCGATAGCCCGCTAATTGCGAAATGTGTTTCACCAGGGGGCTTCGTCGTCCCCGTTAATCGTCGCCGCCGTTGTCGCGACAAGTCTGGTTATTGGCGCGACGATAAGTGCGCGCGAAGAAGGACACGCGTGTATGTGTGTGTGTGTGTGTACTCGATACAAAATGTCGCGGCTCAATATTCCGTCGTCGCGCGATCGCTCCCTCCCATGATAATAAGCACGATGGTTACGCAATTATTCCGTAATTAGTCTTCCGGGCATTAGTCATTAATGGCGCGAAGTGGTGAAAAGAAGTCGTGCCGTTTGAACTTTCGACGCCCGCTTTATCGTCCGTCTCTTCTCGCTCAGACTTTTCGCTTCTCGCCGATTCATTCTCTGCTCTCACTGCATGCATCCTCGCGCGCAGTTCACTCACGTTGAATCACGCGACATTGTTGTCCCTATTTTAGAAGATACATCTCACACGTATCACTTTGTAAACAAAGCTTTGTAAACAAAGCGACCCGAGTTTCAGCCTTCTCCGAGCTATTAAACGTCTTCATTCCCAGAATCATCAGAGAGGATGAAAGTGTACAAATGAAGTCTAAGTTAAATCAGCTTCTGTTGCTGAAGATGAATTTGCGTAAAATTGCCCGAAAGAATCTCGACAAAATCTCTCGAGACCTCTCGAGACAAAATCTTCCGAAGTCTACTTCCACGGCTGAGAAACAGGTCGCCGAACGCGTAGATGATTGACAATCTCATTAAACGAAATTCGTCTTCGAATTGGTCGAAAAATCTACGATAATAGGAACAACAACGACGACGGCGGCGACGGCGACGACAGCGGCGGGTCCGGGAATAGCCAGCCTGTGTATGTGTGTGTATACGTGTGTGCGTGTATATTTCAACGGGAACACGCGATGGGCGTAAACAACGTCGGGGAGCAAAATGTAACCCGTGATTTTCGGTCGCGCACCGTCACTAAATTCTTTATTGCTCGCATCGTTACGGGCTGCGCTTCATTCCGGCCGACGGCACTCGTAGTGACTCCTCCATTACGGATTTATGAACGAAATTGAAAATCCCCGCACACGAGGGGACGGGGCGAAAGGGGGACGGGGTGCAGGAGAAGCGCGAGGGTAAGAGTTGGGGAGGAGGGGTTGGATGTGACGGTGGCGACGACGGTGGTGGTGTGACGCTGCAGCTACTGCTGGTAGTGGTGGAGGTGGTGGAGGTGGTGGAGGTGGTGGTGGTGGTGGTAGTGGTGGTGGTGGTGGTGGTGGTGGTGGTGGTGGTGGTGGGCAATTTTCCGAACGTCACGGCAACGAACCACCTCTCGTTCGCCTCGTCAGCGATTTTCGGTCGGGCGCTGATTAAAACGACGGCTTTCCGATAAAAGCGCCGAATTCCCGCGAATTTCTGTTGCAACCGGACTCGGCGGCTGCCCGTTGTTTCTGCAATCAACTGCATTGCACAAGCGGGGCCGCGCGCGCGCGCGCGCGCACGGCTCGCGATCGCCGATCGATTTCATCTCTCGCGTGCGACGCGCGCTCGCGCGCGCACGATGGACGGGAACGCGGAAAAAAATAAAATACCGGAGAAAAAAGGGGACGCTGGTAATCGCGCGCCCGGAACGGCAAATTGATTCGCATCATTGAGAATGTTACGAATTTATCCGCCGACTGTTGATTGATATCGCGAGTCCTGGATGTCGCGAATTCCCCCGATTTTTCGATCCGTCGCCATCACCACCACCGTCAGCATCGCCTCCGCCGCCGCCGCCGCCGCCGCCGCCAACGCGCGTTTGTCCCTCCACGAGAGGTGGACGATGGAAAAATTGGCGCTTTGAGATTTTTCGGAAACACCGAAGCACGGATAGAGGGATGGTCGTGGATAGATGAAAAACGAAAATGAAGAATCTTCGCAGGGACTCAGTGGAGCGCGCGCGCGGCATCGCCTCATTAAGAGAGATATTACTAATATCTGGCATTATCTGCGTCTCTATTCTACTCGCGCGAGAAACGCGTCTAACCCGCGACTGATCCGCGCAGATTATGAGCCGCGAATAAGCCGACGACATGTCGTGGCTCTAATGACACATTCTTTCACCACTTTGGAGTCGATTTGTCCTGAATAATTGATCGTCCTAGCGGCTCGAGACGAAGCGCACGAACGAGCGCGAAATTGCTCCCCAAGTGGGGAGAGGCCACCCTCTTGCTTCGTCTCGAAGTCGAGTCTCCCCGAACTTCTCATTCACATGAAACTCGCCGAGCATCGCGGAAAGATCTCGGATAGTGGAGATCTTCCCCAACGTCGTCGAACAACGTCGCTCGTCGAAGAATCTGTCGTTAAGGGAATCGCGCTCGACCGATTTCTTTTTTTTTTTCTCGGATATCCTTCCGATCGTTCGAGGGCGATCTCTCTGACGTAGTCGCGCTTACGTAATGGAGTCGCGAAAGAGGATCAGAGCATCGTTTCCAGAAGAGCACGCTCTTCCCCTCTCAGACGGCACGATTATACACAACATCTCTCTTAATTAATCGCCCCATTTTATCGCTAATATGACGTCTCTCTAACGTCTCAGGCGTTGCGTTGGTAATCGGTCTAAAAATTTGTCAGGATCATGCAACCAAGGAGAAGACGCTCCAGACAATGTCGAACATGTCGAGCGCCCAGATAGTATCAGCTGGAAGTTCGATACACAACAAGATGACCCCCGCCCTCGTGGGGCACCTTGCCCTTCATGCTTCCACCCCTGTCTCCTATCCCGGAGCGGTAAGTCCTGATCACGGTGAGAGAACGCGAGAGGACCCCTCGACGGGGCGGTGGGGAAGAGAGAGAGAAAGAGAGAGAGAGAGAGAGAGAGAAAGAGAGAGAGAAAGAGAGGAGATAGATAGGAGAAAGAGAAAGACACACACACACTCTTTGTCGGCCTTTCTCTTCCACAAGAGCCACGAGCTTTGGGGCTGGTGATACGCGACGACGAGACGCCGTGTAACTCGCGGACTCGTTTAATTCACCGTAACGACAGCGGCGGTCTCGCATGATAAATCGAGCCCCTCGGCTCGGCGAATCACGAGCGCGAAGCGAGCTCTCGGACTCCCTCCCTCGGGCTTTACACGATAATTATTGCGCGTCGCGTTTCTTCCTCGGGAGGACCTTTTAATTGGATTCTCGTCGATCGTCCTCCCGTTTCGTTTGTTTCCGTTTCGACGTATCGAGAATGCGAACGACACAACGACGAGCTTTGCGGATTTCAACGGAGATTCGTCAGGCCAGACTTACCGTACGATTTGGAAATATTTGTGCGTTTCAGCCGATATTTGTGAACGTCCTTTGTCGACGAGCGAGTCGTCGTCGAATTAAACTCCCGTCCACGAGGGAATCTGCGCGAACGAATTATTCGGGAAGAAGCGAAATAGTTTGTTCCTTGTCACTTTGACGCGATCGAACGGTGCGTTTGGGAGAAGAGATATCGAGGGAAAAGGCAAAAAGAGTGCATGATGACGCGACTACGCGATGACGTGTGCGCGCTTAAGAATTCATGTTCGAAATGTTATCGGAAGAGCCTCGCACGAGAGGAACTCGCACGGAAAAGCGTCTCGTCGTCTCTGAAGATACGAACTTTACTGTTGTCATCGGTATTGCCGGTTTGACCGGTTCTTCTTCCTCTTCTTTTTGAAGTTCGTGACTGTTCCTAACCGCTTCGCCCGATAACCGCTAATAATCCGCCTGTGGAAGGCAATCACCGCCATGTGGTTTGTCAACTGACCTGCAAGTTTTGTGTCTCGTGAGAGGGTTGAGTGCGATCAAAACGCGATTCGTCATATCGCGGTAAAGGCGTGACAAGCGAACTGCGCTCACTCGCCACTATATTCCTCTCAACGTGTTTGCAGCCTCTCTGTGAAACGTACACGTGAAACATACGATCTACATGCGGAAAAGCGTCAAAAGTCGGGTAAAAGTTGTAATTAGTTGTTCACGTTTAACATTGGCTCTCAGTGTCGACCGGCGCTTGAAAATACTTTCGTATTTTCAGATCGCACGCGCGCGCGCGGTCCAGTCGTAATTATTCTTGTCTCGAATAGAAATCAGCCAAGACAATGGAAGTTGAGACGAGGACGGTGCATTAACGATGATTCGTGCGAATCAAAGCGTTTTCATTCCCGCGTAAACCGAATGAATATGGATTAATCGATCGCAGACGGTGGAAGAGCTTTTCTCGTGTCCTCTTTCTTTTTCTTTTTTTTTTTTGTGTCTTTCAATTGTATTCACTTCCTCTCGCTTCTTCTGCTCTCGCGTCGTGCTCTTTCTCTCTCTCTCGCTCTCTCTCTCTCTCTCTCTCTCTCTCTCTCTTTCTCTCTCTCTCTCTCTCTCTCTCTCTCTCGTGCTCTTCGTGTCTGATTGAGAGGAAACAAAAGACGAAAACAAGAAGAAGATACAACAAGAAAGGGGAAAAGAAGGTGGAGGAGAAGAAGAAGGGAACGAAGAGAGAGAGAGAGAGAGAAGAGAGAGAGAGAGAGAGAGAGAGAGAGAAGAGAGAGAGAGAGAGAGAGAAAGAACAAGAGCGACGAGAAGGGCGAGAGCGAGGATGTTTTCCGTAAAACCTCGATACCGCGAACTTTCTACTCTTCATAGCGAAGGCTTGTGCGTCAAAGACTAACCATCCCTCGCAAAAGCGACGTTCTCCCGCTCTCTGCTGCTACGCCCCTGGGGGCCCTTGTTGTGTATTGTTGAATTTGTCCGTTGCTCTATCATGTACATAATATACATATGTATCGGCTGGGCACGTACACACACCCACAAGAGCACGAG
Organism: Harpegnathos saltator; assembly: GCF_003227715.2. Lineage (NCBI taxonomy): Eukaryota > Metazoa > Arthropoda > Insecta > Hymenoptera > Formicidae > Harpegnathos > Harpegnathos saltator. Next base: position 697,761 of record NW_020230716.1, on the reverse strand, counting down.
CGCACACGCACATATAACAGACACACGGGGTGCATATTCATAAAACAGTGGACGTATCTGCATAACGAGAAACGTCGTTGTGGCTTACTAAACTATCTCTCCTTCTTTCTCTTCGCGCAATGAAGCTACCGATCTTTTTATTGTCCATGCTCTCGCTATTGTTGTTGTTATTATTGTTGTTTGCTGTTGCTGTTATTGTTGTTGTTGTTGTTGTTGTTGTTGTTCTCTACTACTCGCGTTTATTTGTTCCATCGTTTCTTGCCGCACACCTTTTCGCGACTACGACTCGCACCGATCTCGTGTATCTCGCCCGAGGTGCTCGATGGCTCACGGAAGAAGACGGAAAACGAGAAAACGGTTTCCTCCTGCGCACGCGACAAAACTCCTCGAGGCTCCTCCTCGAGGCAGTTTCGCGTGACTTTTCTCTTCTCTTTCTTTTCTTCTTGCGCAACATCGCGACTATTTAGCGGGAAATGCGCTCGATCGCCCGAAGACGACGCGCGGCTCGCGAAAATCCCGATCGACAGACTCGTGAGAGAAGCGCGGAAAATCGCTCGTGCGATTTTCACAGCCGAGGGCAACGTATCGATTGTCGATTCGCTTCTTTGTATCGCGACAGTGTTAATGCGATTACACGACACAGCGGCGGGACGGCGCGCGCTGTTGTTCGAATTTCGCGTCGGTGCGCGCCCGACAATGAAGCGGGGCCCGTCAATTATTTAATCCGCCGGTCGAATCCGGTTCGGAACGGCGGAGCCGTGTTGTTCGTCGTTGTTGGCCGTTCTGTTAACAAACAACAATCGGCCGACATCTGTGCGCGCATACCTGTGTGAGTACAAGAGTTCGCGCGAGAATGCGTCCGCTGCGCTCGAAACCGCCGCGACGTCATCATCGCGCGACGCCTTTAACCCCGAGTCGCGTTTCTTGCGCATTTCCAGCAATTCTGGCAGCCAGGACTGCAGCCGGGAACGTCTCAGGATGTCAAGCCGTTTCCTCAGCCCGCCTACACCGGGAAACCGGCGACGGCGGTCTCGAGCGGCGACATGGTCCAGCCGGCGCCGCCGCCGCCGTGGGAAGGACGCGCCATCGCCTCCCACAAGCTCAGGCTCGTCGAGTTCACGGCCTATATGGAGCAGCACAGAAATCAGGAGATGGTGAGTAGAGGAGACGGAGTCGAGATGGAGGAGAACACCTGTGAAAGCAAAAAAATCGCGCTCATGTAAGGTGGTCGAATTTATTCTCATGGAGACTGACTACGAATGTCAATTGAACAAGATGACCCGGAAGATCCCTACGACATTCGTACGTAACATTTTCATCAGGTGATATCCGAGATATGTCCAATAATGTGTACATTAAGATCGCTTGACTCGAAATAAAAACAAATTTGAATTTGAATTTGAACGTTGAGATCTCTCGTGTCACTCGGATCAAGCGATTAATCAATCGCTACCCGCGGCGCCACGTTCAGCTCGATGACGGATATTTATGAGGAATACGTCATCAAGGAGTCGAGTTTTTCTGTTCGCGGTTAAACGACAATGACGAGCGGACGGAAAACATGCTATTGTTTCACGCGTAATTCCTCTTTTTCTCTTGCAGTATCACAGGCACTTATTCGTCCAAATAGGAGGGCCTGCGGTCTACGGAGACCCTCTAGAAGCAGTCGACATTAGGCAGATATACGACAAATTCCCGGAGAAGAAAGGCGGCCTGAAGGAGCTGTACGATAAGGGACCTCAGGCGGCTTTCTTCCTCGTTAAGTTTTGGGCTGATCTCAATACCAACATCCAAGACGAAGCTGCTGCATTCTACGGCGTCACGAGCCAGTGAGTGACGTTTGCCTGTCTACCTATCTGTCTTCGCGTCTCTCTGTCTCTCCGTATTTCCGTTTTCGTCTCGCACTGATTGATCTCCCCGCGATACTACGTGTACGTGACGAAACGTGTATTTAATTATTTCATTGTCATGACTAGGTACGAGAGCAATGAACACATAAAAATGATCACGTGTTCGACGAAAGTGTGCTCCTTCGGCAAGCAGGTGGTGGAGAAGGTAGAGACGGAATACGCCAGGTTTGAGAACGGCAGGTTCGTCTACCGCATCAGAGAATCGCCCATGTGCGAGTACATGATCAATTTCATCCACAAACTGAAGCACCTGCCGGAAAAGTACATGATGAACAGCGTTCTCGAGAACTTCACTATCCTCCAGGTACGTCGTATGAATGCTGCCGGCGGCGGCGACCTCTCAGACAGGGGAGAACGTCGTTCCCCGAGATCTCGCTTCCAGCGAGATAACCCAATCGCGCGAGAGAAAATCAAGGATATAAGTTATCTAAAGTGCCGTAATGAGTGCGATAATCGCGGGTAAAAGGCGAGCGGAGCGATAATGATGACATTTTACTCGACCGTGTGCCTCTTTCCCGTTTCAGGTTGTCACGGATAAGGACACGCATGAGACATTACTGTGCACGGCATATGTGTTCGAGGTGTCGACGTCCGAACACGGTGCTCAGCATCACATATACAGATTGGTCAAAGACTAGCCTGCTTGAACTTGCTCGCCATGCAGCCATCCACCCCCATCAGTGCCTACCATCACATAAAGATCATCCATACGCGTATACACTGTACGAACACGTATACAGGAAACACCGACGCAAAAACGAGACACACACGACGAAACATATACAACCACATACGTGAAACGAACACACGTGAAACACGACACGACGCATCGATACGTGGGTGTAAGACACACACACACACACACACACATTTACACGGGAAGATATTATTCTCGCGCCCAGGCGACTTTCCACGGAGGATATTCGCACGATGAAAGCGAAAGAGGCAAGATAATTAAGATAATATAACGATAATAGGAGAATTGTCCCTTGTAAACCCTTGATGCGTTCCAGCAAACGCTTTACTTACTTTACTTAGGAAATTTAAGAACTTCTGATACAGTACCGTGTACAGTAAAAACGCGTCTTTCCCGAAGCCTCTACAATGTTATCCTTTGAGAATTCTCACGCGTTTCCTTAATATCACGGAGGATATATTCCGAGACTCGCGAATAATCGCGAATTTTCCGTGGAACGTCTGGGGAAAAACTCGAAAATACACGCGTACACCGTACGTGCACGTACGACAGAGTACTGGCCAGCCCGAGCTTGAGTTTGATTCGAAGTTTATATACCTTTTAATAAATTATTGGTCTAAGAGTTTGGACGCGTGTTGCAGGATGGCATCTTTGTACGTGCAACATGCGCAACGTCTTCGAGGCCGTGCTGTCATAGTCGTTGCTTGAAACTTGTCTGGACTGAGAAGTTTCCAGTAACAACTAAGATCTAAGTCTAACGTGAGCCCGAGATACGTCGCGCGCATGTGCGCGCACAATTGTAAATTTTATAATACAAATAGATATAAACGTATAGATATTTTATGACCGTGGTTCGTCATCCATCTTAATCGACGAGTCCGATTCGTCTCGGGATTTTAATGTATAATAAAAGGGATGAAATAAAATTAAGTTAAAATCGACAATAAATTTTGGTGTGAAAATGCTTATTAAAAGGAATAAGCATGTACCAGAAGCAAAGAGAAAAGAAAAAGCAAGAAGAACAAAACGCAGAAACAGACTCTGACCTCGGAAAGGCATGGTACCAACATGATCTAGTATTATAGTTTTATTATTAAATTAGGCGATAGAGAAACCCCCGACAAGACAACACTGATACACAAATATACATATATTACGTACATAAGGATATATATGTTAAATATTAATGCAATGATTACGATTTACATTGTTATAAATGGTCGTGTATAAAGTTATCTAAGTGATTTCTCTCTAAGTTTAAAAAAAAAATGGAGGTTTAACCCGAGAGATATGCCATTACGAAGACGTTTTAAGTATCCTAAATTTACGATTGTATCATTCGTATAATTTTTACTAATTAGATATCGAGAAGAACGAAAACACACCATATACACACGCGCACCATACCATACGTTTCTTTGAAGCTTCTTCGCAGAAACGCTTCTCTTGTCTATATTATAATATTGTGCAAGAATTTTTATCATTGTCGGAAGACTCTCGCTGCGGCGTTCTTCATCACGCGACCCGGAAGAACGAATGATGATCACTTTTATACGTTTTTAAAAATCTTTTAAAGCGCACCTACTAATGTGCAAACCCACCCACTCTTAGGCAGCGACACTTAGGTTTAGAGGGATGTGTTTGTATTTCGTATAATCGCCTTACTTTGTATTCTAAGATCATTTTCTATAGTTCTTAAACGCAAATGATGTTTCTTTTTCGTACATAGCGTACTTTGTTTGTTTTTATCTTTCTACCACTTATAAAGCGATGTATCGGATCACGAGAATTTACGGATAGAAGCATAGGCCACCGTTACACACACTCACGCATCCACACACACACACACACACACACAAACGGAACATAGCTATGTAATAGAGACTTACAGTTAGAGTTTTCTCGAAAACCCGACCTTGGCATTTTTTCGCTGAGAGAGACTATATAGAAATCTGTCTCACTCAAACGTAACGCGAGACGTGTGACGGTTTCTCGTAATGTCTCACACAGACGGCTCGTATTCTCACATTACAAACATGTCGTCTGCGATCGTCTTATTTCAATAGCGCTTTATAATTTTTAACTACAAGTATTTTTCAAAGCGTCGATAACGAGACAACGCTTCATGTTGCAAAAACATTTCGTACTTAATAATATATTTTACGCGTTTGGACATATTCACACACATACATGCATGCACACACATACACATACACCGAACAGATACATATATACATACATACATACATGCATACATACACATACACACACGCACATGGACCATGGAACTTACATACAGAGATTTTTCATGAACTCAGTGGCAATTGTTTAAACAAGTAGAGGACCACACCCTGCAGTTTTGATCTTATTTAATCGCATCTCTCATATAGATTATTATGCGTAAATGCACAGCAACTCTTTTTACTTATTCTTTTATCCGATCTGTTGTGTGTTCCCGAAACAGGACTTGCCTATCGAGCGGTGAACATTAACATAAGCGAGAAGAGATGGTTATATGTATATTTTAAGGAGATAATATTACTTATTGTATTCTTACTTTAACTTTTACGGAACAAGTGGCAATGTATTTTGATCTCTCTTTTAGTCAGAAATATGTCGCTTTTTATTTGGAGTGAGAAATGAATTTATACTATTACGGTTGACCGGAAGTATAGAGAGGAATTTATATTTAATCGCGATACGTGGATGTGTTTTTTTTTCTTTTTTTCCGTTTAAATACTGGCAGCTTTCAATACCTTTTTACTTATTATTTTTATTACTATTATTATTGTTACCGTTTTTCTTTCGTCTCTCGTGTCCTCATACGATAGACCGAATCCGTTCTTGACTTATCGCGTCGATGCAAAATTCGCAAGAAATCGAGCGTGCATATCAAGTGAGAATCGTAACCACGGCCATGCTATATATATATGGATAAGTTGTTTGTGATGATTTTGCTCGTTAGTGCCCGTCGCGAAAACAAAGCGCTTCTATTTTTTGCAATGAACAAATCAGCGTCGCGTGGTTACATATTGGATCGCACGGAGATCCCCGTTCTAATCGAAACGCGATTCAAGATTCGCGAGAAATATTGACTGTCTCTCCTACGGACTCGTCTTATTTTAAAAATAAATACAAAAATCTTTATTTCACTGACAATCTTGATCGTTACATGATTGTCCAACACACGCGTTTCGAATAGAACAGAGTTCGTCTGTGGTGCGTTATTAAAACGACAACCGTTTCTGAAATCCAAACCAGCGCAATACTTTCGGAAGATACTCAAAGATTGTTCAGTTTGATCGTGTAGATTCTTATTTTGTACGAACATCCATAGGAAGATGGAGTATGAAATCGAAAAAAAAAAAAGAAAAAAGGAGTACCGATACTAATATTATTAACATTAACGAGTAATGATTTTAAAGTAAGCGAATTACATTTGTAAGGAAAGATTATGAAAATATATATTTATCTATGTCTTCTGTGAAGATAGAAAATAGTACTCTCTCACTCTATATTGATGATGATAATGATGATGATGATAAAGATATCGGTAAACGAGACTCGACAAAAAAGGAAAGATACAAAATGCTGAGATAAAGGAGGGAGAAAAGAAAAGAGAGAGGAGAAAGAGATATGACACTGCACTCTGTACACAACATTACATGATACGATCGATCGAGATTGACTCGGATTTGTTAAATATCTTTGTACATATTTACACGAAGACCATGAAAAATTGTTCAAGTTCCAGCAACTGAATGTTTTCGTATTGTAAGAAGTATTCCTCCCCGCGAGAAGAGGGAAAGCTATTTCGCTTTGCAGCTCGTTCGAACGTACTCGGCCTCACGTTCGTCGAAATACGTCGCGATACGCGTCAGATAAAAAAGAAAAGGAAAAGGATAAAATAATTTCCGACAAGATATTTTCATAGAGATCGTACTCTGTCGATTTCTTTCTCACGATATGCGATTCCACGGCGTCAGAGATTTTCGTTGTGTTTACGTCTTAATTTTTATCGCCTGTAATCAAGCTTTTCGCAGCTTGTCGCGACTCTGCTAAAATGTCGGTACGCAATGTAATAAAACGATGGAGAAGCGCGAGACTCTCTTAATTATGTTCTCCAGCGTGTACTCGTCTTGTTCAATTGACTCTCATCTCTATGAAAGTATTAATTGCGAATAAGCGGCGCGCGCTATCGGCTCGTCAACAATTTATTTCGACAAAGAATCCCTCGGACAAAAAAACTCGCGTTTTTCTCCCTGAAAATTCTATTTATTCATATCCTGGAACTGCCATATCAAAGAATTGAGCTTGATTGTAAAGATGACTAAAAGAAAATTTAAAAAAAGCTATTGATCGGATGAGAAGAGGAAAAGGAAAACACAAGAGAATCTACCTGTATATTATCATAAATGAAACGAAATGAGGATCAAAGTAGTTGTTTTAACGAGTAAATGAGAATAAATAAAATGATATATCATTAAAATTAGAGGTTTAAAAATATAATAGAACTCAGTATATATGTACAGTATTTGAAAAACATGTTTATAATTTGTATGGAAAAAATAAATGATTGATATAAAATGGGAGTATGTTTTTATTATATCTGCCGTACAGTCTGTCATTCCTTGTGTAAATAAAAAGTTTGAGCCGTTTTAAAATTACGCTGTATGAAAATTAAAATGTAGCTTGCTTCCATGTCGTATTACTCGAAAATAGGGAAGTCTTTTGACTTACCATTGAGTTATATGCGTAAAAATAAAAAGGCCGCGTTTGTGATGCTGTCGAGTCGTACATATCTGAAGACAAAATGGTCGTCTAACCCGCCGTTGTGTCGTATTATTTAAAAAAAATGTAGCGGCTCTTAGCGGAGACTTGGGAATAATAATAACGGGTCATGTCCTAACGAACGACCGTTAAAAATAACGAGTTAAGCTATGTAGAGAAGAACCTACTCTGTTTTTACCTGTAATTCCTATTAGTTCCAAAGTCTCCACTACGAACCGCCACCATCCTATGCGAAGAATCGAAGTGATACAAGTCAACACGACAAGGTAGTCCGACTCCATCTTTGAAATAGCAGATAAAACGTCATGAATACCTCATAAACACGGAATCACGTTATTTTTATAATAAACCAAAGAAACACGACAGATCAGAGTAATCTTTATCACCGACGAGACACCGACGGTGGTGGTGGTGGTGGTGGTCGTCGTCGTCTTACGTAAGTACTATCGAACGCAATTCTAAAAATTTATAAAAAATACTTGGTTTTTTAACGGCCGGTAAAATTTTCCGATACTTGAAATTATGGTTCAAGTCTCGGCTAAAGAGTACATTTTACCGAGACTGGAGAACTCCAATAAGATGGAACTTTAGTGGATTGAGCGACTTTTGTTAAAAAACTCTTTATGAACGATCCTCCTAATTACAAATATCATAATTGTAAGATAATTTTACTATTTTGATTAAAAATGAAAAATGCCTTTGCTTATTTCGTTAGTCTCTACAAGAGGTCTCTATAGACCTTTAAACGATACATATATCATACTCGAGTACAATATCAGTATGTAACTACTATGACTTGGTTCTCGAGCGTCATTGCTTCACGTCGTCAGTAGAAGCAGATAGAACAAGTGTTCTGCTAGATACACGAAGGTGAGTGAAAATCTCATTTTTACGCGGAAATACTAATTTATATAGACATGCCTCAATCGCAATTATTTCCGTACGCTAATTAAATTATTAACTGTCTTCTCTTCATGTCACATGCTCTAAACAGTTGTCATGTGATTTTAAGGACCAAATAGTAACATGAATTAATACTTCATAGATATTCGCGATATAATTAAAAAATAAAAAATTTATACCTTTACGTTATAATCTGCTTTTGTTTCTAAGGGAGTTTTCCGAAGGTGAATTTAGGTTAAATGTCAAAAATTTCTGCTCAATTAAAAACGGCAAATTCTAATGATTAGATAATATTTAATATCTCTACTTTATCATTGAGAAATTCTTTTCTCACGAATAAATGGGGATAACTCGCCTACGCCATTCCTTTGTCAATTGTACAGCACTAAGCGAGTTAAAAATGAATGACAGTTGCTTGACGGTTCATTGCCGCGACCTTGAACCTATATGACGCTAGAGATTAATCAATCGCGATACTATCTGGAGAACGTAAATTTCAAAATTGATTTAAATTCGGACAAAATAGCACTTTATATACTTGACACTTGCGCCAGTATATATGTATATGTATACGTACATCACTTGCGGAAAAGCAGATTCGATCTAAGTAGCAATAATGAATAATGACGAAACACTTATGATGTAACAGCAAGGTAGAGCATGTCGATCCGAAAATAATTCGCGTGATTATAAATTGGTTATAAGTTGCGCAAAATTGAGTACAATAATTTCATATATCATTCCAATTTGATGACCAAAATTGAGAATAAAATTTAAATAGCAGTGTGACATAAACAAATAACATAAGGAAATGCCTCTAATCTGATGGCTGTAATTTATTATAGCGAAATTTCAGATTGATTAGCATTTGATTGGCATTTTATATAATCAAATTTTTTTTCAGATTGGCAGAAATTAATTAACACAATTTTTTCTCTTTTAAAATGGCCGATACTAATGATGTACCTATAGATCAGTCTATATCAGATAGATTTTTAGAAAAGGGACGTAAATCACCGTTCCTTATAGCAAGTATGTATGCATATATATGAGTAAAAATAAATTTAACATTTACCATCGGTATATGTCTTATGTTTATATTGCTTGTTTAAACAGGTTTAGTAAGCTTAGCAGGCATTTGTGCTTATGGCGCTTACAACTTTAAGAAGAAAAATATTAGCACACAGTTCTATTTAATACAATTGCGTGTCGCCGCTCAAGGAACAGCGATTGCCTGCTTGACATTTGGCATGGTTTACCATATGATTAAGAAGCATGTATTACATGATAAGAATGAACCATAACATAATTGAAATATAGTTCACATCTGTAGTTTAATTGTCTTTCAAAATGATAAATGATAAAAAGTACATGCGAAACAAAACCAGCTCAATGTGAAAAAATTATTGTATATGAAAATACATGACATATAATTTATTTTATTACATGTTACAGTTGTCACTTGTAGCACAGTTAGTAATTTTATTTGAAGCTTCATCTTTTTGATAATTCATAACAATACAAATATTAATGAGATGTGTAATTTCATGTTTATTAAATATAGCTCTGTTGTATTATATCACATTGCTAAAGATATATTTTTTACTGTGTAGAATTTTCCCGTGATTGTGCTAAGGTTGCCCCAAAAATTATTTGAAAATTGCGAATTTATATTTAACTTAATAGATGACAATTCTTGTCTCAAATATTATATATTTAATTCGCCGATAATTAGTTATTCTCTCTTGTGAGTATTATTAAAATAAAACACGTTTTCATATAATGCATCTATTTTCTCATCTCCCTTTTATTTTATTGTATAAAATGCCTGCCGCACTTGTAATACATATAGAATACATACAGAAAGGGGAGATAAAATTTAAAGTATTATAAGTAACCATCACGTTGCAATTATGCTCGCATATTACATTTTTGGTTTGGTTCAATTGAGGAAATTACAATCGCAAATCAGACTCCCCAGCGATATTTAGCTGCAAGAAAATTGCAAAATTTTTGAATAGAGTTTGAATCTACCTGACACCCTGTGCGACGTACGACGCACTTTCGCGCATTCTCTGTGCACAACAAGTCACTTTCTCATGAACCAGACGTAAACATCATCGCGTATTTAAATCCAATTTGGATTTTATGAAATTAGTGCACGAGAGTTGCACGTGTAACATGACAGATGAGACATGTCAAGAACGATCGTTCGTTCTTGACTTATATGTGCAATCTATTTTTAGCGGAATACACCTTCATGGAAATCGGGGTTAAAATGGGATTTAATCGCTCCCCGGAGCGATCCGAGCGAGGGGCCGGTTCAGTGGAACGCCGTCGCAAGTCTCGTATCGGTCTCGCCCGATCTCGCTGCTTCGTCGTACGAACGTGACATCGCAGCGACGTCAGATAAATGACGGTGTATAATAGCGAACGCGTGAGAAATCAGTGATACGTAATAGTTCAGCTGTAGTTATCCAAAACACGAAACGCGGAAAAATGGCGGAGCAAAGTGACAGGAGTCAATTACCACCCGGTTGGGAATGCAGATACGACATTCGCAGCGGTCGTCCGTACGTAAAAAATGCATCATAGAATTTCGTTCCTTCTGTTATAATTACTTCACCCGAGTAAGCACCCCTGAGAACAAAATTTTCCTGTACCGATAGAGGATCAATGTCGCGCAAAACTTACCGTGTCGTTACCGATCTCTCTATGCATTCGAAGTCCGCAGGTTCTCCAAAGTAAACGAACGAACAAATCGTCAACGTATGTGCAATGAAGGGAACATTGACGAGAATTATATTTTGCGCGTATTAATTAATTTACATGTAACCTATAGGTGTCCTTTCTTTTTCTCTTTTTCTCTCTAATGAGCGCGTTAGTTTTAAAAATACTTATTATCGAAAATCGATTCGCACGATGTTCTATGATGCAAAAAATTTAATTTGCCTTATTCGACGACTTACAGATATTTCATAAATCATTTCAATCGTACTACAACATGGGAAGATCCCAGAGTGAGGTACTGGCAGTACTCGCAGTATATACAAGCTCAGAACTCGATGGCCCTGAGTTCAGCTACTACCACTACCTCCCAAGATATTCCTATGCAGGTCAGTTAACAATCAGTTTAAGTTGCTTATATATATATATATATATATATGTGCATAGCAAGGTCTCGCATAATGCAGCCAATAAATCCATCAGAAGCTTTACATATACTATTTGTATATAAAAATAAAATATATCATATATTTACTTTATAATCAGCTATAAAATAATTCTGGGTGAAAGAATATCGTATTGAGGAAAAATAAGAGTTTTCTTTAGTTAGGAGCAATTCAATTAGATATATATGTGTGTGTGTGTGTGTGTGTGTCAGATATATGCAAATTTCATATATATCTAACATCTAATTGAATTGTCCTTAATTAGATATTGAGAAAGCAATATAACATCCAATATTACAGTATTATTGCCTGAAAAATAAAGCACATTATGCGAGATGTTGTATGTGTGTAATAAATATTCATGTGCTCTTTCTAAATGTGCAAAAATATGTCCTATCTTGCACTTAAATCACATCGCATATCATTACACTGTAAATGTATGTATTCTTGTGATATGCACACGCTGCATTTGGATAACACACACAATATACTACAAATAAATAGACCGGAGGAAGCGGAGGTGGTGGGCACTTAAGTTACACAGGTGCTCACAGAGCACCACAAATCTATCCAACACCGTCCCCTTATCATAATCCACAACTAGCATTTTTACCTCCCAGTGGACAGGTAAGTAGATATCAATATCTAAATCAGTCCTATGTTCGTGAGGCATGAATGTGTTTGCCAATCAACTGTTATGAGTGCGTTTTTTCCTCGATCGATTGCGTAACCCGATTTCGAAATATGTGCAGGAGCTGAAAACTCCGTTATCGCTGAAATCCACCAGCGCGGTGACAACACGATTTGGCGATTTGACACTGGGATCACCGACTCCGGTGAGAAACACGGAGACGAGTTTTACTCAAAATTCGGACTCCGAGTCACAAGTGGCGAAAATCAATGCTGTGTTCCCGACCGTTTCCGACACGCATATTCGTCTCTTACTGAAGAAGTAAGTTAACCTGTCGCATAAGATAAGGCCTATCTATCTAAGCAAGGTCATATCTCGAATTCAATTTACTCACACTACCTAACATTCTCATATAATATAAATATTAATATCAGTACAAATATCGACACGATACACGAAATATTATAATGTACGTGAGACACAAGAGACAGTTAATTTGTTCAAGCTGTTGATCGAGTCTGTCCAAAAGTCTCCCGTCACTATTTCTCTAAATTAGCACTATGTTAAATGCGGTGCTAAGTCGGCAGCCAATGTCTTTCAGATACCATAACAGAGCAGCTTTGGTCATGAGTGCTCTTCAAGTGGAAAAGAATCCTCTTTGTGCACCAGGACCGTGCACACCTGTGGGAGTGCATTCGCATTATGCGATCCCGAGATGGCGTCTACCAGCTCACGCTATACACGCAGCATTAACATTGAGTCCGCCTCGCGGGGTCCGGCCAGCCCCTAACTCCCCAAAAATGAAACTTAGGTTTAATCCATATTTATAATTTCAGTCTCTCACCCAGTCTGGATGCTAGATGTTGATATCGTATTTTGTAATAGCTCTAGAAATATACCAGACGAGGAGCACTGCCTTCTTTTTTATATTTCTGCAATTGTCTGGTATATTTCACACATTTACACGACATTGTTGATATTATGTAGCAAATGGCATGTATCAAAAATCCATGCATCTCCTTAAATAAGTTCTAGACACTAAGTATTCGAGATGCAATGAATTATCTAAATTGATCGATTGTTTCAAAATTAGTTAATAATTTTGCATATCGTGCACGCGGTGTAGCAGATATATAAAGTAATTTGAAATGTAGACTTGTCATTAATCTCTCTCTTGATTTTGTTATGCTTTTGTTGCTTTTAAAAAAAGAAATAATGTTTTATTTATCATCTAGAGCAATAATGTCCAATTTCGTGATATCTGTTATTTAGACTTTTATTTTATCTTTCAGTTTCTTCCTGGTTTACGATACCGTACATGTCGGATAGTATGAAATTTACACTGTCTAGAATAGGTTAGTTTATTGATACCATTTTTATTTGACGTTTAGTGGCACAAAGAGTAAAGCTTATATTGTCAATTAGATGTTATTGTCATGTTAGTTGTATCTTTACAAAAAGATCTCTAAGGGAATAAAAAGGTTTTTACGTGTATCATCGATAATATACTGGTTTCACGCCCGCGTATATTAAGTTTGAGGAATTATTTATGATGTCAAGAAAACTTGTTTATTCCAAAATGAGACGAAATTCAAGCATGATGAGTATGTACATGTGCATTATGTCAAAAATAGATGCTCATGAACGCGCAGAACAGTGTAACCTTCGTCATGAAGGAGGGAGAAACTTTTATCTTGAACATCAATCACATGCACATACCACGAGTAATGTTAATCATCGATCCTTTATGTGTTTACCAATTTATTACATACACGAGTCACGTTTATAGTAAGATTTATGTTTAGATGATTTCGTTTTAGTAACAAAGTATAATTTAAATATATTATGTGTTGGATAGTACATAAAGTGCATAAAATACGCAATGCATTATATTATGTTTGTATGTCGCGTATATAGTAGTGAAACGTTTGTATTAAACATTTGTATTAAACATGCTTGGTATGTGTGCACAGGTACCTGAAAAACGTATTTCCAAAAGCGGACGAAACGATATTACTTGAAATATTAGAACAGAGCGATAACAACGTGCAGAAGGCGTCCGAGAGACTAATCGATCTAGGATACGAGAAACGCAATCCCACTCTTCCTGCCAAGGCTCTGGCGAAGAAAAAAGAAGAGGAACGGGTAATCGCGAATCTCGCATATGTAACGCGTTTTTCGCATGGAAAAGAAAAGGGAAAGAAATTCTTGTTTTTACAGGCTCAAAACGAACAATCCGCGCCTACACCTCCGCCCCGAATGAAAAGTACGGAAGAGAAGAATAAGAGTACGTTTTCCGTAGTTTTTGTTTCTATTCTGTTTATCGAGTAAGTGTGTTACACAAGGGAAATGTTTCAGTGAAAGCGCGTTTAATGGAAAAATATAAAACGGTGCCAGATCGAGTGGTGATGCTTGCCATGGATAGCGTAGATTACGACGAGGAGAGAGCAATGCATATATTAGATATAGTAGTAGCGGAGGAAGCTACTCGACCAATATGTACTTCTAGTAGCCAAAGGTAAAAAACTTCGGCTGTTTTTTCGATGTGCGCATTTATGCGGAAACATTTTTTGTCTCTTCTTTCATTATTTTATATCAAACATTGTAGTAGCAGAAGCGACGAGCGAAAAGACAGTCCGCCGGTGACAGAAGCTATAAAATTAACAGCTTCTCCGATTAAGAAGATAAGTAAAGAGGGAGAGACTGAAAAGTCGAAACGGTCCAAAAATAAGACTGAGATACCGAAGTAAGACGTTTTGTTTCAAGACATTTCGAGTAATTCTAGAGAATTTGTGAAAAATGTAACTTAAAATATTATTATTAAATATTAGTCATACTCTCATTCTCCGCGCGGACCTTTGTGTAAATATATTATTACACTCCGGCTCCATGAATGATAATCTTTATTAACAATGTTTTATGCGTTCCGTTAGAGTTTCACGTGGAACCAGCACTACGGAAGACAAAGAATATAAATCCCCTTATTTGACCAAACCAATTGGGTCAAACTCAGATTTACCAAAGGGAGCGAACAACGATCTACTATTGTACGTTTGAGAGAATAATCACTAGCAGATTATCGATATTTTATGACATCTTTGCGTATATTAACGGAAAATTTAATAATATTTAATTTAATAAATAAAAATAACGGAACGAAAAATTTCAGGCCGGATTACGCGCCATGGTCGGGGCCAGATCCCAATTTATTGTGCAAGCAACCGTTCTCGAGATCGCTCGCGATAGGTCACGACGGGAATTTGCTCTCTACGAATCATTGTCTCGCTAAGGGCCCGCAATCCGAATTACGGAAAGGACCAATAAGGGGTTTGGCTCAAGGTTCCATTTATTCGCAGAGGAATGTAGCTAATACAGAGAGCCGCGGTAAATGAAACATGTGCAATTGTTTCTTTCTTGATATTTTTACGTTTGTTAAATAGTAAGATTTTTATCTTAATTTAGTAGCGACTGTACAACCGTTGCGAAAAATTACCTCAAAGAAAGAGATAGAGCGAGAACGTTATTAATTTTATGTTATTATATTTTATTTTATATTACTCATATTACATGAATACTAATCTATTAATTTTTACGTTGTACTTTATTTTACTTCAGATTTATATTTTGTTGACTATATTGTAATAAAACGAATTTATTTCTCTATTTTATTTATATTTATCGCAAGAATAATTTGCTTATAAAGAATAATATAGAGGAGAGGAGGTTTTTATACTTCCGAAAAATTATGAATTTTGAATAAAATATGAACGCATAAAATGCGTTATACACATCAATCTTGCCAAAATTTTTGAGATTAGTCACTGTAGGTATAACGACATGTGTGAACATAAATAGTGATTCAATATCGAGATATTAAACAATTGCAGCAATGAGGGGTCTAAAAGCAAGCTATTCTTTTAGACGTTCAATGTTTTAGCCGCATTACACCGAATACATACATACAAACCATGTCAGAAAGATGTATAGGAAATGTCAGATTTTTGGGAAATAATGCAGAATGATTGGAATAAAGTGTGGTGTAATATTTTCCAGTGGTAAATACACTATTAGATCTTCCTCATATACACACGCAATTATGCTGTATATCTCGCAGAATTCTATATTCTGATACACTAATGACATAAAATACTTACTGCATAAATTACACAGCATTTTCACTTTTGACATATCTTATTGAGTCTAATGTTGTGTCCATAAAATACGTCGAAGTTTTCTTAAAACATATTTGAGTATTATATATTGAGGAAACTTTAATAATTTGATTCTGTAATTATATATGTGGTTAAATTGTCTAAATAGTATGTAACAAAGTCTTTTTTTAACTTTTCCATAGATATGGTTAGTTATAGATAAGTTTAATAAAGACTTTGGCGTATTGTTCATCGATAATTGATAGGACCAGAAAGTCTCGCGTTTTCCCGGAAGCGTTTTCAAGTATATCTGTGCGGCCACTTCTGACCATCGATAATACTTTGAAACGATTTCGGGGATCATTAACTTACAAGTCCTAGTAATTGGTAATAATTTTACATGTGCTCGTTAGTGTAATGAAAGTACTCTGCAGTATTAATATTTCTTTAAATACGCATAATATACGTTGATTTTATCGAATAAGTAATTATGTACTGTTCCGAGGAATTTATCAGTATTAAAATACACAAAATTGTTAATAAAATTGATGTATTCTTCCGTTCAATAACGTTTTATCAATTTTGTAATATAAAACTTTGTTGCTAATAAGATGTTAAAGTTAAAGAAAAATAATGTTTCGTTGAATGATAATCTCATATATCATGATAGCTTTAACATACATTTTAATATTGATAAATTCCTGAAAAATACTACGAAATGGACTTCCTTTTTTGACTATATAGTAGTCATATTCAAAGTAAAGATTTTATCTGAAATCTGAAGCCAATATACATACAGTATTAGAATATATTTTAATGAAACATAGGTATAAAAGAAATTCCAATAGATGGACGTATATTTAGAGATATGTTTTATGAGCTTGCATTGTAAAACAGGTAAAGCAAAGTATTATAGTAGGAAACTTGCATATCTCTAATGCAGCAAAATCTCCATTAGTATGCAGAATGGGCCGTAACCAAAATAAGGTTTCTAATAGTAAACTATAATGTGAAAATTAATATTTATATATGCTATAGTCAAATTAATGTACAGAAATATTTTCATAGCTTGATTCAAGAATAATCCAGCCTTTTACGAATACTTAAGATACAATTAAAACGTTAATAACAGATGGGCTGTGGCTGAAATGTTAGTTGAGAGCTATTTTTATAGCTTTTTGACTCTTGAAGAAATTACAAGGAATAAAGTAATATATTTTGACTATATTTTGAACATTGCCATTGGTACAGAAAACTAATATATACAAGTAGAATACACACGTCCTTCTCTAATATTAGTCATTTTCAATTAAAAACATCTTCTCGAATCTATCTGTTTACATGTATTAGAGAAAGCATTATTTACCAATGTTAGACTTCTACATTTAAAATGTGTGTCAAAACGAATAACGGTAGTTATATTTTTAATATCTCAATTCATATTCGTCTATTCAATGTCTTATAGGAAACGTTTTATTTGCAAAGCAAAGACAAAATTTAATATTTATTTTATTACTGTGTATTAGATAAAGAATTAAGTGTTATAAAGGGTTTTGCGCAATAGATGTCATTTTGTGCTATTACATATCTATTTTAAGAAATCAATCTCAACGGAATGTCGTCTCGCATTAATAAGTTATTGTAATCCTTTACACGCGGAGATACAAGTAACTCCGGCTGCTTCATAATTAAAATTTAAACCAGTGGTTCCAAGGCAATTGTCTTACATACATGCGTAAATATTTTGTCAATAAGCATATTTTTCATATATTAATCAGTATCATCTATTATCCAAAGAAAACATATATCTATTCTACTTATAATTTAATGTATTTCACTGTAATATTGCTACAATGATTTGCTATGCTTTATAGCTGATGAAAAACAATCGTATCAAAATGTTACATTCTTAGAACGTCGCACTCGGATAATGGAGTAAATGATACCCTGGCGAATTATCTAAGTAGCAATATAAACGTGATGTAAATAAAAAATGTTGTATGTTAAGTATTGCAAACGATACAAGAGAAGTTGTATCCCATTGTCTCTAGACATATCTGTGCAATAAAATATCTATAATCATATTACAAATGCAACAATTTAACTTAATTAAGTCACCTATATTAAGAGCTACCAATCTGTAAGTTATACATGATATAGGCCAGACAAATAAGGCAAACTGCTTGTCTAAATAAACAAACAGTTTTGACCATAGTAATCCTTCTTGCTGAAACTTGTAATATCATTGGCTCATGGTATTATGAAATCACTCTAACATATTAAAGAATATATATCAACAATGTCACATATATAGTATTTATAATATATTTTATAAATTATTTTGAGCCTTTTGTCACACAGATATGAATATAAATTCTATAAACTCATTTATGCTAAATTATTTCATATCTAGTAGTCTTTTTTTCGTTGTTATCAAACACCGATTAGTATGAAAAAAGAAAAAAAAATTAACATAAATCATAATGGAGTTACATATTAACTATGTAACAGTCTCAGTTAAAGAAATAATGATGTATTAATATTTAGAAGTTATTTAATATCCTTTATTTAAACCTCATGTTCATGTAAAAGCATATTTGGGATTCCATCGTTGATAGGAAATTTTCTGCCAGATTCTGGACACAATAAATCTCCATTAATAACTTCAACCTCCAATAAAACATGATGAGCTTTTCTCAAAAAGTCTTCATTCGTCTCAAAATCCTCTATTAAAATTTGAGGTAATTCGCCAACATGTCCTATCTGTAACAATACGTTTAACAACATATCATGAAATCACTTCATATTATATTTGTCATATTTTAACTACAAGACATCCTTGAGACTTACACTCTCTGCAGCTTTCCACAGCACTGTCCAGTCTAATTTTGGGATTATCCTAGCGATAAAATCTGAATTAAAGTCTACTTCAGATACCCTGATATCCCTCGCCTGTAAATGTTTTTTAATTATTTGTTTTTGTTTTGATTTCGTACTACAGTAGAATATAATACTCCATGAGATAATGTATGAGGTATAGTTGATCAGAACAAAAAGATAGTATTCAGCGATAAATACATGTGCCGACCGTTTGTACACATTATTATAGCTCATAACCTTTCTATCAAGCCAACCTTTCTCTAAAATCTTTGATCTAAATTAGATTAATCTTCTTTACTTTCTAAATAAATTACCATCATTAAATTACGACTTGTTACGATTATAAACTCTTAAGAATTACCCTCTAAAGAGCAAAAAGTATCTCAATCAATTCAAACACCGAACATTATCCTCAGTTACAATAGAAAAATTAACCTCAACCTCACCCTTCTGGAGAGCATCGAAGGATAACTTACGATGATTTTCAGAGGATAACCGACCGTCACACCCTTCAGACATTTAGACGTTAACATATTGTGCGTGAGAAGCTTCATGTTGCTCAATAATCAACAATCGACAACGGCAAAGTTACTTATTCAACACAACAACACAACACAGAAGGATAAACGTGCGCGACACTACGCAACGCTAACGACACCACCGTGATACGTACTGCTCTTGCGCGCATCGAAAATGCGTATTCCCTATAAATTTAATATTATTCTTCTAAAACAAAATAATGATGTATACACATGTACATGTGTGTGTATGTACAAAATGATCTTTTTGAAGATCGGCGGAAGTTGTCTATTCGATTGGTAATTCCATTTCAGTTCGAGCATTTCTGTTCGTTTTTAAACGTTTGCGAAATATCACGGATCGTATGCCGCGTCTGACAGATTGATAATTGAGTAAACAGGTCAGACTGTAAATCAATTATTTTTAGCATACGCTCTTCTGTCTATGTGATGTTTGCACTTGGAAATTTGTCAATGAAAGCGCGATAATTGACAGGACGATCGTATATATCGATAATAGACGATCAACATGTTTTCTGCTTCAACTTATTCGCTATTTTCAGCAAGCGTCTGCGCTTGAGAACTCTTTTTTTAGCCGACGCGTGCATCGTGCCGAAAATGCATTACGATTTGGATAACGAGCGCGATTTGGCCGAACCGAATATCGATTAGTAAAGACAAAAATGACAAAATAATCGCGACATTTCCGAAAAAAAATCTCGCGGTCCGCGGTTCGTGGCAAAGTGGCTGACAGTCACGTGACTGTTCCCGTTCTAGTCGCATTCGCCTCGGCAGATTGGTCAGAGATAATACCGAACGGCGATAATCATGTCAGATGCGGAGAGATCGCCGCCGTTCGCCGCGAAGCAGTTGACGTCGACAGTTTATCGGTAGCCCGTTCGTTGGCGGTGCGAAATCAGGCGGAAGTCGGGAGTGTCGGGAACGAGAGAGGGCGAGAACGGGAATGTGAACGGGGACGGGGACGGGTTCACCGCGCGCGGAACATATGGTGAAACTCGCGTATGTCGCTCTACAAAGTGGAAAACCGTCTCGGCGAACTGACTGTGGCCACATCATCTGGCCTTGATGAAAATACGCAATCAGCTGTCCCTACCGTCCATTGTTTATCTCTGCCGACGACGAGAACGGTACTCCCTTGGATCGCGCGCGCGATCCTTACCGTTCACTACTTGGATTCTAACCACTCTTGACGCGTCGCCGAAATTCATCTCGGATACGACGCGAGAGACAGGGAGAGAACGAGCTCGCGGAAGGATCTGCCGATCTGTGAAATACCGTTTACGACCGCGATTTGCTGAGAATTATGATTCGTCCTTACGATCGCACAGCGAACACGTCTTGCCACCTGGCTGTAGCGATAAGATCGTGATCGTGTGTGTGAGACATAGAACGCATTTGTTTTTCGTGTGATGTGTGTCATCGATTTAAAAAAAACAGTGATATATTTCGCGCGTAGGGAGAGAAGGAGGAAGTAGAAAAATCTGATGTAGAGAGAACTCCGTAGCGTGTGTCTTCGAAACCGCTCCGAATTGTACTTTTTTTTTTTTTTTTATGATAATGAAGATTGTTGGCATGAGATGAATTGATTTGAGGAGAATTGCGGTGGACCATGTGTACTATTACCAAAGTGAGATCTTGACAAAAAGGGGATTTATTTTTTTTAGCAAACAATGGCTTGCGACACTCTTATTTGGGGGTTGCTGTTCTTGGGATGTAGCATACAGGCATTATGGGCTATGTCCGAAGACGACCCCTTAGAATATATGAACAAGGAGGAGAGAGAAGCTTTAAAGTTTGTACCGTCTATTATGCAAAGTATCACCTATACCAATTGGTAATACAATTTTTTACGCCTGCTCTATTCTATGTTACAGGGAAGAAGCAAGGGATATGTTTTATCATGCATACAACGCATATATGGTAAGAAATAAACACTATATACTTATTTTGTAATTGTGTTATTAATATTATTCAATATAGAAATGATAATTTTTATGGTCCTTTTTAAGGATAATGCGTATCCTGCCGATGAATTGATGCCATTAAGCTGCAAAGGACGATATAGAGGATCAGAGCCAAATAGGGGTGATATAGATTCTACACTGGGAAAGTAAGAAAGAGTAATCAAATTATACAGGAGAATTCCTATGTCCTATCTTTTATACTTTTATTTTGATTATAATCCATTCTTTAATAAATATTTATATGCTGTAATTTTATAGTTTTTCACTTACTTTGGTGGATACCCTAGATACATTAGTGGTAAGTTTGATAAAAAATAATCATTTAATATACTGCAAGTATTCTAAAAGAACCAAATGTGAATATTTTTATACATTACAGGTATTGGGAGATTTGGAAGAATTTGAAAATGCAGTCAAACTTGTTGCTAGAGATGTAAGCTTTGATACAGATGTTATTGTTTCTTTGTTTGAAACAAATATTAGGATGCTGGGGTGAGTAAAATTGTGCTAATTAAGACAAAAGTTATATGCGTGTGTAAGATATATTTATGAGCATTTTTGTAATCATATATTTTATGTTCATCACATATTATTATCAACAGAGGTCTTCTTAGTGGTCATATATTAGCTGAATACCTGCAACAGCGAGCTGACATAATGCCATGGTATAGAGGAGAGCTTCTAGATTTAGCTAAAGATTTAGGATACCGATTTTTACCAGCATTTAATACAACTACTGGAATACCTTACGGCAGGGTGATTATCTATAATGCACGATGTTATTAGTTTAAACATTAACATATACAGTGTTCTTGGTTTGTACATTAACATATGTTATGACAGATAATAAATACTACAGATTCCTTAACATTTTACCAATTATAGAAACATTTACATATTCCACAGATCAATCTAAAACATGGTATGAGAGGAGTTCCTATGGAAGTATCAAGAGAGACTTGTACTGCCTGTGCAGGTAGCATGATATTAGAAATGGCTGCTTTATCGCGGTTAACGGGAGAATCGATTTTCGAGGTAAACTATTCTACGGATACGAAACTGCTAAACGCAGTATATGTACTCTAGGCTAATTAAAGTAATTAGTACTAAAATAGTTCAATTATCTCTCTAGGAGAAAGCACAGAAAGCTATGGACGTCCTATGGCGAATGAGGCACCGCGGTACAGATCTGATGGGATCTGTACTGAATGTAAACTCTGGAGATTGGGTACGAAGAGATTCCGGGGTCGGTGCTGGTATAGATTCTTACTACGAATATTGTCTCAAGGCGTATATCCTACTCGGTAATGATCTATATCTCTGTATATATATATATATATATACAGTCATTTTTTACTATTTTTATATATATTATCAAGAAAACGTCTATAATCTCGGGTTATATCTCGGGTTTGGTTTGCAGGCGATGAAAAATACCTAGGACGTTTCAACAAACACTACCAAGCTGTAATGAAGTACGTTAGTCAAGGACCTATGTTATTGGATGTGCACATGCATAGACCAAACACCAACTCTAAAAATTTCATGGACGCTTTATTGGCCTTTTGGCCAGGTCTGCAGGTATATTAGTAACTCTTAATTAATAACGGAGAAATCGCTCATCTAACGTTATTTCCTTCAGGTTCTTAAAGGTGACATCAAACCTGCCGTAGAAACACACGAGATGCTGTATCAAGTTATGCAAAGACACAACTTTATACCAGAAGCGTTTACCACCGATTTTCAGGTACATTATTTAAACATTATGACCGGACTCTATATAATGTATAAGGGTATGTATGAAATGTGTTTTTTCCTCCCCTCCATTCAATTTATATGTATCTTTGTAATATATATGTATATATATATATATATATTTATTTCAAATAGGTTCATTGGGGACATCATCCATTAAGACCAGAATTCTTAGAATCGACCTATTTTCTATACCGTGCTACAGGCGATCATTATTACTTAGGAGTCGGCCGTAAAGTACTCAAGAGTCTGCAAACGTATGCGAGAGTGCCGTGCGGTTACGCAGCCGTATCAGATGTTAGAACTAACAAGCACGATGATACAATGGATAGTTTTGTATTATCTGAGACTTTCAAGTACTTATTTCTATTATTTACGGAGCCAGGAGAACTCTTTTTAGATTTGGATGAATTCATCTTTACCACCGAGGGTCATTTACTGCCACTCACACTTGCTTCCATACGGACAAATATCTCATCTGTAAGTGTATCAGCATGATACATGGATGTGACATCAAAATCATTGCCGAATTGAATATTTGACGTTTCAATTAAGCAGGATTTCGAACGCGATATCGTACACGTGGACGAATTCGACCGTACTTGTCCAAATAGTTTGCATTTGTTTCCCGCATCGGTGAGACAACCTCTGAGAAATATGGTCGAGGATGTTTGCCCAAGGCGGTCGCTCAAACGAAGATTAAGCGCGTCGCAATTTCAGGTATATTTCAAAGATATTCACGCGTTTGTCTTAATAAAATAATTGATACTTAAGAAAGTAATTTTTTTCCGTAGGCCAATAACCTGGAACACCTGAAAATGTTGAGTGATATGGGAATAACGACTTTAACACTAGCAGATGGGCGGGTTCAACTTTTGCACACGTTTTCTAATGTAACTAATTTGTTATATGAAATTTGCATCATATAAAATTTGCCTCTATTATTTTATTGTTATTTCGTTCTGCAATAAGTCACCGCACATCGTTTTTTCTTTTCCTTTTTTTCTTTTTTTTTTTTTTTTTAATAGGCAAAAACACCGCAAGATTCGGAGGAAGGATTACTGTTCATGCAGGAAATGGTCGAACTGAGTAAAATGCAAACACAACAGCCAGAAACTAAGCCGCAAACAGTGACGTTTGTGAAACCTAAAACGGACCCGCCGGAGAAAGTTACACTACTAGCTGGACCGGCACAATTTGGCCCTGAACTGCAGAGCTTCGATAAGATTACTGGAAAAGTGATATTCACGTATCCGCCCGCAGCTTGCACCGAGCTGCTCAACGCGGACAAACTAGCAGGAAAGATAGTAATCATGGATCGTGGGAATTGCATGTTTATAGAAAAGGTATGCTTGCTTTTCACAGAAAATTTCATCTTTTAAACTGATTTTTTATATTTTGTTAACTCTACTTTCTGTATATAATCTTAGGCGCGAAGAATTCAACAAGCTGGTGCGCTTGCTGGGATAGTTTTGGATAATGTTGCTGGCTCGAGTGCAGCAACATCGCCCATGTTTGCAATGTCCGGTGATGGGAAAGATGTGGATGACGTCACAATACCCGTCGTGTTTCTATTTTTCACGGAAGCGGCAGAGTTAATGAAGGCCATTAACACAGCGAATGGCGATCTTACTGTCACACTTGGTAATAAGGACAATAAGTAGATCATATAATGATATATATATAAAACACATAAAATAATAACGTTAATTTTATTACGCTTTTGTCAATTGTAGGAATATATTCTTCGAAAGAAGAAGTCCAGCTTAAAGCACCTACGGATTTGTCGCTGTTCGAACGTGTGAAAGGATCATTAAGATCATTTCTTAGCCGACATCTGACGCCACAGGTCTGTTGGTTTCTGAATTTACATTCGCGAAAATTATCGCCTATTTTGTAAGAAACTTGTGAGAAACATTGAAATTCTGTGTGTTTATAGGCGACAACCACAGGATCTAATATGGATATTACGATTCCTGTGGTGGAATCGCAAGAATATCAAGAGGATACTATTGACTTTCATTACTTTCACGCGGAAATCATCAAAGATTCACTTGGTGGTGAAGTAAGAATTACCGCACCGTCCGAGGATGCAATTATTATCTTAAGGCCAGTTTCTACCCCGGTAGAAATCTTGTGGCATCAGTTAAAGGAAGTGTTTGTCAATCAGATATTCCTGAATAGTAAGCAAAATAAGGGTATACGAATTAGGAGTTTCATTTTGGAAAGCTACTACAACTGGGTGAACAAGGCACGAGGTGTGCTGACTAAAACGTCGCTGTCGTACAAAGTTCGCTGGTTCTTGAGCGAATTGCTAGTGGTCGCGCCTAATTCGTCTATTAGGAAGATGGGACAATTACTAGAACTGACGAAACAGAAACTGTTGAAACAATATCTGCTTACAAACATGGACACCATGGTGCTAAATTTAAAGACTGTGGCTACGAAATTGAAAAACATGAAATCGGTAAAACCTGATATGGAACAGTTGCTCAAACTTTCGGAATCCGGCATCGCACAGGTGGAAAATTACTCATTCTTACGTCACTTGCTAGCGGATCTATTTGACGAAGAAGATGAGATCGTTAGCCAACACATCGCCTTTTTAGATCACATTCATGCAGAGGTACATATTACATATCAAGAAATATTAATTGACGGAGTGCAAAAGCATCTGGAGAAAACGGGAGAAGAAGACAGTTCATATTACGACATACTGATTGCTGATCTACAAAAGAACTTGAAAAACGTGGATAAAGGGGAAAATTTACTCGGGAAAACCAGAGAGGATGATTTAGCGGTTGCGGAATTTATAAGCGACTGTAGTAGTGGCAAATCGGAACTTAAAGGTAGAAATATCAAGGTTTTGGATCAAAATATGAGGATCCTAAAGAAAGGCAGAGAATTGGATATCGAAAAACTGGAGGATTTCGAATATTTTATACTGACAGAAATAGGGAAAGCAATTAAACATTCCGCGCAAAATATTCTACACAAATATGAAGGTACGAGCGATGTAACGAAGAACGCGGTGACAGAAGGTAAAAAAGATAAAAATTCTGGTAAGAGTGAAATTACTTTGCACTCCCCTCTGAATCAAAGTAAAGGAGAAGATAGGAAGAGTAGAGCCCGAAATTCTCTCAAGGAAGAAATAGACTTTTTGCGAACAACAAAATCAGCAAATGTAAAAATCGAGGAAACAGTTGTTAAAGACGGGCAGAAGGAAAAGTTCGCAGACTCTACAGTAAATATGAAAGCCTCTAATATAGGAATAACCTCTACCGATGAAGAAAACGTGTTATTGCAAGAAATTCGAAAAGATATCAGTGACACGCAGCACAAACAGAAAACTGATTCAAAGGCGAAATTGTCTAAGCAGAAAAATGTAGTTGAAAGTGAAATCGTACCTACTGATTTGTTAAAAGAATTTAAAAGACCTATATGGGCTGTCAATGAGGAGAAAGACTTTACAGAATTTCGTAAAGACTCACAAGTTTCAGAGCCGCAACATAGTGCCGTAGAATCAAGTGAATTAAAATATGAGAAAAAATATATAAATATAGACAAAGATAAAGAAGCTAAACCAAAAACCCATACAGCCAAACATATCGACGATGAATTATAACAATAGCTTTTGAAATTTAGGTCAAATTATAATTATTATGCAAAAACAGAATATCGATTTCCAACGGCCATAAGGCTATCTGCACTGCAACTGATATTTTTGCACTGTGATCCAGATGTGTGTGCAGTGAACTTTAATGACTTTTATAAATACAAGATATTCTAGCGAAATGCTCCAGTTATTTGGTTAAGCTCACTTTAAAATATGTACAATTCGTGACAGAGTTTAAATACAGAGTTCAGTATTACATTTACGGCACAATGCACGAAACATCAGAGTTAGATTTGAAAATATGTGTGTACATACATATACATTTATAGAGCTTAATAATGTTTTGTAAATTATACTAAGAAACTATTTTCTCCTTCGACTATTGTCATGAATTGTCAATAATTTAAAGTGGATTAAAAAAAAATTAAGGTCGTCAGATTGTAACGATACTTATATGTTGTAACTGTATAGAGGGATTTCCTGGATTCTAAACTGGTGCTTACGAAAAAATCTATTTCGATTTATTATTCCAGGGAAAAAACGGTGATGTTACTATAAAATGTATAAATAAGTACATGAACATAGCCTGTACAACACATGTGTGTTAAAGTGGTTGTGAAGATATATTCTGAACAGGGCGCTAAAACACAGATGTACATTTCGTATATTGTAGCATGATCTATATGTTAAAGCGTATGGTAACGGTATATTATTTCTTCCACAGAAACAAATTTATATATGTTTCGCGATGAGTCTATTCTATAACTTCTATGTAACATAATTGTATTATATGACTGTAAATCTATGAAAAGAGCATAAGCACTAATATTTAGTGATATACAAACTGGTAACATCACAACTCGGAATAGATACATTGTTATTATTCTTCTTTTGACATTTTGTACCATTTTACTCCAAAGATGTGCCATTATTAACGATAATATATGTTTATCTTGCATTACTGTTTAAAATAACATTTAGTGTACAAGTAGACATGTTCAAAGCAATTCTTAATCTACTGTGAAGGGCTAGGCATGTTCATTTTTTTCTCTTGATATTAAAGATTAATTTACGAAACTTTATCCCGCCAACTCTGCGTAACGTTTCATATATTATTAGATAAATAATTCTAATTTATGCCGAATTATATGTTATGTTTGAAACGAACCGCTGATTTTCAATTTTATATTAAACAATATTCAAATTCACATTAAAAGTGATATTGAACGATAATATGATACGTTAAATATAAAATAATGTAACAATTCGGAAAATTATTTTAGTTGTGATCCGTAGGTTAAGATATACGCCTTAAATGTACATAAACGTGTACATAGAGAGATATGTCAGTGTATATAATGTATAAGAAAGAAAGAGAGAGAGAGAGAGAAAGAAAAGAGAGAGAAATACTGTGTTATATAAAGTCAACTTTATTATAGCGTTGCAAAGATAATCAAGGATAAGTTTGGCCTTTTGATAACTTTCTGCTTTATATTTTTTTTACTTGGGAGATCTTGTACACCAGTTATACATGAATACATTCTATGAAATACAGCATTAATCTCTCTTGTAATAGTGTAAGAACTTGTTCTTTAATATTAATGTCAGATAATGTGCACACAATGTGTCCAAATATTTACAGCTACATTGATTTTAATATCACATTTCAGTTATAAACATCTGTATATGTTATATGCTATATTATATATATTAATTGTAAATAGAAGCGCTATAATGTGTATCTAACGAGTCTGCTGTTTGATGTCGATTAACAATTTGCTGATGGATGCCAAACTGAATATTATCGGATACATTGTACATTAAAATGATTATACCTTTCTGTAAGTTGTCTAATTGTATATATGAATATTGCCTAATATACCACTATGTGTAAGTGGTTGTTTCTTTTTCTTTTTTTTTTTTTTAAGGTACATGTTGAAATAAAAAAGAAATTAAAAGATTATAAACATGATTATAATTCAATTACTAAATACTATATATATATATAAAAATATGTTCATTTTCTAAGTCAAATTTTTATTACTGATATCAACTGATCAAATATAAAAAATAATGTACAATAAAATAACAAATCAATGCATTTATATCTAATATACATTATTGCCTTAAAATTTTTCGGATGTTTATTGCGAAATTTAATTTATTGGTATTCCATAGGCATAGTCTTGACATAATCTGACGATGTATGAATATAAAGCAACAATGTAGCAGAGAGGAAGCAAAATGTACAGAGTGTACTAGAACAGTATATATATTTCCAATATGCGTATTATAAGTTGAATTAATTTCTATCATATCATTTGTTCAAATCTTTGTTCATTGTTCTCTCATTAAACGTAATATCTCATTTTATATTTTTGTGAAGAAAAATTCAATTCAAAAGTAATTGAAGAATTTACAATCGAAACAACGAAGCGACTTGATCTGGGACACCCTCTGTAGTCAGTACAATAGTAGTACGTCGGTTGCACTTTTCTATAACCTCGTTTCTGTACGGTGAAACGAGCGATATACGTAACAAATAAACGAAAGTGATATATGCAAATCGTTACGTCTGGACAGAAGAAATTGTACACAAAATCGGAACGTGTCATAAAAGCACTCAAACGTGCAATCGCGTGTTCAAGGCTCGAATATACGTGTCTCGATAAGCTCACGCTTCGGACTTACGACAACCTGTCTTTAGTCGTCATTGGCATTGCGTCAATGTAACGGAGCTATTTTAATTTCGAATTTCGGATGACCCTGATGTACCTGATGCTATCGAATATTTTAGACGCACTACGAGCTTACACTGGTATTCCTACGACATAGATCAGAATCTACGGGATAGTGGCAATTGATTGTGGCGAAGGTAAGGGATTCCATTTGTCTCCAATGTACGATGAAACGGTAATTGGTATATCTGCCATGTGTTACTGATCAATTAGTGATGCAACAACGTACTATTTGTTAAGATTTTTGACAATTCCTCTATGTTGTCTATTTTGCGCGTACCTTGACACATGTACATTAAATTCTATGGAGAACTAACATTTTGCAGTGACACAGATGTTTAAAAAGCTTGAAGATAACAATATGTATTGTACATAGTTAGGCTGCTAAATATTTTATTCATTTGTAATAATACAATTTAAAAATAGATATTTGTTATCACTGCATATACAAGGATTCTGTCTGTATTTGTTTTAATATGCTCAACCATATTCTAAATCTTGATCATACTCATTTTGTTTCAACTGGTTTTACTATAACATATAATTCTCTAAACCATTGTATTATTGTATCAATCTATCACATACAATATTAGTTAGATAGAACAAATTGTTTTCTGCTCAGATGGGTGATATCAAGTACTATGGGAAAAGAAGAAGTATCGTGAGGAGGATCGGTTCCTTTCTACCACTGAAGCCACCACCAAAAATATATGTCAGCGTAACACCTTTACACTCCATGACAAGTTCAATGATCAATGAGGATACTAGTAACAATTATACAAATACTAATGGATATGGTCCTGTAAGGTCAGTAGTTTGTCTTGTCAAATAATAATAAATTCTGTTATTTTGAATATAGGTCTCAAAATTTTATGATATCATTTTTTATAATTGAGTTTTGTAACAGGCTTTCTGGCAGCAGACCAGATCTATTAGAACCAATTAGTTTTGGATCTGAAGTACGATTGCTTGCTCTAGAGCAAGAGTTGCAAGAACTTAGGGAACAAATCTCAACTATTGTAAAAAACAACAAAATGTCCAAACGTATGTACAAGAGATATATATCCTGTCACACCTGGGGATAATTAAGAGAATTTATAGAGATGTGTTTATATTGTAGATGCGTCTATTGTATCTCTGCCCAATGGAGCAGATGATGGTGAATCCTTGCCAGTACCACCACCTCTGCCACCCCCACTTCCACCACCACCAACAACACCGCATATTGCAAGAAGGGCTAGCTTGCAAGATCATAAAATTGAAGATCGCAGAAAGACTACAATAAATGTACAGAAATCAATGGGCAATATGCTGAGTGATATTGACAATGTAAAATTAAGGCCAATTGCAAGGTAGTCTATCATCACGAGAGGATACTGTATCAATTGAGTAAAGCGAAGCTGTATCATATTGATTCTCTTCTTATAGATCCCCAGGTGGACATCCTATACGAGTGAAGCGTGAAAATAGCCCATGCAATGATTTGCAAGAAATCTTACGAAGACGTTATGTCGCGATGCAATCTCCCGACAGCAGAAATTCATCAACGGCCAACCTAGCTATGGATGACTCATTTTAAGCGTTGTACACGAGACACGCTCCAATAACATTTACACGAAATTTAGGACTTTTACAAGTATAAAAAGTGTCGCGCGACGTACGCAATACCATTGCGTTTGAATTTTCATTTGCACTTTGCATTAGCTAAAGCCTACAATAAGGGAATCTTAAGCCAAAGATCAGTTCACTGCACCGAGGTGACATCACTCAGGTAGAATCTTTCCCTTGAGAAAGAAATCATGATATCAAAGCTTTGTCTTTTTGCTGATGCTGACTTAAAGAAGGCCATTTTAGTTTGTTACGACTGAAGCGATTACTCTAGTTTCGCAGGTAAAGCTATTGCGATATCATAGTCTTGCAATGGCTCTTCCTGCAGGATCCAGCCATATGAATTATATTGTACGACATAGATATATATCATTTTTATGGCGACCCGTCACGAGATAGATAAATACGTAGAGTATACGATTACTGCTACTGTTTATATATTATTGACGTAAATGGGAAATTTTAGTCGATCATGTGTAAGAAAAATAGATTCTAGTTTACACGTATTAGAATGAAATCTGTACCGCAACAACTTCCTAAGAAACTTTAAATTCGTTACATTTGAATATGTAAAACTTGCTTCTCTTAAATTTTAAGCATTGACATGAATTTTGTAACTCTCTCTCTCTCTCTCTCTCTGTGTGCCGAGGCAGTATTTATTTCGATTATTATATCAAATCAAGATTCTCATATATATATATATATGAGAATCTTTATATATATATATATATATATATATACACATATACATATATATATATGAGAATCTTGATATATATATATATACATATATATATATATATATGTGTGTGTATGTGTGGAAACATATAAAATATTTCATTACACATTGATCTTACCTCAAAAAGGCGAAAAACAATCGAGATATCTCATTATTAATCTCATTTTGTAAAATATTTTATTAGTTAATTTTTATATTGATATTTTCGCAATCTCATTGACTTAAATGACATGAAAATTTCACTTAGAATAGTAATGGTAAAAACTAAATATTTCATTACCACCAAGGAGCGTATCCTGCTAATTTATAATTTCCTATTCAAGCAAATATTGCGAGAGATTAATGATAATTATAGTACAATCGTGCAAATTACTGAAATCTATTTTTCTTACGATCATTACTATCTGTAACTACATACCGTAGTAATACGGTTGGATGGATATTAAAGATTGTACACATATAAAACCATGTGCATAATGTATGAGTGTCTGACTGATGTCGGAAATACTCGGCGCAAGTCACTACATTTATGCCGTGCTTCAGCGGTTTAGAAATTTTAACGGATTTGTGTAAAATGGTCTCTTAATGCGCATCCGTGCACCCGTGCATGCTATGGTGCATTCACCTGTATTCACTAATAGAAATTATTTCTGCGAAGTCGTGATTATTCGAGTAGTGAATGTGCATCTTACAAAAGGAATTATACATATTTTGAATGTTTCTGAAAACGATTTCACTTTCAACTTAACTAATTTTGGTCTTCGGTACATTTCTTTTCGTATCTGTATAAAGTAATATAAAAAGGACAGTGACTCGCTGAAATGAATTTACTTAATACACATTAGTGATGCAACTGAGTTTTGAAGTACTAAAAATGCGCAACTAACTCTCATCGGATATTCTTTTCTATTTAAAAGTTCAATGCTTATATGATATTAAATGTCGAAAGATTTTAAACGGTATCACATTACAAAAAGTGATTCAAGGGTTGCTGGTGAATTTATCATGCTAGGAGAGATAAATTTATTGATCGACATATTATCGTGTTTTTCTAGAAAAAGAAATCTAAATTCATTTTATAAAAAAGGAAAAACATAATATGTAAATTTATGTGAATTGATTTAATTGTGCAAAAATCGAGGTAGAGCTAGTAATCTCAGTTATGTCTATTTTTTTTCTTTTTTTCATTAAAATAAATGACGGCAGACTGCTATATTTCCGCGTGTGAACATGTAATAAAATAAAGGAATGGAATTTTTAATTTTAATCGCGTAAGAACTCGTACGCGACTCGTATTCGGAGACTGAACGGTAATCTTCAATGATATTACGAATGTACAGATGCGTTTTATACATGAAGCTTTTATCGATGATTAATGAAAATAAACTTATTGTTAAATAACGTCGTAATGTATCTGTTTTTTATGTAATCGTATAAATATTTTTGAAGGTGTATACTTGAAACAATTTTCAACGAACCAAAACTGAGAAGAAGGAGAATAGGGAGTGTAGCAGTGATTTTCAAAATGCTTAAGTGGCATCCGAAAATGAATGCGCTATGCGCGCGCATAGTGTTGAGGGCATTTAGTCCCACCTCCCGCGTATGCGTCAATTTACGTCACGCGTATAACTGAGTACCTATTATGGAACTCGTCGGAATCGATTCCGATCGAATTTATTCCGTTATTTCCTAGATTTCTATTGTCTTTTCTAGGGGAAACGGAATTATTCCGATCGGAATCGATTCCGACGAGAGTTCTATGATAGGGTACCCTGCTTATCATACTCGTACCTAAATGCAATATTGGAAGTTCTTGTGGAGCCCGAACTATATCTTTTTCCATTTCTTTTTCTGTATAGGCTGCGTTCCGGTATTCATTGCTAGCACTGAAAATATATAGTATATATGTCATAAATGACGTATCTTCAGTACTGGCAGTGAATATTGGAACGCAGCCATAATCCTATATTGCTACATTGGTTTCGTCCCAAGAAGACCCTATTGTGCATAACCGAGTACAAGGGTGTGTGTTCCGAAATTCACTGCCAGTACTGAAAATACATAATTTGTGTCACATATATTTTTCAGTGCTGGCAGTAAAATTCTATAATATACGTGAGACAAATTATATATTTTCAGTACTGGCAGTGAATTTCGGAACGCAGGCCGTGTCTATCAAAATTTGTGACGTGTGTGATGTGTTGGGTTGGCAACTAAGTGATTGCGGATTTTAAATAAGAATGAAAATTCAAAATTTTAAATTTGCTTTTTTAAATTTTTTTCAATGCATGTATGCGATATTGAGCTTCTCTGCAATATCACGTGTTGTGCTATGACGATCTGAATCGATAATGGCCTTGATATGGGTCTCATCGACTTCAACTGGACGGCCAGATCGTTGAGCATTTTTCAGTGAAAAATCACGAGAACGAAATCTGGCAAACCAATTTTGACACTGCCTTTCTTTCAAGGCTTCATTCCCATATACGGCACATAACTTCTTGTGTGCTTGCGATGCGTTCTTGCCTTTTCGGGAATAATACAATAAAATATGTCTGAAGTGCACGTCTTGCTGCTCCATTTTTTAATTGGGATAAAAACAAAACTAAAGAACTAATCGATATAATTTTTGTACTAAATGAAAGGTAGAAGTCCAAACAATAAGAAAAAAATATAGGTTAGATACTTTGAACACGTTAACGAAACAAAAGAAAGTGTAAAATCCATCTGTCGACAAAATCCGCAATCACTTAGTTACCAACCCAATAGTTGTGGTAGCATGCGTAGGAGGTTCGGTGACACTATGGGCCGGTTGTTCCAACTTCTTAGTAAGTTAACTGATAGTTAAATCATATGTTTGTCTTCTTTTTTCCTTCAACTTAGACAAAAACAGAGATATGATTTAACCATCAGTTAACTTACCACGAAGTTGGAACAATTGACCCAACACTGCGCGTGCATCACTTCCGATCGGACAATATAATACGTTTATTCCCTAAAACCAAACAAAATAGATTACATAAAATATTCTAATCTTCATATAAAAATAATAACAAAATTATCAAAGAACGTCCGATTTATCATGTACTTTGATTACTGCTAATCATTGCTTTGATAATCATTCAAAAACTTTAGCAGTAGTGACGTCACGTGGTGTCACTTTCGTTAACGTTCTCGCAAGTTCGAACGCGCGCACAGTGGTCGCTCCGTATTCGTCACACCGTTTCATCGGTCAAAAGCGAATTTCGCGTATAAATTTGTGTCAGAAATGTCGATTAAGCGACAGACGATTGTTTTAGTGCATTAGTCGGTAGATGTGAGCGCAATTAAACAAGATTTTTACTACTTGTACCAGTGCCATAGTGTCGCGTCGAGGACATAGGAGACGAGCCAAAGAAAACGTATTCGCTTCTATTCGAAGAAACGGACACTTCGAGAGCCAGGAGTCACATCGCGTCTTCATATTTCAGTGAGATTTTGCTTTTTGTTCGCATTAGTTGCGCAATTTTGCGTCGAATTCGCTATTTCGATCGATGAGATTCATAGCGTCGTTCGCGATATTGAGATAGCGCGTAGCAACTCCGCGACGCACCGTACGATGGCGCTGCATGCCGCTCGAAACACGCACGATAGAGGATCGATGGATGGATTCAGAATCAGTAGAGCGCGGGAACGACAACAAAGTTCGGCGTGAGTCGAGGAGACGCGCACTGACGCGTTTCGCTCGACGCTCTCTCCTCCGAATGGATGTAGCTGCTGGTAAATAAAGCGCGTTAACGCGAGTCTCGCAGTCGAGCTGTATGTCGAGTTCGTGCGGGAACGGTGATACGGGAACCATTCGACGTCCCGCGCGCCGTAACGACAATCGTTTCTTGATCCGAGCACGCATCTACATGAGCATTGAAGAGAGACGAACCGTATCACGGCCAAGGTGAGAACGAAGAAGCGGTTCGACGGCACGCGAATCGAAAAAGATCGTTCGCCATATGTGCGCGTGTAATCGGCGTTGGAATGGGGTCGAGACGCTTCTCGTTTCATAGGTAACCTCTACAAACTTGTTTCAATACATAGCTCAACATTGTGCGTAATGGTAAGCTAGTTGTGAAAATCTTGATAGAATGTTTCGATTTTACTCCGAATGTGTTAAAATGGATACAAGTGTGCGTGTATGTGTGTGTGTATCTGTGTGCGTATGTATAGTTCGCATATTTTAATTTGTTTCGAGTATCCTTCTTAACGCGTAGATTTTTACGTAGCGGTTAAATTTGTAGCGGTTACCTGCCAAACGAAAAGGTTCGTGATTACTCCGATACCGACTAAATATATATATATACATACTCGTGTGTACGCTCTGATATATGAGTATAAATGCATACATGGATACGGATGACACGGATATGTTTTTAAACTGCTATTGCGGACTTCAAGTCGATCTGTGATTTTTCCTCGAATCGAATCAAAAATCGCGCTTAGTCGTCGGTATGGATATTGCGATAAGATAAAAATCGTGTATGGAGCACAGTCTAAATGCTGTCATTAACAGAGACATGCGTGAGTGTTCAAGTCGCTGCGTGAGTGTTCAAGTCGCTGCGTGAGTGTTCAAGTCGCTGCGGCGACTTTAGGATGTCTCGGGGCATCCTTCATATCTTGCTTATTGTTTGACAGCATGCTGTCAAAATGTTAATGATCCTCTCGCAATTACGCGACTTTTGATCTCGCGGTTTGCTAATCGTTGCATTGGTGCGTATCATTCACTTTTTTTACTCTTTTTTTTTTTTTTTAATTGTAAGTTTATAACTTTATTTGGAACGTAATTAGCCGTTTTTAATCAAGAAAATAATATCAAATGAATAATGTCGCGTCACTCGATTGCATGATTCTTTTGTGGTTGAAATGAGGTTGAAATGAGATTATGGTATCCTGTCACTGTGAAGCGTTTGCGGTAAGGCAATTGCGTATGTCTCTTTTAAATATCTCTAATTTTATATTCAGAATAATTTTTGTTTAATGAAAACGTCGTGGGAGATTATCACTTATCGCAGTTGTGCAGTGTTTTTAACATATATATGCTTAACACATTTATACATGTATACGTACGAAGATGTATGTGTGTGTGTATGATTTTTATAATTAAATCACGATCACAAATGAAAATTCTGTCCGAGTCCGCTCGCGAGATTAACCGAAGAATACGATTTTGTAATTTACTTCCTCTTTTGAGGTTTAATTCGTCGGAAATCTTTGCTCTCGATCTTTATATTTAATCGTAAACAAACCAATCTCAAATTAACTTGACGTATCTATCTGGTGAAAGAAGTTATATCTTCAATCAGCGAAATATCCGCAACAACATAGATGAAAATATAGTAATATGTATTTTTCTTTTGACAACACACCGGCCGTATCGGCATGTAAGGAATAATCGGGATATTCGTTATCATTCGCTTCAACGATATTGACCGAGTTCGATATGAATACGAATACGAATCTAATACGATGCGCGCCTTGTCACGCATCTCGTTCTATCATCAGTCACCAGCGTAAACGGATCGCAGTTGGTAACTGTTTATTTCTTTGCATCTCGAGGGCTGGCTTTGAGTTGCCTCACGCTCGCTTTGCCCATCATGCTAATTGTCCCTTTACGACAATTGCGTCTCTCTGCGCGACGTCGTTGTCGTACAATACGTATCATCAAAGAAGAACGAGACATTTTGCATGAAATGAAAGGAAATCATGTCTGTCAGAGAAAACGAGTAATATCATAAAGGTACAGAATTCATTTTTCTCTTTAAATCTGACTAAATAAACGATGTGAAATATCGCTCGCGCGTTCTATACGCTCGTGACTGGACGAGAGAGAGGGAGAGAGAGAGAGAGAGAGAGAGAGAGAGAGAGAGAGAGAGAGAGAGAGAGAGAGAGAGAGAGAGAGAGAGAGAGAGAGAGAGAGAGAGCACAACGACAAACTGCAATCTTCCGTTCGCACTGTTGACTGTCGTGCAGAAAATGAAAAAGAGAGAACTCGTAACATAGAGTGTTTTTCAAACACGTGTTTGCTCGTTTGCTTTCAGGAGGAAATTTGGACGCGGAAATTCGCATCGAGCGGCGACGACGACGATGGTCGAGCTACCCAGGTTACCGCTGGACATCGTCGTGCCACCGGCTGTGCTCTCACGCCGAGGGGGGGTCACTATATCGGAGCAGATCATCCGGACGCTTCTCAACGTGAGTGGAACTCTATAATTAGATGTAATTAGCGATGCGCGCAGATTGCGATCAGGCGGGTGACATAACAAGCGCGAAGAAGGCGCCCGTAAAAAGGCGTGTTATATTATAAATGCAGAGTACTTATCGACGGCCCACCTATAATACGTACGCGCCGTTGCGAATCCGCTCTTACCCCAAGTAGATTAAAAATATTTCTTGGGACGACACCTTTTATATCTCTCTTTCTCTCTCGGTCGGTTCGTCGCTGAAATGTCCTGGCTCAGGGCGCGAAAGCGCCGTTCGCCCTGTAAACGGGCGTATTACACGCTAGCAAAGTTGGGAGTTGAAAAGTTAAGAAACCGCGTTCGCACGCTCGCCGATTCGACCTCGATTTTGTCATATGTGCACGTTTCCTTCGATCCTAATACGCGAACAGCAGACGCTGTAA
The DNA here is from genome assembly GCF_003227715.2 of Harpegnathos saltator. Lineage (NCBI taxonomy): Eukaryota > Metazoa > Arthropoda > Insecta > Hymenoptera > Formicidae > Harpegnathos > Harpegnathos saltator. The sequence continues at coordinate 659,014 of NW_020230716.1, read as the reverse complement.
CAGCAGACGCGGCTTTGCCATCAACGGTTATCGTTTGAACCGCACTTTAAGTCACTCGGCACCCCTAAGCGCCATTCCTGGGTGGAATGGTAAACAGAGAGAATGATTCGTCGCGGTATATCGCGATCGGGGAAATAGGCCGAAGAATCCGCGGATAGGAGATAGTATTGGGTGTATTCTCAATGCGTCCTTCGATCTTCGGGAGGAAAGACGAGCGATGTGTGAGAGAGAGAGAGAGAGAGAGAGAGAGAGGGGGGGGGGGAAGAGTGTTCATAGCTGTGCGAGGTCTCAACGGGCACGGAGAGCTACGGACGTTAATCGCGCGGTATCGCGATCTCGACAGGGAAAAACGCGGAAAACGAAACGAAGCAGATCGCGAACGCACGCTCGAGCGGGATAGTAACTAGGCACGTCGAGACGATTTTTGTTTTCTTTCCTACTCTTCATTTTACGGTCACGCATCGCCGATCGGCGCCACTAGCGGTGCGCGCGTAGCTGTACACGCGGTAAGATCGGATACGAAGGAAAGCACGAAGAGGGGATTTAATATGATTTCCGCGGGTGCTCTCTTTCCTTCGCTCAGGCGAACGTAGGAGAGCGTGTAAGAGCACTTTGTGTGTTACGTTCTATTTATTCGCGCTGGAGACGTGACGGAGAGCAGGCGGAAAGGGTAGTGAGCGAGCTACGAGGCAGACGTGCGCGCGCGCGAGGTGCGCGAAGGGGAGAGAATGAGGATCGCTCAACTTAACGGGGAGCGAATAATTCCTCTGTACGGGCGCTCGCGTGTAAAAAGAGATCGAGGTGATGGCGAAGACGCGGCCCGGAACAAGGGGATTCCGCTCGCTCTCTCTTTCTCTCTCTCAGTCTCTCTCTCTCTCTCTCTCTCTCTCTCTCTCTCTCTCTCTCTCTCTCTCTCTCTCTCGGCCTCTCGGCTTCTCGGCCTCTCGCGCGAACGAACGAGCGATCGGACGAGCGAGCGGACGCGACTCTCCTTTTATATGGGGAAGAAGGTGCGCTTCAGGTGCGTAAAGTCCGGATCGATATTGCAAGCGACTCCCTGGGCCACGCGACATGCCCCTGCGAGCAGCCATTGGCTGCACGCGATCGTGCTAAAATTAAATGACGAAGCCGACCCTCTCGCTCTATCGAGAGCGCTCGCTCGCGCGCGCTCTACCTACTCCACCTCCGCTCGCCTCCTATTGCCGGCACCTGCCGCCCCTTGACCCCTCTCGCTCTATCAGCCGTCACCTGCACGCGTGCCACGAACCATATGCCACGAATTGTCGGTGACGTAGCACGAACTTCGTCACTCTCGAAGGTCCCTGCGGGGATATCGCGCGCACGTGGCGGTACAAGCGAGTAGAACGACTGTGTGAGTCGATGATAATACTAATGAGTCGTGTGTTTTAGCGGGCCGCGTAGTACCTCGTTATTTTAAGGTGGAGTTTCGGTCTTTTTTTTTTTTTTTCTATTCTCTGTTTAGGATTATCTTTTACCGGATCAAATGAGCCAGTACGTCGACTCGGTGCTCTTCTCGTTTACCTCGCTGCTCCGTTGCCGATTTTATCGCGTCGGTCGTTTCACGAGAGCTCGCGTTTCGCGAATCATGGTAAAAGTTAGAACAGTCATTAGAGAAACGTCATTACTCTCGGTATCTTTCCCTTGTAATCGTTGTATATCTTGTGCTATTGTCTCGAGCATAAGAGATAGCGGTACGCGATATCGAGAAACGACATCGATATTGAATTTGTTCCCGATATTGTGAAAAAGAGATATGGATATCTGTATCGTGGCGAGGGAGTAAGAATGTTTCACTCGGCAAACGTGGTTGGATTTTTATGCGTATCATGTGTTTCCATGCACTTATCGACTGTTTTCCCCTGTAGTAATGAATCACACTTATCTAATGACGGAGGACAGGACTTTACGGCCTTTCTATTTCCGTAAATTCATGGTGGAGAGAGATACGATGCAACGATAATAATTGTTATTACGACACTCACGTAATAACATAATTACTGTCACAATAGAACAGGAGTTATATCCGACAATTACTCTGTTAACACAACACACGTAGTTACATCGATGCTTCTCAATCTAGTGCTACATAATCTTTACCTCCAACGGCTTTACCGACTCGATGATATGCAGCTTCGAAATCGAGAGATGCTCAATTACGCGCGTCGCGCATTTTATCATCGCGCCAATCGAATTCGGACGATCAGGCCGAAACACAGCCGGCGGCGACTTGCAACACCGCGATACCGCGAGGAGAAAAAAATCGCAGCGTGTCGGAGTACTTTCGAGAAATCGTCTGTTGTTTGGAAAAATTTACATTTATCCCTCCCCTCTCCCGAGATCTCGAGACGCGACCGGTTCATTCCTCCCGACAATCCGGTCGATTGACAGGCGACGATTGCATCCTTATAGCCGCGGCTGTTGGATCCCCCCGTTCATCCCCCTTCGCTCGGCGAACCCTGACGCGTCGCGCGTCTCCGGCTCTCATTGATCTCCGGGGGCGCGTTTGCGCGCGCCGACCGGCAGGCTTAGCCGTGTGGCGATGGTGTTCGCCGCGCGACCAATGAGCGGTCGCGCGAGCCTCTGGCTGCGCCGGAGTCTCGTGGCCGTCCGCTTAGCCGGTGTCGCGCGACCACCCGTCCGTTGTTTTCCTTCGCGGATTCTCCCCCCGGTAAAGCCCCGGTCCGGCGCGATCGTCGCCGACGGTGGACGTCGCCGCCGCCGCCGCCGCCGTCGCCGCTGTTGTCGCAGCTGTCTTTCGTCGTCAGCGTCACCTCGTCGCAGGCTGCCGTCGGCGTCATCCACGAAGGTGGACCAGCGAGAGCTTCGCCGATACCATCCCCATCGTGCCGACGCCGCCGGCCGTCGCCGCAGCAACAGCGGCCGGAAGCAGCCCCTACTTTTCCTCTCTGTCTCCCGGTCTCTCTTTCTCACTCTCTCCCTCGGGGCCACCATGATTCCGTACTCCACGTGCTTGTCTTTCGGCGGCCGACGCGACGCCCGCCGCTGGGTGGTTCTGCACGACGAGATCTCTCCCTACCCGGTGAGTCGCCAAGCACGCACACACACACACACACATACACACGTGGACACACGTGTAACACGCACGAGCGCCCAAAAGTAGAACCGTATAGAGGCGATTCTGCTCAAGGACGCTTTTAGGCGCTTGTCGAACTCGCGCTTGAAAGCTGTACACGTATAACACATGTAGACACGTTTCCGTCTCGTGTCTCTCTTTCCCTTTCTCTCTGGCTCTGCGGATGTTTCTCATTCGGAAGAATCGATGGATGCTGGCGATCGTTGGCGACACACACACACGCACGCGCGCGCGAGTCACGGCTTGCGTAACGGATAATTTACACGACCGTGTCAACCGATGTGTGCGTGTAACGGCTCGCGTTTTACGGTCGCGTAAACTGCGAGTAAGAAAAAGAGGAAGGGAAGGAGGGAGGGAGGGAGGGAGAGAGAGAAAGAGAGAGAGAGAAAGAAAGAGGGTGGGTTTTCCGCACGGATCGATTTCTACGGGTCAAGTCGGAGTTCAATGTTCGATCGATTTATATTTGTTGATTCGCACAACGTCTCCGTTCGTCGACCGTCGACGACAACACCGGACATATCGAGCGGAAGTAAACGATCGAGATTGACATGGTTGCTCATTAACCGAGATCGATAGCATGAATGAAATAGCGTGAGCACGAAAACGACGCAATTCGGCGACGCATAGTTGCAACGTGATCATTTCGGTGGCGAAACATTGATACATATTATTGATCGGACTCCGTGACTAAGAAGCATCGATACGCCTCTCGCTCGTTCCTGCCTCGAGGTACTCGCTTTTAAGCTTTCGGTCGAGCTTCCCGAGATGTAGAGCTCTTTCGCGCGCTCACGTAGACCTCACCTGACGGGCGATAGTCAGAAAATGAGGTTTCTACTTGATACTTCGTGCTCCTCTTATCGCAGCGGCTTATTGGAGCCACGGCAGATGACGGGTAGGGGGTGGGTGGGAGCTTTATCGGTAAGCTCGATAATCAGATAAGCGCCGCCATAAGTATAACGACGGGAGAGAGAGATGAGACAACGCAGTTTTATCGAAAAATCGAATCGACCACGTCCGAGAGGGATCCGACAAATAAAAGTGCAGCGTTAGTAGTCGGAATACGTGAGCGGTTACACGAGAGCGAGAGAGTGTTCCGTTTCAACTCACGGCCTTAATTTCTAACGACTCTGACTCCAACTGTCGCGGCATGAATTTTGCAATTGACTTCGCCTCGGAACGTCGCGGAACCTTTTCTTTCTTTCCTTTCCGCTATGAACGACAGGGCATTGTAAAAATGTAACCTCGGTACAGCGGAACGACTAACGTTTCGCCACGAAGTTCCAATTGGATGCAAAACGTCGGGCGCTTAAAAATACGATCAAACGATAATTTTCTCTCTCTCTCTCTCTCTCTCTGTCTTTTTTCTCCTTTCCTACGGAATATTGCGCCGCGCGAACTCATGAACGGGAGATTGTTCGCGGAGCACTTGGAGATGAAATTTTGCTGGGAAACGTTGTGGCCGTTAATAACTTTTAAATGGAGAGCACGATTACTGTTAGCGAGAATTAGGCCAGAACTTCGTGCGCCCAGGCACGGAATGCTGCGCCATCGTAACGCTGCGCAATCAGCCATCGACCCTCATTTATTGACGGAGACCCCGTACGGGAAAGTACGTGCCAAATTGATGGAAAATCACGATCTCGCGAGAGAAATGCCGGGGACGACAGAAGATATATCGCAAAATTGCCGCGTAGCATGAATTTAAAATTGACGAGAACGGGCAAGACGGTATTACGTAAGCAATTAACAATACCAAAACAAGAGCAACGATAATCGCATATCACGCACGAGACTTTACTGTTTTAATTTTTCTGCTTATTACAGCAGCTTTTTTATACGCCATTGAGTGAAGTCCTCACATACGACACATACTGTCCGATTTTTATTTCCGACGAACGGCCGTTCTTCGTCTTCTTCGGGGGGGGAAAGGGGGAGTAGATAATTAAAGGTTCACGGGGAAAAACCGTCGAAAAGATACGAGAAACAATAAAAGAGGCGGGAAAAGGGGGTGATAAGTGGTGAAGCCGCACAGCAGCATGCTAAAATTTATCTTTCCAGATGTGATCTCTCTCTCTCTCTCTCTCTCTCTCTCTCTCTCTCTGTCTGACTCTGTTTCTGTCTCTGTCTCTCTTTCTCTCCCATTTGATACGCTCGACAGACAGGCCGAACCTGTTTATAGACCACACCCTCTGTTCGCGTCGAGCGTTATATCTGCGCGCGTTACGAGATATACATTTCTCCCCGAGTATTTCTCGGGAAAGCGCGGAGCGGATTATCAAAGTGGACTATCATGGAAAAAGATATCCCGTTCGATGGTGTTGGCGTATCCATATTTTTGCGTTGTAACTTTTTTCCCCATTCTTTTTTCCCTTCTCCCGCCCTTTCGCCTCGGAAGCCTATTGGAAGCGTACACTGGTCGTACTCCCGCGCCGCCCGCCCGGTTTCTCGCCGGCCGCCAATTTGCATTATTTCTTTATAGGCTAATCCATGCATCGAGGTTGAAGGGGAGCCGTAATAAAGCCGTAATAAAGGGGAACGACCGCGCGAGTTCCGGCTGTTCTCCATACGGATCCGTTCTTCCTTCGTAACGATCCGACAAGTCGCGCGCGATTCGCGGCGAATTGCTCTAATTGCGCGCGGAATGTCCTCGATTTATCTGCGGCGCGTTTCACCTACAAATTCAACGGCTCCTCGAGCGGAGCTTCTCTTCATTTATTCTATTCAATATTCATTGGCCCGCTTTTTATCGGTTCTGACGTAATACGGCGAAACCGAAAGGTTTTCCGACGGGACGTGCGAGCGAGCGAGAACGAAAGAAAGAGAGAAGAAAGTGGGGGAGAACGGCGAACGCGAAGATAAAATACCGCACAATAATGTCGAAATCATTTCGAGTCTCTCCCCTTTCCCGGCCGAGACGAGAGTTCTAAGTTCTTTTCGCCGTGCTGCCGGGGCGAGCTGTAAAGTCTAAATTTCATCGATTAATCACTCACGGACAGTGCGATTCCAAGATAAAACCAGACTGAAATCTCTCGTGAAAAGCCCGCCGCCTCTCCATCTCCTCAGCCTGGAAAACGCTTTAAAAGGCGGAATCAATTTACCGGGGAAAATCCATCGCAATGGAATTTCTTGCCGCTAATTAGACGTCTGGTGATTAATTGGATCGGATATTTATCCTGGGAGAGTAGAGTACCTCGAGGGTAGATTAATGCCAACAGGGAGGAAACCGTGCCGGCGAGCCTTTTCGCGCCTCTGATTGCGATAAACGCTTCATTAATTTTGCTTACCCCGCCACGATCGATTGTACGTTGTAAGAATCGCTCAACGATACAGCCACGCAAATAGAGAAAGCGTGACAAACGCGGAGCAACAATTACACGAGCGTGCGCCGTGCGCAAGAGAATGAGGCGTAATAATCGGGGGAGGCGTAATAATCAGAACGAGCGACCGAAGCCGTGCAATAATCGCGCTCATAATTTTAGATCAGTCCTAGATTAGTCCTTAACAATTCACGACGCAACAGCTGGCGGAGGTAAACAGAGGAGCCCTAGTTGAGAAATTAAATTAAACCGCGCCTTTTACCTGCGCCGCGCTCGCCTGCCTATATTTCCGAACATAAGAAATCTTTCCGGCTAAAGGTCATCGGTGGGAGCAGTCGATAGACGTAAAAAGCGGCCGTCGCCGCTGGTTCCGACGAAGCCATCGCATAGAAATTACTTTTTTACCAGCGGCGTTCGGTATTCTGCATGAGTTAACGCGCGCGAGCGCGAGCGAGCGCGTTTCACTTTCACTCGGCCGTGAAGACACCGACGAGGCGAACGCGTGTGATTTCGCGTTGATGATAGCATCGCGCCGTGTCGTCCCCCGCGAGCGGAAACTTTTGCGACCCCCTCGTGCGGACATGAAGCATCGTCTCGAGACGAACGTCCGTTCCGCCTGGCCATTCGGATTCTCCCCCGAGCCGGTTGATCTTGACGGGTCATTTTAGCCGCGAGATACAACAACGCGCGTCCGTGTGCTCGGCTACGTTTGTCGTGGTCATTAATCTTGCTCGGCCGAGATAGAGCTCGGAGAGATCAGAGAGCGGCACGACGCCACCACTCCGATAGTTGATCAAACCCACTATAAGATGCATTAGCTTTGAGCCGCGTCCCGCGGAATGGAAACATATTTCGCCAAGTGTTGTACGCACTCTCGACGAACGCGATCGATCGTTCCGCACCGTGCGAGTTTATTTATCAGACATATCTCGGAAGATGAACTTCCACGCTCGGGAGCAATCAGATGGAGAGAATTATTCTCGTCGATCGAGAGATATCTTATTGTATATCACTTACTTGTGTATGTTTGCCATTAAGGCGACTCTGCTGCTGGAGAAACGGCGCCGGCGTCGCATTGTGTCGCCAAGCACTGTCGCACTTGGAAACAAAAAGAAATTATTTTTTCAATTAGTTAGACAGCGAGACTATTCGATCTAGGCGTATTTTAGCAACGTTTAAAGCTTCGTAGAACTTGACAAAATTTGCACCCGAGAGCTTCTTAAATTCTAGTGTGGTACATCTACTGCTTCAAATATAAAGCGTGCGATATGTAGGGAGATACATTGAGTCGCGCAATCGTTAAATTATTATTTTTTTTTTTTTCAGTTAAGGAAATCGAATGTCGCGCGACGTAATCTGTATAAAGTCGATGCGCGCGCGTTTGACATTTTTTTAACGAAACGCGGAAAACGAGGGATAACAGGGATAGATGGGTGACTTTTCGGGACGATGGATCGAAGTGGCTTAGCGCTAATCCTTTTCATAAGAGATGAAGCAGCGGACGAACTTCCGCGCCGTGGCTGCGAGCTCGAAAAAATGGAGAAAACCGACGGATATTTCCGGGACAGCGGGGAATTACTCTTAACCTGCGACATCCGTCCGCGGGTGTATAAGTGTCGGAAGTAATTTCGAGAGATATCCCCGCATCGAAAAATTCACCTTTAATTTCGTTCCCGGTGGCTTCTAAGCAACTCGTTCCTCAGTCGAAGCTGAGCGAAAGGAAGGGGGTGAGAGGTTGGCGGTCTGAACGACTAGGTGATTAAAAACGAAGCTAATAAATTGATTTAAAGTGCTTTCAAGATAGTGTCCTGGGATGAGGAGGAGGAGGAGGAGGAGATGGAGAAAAAATGGGTGGCGAGACACGACAGGAAGCATCATCCTTTCATTTCGAAGCGAAACGACGACGTCTTAACGAGACTTTCAGCAACGGTGCAAATTTTCACGAGAGACTCGCCATCGTTTTTGAGCTCTGCGTTCTCAATTACGGCGGAAGTTGCCCGGTCGCGTCGATTAAAGAAGCGACTGAAGAGCGAGAGAAGGTCACCGTCGAATTATTTTTCCGCGGTTACGGGATATTATTGTCTCTACGTGCTGCCGTGAACAGCAAAGTATCTTTAGGTAGTAATCGTATCCTGTGCTTCTTCTCTCTTTCTTCCCGTTCACTTTTCCCCAGGGCAACTGTCTCGGCGAACGGTGTCGGATATCACGGACATCTTTCTTTTTTATTGCAAAGGCGCTGTTATCAACTTTTAAATGGAATTTGAGAAGCTCTCGGATGCAAATTTTATAAAGTTCTACGAAGCTTTAAACGTTGCTTCCGCTTTACTCCGGCAAGAGAGAAAAATGTAGATTCCTGAGAAATAAGTAAGGAACCACGCTAAAAGCTTCTTTTGCATCAGAATACGGCCAACTTTTTCAAATCTCCCGCCGTCCCCGCGAAGACAGCTATCCACGAGAATCCACGCGTTATTTTATATTTTAATCAGCGTGAAAGTCAGGTATACATATGTATGCCGGAGATGGCTGCCGCACTCCGGTTCACATTCTCAAACCGAAGCGTTCGAATCGAGTTATCGGGCGGGTGGAGAAACTTCTATCTTGGCATAGTCACGCTCGGTCACGAGAGCTAAAAACGGTCGCGTATAAATCTTCAGAGAAATATAGAATTCCGGAAATACACAAACCCGCGCCGGTTCACGCCGCTCGTATGTCTGCATCATTTGACGCGGCGGTTATCCGTTCACCGGATTCTCAATCGCGATCCAGACCGACATTCTTCCGCTATGTCGTCGTCTTCTTCTTCTTCTTCTTCTTCTTCTTCTTCTTCTTCTTGCTCGGCGCGATGTTAACGTAGAGAAAAATCATTCTCTTTCTCCTCGCGCTCTCATACCGCACGTTCCGCCGCGACTCGATACGGAAAACACGTTTTCCTTTTCACGTCACCCCGCGGAGGCGCATTTACGAGGTTCGGCCAGACGATTTTAGTGTGGGCGTTTGGAACGAGTTTACGTGACGACGCCATTTGGCGTTAATGCGCTCTTCCCGGAGGTTCGCGTCGACACTCGAGAAAGCCGTAAGGAAGCCACGGGGGGGTTCCGATACTCACGGGGTTGCGAAACACGGGATTAGCCCACCCGCGGCGACCCCGACGTCATTATCGTCGTCGTCGTCGTCATGGTCGTCCGTCGAGCACGCTCGTCCACTTGCGTCATCGATTCGATGACGCGCGCCTCGCTTGGCGTTCGGGACGAAATTCCCGGCGATCCGTAATTAAAACGCGGCTGTCGCCATTAACATCGCCCGAGATCACGCACGCGCTTGCGAAATTCGGAATTTAACTTAGACTCGAGCCGAGATTTTGCTGCCACGTTAATCTGCCTCCGGCAGATCTTCCCGTCGAATTACAGTCGAAAGACTCAATGAAGAAGATCGACATATTTAACACGAAATAAGCCAACTATCATATATAATATAATAAGTCAGCTCTCTCTCTCTCTCTCTCTCTCTCTCTCTCTCTCTCTCTCTCTCTCTCTCTCTCTCTCTCTCTTCTCTGACGCCGCGAATAATTACTTCACACATTCAAAGTCAAGGTCGGAAACCTGCGTAGCAAATAATTGTACATACCTGGAGGTCCTGTAGTCCTGTTCCCGACCGCTCCGGATGTCCCATCGTGGGCACTGACGCTAACACTGACACTCGCGTAGATGCGATTACGAGCGACGACGCGTGATCGGAGAAACGCACGTTAATTGACGCGACACTGGCGAGAATCCAATGAAATATTTCAACAGTCGGCGAAATGTACTGATTAGCGTCGTCACGAATAATGATTTGACATACCGATACACGTGTGCACGTACACCGTCGCGTCGTACGTGTGTACGTGTGCGCGTTACTCGCCGGCTCGGAACGTAATGAAAACACTCGGAAAGGTCGCGCGCCGCGTGCCGCTGTAAGTTTGATCTCCGCGAAGGTCTGGAATGTTTTCGTATTCTTGATCGTATTGTCATCTCGGCATCGTGACCGGCACTGCTTGTTGATGTTGCTTTTTTTTTATTGTTTTGATACTGTCCCGCGCCGATGTACGTCCCGGTGCGAGTATGACTTCGCGGCGATTGATCCAAATATTTCTCCGGCTGTTGAAATGCGTCGTCGGCATCGCGTTAATTAACACTTGCTTTCTCTGATCGTATCTGCGCGACTAGTCAGTGAGTCGCGAGTGAGTGTGTCCGATGCGCGACGACGGGGCAGCGGGGAGCTGGACGGCGGATCGGGAAGCCGCGACGGAGGATGCAGGACACCCGGACGCGGATAGCGACACATCGTGTATTTCCAGGTATGTTTCTCCAGCGTTCCCGCAATTCTGACGGAATTTGCATTGCTTAGTGTCGCTTGAAAGCAACGTTTTCGATGGCTCGATTGAGCAGAAATATCTCGCAATTTTCCTTTGGTCTCGAGACTGTTCCATTCGGTCCTTCAATCCTGATGGAATTTGCATTGCTTAATGTCACTTGAAAGCAACGTTTCGACGATCCGATTAAGTAGAAATATCTCGCAATTTTCCTTTGGTCTCCAGACTGTTCTATTCGCGACTCGCTCGGAGCAATTTCGTCCGAATAAGCAACTGAGGCTACAATTAGTGTGTGTACTTTTAGTTCTTGCTCGGGGCAAGCGTCATTTATAATAATCAAATCGTTGAATCGCGAAACGTTAACTGAACGCTTCATCTTACCGATCGCGAACGTTGATATTAGTCGAGCTCATTCGTCCGCGAATCTACGGCTTTTGCAAACATCGAGCGCGCCACGATCAGTTCCGAGTTCTCGTCGTAGCCGTGAGAAAACGCTCGCTGGTAATTTAGTTGATGGTGCTGCGCCCTTGGCGCAGCACCCTTAGGATCACTTCTCACAGGCTCCCCGGGGACCTCGCGGGGACGGCCCTACCTGTTGGTAAATATTACTTAACGTTATTACCTGTCCGATGACGTCATGGCGGACGGTTTAATAAACGAGGACATTTACGCGCCGCGGAGTGTATGTATCGTGCGGTGTCCGCTATAGGCCACTTCAAAATCAGGATCTGATAACGATATGATAAAATTTTAAAATACGGTACCTGAGAATTCGCGAAACGAGTCTCCTCCCGTCGTCCTTCCCGCCGCGCCGTCCTTCCGATCAAATTTCCCTTTCGAACACCGTTGAGCGCGTAGACCTTCGACGAACTAGTGTTACGATTCTTTCGTCTTGAGTTAACAAGTTTCGATTTACATTGCATATTTGGCTCCCCTAAGAGTCCAAAAGTGACGATCACAGATGTATTAACGAGAGCGTTGCACGGTATATCGAGCGCGCCGACAAATTCATTCGCGTGACGGGGAGAAGACGGGTGCGATAACGCTCGACCGGCTTCGAATTTCGATGCCATCGGCACGCGAAAATGATCTCTGTAATTATTCGCGGTAATTGGCCACGAACCACGCTAAAAGCCGAGAGAACCGCGGACAACGAACGCGTCGTCGGCTGTGTTGTTCCCTTCCGTTCAGTTTTCGGAGTTCCGAAAGTTGAGCTTAGGTAGCGGAGGGGGGGGGCGTACGCGGCGATTTCAATCTCCGATGAGAAATTAACAGGCGAGAGATTCGTGCTCTGACCCGTGTCCCGATTCCTTAATCTCCCGGTGAATAGGCTCGCGGAGCAGATTGGCTACGTCGCTCTATATTTATCCGGCCTTCCCTGGGTAGGCGGAGATACACTTCGTCACCTAAGATGCGGGTGTTAGGTACGGAATAAGACAACGGAGATGGCAACGGCATGACATTCCGCGAGAAATTTAGCGTTCGACGTTGCCCGTCCGCGCTCGCTCGGCGACATGTCAGAGAATCTAGATCATGTCGTGTTGAAAATACATCACTGCTCGTTTCTCTCTCGAATTCTTTTTTCTATTTAAGGGGACTGGAGGGTCAGATTGCTGAAAAATTGTGCTTGTGTTTTTGATAATATTTTGTGGTGAACTGAATAAATGTGCAAGAATGAGAATTTTAGGTATAGTTATACAACATATGAAGAGAGAGAAAAATTTTGTTTATTAACAAATATTCATATAAATATACGATATATATATATATATATATATATATATATATATATAGCTGAAATATACTCTCCTTTTTTTTTTCAAATTATCGTTTTTGCAGTAATATCTCGGCTCTCGGTGGTCCGATCAGAGCGAATTTTAGCTAGAAATTTTGAGGAGGCTTATCATTATCCGGTGAACCACTAGAACAAAAAATCGAACAAAATTAACAAAATGGCAGCTATTATTAGGAAAAAATTCAAATTTTTCAGTTTTTTTACAATAAAAGAATTAATATCTCGAAATGAAATACTTCGACGGAGTTGTCCATGGTTCACCTGAGAGCCGCCACATGAACAAATATTATTGCTTTAAAATTTCAAATCGATACGAAGCTCAGTTTCGGAAAAATCACTGCAAAAAGTTGAACAATAAAATTTCGAGAAAAACGCGTTTAAAATTTAAGTGGACGTATATTGATATGAGTATTTGTTTAAAAACAAACTTTTTCTACTCTTCATATGTATAAATTATATAAATTATGTAAAATTTTCATTCTTACACATTTATTCAGTTCGTCACAAAATCATTATCAAAAACAAGCACGATTTTTCAGTAATCTGATCTCCCAGTCCCCTTAAGCGATTTCGTTATCAGGTATAATTTATTGCGTTCCGATGATTTGTGGCTTGGATAGTTTAAGAAAATATTGTTGTAACTCGAAAAAAATCACACATTACACTACGTGTACTACGTGCATCGTGTCAATGTCACTCTTAACGATAGTTTTCATATGGAAAAAATCGGGAAAATGTCGAACAAAATACGAAGGGTAGAGGGTCTTACAAATAGCGTTGTGATTACAATGGATCCGATGTTAATTCTTTTTAATTTACGTAGTCTCTGGAAGCGCGATCGTATTATTAAGTATCGGCGCGGTGCCAACAACTCGACGAAACTAATGACAGCTGCCAGGAGTTAAATATTCGCCATTAGTCGCGAAACGTCGCGTTAGTCGATTCCGTCGCCGTGGCATTTTCTTCACGTGCGAAATAAGCGTTAAATCACGCGAACGGAATAACAAGTAATGAAACGAGCAGCGCTGTAACGACGCGAGGCCAGACGAATTTCGTGCGTCTGCGATGGGCTTCGCAGGGCGATGGGCTCTTGTTCCATCCTAGCGCGATACACTCGTCCGCGGTTGGTTTATTCGGAAAACATTCTAAGTTTAGCGGAGTAATCTAAATGCGTCCACCGCAGTGAATCGCAAACGACTATTTTCGATTTCATCTCGCCGCCGCGATATCGCTCCTCGTTACGATAGAGTGCGTTGCTTTTATTGCGCGAATTATTGCGTCCAGTTGCGCAAATCTTTCGATGTACGCCCAAGTACCCGACGGGAAATCAGCGTGAGATAGACACGTAGAACACACTTTTACGGAAAAACATTAAACATCCGTAGAATATAAATTATATTGAAATTAAAGCGGAGGAATACTGGTGTGTAGTACATTTGTATACTCTAGAAATTCGTATACTCGATCTTTTTTTATTGCATTTGCAAACTCCAACGCAGAAACTATTAAAAGCAGAGAGAGAGAGAGAGAAAGAGAGAGAGAGAGAAAGAGAGAGAGAGAGCTTTTTGCTTAAACTTCACTTGAACGTAGTTATGAAAAGCGTTTCATAATGTATTCTGCTAGTTATTTCCTTGCTGTTCTGCAAAGCAGTCGTTTCTATTTCGTGTTGAATTGTTTTTCCTTTTATTTCTTGGAACGTGTGAAATTTGTTCATATTGATTGGCGGGAGTTCTTTCATTATTGTTGCACGAAATAATTCTCGAAATATAAGAACCATCCTTCCATCAATAAAATAACAATTTCCCGGGATCAAAGAGCGTCCATTAATTATTCGACGATTTTACGCGTTATTTTTCACCGAAAGAAAATCATTTTTATTCGCGGGGGAGTTCGCAAAGTAAAGGCCGGTATCGGCTCTGTGAATTGATCGTATCCATCGCGCATCCATCATTCCGGCCCGGAAAGGTCGATCGACGATTATTAGACTTATCGCTGACAAAAATGTCTGTGTAACAATCGATCGTGCGTGGTGTATGAAAGCGTCGAGAGAAAGAGAGAGAAAGAGAGACGCGAAAAAAATGATGCGTTCTGCGTTCAGGGCGCAGAATCTGAATTCATCGTCACGCGTACGTTGCGTTCGTGTAAAACCTACGTCACGAATCTCAACGACGCCGCTCTCACCTTTAGTAGCGTGTTGCGTGTTTCGAGACGAACTGCGCCGACAACGATGACGATTAATTACACGGTTTCGAAATATCGTCGCGGCGTCGCGATGAATCAATCTACGCGTCTTATTCCGCCGCGAAGAGAACGCGATTGCGATGTGCGATTTGCATACAACAGAGTTACGTATATATAAAATATTTTCCCAATCCCGCTCTCCAGCGTGTGCGTATTCGGACGTGTATAAAACAGACGCGCACGAGACATTTGCACTTTGGTTTGCGCGGCTGAGTCGCGGCGTCTCGCAAACACACTCAGACTAATGAAGAGATTTGATGCTTCTTTGGCAATGAGACGCTCTTGCGCGCGAATGCTAATTATACGATATACCTACAACGCTGGAATTCTTCAATTTGCTATCGGCTTGCCGTGCCAAGTCATTATTCCTCGATAGTCGGAGCACTCAGAATGTGTCGAGCCGGGAAGCTAACTGCTTCCGACGACGAGCTCTCTCGCGACGACTCGACAACATAATTACAGTCGCGCGAGAACGTTTGTTCGACTCTCGCATGCGTCTTGCCTTTGCTTAGACGCGACTTCCAATTTAGTGTTAACGTGCCAAACGTTCAATTTGCCGTCATTACGCTATTGAAGACATCGTAATCTCGGCGACAGGAGGAAGGGAAGCGATGATAAGCTGGAGTATATATTACGTTGAATAAGTAAATCATACAGTAAAGGTGCATCGAGCGAGAGGCGGCAAGCCAAAACGGCTCCGATATAGTCGTCTTGCCAATTTTATCGAGGACGGAGGATGCAATCCGCATGACGACTTCGCCGTGGGGCGAAGTCCCGGCGCTTCTACAGAGAATTTATAATCCCCGCTTGTCGTTCTCCTTGAGATTTCAACATTGCGAGTCACGCGAAATATGAGAAGCACCGTGGACGATCTTTTAATTTATAGTCGCATATTTGCCTCTTTTTTCTTCTTCTTTTTCTTCTTCTTCTTTCCTTGGATAAACTCCTTTTCGAAATTTGTTCTGATACAGTTCTCTCGATGTAATTTTTCTTCTTCCTCTCCCTCTCTTTCTCCTTGATTTGATGTCATAAATATCGTAGTTTCTGTTATTTTAGTAGTTTTATATATTTTATTCTGGACTTTATACTTTATTGCGCCTGGGCTCTACAGGAAGGCGAGCAGCGGGTCTGCGAGTGAGCGAAAAAAGGAGAGAAAAATCGTCTTTTCCCTCTCTTTCTCCTCATTTGATGTCATAAATATCGTAGTTTCTATTATTTTAGTAGTTTTATATATTTTATTCTGGACTTTATACTTTATTGCGCCTGGGCTCTACAGGAAGGCGAGTAGCGGGTTTGCGAGCGAGCGGGAAAAGGAGAGAAAAATCGCACAGTTAAAGGTGGAAGAAGAGCACTACGGGGGAAAAAAGAACCGCGTTCGATCGAGCCTCCTTTTACCTCGGCCAGCTTCCTCCCCCTCGCTCTCATCCCTCGTGCCACTTTTGCTCCTCTGGATTTCGTTCTCGCGTGTAACATTAATGCCGAAATCAATATGGACACGTGAGAGACGTCCCCGGGAAATTATTTTTCGCAAAAAGAAGACGGGACACGCGCGGCATGAGAATACACGGGGGACGGATCGCACGTACGATCACGCGCCGGCGCGCGCGCGCGCGCGCGCGATCTAAAGAGAAAATACGAGTCTCTTGAGAGTTCTGCTTTGTGGAAGCATGTATAAAATCCATCAGGATCGAACGTGAATACTTGCCCGCGAGCGTTTACTCACCGGAAGGGAAACGAGAAGCGTAGGTAACGAACAACAAATCGCGCACCGGATGGATGAGCGCTCCGCCGCTTCTCTAATTGATGATAAGTATTTCTCTAATTAATACCGTGCCAATTAACGCGGTCTGATAAGTCTTCACTGATCTTCCGCGGTTGGAGGTGTACCGGAACCGTGTAGCAAGAGCTCTCGTTCTTTTTACCCGGTGCAACGATCGATTCTTCTATGCGGTAGCGATTTCTGGCAAGCTGCCTCTCCTTCGCTCCCTCTTCACCCTTTTCACCCTGCTCCCCTCCTCGTCGCTCTCCTCTAGTCGCTCTGAGCCGACTATTCGGACTTTTTCGAATCGATAAGATATTCTCGGAGAGGAATTCTAAAGAACGGAAGAGGGCGAGAAGGCCGTTGAGATCTCCTCGACATCTCTCTGGGGGATATATAACAGAAAAGGGGGTCGACTCGTTTCGACGAGAAAAAAATATCCACCCGGTCCGTGAAACATTAACGACGAAGATGGAAGTTCGTTGTACGTTGGTCGCTTCACCGGACGTGTCCGGTTTTGCGGGATAAGCCTCGACGGTTTGTCGACCTTTTAGTCGAGGTGGACGAATTAGCTTGTCGATCAAGTTCTCAAGTCCATGTATCGATTCTACCCACGCGATTTCGCCCTCTCCTCTCTTCCTTTTTAATTATACCAAGCCGACCATTGCGAACAACTGCCGGCTGCGAATTGCGAATGTGTATATATATATATATATATATATATATATTCTTAAGATATTCAGGTGGAGGGAAATCGACGGATTTATTAAAGCGATAACGAACGCGCACGCGGTGAGGTTGTAAAATATTCTATGCGAAGGTAGATTCGCGGCGAAGCGAGGGGAAAAGCGAAAGTTATTGATGACTCCGATCTGACGCGATTCCATCCCTCGGAAGTACGATCTCGAAGACGATCTCGATAACGTCGGGGAGGAGGATGATGATCATAAAGAATGTATCCGCAGTCGACACACGCGGCGAACGTTCTCCTTCGGCGAGAATTATCCGAGACAACGAAAAGAGATTTGTATCGATCGGCCGATAACGGAAATATTTAAGGCGGCCAAGTTAGACACTGCGGCCCGTATATAACTCTATAGAACACGTTTCGTACAAGGTTCGATAGAGCCCGGGTTTCCAGCTGCCGGTGGAGCCAATGAGCACGCCATCCGCGCGCACGCACGCGGTTTCCAGATACAAGCACCTTCTCTTCCCCTTCTCTCTCTCTCTCTCTCTCTTTCTCTCTCTTTTTACCCCATACCCTCCATCAGCGATTCACCCCTCGAACACGGCCGGAAGCAGCCCTCGCACCTCCGTCTCTCTCGGTCGTCGTCTGCCGTATCGCCAATATTTCGCCGCGGTTTCCTCCTTTTTTCGGTGCTCTCGGACAGTTCACAGTCTGTAAATCCCTCGGCGACCCTGATAGAGGGTGTAAGCGGCGGGTATATTTACGAGAGCAACTCGCGTACACGAATGTGTAACGTAACATATAACACGATGTGGCGTAACGTGACGTGGTCGGTTTCACATCAAAGCGTGAGTTAACGAGACGCTTGGCGCAATTGCGAATGTTATCGGGTCGTGTTGGATTCGCGCACGGCTGATTCGGAGCTGATTCGGAGCCTCTCAGAGGTTATCGTCGGAAAATGGCATTTCCCCCACAGTTGGCAGTTCTCCGCGATTTTAGATTTCGCCGACGCGCAAGACGCGTCCTTTTCTCCCACGCGACGCGACGAGACGCTTAAGACGCAATCCGAGTCTCGAGTTGGCGAAATCCGTTTACCTTCCTTCCACCTTCTGAAGCGATCGGTCGATGTCCATCGTCTTCCTTATCGCGCGCGTTATCGTGCCTGGGCGAATTGTGACGCGTACGTGGACTTCGTGAGACATATACACACACACTCTCTCTCTCTCTCTCTCTCTCTCTCTCACTCTGTCTTTTCCACGTTTCACGACGGTTATTTCTGCCGTTGAAGAGTGGCGTTACGTCCATCTCGAGAGTTCTTCAAATTTATTCTCGTCAGAGAAACCTTCGCTAAACCTACGGATTTTTGCCAGATAACAGAAACAGTCGCGGGGGGACGAACCGGCGAATACTCGTAAAAGCCGCGTCTAATTATTCGCGTCCGCAATTTCCCCTCCCGAGAACTCTCGGTCTTTCGTCGAGCGCGCGGTATACAATTCATTGTTACTCGCGCGGGACTATCAGACATCTGTCGGTATCGAAACCGTGGTATTCGATAAACCGAACGTACGAGAAGTATCGTAGCTCCGTTAAATGGGAATTCTTGGGAAGCAATTGTATCGATCGCCGGCGCGTTTTCCGTGAAGCTGTATAACGAGCGAATCCAATTGAGGAATGGCCAACAGCCTCGCCGCATTCTCGCACGAAGGCAGACGCGCGCGGGCTTCGGGATGTCTTGAAGCGACTTAACGATGGACATCGATAAGAGGAAGAAGAGAGGAGAAAGAAGGAGAGAGGGCATCGGCTGTGCCGCCGAAGACGCGACCCGCAATCGCACGGTGATAGTCGTGAATCTGACAGTTAAATAACCGCGCTCATTCATCGGGATTCCACGGATCCGTTATCCATTTCCTTCGGCATCTGGGCGCGGGATAGCCGCAACTGATATCGCAATTTCTCTCTCTCTTTCTCTCTCTCTCTCTCTCTCTCTCTCTCTCTCTCTCGTGTCCTATCGTTCTTTCTTCAGATTTCGAAACTGTCACGGGATCCTCCCGGAGACAAATTGCGCGTCATTTCGTCTGAGTTATGTCCGCGCGGGTGAAGAAAAGGAACGTGAGGGTGGAGCGGAAGGTTTTTGGGCTTGAGTAATCTGACAGTTTATTAATAGCGAAGAAAACCGGCGAAATCGTTGCACGCGCGTATGATGCAGCATTTCTCGGTTGCTAAATTACGCGTTACAAAACGCTACCGACTGTACAAAGAGTCGCGTTGGTTTTTTCCTCCCTCTCTCTCTCTCTTTCACTCTCTCTCTCTCTCTCTCTCTCTCTCTCTCTCTCTCTCTCTCGTGTCTCAAACATGTATTTCGCACGAAGCAAAGAAAACTAATATGTAATATGTAAAATTCCACCGGAGCATTTTTAGAGCTTTTCGATGTACGTGCGATTCAGCGACACCGCGCGACCGGGTTTTTGCGTGTCCTGCTTCGGAACGAAAATTTAGCAGTCGATCACCCGATACACACTCACACATACACACACACAGCTTCGCGTGCATTACCGATTATTCCCGCACTGATTGAAAAATCCCGCAAAAAGAACCGACCCGACGAGATAGCACGCTTGGTCTATACCGCGCAGAGCCGCGATAGCATTTCGCGGTCTCCAGCTGTCGATAGCGCGCGCTTCATCTCGACGGGAGAGAATTCTCATTATTAGTAACTCTCTCACGTGTGTGTGTGTGTGTGTGTGTGTCACGGAGCGCGCGGTTGATGCTCTTCAGCGCGCGCGCGCGCTTCTAAAAAGACGTCGATGATGCCAACTCCGCGAGAAAGGAGGGATGAGATGGGACAAAGGAAGAGAATTATAGCGGAACGGCCGAGGAGAATGATAGATAACGGCGAAGGGTGTGGAGGGTATAGACGACGACACATGGAGCAATGCCGCCGTACTTTCTACGGCAGCACCTACGAACTCGTAGGCGAGATAGAGGCCGCGGCACGATGGGGGTGGCGGTGGTCGCGGTGGTGGTGGTGGTGGTGGTGGTGGTGGTCGTGGTCGTGGGTGGTGGTAGTTGGTGGCGGTGGTGGTTGTAGTCGCGCAAGGTCGACGACCGACAAGCAGAGTCGCCTCGTTGTTGTCGGGCTACAAAATCGCAGTGGTTGTCAGTCGGCGGATTTCCTAGGATTTACATGTAGCGAGACCAGCTCGCGAAACCGAGCAACATCCCCCGACATGCGACAGCGGTGCCGGTGGATCTCGCTTTCGATAGAACGAGCTCCACGGGCGCGTTCGAACAACCAACCGTTATTGGCTCTCGAACAGCGAGAGAGAGAGAGAGAGAGAGAGAGAGAGAGAGAGAGAGAGAGAGAGAGAGAGAGCCAGTCTCTGGTTATTACAATTATTGACAACGGCCGCGACGTGGAGATCTTGGTTACAGCTCAGTGGCTTTGTACATTCGTGTGTGTCGTTGTATCGAGTTTCGGGCGAGGAGGGTAACGTCATCATTATCGGAGTTATCGATGAGAGAGAGAGAGAGAAAGAAGAACGAAACACTCGTCGCTGGATTATATCGATCGCGCCGAAATTTATGGATCATTATTCTTGTTTAATCTCTGCGTTTACATGCACGTCGGTATCTTGATTTTCTTTTTCCTTCATTTTTTAGACGAAACGCAGAGCATGGTAGATTTTTGAAAGCTGGCCACAAATGTACGTTTTCCGTCGCTTTGAATGCAGAGCTCAGCCAAACAGCACTGTTTGGCGACTTTATCACGGTGCATAAAAAGAGTTGGAAAAAGAGTTACGAATTTCTGCGTTCGCATGAAATGCTACGCGTGCGCGACCCAAGTTTCCAAATTGGTGCGTTACGCTCGTCGGTCGACGCGGTAATTTCAACGACGTGCGCGATGAATTAATAATTCCCTGATAAAATTTGTATTTAACATGAGGTCGTAACGTTCGTCGGGTTTTTAGTCGGGCCAAGATTAGCCTGTGAGAACTCGGTGTGTGCCGACGGAGAATTGAGCAATATCTCCTTATTTCGAGCCGCGTGTGCAAGATCGCAAAGAAGCATCGCGAGCTGTATTACAGCTAGCCGTGTGACGTCGTGCAAAATTATAAAATATACAACGAGACGTTATTTTTCTCGGCCGCCGTGCACACACACACACACACACACACATATATATACGTATACTACGTACGTACAACGGCGAAGCGCACATGACTGCGCCGGTCGTGCGTTCATGAATAGTTATGTAAACCATCATAAACACGCGAAAGTCTGATGTAACTTTTGTAACATCGTTGCTTTTGTCCCGGAAGCCTATATATAAAATATCCGCGATTACTTACCTCGATGTACTCGCCGTGCAAGCGGTGAAACGAGTATTAACTTTAAAATTGAAAAAACGCGATTCGAGACGAAGTCTCTCGTCGACTGGCCGAGTTTTTAGTCTCTACGATTATTATCGTAGAGACTAAAAACAAGTGCAAGAGTACTAGAGTACAAGAGTACAAGAGTAATAACTCAGTGGCGGCCCGAAACTTGGAACCTCGGGCGAGCCTCGTATTGAAATCCGCGTTTTCGGCGCGTCGTCGGCCGCCGTGAAAAATTTGCGTCACGTGCCGCGCGTTCGCGTGAGCGTCATCGCGCAGATTTCTCCGCGGGCGTTTACCCCTCGGGAGGGAATTTCCACTTGGAATTTTCAAACGTTTCGCGCAACAATGAGACATCGTCCCTCCTTCTCTCTCGTACCGATCGGTAATTGCAATATCGGGAGAAACGCGGCAGGGAATGACTGTAATTCATAGCGATAACGTCGTTTCTTTTTTTTTCCTTCATCACCGCGTCGGACAGAACCAATAATTTGCCGCGTAATCCAGCCCGCGCGCCGTTGGTCATGATGAGTTAAATCGGAAAAACGTTTCCGTCGTTCCACATGCGAACCGGTGCGTGTGTGCGCGGTGCCTCGCGGTGGATCTGAAATTGCGACACGCGATCGACACGAAATAGCTTCTCTTTTCCGCCCTTTTCTGCTCCTCTTTTGTTCCGCGATCCTTCGGTGACTTCCTCCTATCGGCCGATGATTACTCAACTTTCGCGTAACTGTGGCTGAAAATTGCGCGTTATCACGTGCGCCCGTCGGCGAGCGGACGATGCGCGCGAACAAATGCGAGGAAGTCGAAGCGAATTATGTTGTGCGATACTTGCATCGAATGCGATTATCGCCACTCGGACTCGCTACCGAGTCACCGGTGCGAAATTATTGAGATTAACCGAAACGTTCGGAAAAGAAAAATTCATGACACTGCGGAGAAGAACCGTCGGCGATCGACGGCGATTAACCGACGTAATTCCTCGAGCGCATTACAATCGTCTTCAAGGCCTCCGGCTCGCAGTTGCAGGAGGAGACGTCTCGCGGTGCACCACGCGAGAGGAATTACGAGGAGGGAGAGAGAGAGAGAGAGAGAGAGAGTATGTATGAGGGAAAAAACGAGGTATTTCAATAGCGCGACCAATTGCAGCTGTACGCGTAAGGGAGAGGACACGGCCCGAGTCTTCTTATAGCTGCAAGGGCAATCGCGCGTTAATACAGCTCCATTCTCTCTCCCTCGGGGTGGAGGATGCGCTGAAAACGCACCGTTATTTTCCCCATCGTCGATTGTCCCAGCGGGAATCTCACCTTGACTCGCTCTCTCCACCTCTACCGCGCCTCCTTCTCCTCCTTTTCCTCTCTCGCGTGCGTCTCACGGTCATCCGCGAGGGCGGATGCGAGAGAACTAGCCTCGGCAGGACGAGGCTGAGGCATGAAGCGAACGAGCGCGCGCGCGCGTCTGACGTAATCCGGTTCCAATCGCGGATCCACCCTTGACGAATTCGAGAGCGATCCCACACTCTTCTCTCGTTGTCTCCCTCGAATAAAAACGCCGGCTGCCCTCGGCAGCTTGTCAACTAATAAATAATTTGAAGAACGCGCGGCCGTGGTTTTTTTGTCGTCGGACACGATACTGAAAAATATTTAAGACGTCCGGAGTACAGACCGGGCCGAGGGCAATTTTTCGCGGGTCGCCTCTTTGTTCCCTAAGAATTGATCAACACGAAATATTTGACGGTGACGCCTGAAGCTGATATACGCTCATTCGTTTTTATTAATACAGTCACTCGAGACTTTCAACAGCGAAGGCAGCTTATCGATCTCTTTCGCGAGTGTCTTGAAAATATTCATATTTACCGTCTTCGTCGGTAGTTATTTGCGATTCGACCCAGCAGAATACGCTTGTCGCGGTTTAACGTCCGATATTGATAATCGCGCGGGAGGAATTGCGCGCTATTCGAGTACTCTCGAAACGTCTTGCGGCAAAATCTCATCCGAAATGAGTGAAAATCGGCGATGCCGTGTCTCTCTCTCTCTCTCTCTCTCTCTCTCTCTCTCTCTCTCTCTCTCTCTCTATCGGAGACGACACCGAGAGACTCATTACCCGATTGAATGGTGTGTGGGCGTGTGTCCTGTGGGACTCGCGTTAACTTTACTACGTACGTTACCACGTATTTTTGACGGCTCGGTCAACTATGAAAATGTCGGCGCGCGAACCCTACTACCTGCTTTTAAAAATACATTTTTCCGAGTGCGATAGGTTAATCGTTGGAACACCTATAAATCGATAATTATCGTAGCCCGTGCCGCGTTAATAAGAGACCTCTCGTCATAATTATAGCGCGATTATTAGGCTTCGGCTTGTGGGCTGTCGGCCGCTGTTCGCCGCGCTGGCACACGTGCATGTTAATCTCCAAATCGAGCGTACTCGTGCAGCCACTGTTAAAAGCATAGAGCGGAACGTCAATAAATGGCCACTTGTGGAAAAATGAATGTTCATTTTCGCGGCGGTGCGAATTAACACGGCCGTTTTCCCTCTCCCGCTTTGTTAACGCGCGGTGTATTACCGGAGTTTCTGCCGATTATAGATCATTACGGATCTCACGGAGCTGCCGTCCTCCAGCGACCATTCGCCGACGATTCTTATCATTCTTGGCAAATTACTTTTTTCTGCAGCCGTAGAACAAATTTTTGTTAAAAAACGAGCTCCACGCCTACAAGCGGGACGTTTATTAAAATCGGAAGGTTCACAAATTAATCCCAATTATCCGGCAATGTCCATATGATTGGTTCTATTTTAACGGTTACTCCGCAACGGCTCTTTTATATTTTACTATTAATAAACAAGCAACGTTTTTTACGCAACCGAGTCTATAAAAGTCCCCACTGTGCCTGCTGGCGGTTAAATGAAACATCTCTTATGTAAAGTTAACGTCTTTCGGAGGCGCGCGACATTCTCCGGAATGTGAATACGTGACAGACGGATATTTTCAGACGGTATTCCTTGACGCGTCTTATATTTACCAGTCGATCCGTCGTTTCACCCGTCGTATTTCGGATAGATTTCTGTCCGTTCCGGAAGCCATCCATCGGCTCACCTGTGTGCACCACCTGTGTTCACGCTCGCGTGATATTCCCCATCGCGAATGCCCGCTCCGTTTTAGGCAACACAATACGCTCCTTCTCCCCTCATATTTATGAATGTTGCGTCGATATAAAAAATTGAGCAAACACTTATTACAACATTTGTGATAGTTAATCAGGATTTCGCATTGGGACGCGAAGTGAGCGTGATAAGCGCGAATCGCAGCCCCCGACTCCCTCGTGTAAATTTGCGTGCGAGACGCAATCTCTCGAGTCTCCTCGACCGACCGTTGAGAGAGCCGGCGCCCTTCGCGAAATCCCTTCAAGATCGATAGGCGGGCGTATGCGTTTACACCTGCCCTACGACCGCCGAAATCGTATCGTTCAGGGTGAATCCGCCCCGGGGAAAACGGGCTGTAGAAATTTGCGGGGCACGCCCGTTCGTCGGCCCGTCCGTCCGTGTGTAAATGCGTGCGTACGTCGCGTCCTCGCGAGGGTAGGGAGAGATCTGTTATTGATCCTCTCTCCTCGTGCTGTTTCCTTCCCTCACTCCCTCTTCCCTCCCTCCCTCTCTCCTCTCTCTCTCTCTCTCTCTCTCTCTCTCTCCCTCTCTCGTCGGCGGTGGAGGTGGAGGCGGCGGTGGCGGCACTGACGACGAGCCGCGCACCGGCTTCTCGCGGCGAGAGCTCGTGGCGTAGTGAGAGCCTCTCTCGTTGGCAGCCCTTGTCGCGTATATCGGCGGCGGTGGAGGCGGTGAAGGAGGCCGAGGGAGAGAAATCGCCGGGAAGCAGCGTGGCTGCCGAACGGGACCGAAGCGGAGGGCACGGAGGCGGCCGAGCGCGACCGAGGTCGCGAGCGTCGACCGAGTCTCTCTTGCTCTCACCCGCGCGGTGTCGGTCTCTCTTTTCCTCCGCTCGACGCTCGGGTCCAGTACTCAGTGCGTGCACAGCGGCCGGCCGGCGTGCACAGTCGCTGATAACGGCACTGCGCTCCCCGGGGGCCGAACACTCGTCGCGCCGGAGCATACTCGTTCGTCGTCGTCGTCGCCGTCGCCGTCGCCGTCGCCGTCGCCACCGCCGCCGCCGCCGTTGCCGCTGTGCTTACTCCGTCGACGTGCGCGCTTCGTCGAGTATCGTCGAGTTTGCGACGCGCACGCGGGTGTTTGCGAAATCACCGGCTCCCGACGGCACGGACGTGCGCGTATACGTACGTCGTGCTTGTGCATCGAAAGGCGCCGGGCCCCAAGGGCCCGGCCGCCCTCGTTTCCAGCCGAACCGATCCCGGGAAGCCACGCGGTCATGGAGCTCGCGAGCTCGTCCCGGAGACGAACCGGACGCGATCTCTCCCGCACGGGCGTTACCCCTCGACAGTCTGTCTCCCGTAGTAATCGTAGCGAGTCGTCGTCGTCGTCGTCGTCGTCGTCATCGTCGTGCGACGAGAGGCAGTGGTGCCTCCGAGAATCGGCGAAGGTATATTTTCGCGCGCGACAGAGCAAACGAGAGATGAATTTAGAGTTCAGTAGGGGGTAGGTGGATAGAGAGGGAAGGAAATCACGACCATTGTCGGGGGTTAGGTTGTCGAGGCGGCGGATTCAAGAGCCTGGACGCGCGGAGTGTTTCTTCGGAGCTGGGCGAAAGAGAGAGAGAGAGAGAGAGAGAGAGAGAGAGAGAGACTGTCGGAGCCGGGGAGTCTGCCGGTTCACTCACGATTATGACACCTGAATCGATTTCAAGCGCGTTTCGATCGCCGACGAACCCCGCGCGCGTTCCTAGTTGTTCGCAAATTGCACTGCAACCGTGTTTATGCGGGACGCCGCTGTGGGAGCGAGAGTTAATCGTGAACTCCTGCGAGAGAGAGAGAGAGAGAGAGAGAGAGAGAGAGAGAGAGAGAGAGAGAGGGAGAGAGAAAGCGATCGTTAATGGAGCAATCGCAGGGATTCCATTTTGATTGTGTCGTTGCGTGATAATGTCGCGCTGTACGGTATGCGAAAGAGAGAGGGGGAAGAAAAACAATCGGCACAAGCACGCTCGCGAAAATCACTCTTCGCGATGTGGCGCGCTCGCGCGTCGAGAAAGCGTCACGTTTCCGTAATTATTGTCCCGTAAGATGAGAAAGAGACTCCCCCTGCTCCTCCATACTGTGGAAGAGTCGAGGTCGACAACGACAAAGAGAACGGACAGACAGGTGCCCCTTGTGTGTGTGTGTGTGTGCGTTCTCTCTTTTATTACTCTTCGATTACAGTACGCACTCGGTCCGACTCCGGTAGTTCTCCTATCTTATCGAGAATGGGAGAGGATCGCGCGCGCGGCGAACCCTTCGCAATAATGCGCGGAAAACTGATGACGAAGTCAGGGCGGGAGTAATGTCGCCGTCCGTTAAAGAGAATTATTATTTCGCTCGCGTCGGACCCACGCCGATGTCATGATGTCGGCCGATCGGCCGATTTACTTCGTTATCGCGTGCCCGTATTTATAAGCCTCAACTGGCGTCGTGATCGAGCGGGAGCGATCCCATTGATTTGCCCCCGCGGCGATCATTAATTAAGCTGCTTCGTGATTAAGCGTCACTCTGTCGCATTCTACGTTTCTACGTCTGAGATCTCCCACTGCACATCGCTCCATACATCCGGACGTCTCGCAGCCGTGGGCATGGATATGATAATACGATATTGGCCACTGCAATCTCGCTGCAATCGCTCGTAGAATCGAAAACAGTCTGACAAAAAGAAAATCCTTTCTCGCTTTCGTCGCGTTCGCGCGCGCGCGACTCTTTCTCCGCACTTGACCTCTGTCCTCGCTTTCGTAGGCAGCGCGCGAGATATTCGGTACGCGTGCAAAGTGTAAAGATTAAACGCCACATACGTCCTCCGGTTGTCGACGTCGACCGACGAGAAATCATTTTGGCGCGTGTTACGAACGGTAGTGCGCCCGACGAGCGCGTCGCGCAACTTTGTTCGCGAGCATTAACGCGAAAAGTTCTCGCCGGCCTGATTAAAATTCAACGCGACGTACACACAGTCGCCTCCACGTGATAACGGACAGCCACACGCCATTTGCATCGGCGCGATGTAGCGCAGCTCGCTTCCTTCTCGTTTTCCAGCGGTTGAATTTCTCTCGAGTCTCGCAGTCGCACTCGCCTATCGAGTTCCGTCATCTCCTTTTAGACGTATCTCCTTGGAGCTCGTTAAAAAACCATCGTGTGCCGATCGATATATTCTCTCTTTCTCTCTCTCTCTCTCTCTCTCTCTCTCTCTCTCTCTCTCTCTCTCTCTCTCTCTCTCTGCTCGTCTTCACGTTGTGTGTCGGTCTCGAGTCGCGACTCGATCCTCGCCGAGCAATTTTACGGCGCACCCCGTCGGGAGAGAGTCATTGAGAGGCACCGAGAACCTCGACGAATGAATGATTCGCGCTTATCGCAATGTCGATATTCCTCGGACATTCATTACGAGGCTCTCTCGTTTGTGATATATCCTCTCGCATATTCCTCTTCTCCGGAAATAACGAATCGACGTCTCTTTCTCCTCTCCCCTTTACTTTCTCCGTTGCGAGGCAGTCTTCGTTATTTTTCCGCCTCAACTCTCTCAACTTGAACTCTGCTCCCTTGCACGAGGGCGAACATTCCACGTTATAATTTTTCGTCGACTCTACAAACTTGTGTTCTCTCTCTCTCTCTCTCTCTCTCTCTCTCTCTCTCTCTCTCTCTCTCTCTCTCTCGCTTTCTTACGAAAACTTTCATGTGCCAATCGCTCGCTCTCCGCTTTTCCCTCTACATACACACACGCGTGAGCTTACGTTACATATTCCGAACTCAAGACTTGTTTACGTACACATACGTGTACGCGGCACGTTCTGAAATTGTGCGAGTACTCTTTAAAGAGACTTTGATCCCAAAGTGTGGAATATACCGTTTTCTGTTCTATCTATCTATCTCTCTTCCGTCATCCCACCTCCTCTTTCTCTCTCTCTCTCTCTCTCGCTCTCACGCGCGCGCTGTATCTGTCGCTTCCTGTCGTGCTCATGTTTTCCCAACCTCTCAGTCGAGCCTCAACTATCCTCTTTCCACCGGCTCCGTCGTGCAGGTGACGCGCAGTGCCGGTAGTGCGCGGCCACGTCGTTGAGAGTGCGGATCTCCGTTGACAGGCAGAGTAAAACACAGCCAGAGGCGTCGAGCCGGCCGGCCGCCGGTGTGAGAGTCGCTCGAGGCGACGACGCGCGAGTCGTCGCGCGAGGGTGGTGCGAGATACAGAAAGAGAGTGCGTACGCGGCAGTGTGCGTGTCGGAGGGGGGGGATCACGTTGCGATGACGTGAGGAGAAGGAAGTGCGAGAGACAGAGGAAGGAGAGGAGGTGGCGGTGGTGGCGGGGGAGGAAGAGGGAAGAGGAAGAGGAAGTGCGAGTGCGAGTGCGAGTGAGGAGGAGATGGAGGAGGATTAGAAGCAGAAGAGAAAACGAATAGGAAGAAGGAGGAAGTGAAGGCGCGCGCGCCTTCTCGCGCGGCTGACGAAGAAGGGGAGAAGAAGAGTGCACACAGCAGTGCAAATAGGCGAAGACGGAAGGCGCGAAGCTGGCGGCCCAAGCACGTGACAGCGGCTCCCGCGGGACTCGGACCCGCCGCCGACCCAATGGCGACTCGCTCTCCAGCCGTGGCAGCGCCACGGGGATGCAGTGCGGTCTGTGCGCCGTCGTCGCCGGGCTGTTCCGTCGCGCCATGTGCATCGCAGGCAGCCGACGCGGCTCCGGGGAGTCTTGCTACCAGGAGCTGGCCACGGACGTGCAGGGGAGACGGCACTCGCAGGTGTTGGCGGAGGAGCACACGGAGACCGAGCTGGTCAAAGCGAGCGAGAGCGTCGCGGAGAGAGTGAGAGACGTCGTCGTTCAGGCGCACGAGGTGAGGCTGAGAGGATGGAAGAAAAGAGAGCGGCGAAGGGACGGCGGGGAGGAATTGACGGAAGACGCGGTGCTTTAGCGGTAGCGAAATTCTGCGGTCTTGCGCGCCCCGCTAGATAAATTTGATAAATATTCCAAGTAGGACGGGCTATCGCACTGACGACCTGAGTCTGTCCGGCAGAGAGAGAGAGAGAGAGAGAGAGAGAGAGAGAGAGAGAGACACAGAGAGAGAGAGAGAGAGAGAGAGAGAGAGAGAGAGAGAGAGAGAGAGAGAGGAGGAGGGACAAAATGGGAGATGATTTCAGGAGGTTTCAAAGGGTCAGGAGGCTTCAAAGAGCGTCGATTGACAAACAAACAAAAGTCAGCCAGTTTGCTAGCTAGCCGTGTGCGTAATCTTGGGTGAAAAAGTAATCTTGACTAGGTTGGGTAAAAACGTTATGTCAGTTCGACATCATTCCTGTCTCGTGTACCGCCTTAAGTATATTTGTCGTAGAGAATTCCATATGTAGTTCATACACGACGAGGATGTTTATATACGGGTGCGTAAATACATACGTTGACTCGAGATATTACCGATTAATATACTGCGCTTCGGACTCGCCAAAATTTCCATACATAAGGAGTAATAGACCATGTCGAGAGGGATGAGAGACCAGGAGAGAAAGAGAGAGAGAGAGAGAGAGAGAAAGGGACGATCGCTCGAGAGTAAACCTCGAGATCAGCGATACGTTCATCGTCATCATCGGCGCTTGTCTCCCGTCTCCCGTTGTACAATGTCGAACGCGCGCCGGGCGGTGAGCTCGAGCGGACGTAAAACTTCGCGGTCATTGACATTTCTCGCGCGCAAGGTGGATGCGGAAATACCGTGCACGAAAGCGGCAGCCGTTTCGATGTGAGGAGAAAAGTTGGCGCGGGAATACAACGAATATCTGACCCGGAACAAAAAGGGTGCGCGCGCTCGTGCGGTAAATATAGAATTTACTTTGTCTTCGTCTTTATTTCGGGCCCCGTAACAAGTATGCGACAAAGTTCGCGGCTATTTCCATATCGTGGCGTTCGCGTAAACCAAGTTGAAGGAAAGCTCGCGCGTCGAGGAATTTCCTCGATGGAGATAATACGCGCCGACGATATCGCGTGTAGCACTGCGTTTCAAAGATGACGCTGTTATATAACACCTACCTGAGAATGAAAATAAATACATGGAGATGCGCGCCGACTACTACTAACTCGCGCGCGCTCACCGGCCGTCTCTAAACTACAATCGAGCGAACGGCGCGCGAGTATACGCGATGCGGTACAAACGAGCCGAGAAGGTGGTGGAAAAGCCCCGAAGCTCTTTCGATGACAACAACTCTTTCAATATTGTGCCATTGTGCGCGTTCCGCGAAGGAAAATGGAAAAATATTCCGAAGCAGCGCGCGGATTACCTCGCGAATCTGTATTTTACACGCAGCGTGTGCGACTTGTAGCGTTAGAATCCTCGTAGAAACAGAGAGAGAGAGAGAGAGAGAGAGAGAGAGAGAGGGAAAGAAAGAAAGGGAAGAAAGAAAACCGTCGCTTCCTTCGGTAATTAACTTTACCAAAATGTGATAATTACGTCAACATCACGGCGTCGAAAAATGATTTTCGCGAATTCGCCGCCGACTGACCGACCGACCGCGTTTACACCGCGTCGTAAGTCAACCCCCGCGAGATATTTAAAATTAGAGCTAAGGTCAGACGTTGGAGGTAGCTGTCGTCATCAACGTTCCTGACCTAGACTCGTTGGGGTGTAAACGTACGCCCGGCACGTTGGAACGGAACGGAATGGAACGGACGAGGGCAAGGTGTGCGAACATAGGTGGAGGAAAGGAAGGACTCGGAAGGACTTTTACATACGTGTACCACCGAGCTCGATTGGTTAAACTGGTTCTAGCGTTGATGACGTAAGGAAGAGAAAGAGAGAGAGAGAGGGAGAGAGAGAGAACGCGCGGCCGCCAAAGCTCCGGCACGCGAACTGACAATATATTAAAAGCCGATTATCGTGATTCCGCGTTTACAAGCTGACAATCGGTGTCAGCGAGCGGCCACGCGCGCGTCTGTGCTTGCGAGAGAAAACTGCGAATATTTTCCGATATGACGCTAATTTTGGATAATTAAAGTATACCCATGAGAGCGCGACATTTATACCAGAGAGTGCTCGTTAGAGACCTCGCGTCATGTGGTTGACCGGTTTGATCACGACAAGAATAAAACGCACGTAGCGGCATGCGCCTTTAGCGGAAGAGACGCATTTGACTCGCGTTTACCGTCGCGATCGTTGGATGCCGCAAACGCGACGACGCGACCTTCTCGTGTCGCTCGTGGAAGTGTTTTTCTTCTTCTCCTTTTTCTCTTCGTCGTGAACTCGAACACTACGACCGTTCTCGCATTAATCGGCAGACTCGTCAAACGACAACGAGACATGTCATTTGTCTTGTTCGTGTTTCGTGATGCATGCGCTTGTTGTGAAGTGGCTGCAGCGCGGCCGCACGCACGAGGTTTCCGAACGATAACGCGGCTATCGGTATCGCCATGCCTGCTGATCTACGGCTTGAAAATCATACGATCACACCTTCGTGTACGCCGGACACTTAACGACCAAACAAGAAAATCACCGTGATATTATGTGCGCGCGGTTTATTGGCCTTCATCGCGGCCGAATCGCCGCGGCGTAGCCGCCCGTTTGCGATTTATTCATTCCGATCGAATCGGAGGATGTCGATGTGTGCCCTTCTCTCTCTCTCTCTCTCTCTCTCTCTCTCTCTCTCTCTCTTTCTATACAGGGTGTCCCATTTTTAAAAAACGCACCTCGATAATTCTTCAACGAAGCATTTTCAGCAAAAATATTTCGGATAAAAGTTGTATGATTTCAAGGGAACCATAAAACAACTATACTATTTTGTTTACAAATGACACCACTTTCGAGATATTGACTGATCATTACCTTTCTTAAATGGAAACCCCAATTTTTTATTACACCGTCTGTTTCTACCAATTAATTTTAATAACTTTCGTCTGAAACATTTTTTATTAGCCTAATATTTTTTGAGATATTTCAGGAAAACTTGGTAACTTTTCTAATATTTAACTCACGATATCTCGCTAACTATTTGTCGGAAGAAAAAGTGGTACTGGACACACACTTTTCTGCTCTATTTAATCTCAAGAATATATTGTTACAATAGCTCTCTGACCTTTGTTAACTTACTGACTTTTGGAAATTTCAAAATCATCCAATTAACAAAAGTCAGGGCGCTATTGTAACAATATATTCTTGAGATCAAGTAGAGTACAAAAATCTAGTACCATTTTTTCTTCCGATAAATATCCGATAATAGCTGGCTTCATAGAAATGCTTCGTTGAAGAATTATCGAAGTGCGTTTTTTAAAATGGAAACTCTGTGTGTATGTGTGTGTGTATATATATATATATATATATATATGTATATTTATTTATTTATTCATTGTGTGTGCCTCCATCCTCGATTCTTTGTCACTTCTCTGATAATTCTCCGAATGCTTCGCGAACAGCTCAGAATTCCACATCTGGATGTCACATCTGGATTCATGGGAATCGAAGGGGAGATTCGGAACCTCACCGACATGCGCGAAAGCTGCGTGTCGCGACTGTCTTAGACAAATTATAAATAGCACAGATGTAAAAGTGGGAAAAACACTTTATTATCGCGGGCCGAAATTCCGACACGATATTTCCCGTCTTACCGAATACTTTAATTAGAAGTTTGGAATGGGTTACTCTTACAAGTTGATTAAACCGCCGGCTATGACAGAGATGCGTCTCCGAAGGCCACTAATTCCGGTAACAAACGACTACTTTTTCGGTATGCCGCGTGTCTCGCAGATGTGCTCTCGCGCGAGCGACGATGACGATGACGACGCTTCCATCCGCCTTCTAAGTTTTATCGGCCGTAATAACGTGGTCGGTTGAATCTATAATGTAACGACCACTTAAGGCGACTTCGAAGGGAAACGTTCACATCAATTACGCGACGTCGAAACGTCATTCGCGTTGAAACGTTCAAGAGAACGTCTTCGATTTGCACTCGCAGTTCATCGTTTGTCGCGCGCGCGCGCGCGCTGGAGCCAGGAGCACGTTGGAAGCTTCGCCGGCTGCGTCGGAAAGTCGGGTTCCGAAATTTCCGAGTGCGAGAATTAAGCGGCAAATTGGGGTAGGGCTCGCGCGCGCGGAGGAAATAATCTCGAGTGTGAAAAGTTTGTTTTGAGTTAAAGGTACTGCGAGTGCGCGTCGACGAGTTCTCCAATTAACATCCAGAACGAAGGCGGCCGGCCGCCCGCGCCGCAGCGAGAGAGAGAGAGAGAGAGAGAGAGAGAGAGCGAGAGCGAAGTTTGTTGTTTTCTACTCGAGTTCTTGATCAATTTCTCGAAATTCCGGCGATTTATCGTTGCAAAATATCTCGCGGCGCGGGCGGCCGCCGCGTCATCGCTCTTCGCGGATTTTCAGTCAGCTTCGCGCGAAAACAAGCGTTTTATTTTGCCCGCCGGTTTCGCTCGCGACGCGTGACGCCTACGAACAAACGTGTGTCGTTCGTTAATTATCCCCCACGTAGCCGCGCGTTAATTTCTCGTTGTAATTAGTGCCGCTCTCGCCGCTCTCGTTGTATTACCGTTCATTGCACTTTAATAATTACGCGCGCTCGCGGAGCACGTGAGTAGCGGGTTCATTATCGGATAAATTCCTCCCACTGGCGATCGTTCGTCTTGGAAAGTCGCACGTCTCCAGCGTGATCGCACGATAATTCGCGCGTCAAACCTGACTTCCCGCTCGACAAATCTCAGAATCTGCGTCGAATCATTCGCGGTCTCGCATGGAAGCGACTCGCAGAGGAAATCGCAATGTCCGCAATGTACCGAAAGGGTTCAACCGGACGCGAGGGACACTCGTTTCCCCGATGGGTTTTCGCCCGAACGGCGCTGCTCGAGAGGGCTCGAGAGAGTGATCGAGACGCGACGACGGGGTGGGGGGGGGTCGAAAGTAACCGCGATGATATGACGGACGGAGAAATCGGATCGATCTTTTATTGAATCTATGGAACGTGCCTCGATTAGAAAACAAACGCGCGCGTGTCGCGTCTCGCCATCCCATGTTCCGGACGCTCCCGTTTCGGTCGCCGCCCTCGCTCTCGAAGGCCTCGTTCGCAGTTCCAGCGATTTTCCGAATTTCGCCGAGGAGATGAAGGGAGAAAATTGCGAATTATCGGTGCGCTTGATGCGCGAGCGCGCGCGATCGGGAATATTTCGGTCGACGGTCGATGTTAATTTATCGCCGTTACGTGTATCGTGTATTATTAGTCCGTTATCTGTAATAATCGGGACGTGCATGCGTTGTGCACAGGTCAGTCGCACGTGTAAACTCGCGCCGATCGAACTGTGACGCAAATCTACGCGTGTATTTCACGGCGATGACGTTGAGTCGTCTAAAGTCTAAAGGGTGATTTACACGATGCTACTTTTGACGCTTGACGCTGGCTTCTTTCGTCGCCAGCTTCTCGCATTCCTAGAGGGAAATTCTGGCTGACAAAGTCGCTAGCGTTTGAAGGAAAATTTTGCGGAAACGGTCAGCCGTCAAAAGGATCATGGCGTCAAGGAATGACACAGCTGCATTCAAGCTGCTGTCGTGCTTTGTGCACGAGCTCTTCAAGCAGAAATTCGTGGCTCGGTAACAAAATAATAAAAAAAAAAAGAATGTAGGTACGTAAGTGGATAGGTAGAAGATTAACTCATGGAGCATCAAATAATCTTTTCAAAGAATCGGCATTGGAGGATCCAGCCGCATACCGTAAAGTGTTGCGATTAACGTGCGAGAAATTTGAAGAACTTTTGAAAAAGGTACATCCGCTTATACAGAAAAAAAAAGACAGTTTAATGTCGCCTGACGCGAGCGGTAAAAGTTGGACATACTTGGCCATAGTGACTAATAGACGCGCTGCGTCTTCCAAATTTTAGACGCTAGCGAATAAAAATCGAGCGTCTAGAAGAAGCTTTTCACCAGCGAATTCGTTGGCGACTTAAGAGCTAAGTTGCTCAAAGCGAGTAAAAGCAGTATCGTGTAAATCATCCTTACATCTCATTGCTGAAAGCGGTCGCGTTCGAAGCGAGCGGACGCGACGCGAGTCACGCGGAACGCGGTGCGTGCGTGTACGCGCGTATCCGTAAGGTATGTTTATAAAGAATTCATGCATTAGTTAGCGGGATGATTTAATATTCATAAGAATCAAATTAGAATCGACCTCACCAGCGCCGCTCGCACATCGATACTCGTTACTGTGCGCTAAACGTATTTAGACAAGCGACACTTGAATGCGCGTCGATTTAACGAAACCGGTTCCGAGTCCGTCTTTTAGCCAGGTTCCGTTGCATCAGAAGGTTCAATTCTCAGGCCCGATGAATTTCGGCATGGTTCGATCGTCCGTTCTCGGGCCCAACTCGGCTCTTCTCACCGAGCCTCGTAAGAATATTCGCAACGGGGAGATTAGAGAGTTATCGCGCGGCCGCGACGACCCGCGAGACTCTCCGCTTTGTTCTCGCTTCTGGAACGCAAGCAAATAGTTAAGCAGTTGTTAAATCGCGCCGTTGAGGCTATATCGGAATCGTGACGCGACGCGCGGTGTGTGCGACGAGGGAAAAGCCCGTTCTCGCGGGTTCCTCGATAACGAGAGGGACTACACGTCGTTACACGCGGTGCTCGCGCCGACGTCTCGTTATTCGACACGTTTACGTCGTATGCAAATCCTTTTGCCGAGATCCGTAATACGCGCGTGTATATGCATATATATCTACATATACGTGTGTGTGCGTGCGTACGTGCATGCGCGCGCGCATATGTGTGTGATATGTAAATGTATACATACTTTACGACGTGACGGTTGTCCCCGATGCGGCCGGAGACAATCGATTTGAATTTGTAATGCGATTGCGCGTAAGTCGCGTCGACCACTTTCGAAATGCTCCGGGAAAGCAGACGACGACGGAGACGATGACGAGGACGAGGACGACGCGGCGGAATCTCAATCAGCCGGTCGTTGCGGCGGCGGCGGCGGTGCCGCGATGGCTCTCTCGAAGGCATCGCGACTTTACAGCGCTCGGGAGCGCCTATCGATCCTATCGGAGTCTAGCCTGAAGTGTAGCTACACAGGAGAGAAATTCGGGGCTTTGTTGGAAAGTGGACAGCGGTGTCGCAGCCGTGTCCACGTGCTCCGTTGAACTTCATCCGCTACGTCCGCGCGTTTTTTGCGCGCCTCCGGCGGAAGGTTCATCCTCTCCATCGCACGGCGGCGGCGGCGGCGGCGGCGGCTTTCGCAGAACTCGATCCTAACCCGATTCTTCGAGACTCCTCGCCGGGAGTTCAACGAACGAACCCTGCGAAAATAGATCAGGCGTCGGCCACACGGTCATTGTCGCGTCACCCGCGCGCTGAGAAACTCCCGAGAATTTATCGTGGCCGACGGAAGAGGGGGAGAGAGAGGGAGAGAAAGCACACGAGGTGCGCACGACTCCGAGGGAACGGGGAATTACGGCCCCGTTCAAGATCGATGGAACAACGAGACGCGTTCGACTAGCCGCGATTAAGTTTCCTTTTAACGCCGCGAGTCGCGATAACGCCCGTGTGTGAGTGAGCGAGTGGGTGAATGAGTACATCTCGAAGCGACCGCGTCTCTCTCTCTCTCTCTCTCTCTCTCTCTCTCTCTCTCTCTCTCTCTCTCTGTCTCTCTCTTGTGTGGGTTCTTGAATCGTGTCTTTGGAACGTTATATTTACCCGACCTGTGTTCCTCTTCCCGTTTCCCTGCGCGTCTTTCGCTTCCCCTTATCATCTGTCTTATACACACACGTGTCGCGCACGACGCGCACGCTCCATTGCTCGTATTATATCTCGGAGAGAACGAGTGAATTTAGCTCGCTGACCCAAATTTCCTTCTGCCCCCGTCCCGGTTTGTAATTACCTCTTTGTGGCTCGCTACGCGCTCCTCGACCGCGTGAAACGTTCGTTCCACGATCGCGCAATTTCATGCGCGTCGTGCTCAAGCAGCGGAGAGGATCCGGCCGCAAACGCACGCGCGCGCACTTTGACGCTGCGCATTCTTATCGCGGCGCGGAACGGTTCTTCGGGCTCGCCGTGTTTGCGCTCTCTCTCTCTCTCTCTCCTCTCTCTCTCACACCTCCGAAAAATCTCTTGGCTCGCTCCTCTGTTTCACCGTGCGAATTTCCGCTCGAAAGGCAAACTTCCGCCCGAGAGAGCGCGCAGTCTCGCTCAAAGTCGACGTACGTTCGCCGATGTATGAAATGAATTCCGTCAGCCCTACGAAGCGGCGGCTTTCGGACATTCCCGCTCGAATCTCCAACTGGCGAACTCGCGAAGGTCCGACTCATATCCGTAATCGCGCGCGCGCGTGCAGATTGCGCTCGTCTGCCATTTTACCCGTTCGGGATCGCCTGTGTCGTTATCTCGCGTTTTACCGATGCATAAGTATCCACGCCAATGTAACGACCGCGCGCGATGACCGCGTGCTTTTCAGAGCGCTAAACGCATGCACTACTACTAGGCAAGCAGGCGGACAGGGAATTGCGCAGCTACGGCGCAACAGTGTGTGGAATGCAGTTGCAACGCGCGACATTTCAGGCTTTCCCGACGGGATTCTGCCTGCCTTTTTTATAATCCCTGTATTTATAACGCGCCCCCCCCCCCTCCCTGCCCGCTCTCCTGAACTCGCGCTATTTTCATCGGCGCGGCGAGAGTTCGCGGGCAATCGCCGCCGCGAGAGAGCTTGATCTCGCGCAAAGCGAAGAATCCTTTTCTCTTCCTCTTTTTGCGATAAACGCGAGATGAGGTCATTTCGAGGCTCTGTGCGAGCGGCGACGAATGCCAAAATTGTGCAGAATGCGGCTGGACGGATGAACGGCCGCCGACGCCGACGACGCGTCGTCAGCGCGTGCCAGAAACGTCCGCGCGAAAAAGCAGCAGGCCCGCTTCACGCGCCGACATCTGCCAAAAGAAGGAAGAAAAACGTAAGAGCTTTTCCCTCGCGCAATAGCGCGGCATCGCACGATCGCGCGGATCGTTACGTAAACGCCGAACTCGTCGGGCTTTTCTATCCGAGCGTCGAACGATATTCGATATCGAGCGACCTTTGGGGAGATACACAGCGAAATACTGCGGGATCAAAATGAAATTATGTAACGGTAAGCGAGTAACGTATTTTTACTCGAGGAAGCTGCGCGATGGGCGGGATGATATCGGGTTTCCCGCGTCTCCATTTTCCAACTGCCGTCGTCGTGTCGCGGATATGCGTGTACATCCACCTAACGAGCGAGCGAGTCCCATGTACATGCGATGTATTTATATTATTCGCGTGGACCCGCAAAAACGCGATGACTGAGCAGCGCGTTCAATCGTTTCCGCGGAATTAAATTGAACCGCCCTGCCGTCGATTTTTTTTTTTTTTTTTTTTTTTTTCGAAATTCCCCCGTGCGCACGCAAAAGCGACCTTATGGCGTTTCAGTTACGGGCTTTGAGAGCTACGCGCGAACGCCAAAAGGAGCGGATTAATTAAAACACGAGTGACGCACAGCGGAGCGGCCCTACGACGCGTGACCGTTTGAGCACGCGCGGAGAGTCAAAGAGAGCTGGCGTATAAATTGTCAAGCGCGCGCGCGTGCGCGCGCACGTGTGAACGTATATACGTGACAATGCATTTCGCGCGACCAGCCGAACGTTATATAATATCGCAACACATAAATTCACCTTTCGCGAAAACGGAAATGTTTGCGGCTTCGCGCGCGTGCGCGCTTCCGAAAAGGAGGAGAAAGAGACAAAGATGGGACAGAGGAGGGAGAGGGAGACGCGTGCGTCGACGTGGTCTGAAAATTTCTTCGAGTGAAATTCCCCTCGGAAGGCCAAGTGACGGGTGAGTCACTTCGAATTCGAGTGACTTCTCAGCCGTGCAGAATGAAAATTCTCCGCTGTAGATCGCCGAGTGAAATATTTTCACTTGAAATTGAAGAGCGCGAATCCATCTCCTCTGTCAGCGGAGAACGAGCTCGCTCTGATCGCTATTGAAACGTGCACTCTCGTATGGATTAAGAATCTGAGCTTGAGCAAAGCTCTAACTGCCGGAGTTTAAACATTTACTCTTCCGTCAGGCGCGCCGTTTTCACCGGCGCTCCGCTTTCAGATGACACTCGCTTGCGACAGACATTGAGGCAGCGCGCAAATCGGCAAATTTATGCGATCGCGCAGGCTCCGACAGCAAAGTTCAGAAGCGGCTAGCTGGTGGTCCCGCGGCGGTGGTCTCGTGACGTTAATGGGGCGCGATCCTAGACGTCAGGACGAGAGATGAAAAATATGCGTGAAGCGTGCGTTGTAGCTGCCAAGTTGGACAACAATCTCGCCAGTCTCGCGATTTTATGAGGCATGTCGGACGCATCAGCGGCCACAAAGTCTAATAGCCACGGATCTTGCCAAAATATTATTGTCGTCCCTCGATATATCCGCGAATATGAAGCTCGAAAGGAGGAAGGAGGAGGAAAGCTCGAGATGCGATACAGGAGATGCGAGCGGGATCGCACGGATACGCGAGATTCGATTGGGTCTGCTTATTTCGTTACGGTCTTCCGCATATCTTGTTGCTCACGTTACGCCGTGCGGACAATTGGATAACGCGATAATCATTTGCCGATACGACCGGACGTTATCCGCGTGAAATATTATTAGTCGCGCGCATTATCGACTTTCCAGCGTCCAAGAATACTCGGCACGATCTCTCGCCGCTCGTGCTGGTGGACGCGTCGCGAAACGACGACGTGAGTCGACCAGAATCATCGAATCGATCGGTCTTCGCTAATCGGTCTTGAGAAACGTCGAACTCGCGACTCGTGGTCGTTGCAGTCTCGGAGAGGAGAGGAGGATTCCATCCGCTATCGCCATCGCTATCGATGATGTCGCAAATGATGATGAAGCTCTATCGTAGTTGCGGTTCGCCGCGCAAATTTGTGATACGATGCGAGAGAGCGCGAGAGAGAGAGAGAGAGAGAGTTTTGGTTTTTGTTTTTTTTCTCTTTTTTTTTTCAGACTCGCAGTTTAACAGTGAGGCGGCGCGACGTGGGAATTGGGTGAATTTCACGCTCGACACTTGGTAATCTTTTTACGTCGGTTGCCCGATTATATCGCGCGTGCCCCGTAAAGTCGAGCGTACATCACGCTCCCGACGTGGAAAACGTACAGCTACCGATTACTGCGACGCGAGATTGGCCGGAGACGACGAGAGTCACGTACAGCGGGGAATTCACGGCGCGAAGAATTTTAATCAATTCGAAATGACCGTCCCTCGAGACGACGGGCCGAACCTCGGGAGGGACGAGCAGCGGTGTTTAACGATCGGCTTGTTAGCTACACGTCCGACGAACGTATCGTTCTAATTTACCGTTTAACGTCGGGTAATTGGCGTTAACGCGCGCAGCAGAACGCGAGCGATCATTCGATTAGTTTTTTGTCAGGACTGTTTACGAAGTCGTTTAATTTTTAAATAAACTCTGTCTGTCTCTCTCTCTCTCTCTCTCTCTCTCTCTCTCTTTCTGACACGAGAGACATCAGAGATGTCTGCTCGCGGGAGAAAAAAGATCGAAAAACACGGCAGTATTTTGGAACGTGACACGCGCTTTTGATTTCTCTTAGTATCGTACGACGCTCAATAAAAGTTCCAAGCGAGAGACGTAATTCGACGTTTCAACGATCAGTCAAAAATTATCTCTCAGGCGAGCTATTGGAATTGTGTCCACTTTCAGAGAAGGAACGTATCGTTCGAGGCGACGCATCGATGATAGAGTTATCGTTTATAGAGTTTATCGTCTGGATGTAAAGGCTCGCCTGGGGACTTTCCTGTCCGCGCGATCTTCTCATCTCTTTCGTGTAATCTTTACAAATTGACGATGACGTCAAAGTGAAGATCGCGCGCAACATTCCGTGCGTTCCGAGTGGAAGTTGGAATTTCTTTCCGCGCGCGACTCCCGCGTGCCTCGTCCTCTCGATCCAACTCTGATCCGCCACGCTTTCTCCTGGCCGTTAATTTCTTCCACGCCCGCGCGCGACTGATTTTTCCAAACCATTCTACCTGGAGCACGCGCGCATAAATTACTCCAAGAGCTCCCGCTCTCGTGCCGCGTGCCGCCGATCCAGCGCCGTTCTCTGCATCGCGTTTACGAGGTCGCAGCTGCATACGATCGACGTCGAATGCTCGCGGCCCCAGCTGTGTCACGTTTTACGCAGATGAAGATTTATTCGACGCCCGTGAAGCTGCATTATCGCGCCAATTTAAATAGCCTCCGCCACCATCACGGGTAAATTCGTCCGTGAATCCGAGTGGACGAGCACGCTGGCGGCGGCGGCGGCGGCGGTCGATCGAGCGCGCGTCGCGCGTGAAAAATTGTCACATAGCAAATTCATCGCGGTTGTGTCATTGACGCAATTAAGCCTGCTCACTGCTGAAACTATTAATTCAGTTTTATCATGGGATACTCGTACGAGCGAGCGAGTGAGTGCGCCGTGACGTATGTTAAGCTCAATCACGTCGCTGCGCACGATTAATCACTCGGCAAACAGATCGATTTCGTCGATAAACACTCGCATTGACTTCCGTGCGATCGGCCGTGTTAACGTTTGAAATTACTGGGTGTAACTGTGCACACGTCATTTTTCGGATGAGCTGCAGCCGTTTGTTCGGCAGCAGCGGGCTTTTGTTGCTTCGAATAAGCAGCGACAAATTTGTCTGCCTCTCTCTCTCTCTCTCTCTCTCTCTCTCTCTCTCTCTCTCTCTCTCTCTCTCTCAGCTCCTGGCTGAAAATGTAGATAAAATGTGAGATACATGACTCGTTTGTCTTGTTGCCTCATCACCGGTGTTGAGATTCGTCATCCGCCAGTTTCTCCGACATTGGAGAGTAAACCCGGAGATCAAAAACACGCGGCTTACTATCCTCGAATTCTCGGGCATGATCGTCGCTCGCATAATTGGAGATTTATTATCGCTGCGTATTCATGGAGAAGGAACGTCTGCAAGTGAGGCCGCTGCCCTC
Source organism: Harpegnathos saltator (assembly GCF_003227715.2). Lineage (NCBI taxonomy): Eukaryota > Metazoa > Arthropoda > Insecta > Hymenoptera > Formicidae > Harpegnathos > Harpegnathos saltator. The sequence goes on along the minus strand of NW_020230716.1, from coordinate 616,285 downwards.
TCCTCCTCCCCGTTCGAAAAACTCTCGTATCAATCGGCAACATCCTCGTTGCATCAGGTTTGTAGCAATTCATCGACCGAAACAAATCCGCATGCCAACGTGTCGCATTAATCCTCCCCCGCCGCCTTGGCAGCGTTCTCGCGCGAGCGGCGACAAAGTAACACGCGGCGCGATATTGTTCGCGACTGAAATAACACTCGCGAGCAAAACATCGCGGCGATTCGCGCTCGGGGTAGAGCCGCCCGCGCAAGCGAGCGAGCGAATGAGCTTATCGTGATTCGCTAACGACGTTATGACACACGCGAGTAGCTTGTCCTAATTAAGTTCCGCGCGCGCGCAGCCTCGATTCTTGCGAAACGGATCTGGCGCACGCACAAATGAACGCGATGCGCGTTCTCCTCTCTCTCTGTCTCTCTCTCTCTCTCTCTCTCTCTCTTTTTTTCGTCCATTCCCTTCCAGTTTCTCCCCCTCTGCGCTTCCGTTCGCACCGTAATTGAGAGGCGAGATTTCTATTGTGAGCCGAATCCGACGTCGCTCGCGTTTCATTGTTCGCCTGAGACAAAAATTCACCCCTCCCACCTCTTCTTTAGCGTAATCAGTCGGTTAGCTTTCGTTCCCTGAGAGAGAGAGAGAGAGAGAGAGAGAGAGAAAGATAGAAAGAGAGCTCTTTTTCTCTTCTCGACCGAATTTTTAATCATCGAAACACAACAGCCGTGCGCGCGCACGCAAGGCAGCCGCTAAAGAAGCTCTACTTTCATTTCGACGACGGATCTCTTTCGGTTCGTTTGAAAATAGCATTTTAATTGAAAAAAATAAAGCTTGAATTTAACGAGAGACAGAGGGAGAGAGAGAGAGAGAGAGAAAGAGAGAAGAGGCAAGGGAGGGAGTTCGTTATCAGAAAAATGAAGATGGGCTTTTCCCTCCTACGGAGCATACATATTAAATTGTGCAAATTTCTCTCAGGGTTCTGAGTTATTTTATAACCGAGGTACCTAAAGGTGTTCTGAATGATTTAAACGCATTATTGGTTAAAAATCCGCGAAACATCAGACGGGAAGGGAAGGACGACGACGACGACGACAACGGCACGGCACTTTTCTCCCCTTTCTCTCTCTCTCTCTCTCTCTCTCTCTCTCTCTCTCTCTCGGCGAAACGGCACATTGAACTGAACCGAGTCCAGCTGAGATGAGCTGAAGGGTCGCTCGTCGTCGCACGTGAAGAGAAAAAGAGAGGGTGGCTCGAACGGAACGGGTGGCGAGTTGACCTGAATTCCAACACACGACCCGAGACTCCATGACGTCATAGGACCGACTTTCCTCGCCCCTTCGCGTTCACCCCGAGGCGTTCAGGGCCGCGACAGCCGCGTAGTCCGTAGTTTCTGCCGCCCGGATATTAACGATCAGTGCTTGAAATAAATTGAAAGAACGAACGAGCGAGAGAGCGTGCGTGCGAGCGAGCGAGCGAGCGAGCACACTTTCCCTTGCACGTCGTACGACGCGAGATCGCATCCCCCGGCAGTGTTTCGTCCTACTTTATTTTTTCTCATCGAAATTTGTGACTTTCTTCTCCGCGCGTTTGAGCTCCATCGGTTTGAGCGGACCGTAAGATCGAAAAATTCACTGTGTTCTCCTCCCTTCCCGCTGATTAATTGCGTCACCGGCGAACGTTCGGGGTATCGGGAGGGAAGGGTTGTAGCGGAAAGAGCAAGAAAATAGAGAGAAGAGGAAGTTGAAAGGGGGTCGCGAGCATCTCGAAAGGCTCATGGCAATCGCGTTAAGTAGACTGCCGTGTCACGAGAGCGAAATAAGGTTACAGTCGCGAGATGGTGAAGCGCGTCTACATAGGAAGAAGGACCAGGGCGACGCGTTTTAGGGAAAGCGACGCCGCCACCGCCGCTTGACCCTCCCCTCCCCGTCCCCCCGTTCACGGCGTGATAACGTTACGTCAACCCGCGAGAAGCTGGTGGCGGTGTCGAGAGCGAGAAATCTCTCGGGTCTTCGAATTTGATGTCGCGCCGCCGACGGCGCGGATTTTCGATTCGATCGACTCGCGAGGAGCGCGAGGAGATTTCCGCGAGAGATATCGCGGCGAAGCGTTTCCTCGTCGGTCGCGACTTGTTTCGGCGCGAGCTACAACCGCGATCGCCCTTAATTGGAGAACAGCCGTTTCGCCAAACTGCCAATCACTGGCCGCGAAGTAGCCAATCGCCCGCGACTTCCGGGACGTATATTAGCGTGTGCACGCGTTAGCGTCGTTATCAAGGTTACCTTTTATCGTCGCGTAACGAAGTCGTTCGCTCACCGCCGCTCGAACTGTCTCGCCCCTCGCTCGTTGCGGAACGCACTCGTCGCACAATTACGAAATGAGCCCGTTTTGCTTTCTCGCCCGCCGCGACCGGCCATTCCCCGGGCCGACAGGCTGCTGAGAGCTGCTTCGATGTGAACAATTAAAAAGACTGACGAGTTTCGCGAGCCTGGTAAATGTTAAGGCTTTGTTGGAGCTTTAACGTGGTTCACCTTGGCGTCCCGTCCGTCCGTTATAATTTCATCGCATTGTTCGACAAGACTAATTGACTCTATTCCGAGCTTCCTCCTTTCCCTCGTATTCTCGCTGTTGTTCTCTCCTTCGCTAATATAGGATTACGCAATAAATGATAACGATAACACACGCTAACCGCAGCGCCTAACCTAGCTCGCTCGCCGCGAAGAAGGATCGCCTTGTAGTAGGAAATGAAATATTTACCTTGGAAGTTTCAGCTCGATTGTGTGATCCCAGCGTACGTGTGCGTGTGTGTGTGTGTGTGTGTGTGTGTACGTACGGGAGTATGTTGGCTTAAAAGTTTCGGGCTTAGTTGCTCCGTCATTTCGCGCGGTCGAGGAATCGCCCCGAGCCCGAATATGCGCGGAAACATAATTCACCGTGGCGAATCGTCGTACGATGCGGCGGCTAAATTTGTCGCAAAATCGCCGACGCACGACGATAACGATAAGCGTCGGCCGGTGCACGACCGACTCGTCCTCCTCCCCCCCCCCGTTGGAGCGCGATGGGCTCTCCCGCTGGTTTTCCCTCCGCGTTCTTTCCTCGCACCTGTACAAAGCTGGCTCGCGCGAGCTGTAAATCGCCACGGTAGAACTGTAAAACGGCTAAGATTAACTCTCGCCGTCGTGCCGGGGCTTACGAAACCGGAAAGTAGCCATTAAGATCGGCGAAAACGATCCGCAGAAACGGCCACCGCCGTTGAAAACGGTTAATCAGACGTGATTTATCGTTACGGCTGTGGCGGCCGATGCAGCCGAAACCGAAACGTAAACCTGCGGCGGCGGCGGCGGCGGCGGCGGCGGCGGCGGCGATGCCGCCTCCCGACTAATTCCGCGCGGGATATCGATTGTTGTCTTTTCGCGAGATATCCGACCGACGCGTATGTTGCGCTCGTTTGCGGGAATCCGCAGACGAAAGCTCGCGCTCGTTGTCGGGGCCGCGCCGCGTCGTTAGCGCGCGACTATCAAAGGAGAATCGAAGTACGCCGGCGGCCGATCGTGCTGCAAATAGTCGCCGGCTGTTGGCGAGTCTCTTTGCCGGCTTATTGTTTATAGCCTCTTATCTATGATCTCGCAGCTACGTAGTTGAATAAAAAGTAGCGACACATACGAGAAGAGGGAGACGATGAGGACGTTTCGTCCTCGAGGAGTTCCGTCCACATACGACGCGATTGGTCCGATTGGCGATCGAAGCTCGCTTAGAAGCGTCCCTGTCGCGCTTACTCAATTATTTCTCCCATTGTTTTTCACTTACAGCCTAAAGAAGCATACGCGCGACGAAACGGTCGTTTACATAATCGCCGCTCTATGCATTGCGTCGTATACTCGTATATAGGTAGGAGTCTTCGGAATCAGCGAAGGCCGTCGTCGTAGCTGGTTGGGTGGTTGGTTGGCTGGTTAGTTAGTTAGTTAGTTAGTTAGTTAGGTAGTTGGTTAGTTAGTCGTACCGTTACCGATCGAACGCCGTAGAATTGGCTTCCGCGGGCGATTCGTTAGACAGTTCCGCCGAAACTGGCAGTCGACCAAATTCTCATGGATCCTTCCTCCAGCAGCCAATGACTTTGCGACAACGACGACGACGACGACGACGGCGACGGCTCTGTACACGACGGAGACCCGGCGAGTATCGCGCGATTTATCGTTATTGCTTGCCTACATGCGATTTCGCTATAAGATAACGGCCGTTTCAAGTTATCGCGGAACGAGACCCCCGCGAACGTTAGAATTACGGTCGCGCGGTTATTAAGCTCGCGCTCGTATTAATAACTCCTCGCTCGCGAGAGGCCGTCGCATGGGGCCCGAAACGCTCGGCCACGTTCTGATAACGTATTTCCCGCTCGAAACTCGAAACGAGAGAGAGAGAGAGAGAGAGAGAGAGACCGGTCTGTTCGGTCCGTCTGAAAATTTCGACGCTGCAATCGCGCCGCGGGGATCGATCTCGCCGTGTTTACTCGCGCCAAGGTAAACGCGCTCGCGAGCTGCGTTTTTTTCCGCGCTGTCGCGACTGCGAAAATGCGACTGACCGACTCGGTGTTAACGAGGCTGCGATTGCTCCCGGAGGAGGCAGGCACGCCGGCGAAATTATTAACGCGCTGCGATTACACGAGCGCGCGCATTATCGTATCGGCGAGCGGAACGTGTTAAATTTTATTAACATCGTCAGTCGCGTTGCGCACAGCAGCGCTCTCCGTCATTTGCGATCGCATATAATAATTAATCACGTTGATTCTCCACACGCACGTTGATTTTACACACGCACACGCTTACGTAAATTCTCCGGGGCTCGTGTCTTGATTTTTTACAAACCTGGCAGTCGGCTAGCGCGCGCGCGATAACGCTCTTGGCTGTTTACACGCCCGCGCGCTGTCGTCGTCGCTATACGTCGACGATACACACACATGTGTCGCACAATACAAATATATGTGTTTGTATATATCTCTATACATATCGCATAACGCAGATCTTAAAGGAGACTGCATCGAGCCGCGTCCACGGCTCGATAATCGCCGATCAACTGTGTCGGCCGACCGCGCGTGAAAACCGGAATATGACGTAAAGCTCGTGGGCTGTTCCGCTCAGCTGTTCTCGCCATCCAACTCTAAGAGTCTATCATTCCGCGCATATGGATATGCTTATCCTCGAGAGATTCCGTTCCCCCCGCGAAGCGTATCGTCTTGTCCTGCAGGACGACCGCGGGAGTTTCATGATCGCACGCCGCCGCGCACGTCTTGCGTTTTCAGATATCCGCGACGGAGCCGCGCTAAAATAAGCGGAAATCGTGCTCTCGCGCGGATGTTTTCGCTCCTTCCTCCGCTTTCCCCGCGAATATCCTAAATATATTCCGCGCGCGCACGCTCGTGATAGAGCCGAGGCGCGAATTCTCGCGGAGAAAAGTGGTGGGTGATTCGCGGAAATTGGATCGCACATCGATCGCGACGGAGGAGCTTTTCCCGCGCGCGCGCATGTGTGTGTGTGTGTGTGCGTGTGTGTGCGCGCGCACTCGACGCGACCAAGAGTACATTTCGACGTATCGCGTATTCACGTCGTGAGAGATTTCGATCGTCTTTCGCACGCGTCATGCATCGACGAGGCCGTCGGCGCCGCCGCCTACGACGACGACAAAGAGGAAGAATCAAGGACAGGTGGGTGTTCTCAAGGGTGGTTCTCAGGAACGCTCAGACGGTCGAGCCGTTTTCCCGAAGTGCGCGCTGCGAGGAGGAACGTACGTCGCGCTTTTACGACGCGCTCTCTCGAAAATTTGTGTACGACCCACATCGCCCCGGATGTCAAAGTAACGACCGGGATAAATAACGTTTACAAATTGCGAGAATGTACGACGACGAGGTCTCCGTGCCGAGCTTCCCTCCCTCAACCCTCTCTGTCTCGGCAGCTTCTTTCTTCGAAAAGTGGTCGCTTTTATTAATAATTCCTACCCCGCGACCGCTTCTCGCGACTGAATCGGCCGCTCTTTTCTCGTCGAGGACTTCTCGGCGAACGTCTTCTTCTTCGACGAGATCCCGACATGTTTCGCGTGTCGAGCCTGTCGCGCGATACCCCGCGTCTGTCACTCCTAAGCGAGGACCTCGTCGAGGTAAATGTCGAGGTACTTCTTACCTGTTTACCGCTATTTTCGCTTAGGCGATTGTCAATAACACATTCCGCTCGAAATAAAGTTGGCACATCGAGTCGAAACGCGCGCGAGTTAGCGCGGCGTACCTTGTACGGTGCCGCACGGCGAGACACCGAGAATGATATCCTTGGAGCTGCCGCGCAGTCGCGTGCGGCGATTTCGGCAATTCCGCCGGGCTAATTCCAATCGGCTAATTAATGCGCGCGAACGCGAATGCCGAACGTTCTTGCACTCGCCGGAAACGGTTTGTACTCGAATCGGGAGCGGACGTTGCGCTGAGCCGAGACCGCCGACGATAAATACACGAGCGACGTTATAACGTCGCTTCACCGCGCTAAATCGACGCGAACGGCCAAGGCGGTTAGGAGGCGGGGATGGGGGGGAGGAGTGGCGACGACGGGTTCATAAAAAGTTTATCCTCTTAACTCGACGGAGCGTTTCGCGTGTCGTTTCGTCTTGCCGCAATTCTTCTTCCTTGCTTTTATTCGTCGTCCGTGTTCGCGCGTCAAAAAATGGACCAGCGAAGGAAGGAAAGAAAACCATCGCATGTCCTCTCTCTCTCTCTCTCTCTCTCTCCTCCCCGTTTAGTCGCGACCGATCCGAGCGAGCGGCGGATCCTCACTGAAGGATCTTTCCGAGGCAAAAAGCAGACGATACTTGAAGTGAATTATTTATAATTCTATGCTTTGAATTAAAGTCACGTCGAAAGGAGACGCGCTCTCCGAGTTAACCGAAGGATAAGGATTCGTTATCTGCTTGTACTCTTGAGATTTCATTCGCCAACTTGCTCAAAGCGCAACGTTAAACAAGGCGGATCTTGCTCATTAAGGAAAGCTGTTTTCAGTTTTCTCCTTCCCTCCGGCGTATCCGTAGCATAAGGACCTTGCCTTTTCTCTCTCTCTCTCTCTCTCTCTCTCGCTCTCTCGTGCCCTCGTTGTCGTGAGCGACCGCGGATTTTCCGACGGAGGGAAAGAGGAAAGAGAAAAAAAGAAATGCTCGACGGTGCACATAAATTTCATTACTCGAGCGCGCGAGCACTCGTAAGAATGTTTTCAAAGGTGCAAGGCGAAGCAGCTGGTCCGCATAGGGATTCGCATTTTATGCGCGAGGATCAGCCGTTAAAGAGATTTGCTGATCCGGTGACCCTACCGCGCGACATTCGCGCCGAGTAGCGCGTAAATCCGTATTTTTACCGCACGTGTCATTAGGCTCGATTCTCGCGCTTTGCATCGGACGCGAGAGCGCGAGAGCCGAACGGCGCGACGTTTAAAGGGGGCGAGAATTTATCTATCTGCTCGCTCTTACATCCACTCAAGCCGCGTCGTCTCTCCTCTTGCCCCTCTCCTCCGCGTCCCCGTCCCCCGCGTTGCTCCCCCACGCTGCTTGGTTTATTCTAAAAAAGGGTTGCCTCTCTTCCCGTTAATAAACGATTTCCAGCACGCTTCGGCGAATATAATGCCGCAAACATATCGCGCATTCGGGTCGAGAGCATCCTCGATAAATTTGTGCGCGATTGATTTCCCGACGATTAGCACTGCATCGCTCTAATTGTTCTCCACGGTGGCAATGTTCCAAGCTGACATTCAGCTCCCCTCCCCCCTCCGCGCCCTGCCTGCTGCTATGCCGTTCGGAGAAACACGCGACTCCGAAACTTGGGCACTTGGGAATTATACACGATTACCAGACGACTTCTCGATTTACAGGGAGAGGATCACATCGCTCCGGAGAAGACGGCCACACGTGCGAGCTTCGCCGGGGCGTAACGAACCGCCGGTCGAGAGCCCCCACGTCGCTGAGCCTCGGCCTCTCCCAGGTCGCCCGATCGCTCCTCTCCCCCGGAGCTTCTGCGCAATTCCGCCTTTTCGCTCGAGTGTTTTTCCTCATCGGCTTCCTCGCCTCGCCCTCCCCTTCGTCCTCCTCTTCGCCCCATTGTTCTCGTCCGTCTTTCCGCGCAAGGCACGGAGCAGCTTTTACTCACCGACTTGTTCTCGCCCGTGCGCCCAGTTTCTTTCTTTTCCGCCATTCTTTCTGTTTCTTGTCCCCCTCCTCCCTCTCTCCCCCCTCTCTCTCTCTCTCTCTCTCTTTCTTTCTCTGTCTCTCCCCCAAAACCTATCTCGATGGAACTAATTCCGGGTGCAGCGCGGAAGGGCGCGCGCGGGATTGTCTCCCCCGAGCGGCGGGAGGAAGGAATCGGCTTTCAAAGGGTTTCCCTCGCTCTTACAAATGCAGGGAGCGTGTGTCCGTTATATACGGCGCCGGGGTAATTTCGCAAAATGAGAGATACCCGCGCTATCATTGCCGTCGACCTGCCGCCGTCCGAAATCTTCCGAGCGGAATACCAATGAGGCCGTTCTTCAGGGAGAGAAAGAAAGAGAAAGAGAGAAAGAACCCGAATAAGATAACCCGCCGCAGATGCAGAAGTACGACGACAAAGCTCTGCCGCGGAATGCGACGAAATTGCGCAATGCGCGCGTTGGTGATCGATGATGAACGCCAGAATCAAAGCGAGCGCCTAGTCGTCCTCCTGCGACCTTCATCTTCCTGTGCCTCATTCGTCGAGCCGTCGAACTGACCTACAATCTCCGATTTTCGAGCTGCGAGTCCGACATTATCGCGGCGAGCGTGATCTCTCTCTCTCTCTCTCTCTCTCTCTTTCTCCCTGTCGCTGGTGGTTAACTATTTGCACTGATAATGATAATGAGCTGAGCGAAAGCTAATCGATCGCTTATCGTTGTTGCAGAGGCGGACTGCCGAGATAACGGTGGACAGCGAGCAGCAGAACGCGGTGTTCGTGCGTATCTCCGGTGAGTAAGCCTACGGCGTGGCATGGCCGCGACAGCCTTCGCGTCGTCCGCGTCAATTTCGCCCGTGTCGATCGCGCGGACGTCGCACGACGAGCGGTCGATATCCGTTCGTCCTGCGGCCGCCGTGCCCTGCGTGCGCGGTTAACGTGGCGAGAACGTGCTGGTCGCCGTGGGTTTTCGGGCTTCCGCGACTTTCCGAGGGAAGCTGCCGCGCGACGCGGCACCACGTTGAGTATCTCGGCGGAGATTGTCGAGGCGTCATCGGGATCGTATGGATCGTCGGCGGGTTCCGCCGCGCCTGAGAGGCGAGCGAGCTCGCGGCTCGTCGTTGGACGTGATCGTCTAACCGTCGACGTCGAGTCCTCCGACGAGGCGAACGAGATGCCGAGGTAGCGGCGATGTCCTTCGTGGACGGAGCTCGATATTTTCCTCGGTGGTGGGGGGACATTTCTTTCTTCTGAGAGGGTTGGTCTCCTTCGATATATCACGTTTCGATGCACGAGAGAGAGAGAGAGAGAGAGAGAGAGAGAGAGACCCTATCCGGGGGCTGAGAGTTATCGACGAGGTTCTGACGGAAATTCGAGTGCATCTGGTATGCATAGAGAGAAGAGGCTTCGTAACTTGCCTCGCTCACTAGTTGACGCGGCGTAGTCGGTCACTCCACGACGACGACGGCATTGTTTTCCAGCCGTCGCCCGTGCCCCGTTGTCGCTGGTGGGTTCCAAGGGAGTTCCTAAGGTCGAGTGTCCGAGCGCGAAACTAGCCGGTGTTCATGCCGCCGGGCGAGTTTGTCGGTTAAATCGACGAGAGCCACTCGGACTTTGTTTCCTTCGAATAATTGATGAGGAACGTCGAGTCGAGTGAGCGATCATTCACTAAGATTCACGCAGCGCAGCGAATTCATGAGACTGAGTAGCGGTGTGTATTTTCATACATTTCCTAAATAAAAATGTATCTATCGTAAAACTGATGATAATCATTCTGTCGCGATGATTCACCGAAGACATTCGTCGCGAGACCGTTTATCTCGTCATCACGATTATTTCCCGCTGACAAACACTAATTAACCACCGGCACCGATTACAATAACGGACTCCGTCGTCTCCTCATCGGTGCGCGTCGCGAATCCGCGCAAACAGACCGCGAAAACAAAACAGACGCGTCCGTGGCATGTCGGAAGAGAGAGAGAGAGAGAGAGAGAGAGAGAGAGAGAGAGAGAGAGAGAGAGAGAGGGAAAGAGAGAAAAGATAATCCCACGAATTCGACAACAGGGTGCTCCTCGCCGAGGTCGTTGCACCGCGCATCGCGAAGATCGAGATAAGGCGGAGGAGGAGGCGGAGAGAGAGTGCGAATCGCGAGGAAACTCGCGCGGGCTCGGCGATAACGCTCGTTTATGCAGCCGCCCACGGTGCTTCTTTTCGATAGATAACTCGTAATTAGCTGAGGCCTCGAATCGGCGTGTTCGTGCCGATAACTGGGTTAATTGCGCGCAGACGAGCGACGCGTCCGTGTAATACGCGCAACAATTATCTCGGCGCTCGCTCGCTCTCTCGCTCGTCGCAGTCCGTTTGCCGGAGAAAAGAATGCATAATTTATTTGAGCCGCCACGAGACGCTCGCCTTGTGTCGTTGCAGAGTGTATCACGCGCGATATACGCCCGTGTATAATGTGTACATGTGTAGCTACACCCAACACACTTGTCATCGCCGTCGCCGTCGTCGTCGTCGTCATCGTCGTCGTCGCGACGGGCGCATCAACGTCGTAGCGGCACGACTGCAATTTGCGTTGTGCAACGAGAAGCCGCGGATAAAGCACGGCACGCCGCGCGTTGCGCTCTCGTCGTCGTCGTTCGTCGCTCCGACGTCTTATCGTACAATTAAATAGGCTATAATAGCGCATAATTGGAGCATTGTTAGGCAAATTGGCGCGAGAGAGAGAGAGAGAGAGGCTGCTTTATCTATTTTCATCGTATCTTGCGCGTATGTATACACACGCATGTGTTGTACGCGTTCGCGTTCCGCGATTGAATCATCGCGAAGCGAAATTAATCGAGGATTGATCTCGCTCGGATCATCATTCGTCCCTCCGCGACAATCTCATCGTTTCCTGCATGCGGCTGCGCTCGTCGACCGCGTAATCGCGGACGTGTAATCGCGTAGGAATGGACTGGTGGGACAAAATCGTCAAACTCTCCCGGTAACGCGCGCGCATGCGCATGCGCTCTTGGAAGTGAGGAAGCGCGTTTGGAATAATTCCGACCGATATTTCAGCTCGGCGAAGCAATATCTGATGCACTTATCGGCCCGGTATTTACCCTCTCGGCAATCGCGTCTCGCGAAGGGTTCATTTCGCGTTATCGCCGCGGCGTGCGGAAGAGGGACGGGGTGAGAGGTAGATAGAAAAAGAGCCGTCTCGATCGATTTGGCTAAACTCGCGGGTACAACGAGCGCTCGCATTTAGACACACGACCTTAGGGTCCACAGTTGGACACGGCATTAGGCGAATAATAGAACGGCCTGTGAACACAAATCACGTCCGCGCGCGACTCGCTGCCAAATCAGCGCGGCGCGGCGCGGCGTCTTCGTCGAGTACGGAAGGCCGCGACTCCGCTCTCTCCCCGAAGTACAATCAGCGTACTCTTCGCTAAACCGCTATATCCGAGCAGAATATCGCCCCACAGCCGTATTAAAACCCAGTCCGGTTTCCAAATTTCAAATAGGATCCGGATAACTTTATCGGATCCGGCGCGTAATAAGGAGTGAGATGCACTGCTGCTGCCCGAGCAGAAATCAAATATGGCAATTTTTTTATGCCTGATATGGCATGCCTGATATGGCATAGGCAAGCTATAAGAAGGCATTTTGAGTGGTCCTTATCCGGTCGGAATGTGACAATTGTCTTGCAATATTTTCCGGGTGCAGCAGTGCGTTTCACTCCTTATTACGTGCCGGATCCGATAAAGTTATCCGAGCCTTAGTTGAAGTTTGGAAGCCGGATGGGGTTTTAATACGGCCTTGGGACGATGATAAAATTGTCTGAAATTGAGAAACCTGATGAAATGTCCATCAGGACCAAATCAGGCATCCAAATAATGACACGACGTCATCGCTCTGCAGTCAGGGTATAATCCGGAAAATATTGCAAGACAATTGCCACATTCCGACCGGATAAGGACCGACCACTCGAAATGCCTTCTTATGCTTGCCTAGTCACGCCATATCAGACATAAAAAATTGCCGTATTTGATTTCTGCTCGGGTACTTACAGTCACGGGTGCTTCGGTGCAGTATCTATAGCGGCGCAATCAGCAAAATGTCGCTGGAGCGATCAGTGAACAGCAGCGACTGTTTCCATTATCGACGCGATTCGCAAACACGGGAGGAGGAGCGTCATCGCACGCAAACGCCGCAGCGCGGCGAGATTCGTATCCCGCCGAGCAGCGTACCGCGGATTTGTCACACAATCGCTACACAAATCCGCGGCACAGAATCTCGCTTCCGCCGCTGGATATCGGCGAGACCTCCAAGACGGGCGCCGGCCAAAATGAGAGATTGTTTCCATTGAGAATCACTGAATACCCCGCTGATTATCGATGAAACACCGCTCCTCCCCTTCAGCCGATCCAGCCGGCAAACTTTCCGTTGATTCGTTCGATGGGGAGTATCGCTCTCGCGATATTTTCGCGCCTCTCCCCCGAGCAGAACATCGTTCCCCACGGCCGTATTAAAACCCAGTCCGATTTCCAAATTTCAAATAGGGCCCGGATAACTTTGTCGGATCCGGCACGTAATAAGGAGTGAAACGCACTGCTGCATAACGCCCCGATCAAATTACCCGAAATCAAGAAACCCGATCGAATGTCCATCAGGACCAAATCAGGCATCCAAATAATGACGACGTCATCGCTGCAGTCAGGGTATAATCCAGAAAATATTGCAAGACAATTGCCACATTCCGACCGGATAAGGACCGACCACTCGAAATGCCTTCTTATGCCTGCTTGCCTAGTCACGCCATATCAGACATAAAAAATTGCGTATTTGATTCCTGCTCGGGTCGCGGAACTCACAATCGACTTTTCCCCCCCGGCATCGTCGCGCGTACTTCGCCGCGCGGTGAATGTATCTCTCTATTCCCCTCGGATGCAACGCTGCATTTTCTCCGTCGAAGACCAGCGAGAAAGCGAGAGAGAGAGAGAGAGAGAGAGAGAGAGAGAGAGAGAGAGAGAGAGAGAGAGAGAGAGAGAGAGACGACGACGGGCTGGACGGGGCCGAGCCGAGTCGACGGGCGCGACGACAATGAAAATCCGCCGGCGGCCTGAAAATAGACCCGACTAGACGCGAACTAAAATTACGAGCGCGTGTGCGCGGTGCGAGAGTGCACGCGAACAGGTGAATGTCGTTTCACGCGCTCAATCCGCGGCCGTGTCCGCTGCGTTGCTCGCGCCGCGCCGGGGGGATGAGAGAGACGACACACGTGAGCGCAGGGGGTGCATCGGTGCGATAGCAGCGGAACGGACACGACACGTACGTGTGTATCGCACCTACGGACAGCAACGTGTGCGCCTGTCCGCGGCAATGGCCCCGTTAATGCGTAACTGTTCGCATTAGTCACGTAGCTTCAACTTAGCCGACTCTCTCTTTCTCTCCCCGCCCCTCTTTCTCTCTCTCTCTCTCTCTCTCTCTCTCTCTCTCTCTCTCGGGCTTTCCGCTGAGTCCGCCTCTCATCACGAACGATGTCGCGCTTTTTATTTAGCGAAACTGAGTCGTCGCTCCGATTGATCGATCTCACGCGTCGCGACACTTGCTTGGCACTCGTTGTACTTAAAGATCGCAAGACACGCGCTGTGACAACACATCCAACTGTCCGTTTACCGTAGACAGCAGCCTGTTCCGTAATTCCGGCACATCGGCGGCCACATTACCGGAGGCTCGCGATGGATCCGCAACGGAAGCGGCATTCAGGCGTTTATCGGACGCGGAGCGAGTCCTGCTGGAGAGCCTGGACGTCGGTCGATGCAGGCCCAGGCACACAGGTCGATTCCTTACGATGCACAAGAGACGGCGTAAGAGGCTTACCACGAGGTCCTTGAATCAGGAGCCCGGAATCCTGGACGACATCTTCCACGGACTAGTGCAGGTAATTCCCGCGTTCGCGTTCCCGAGTCGGAGTTCTTCCCTGGAAAAGGAAAGAGGAGAAAAGAAACGCTCGCGTTTTCACTCCTACACGGGATTCAAACGCGATTCTGGCCCCCCCTCCCCCTCCCCGGTGCTCCGTGCAAAGTCGCATTCTCCCACCGGCTCGAGGTTTCCATTTGAAACTCCGCCGTGTAAATTCTCCTCCGTCGCAGATGAGGCCGGGAAAATTAACGTCGCGGCAAGGTTTGCTCGGCTGAAGCCGAAGGACTCCGTCGTAAACGGTGAAACGTCCTCGGCGGTCTTTGACGGCGAACAAGTCGCGCCTCGACTCGTGCACCAACGAGCACCCACTCGTGGTAACGCGTAATCCGATTGGTTGAACGTTGTACTTCTCCGCGATTATTTTCTCTCGCGCCGCGTCTCTGTGTGAGAAATACGCGGGAAAAGAAATCCGACGTGCTCGCTAATCCCGGCCGTGAACGGACTTTACTCGGCGGCTTTTGCATCTGGAATATCGAGCGCGGATGAGGAACAAGAAACAGATTGCTATGGAAGTTACGAATCTATTTATCAAGCGAGAGAGAGAGAGAGAAAGAGAGAGAGAGAGAGAGAGAGAGAGAGAGAGAGAGAGAGAGAGAGAGAGAGGAAGAGAGAAAGAGAGCGAGAACGAGAGGCGGTCGAAGTTTAATAGCGTGTCGCCCATCCCGAGACTTTATTGAACTTTGAAGTTGGCGAAATAAGGCCGTATTTCCTTATATCCTCCGAGCCGCGCGCGTGCGCGCAATCGACGGACTCTCCGGCGAAAAGTTCCTCTTCTTCGGCGCGCGACTCCGCGAAACTAATAAATGTATGTATACATGTATATTCGAAGTATCGGCTGCGGAAAATACGAGCGCTATCGTGATGGAGATACGACGCGATAAAGGTAAATAGGCTGCTTTCCAAAACGCGAACAGTCGATCGCGGCGATCGATCGCTCGCTCGCTCGTTTGCGAGCGCGCGCTACCGACGAATCCACAGCGGTTTCGCGGTTATGCGATATTTCAGCCTCCCCCTCCCCCTCCCCCGTCACCGCGCCCCTCCCTTCCCAGATTCAACATTCATAAACGCTCTGCTGTTTGCTCGTTTCCTTTTTTTTATTCGGAGACACGCTCGCGAACAGAAATAAAAAAATGTCGGACTATAATACGCAGCCGCGGCACGCGATGTGCATTTTAACGATTTATTGCGTCACCAACTAGGGAGGAAGAGAGAGGGGGGTGAGGGGGGGAGACGCGGACACTCGAAAAAAATTGCAAAGTTGGCGCAAACGCACGTGCCGGAGAGCTCAATACGAACGCGATTATCCTCGTGTCTCTCGTTGCAGTTGAAAACTATTTCGGATTTTTAACGAGCCTCGGCTGCTGACTTTTTCATCGGGGACGAATTCGCGTCGCGCTGCGCGATATCGACGCGTCCGAAAATACCCGTAACTTTCCCCGCAATTTCGAGCGGAGCTACAACGCGACGGGAGCATCTCCCGCCTCCCTCCTGCGTTCCCTCCTCTTTGTCCGCGGTGGGAATTATTACACGCTCGTTCTCGCTCGCCGCGTCTCTCGTCGTCAAATACACGCGCGCGCGTTCCCGTTTCTCTCGCCAAATCGAATTACCCGAGCCTGTGCTCGTGTCGACTTACCGTATTCGAATTACCGTGTTGCAGTGCGTATTACAAAGGGCTGGAAACTGGCGATTTAATGCTTTCACGCTGGAAACGGTCACGGGCGGTGAGTATTGTCGAAATCGCTTCATTGTATGGAAATTTCTGCCGCGCGCGCCGTCAATGCGAGCGGCGACGGCGATCGCGCGATTTTCAAGTTTCAAGTCACCGCGGCCGCGTAGACGCGCGCTTCTTAATTCCTCTCGCGCGTCGCGCGCGCATCGAACACCGACGGCGATGGAAGACCTCCTCCGCGACTCGCGTTCCCCAGGGCCAAGAAGCAAACGGCCAAGGGGAACCTTGACGGAGCCGCGCGCGAAATCGACCTGGTTCGCGGCCAGCGTTCAATCGCACCGCGATGCGTCGCGCGTTCTGTGACGCGCGCTTTCCCGTTGCCGCGTTAGCGCGACGCTATTTTCACACGCTCTCGCCGGATGGATGCGCGACACGCGCGAGAGAGTGTCGAATCGCCGACACGATGCACAACGCATTTGCGTCATGCGCGAATCCCACGCCAAAGCGGTAAATCATCGACAGGGCTAATTGCGATTGTCGCTCACTCGAGACCCTGGCATAACGCGACGCTTTTTCTCAATTGGCTCGCAACACGCTTGTGCGGCAGCGGCTGCGCTGCGTCGTCGTCATCGTCGTCGTCGGCGGGAATCAGCAGACAGGCCAGTCGTCGGTCTTTTTCGTACACTGCTAGAAAAAAAAGGGTGAATATATAGAAAAGGGTACAGCTCATCGATTTTTTTTCATTTCGAAATATGTTATAAAGGATTCAGAGTGACTTTTCCTAATACAATTATACGGGGGTCGCTTATAGTTTCTGAGATATTTCTAAAGTTTTGGAATTTTGATTATCCTGGAATTAAATTCCAGATATCATAAGCTGACGTTATTTACAGTACAATCCAACAGTTAATCCAAACTTAGTATATACATAGAAATATAGGAAACAGTACATACAAGCGGGAGAGGGGCTCCGCCCAAAAAAATCCTAACCTAACTTAACTTATTGCATCTTTATATATTGTTGGGCGATGTTGAAAAGATCTTCTTAAAAGCCACAACACCTAATTATATGCAGATATTATAGTAAGTTAAGTTGAGCCAGGTGATAGATCTTAAGAGAACTTTTTTCAACAATGTCCAAAAATATATAAGGATGCAATAAGTTAGGTTAGGTTAGGATTTGTTTGGGGAGGAACGGAGGAACCCCTCTCCCGCTTATACGTACTGTTTCCTATATTTAAAGTGAATGAAAACTGCTTGTCTACTTCAAATATACTTCAACGTACAATTATAAAACTTTAAAGTCAAATATCTCAAAAACTATAAGCGACCCACATATACTTGCATTAGGAAAAGTCACTCAGAATTTCATCCTTTATAACATATTTCAAAATGAAAAATATCGGTGAATTGTACCCTTTTCTATATATTTACCAGAAGAAGAAAGAGAGAACGAAAAATCGACGAAGAAACAGCGGGGCTCTCAGAGTTACGCACATTCCGTTGCAGTCAAGTCATGAGCGAAACGCGAGTCGCATGGATAGATAAACAATCCGACGGGGAGCGGTTGGTGGTGCAAAATTACGCAAGGTAAAATTTGTTCGACGTCAGGTGGAAAATACGAGCGATGTTTTGTACCTCCGGTGACAAATAATGCACGCTGGGATAAATAAAGGGAGCGATGAATATACGATATCGCGCGTTTTGGCTCGGCTCTCTCGCGATCGGGCGCTGAATTTGAAGCTCGTCCTACGCAATGAAGAATCCCGTCTCGTTGCCACTCGATCGAGGAGGAGGAGGAGGAATTGTATAATAGTATCCGAGCGCACCGCAAGAGTCGAAACATCGGCATATAGGTGTCTAATTGAAACGCGCGCTCGCGTGTCGCGGGCTCGAGACGCGGAAGAGCATGATCGTTATAATTCGACGATCACGTCGACGTACTCAGATGCGTCGGCGGCCGTCTGACGTGTCGCGTCTGATTTCCAGGTCGTTCGCTGCCGGTGCTGTGCGTCCATCTCTTTCACTGGTACGGGCTACTGCGGCACTTCAACTTGGACGTCGTAACCGTGTGGAAGCTATTCGGTAAGCGTAACGCAGGAATCGCGGGAATCTCCGGGCCGAGATTGCGGGGCAGCTCGCGTGCGTGCGTGTGCGTGTCGATCGCATCGTGGATGAGGCGCGCGTGCGACAGGAGCGCGAGATGATGAGATTGCGAGCGTCGCGTCAGGTGTGCGTTTTGCACGTCGCGGCAGCAGCCGGCGAGAACGCGGGGCGCGGTTTTCTCGAGGAAATGACTGTTTTCCACGAGGTCGCGCAGAAGGAAGTCTCGGGCTGCAAATTGCGTACGCAACGATCGATAACGTTGACGCACGTGAAAAAATGCGATAAATGCGGGATTTTATCTAATTTTAACTTCTCACCGTGCTCTCGCCACTCGTGCTCTCCGCGTACTTAAATAGCGATTTCAGCGGTTTGTCCTGCGTGTGTGCGTGTGTGTGTGTATCGCCGATAGGTCCGTCGCGTAAAATGGGGCGCGAGCGAGCAACGACACACGCTTATGCTGCGACAGATAACGAGCATAGTTAAAAACGAGCGGACGTGCTATCAACCGGTCGGTTTATCGGAACTGTCATTACATTCGCACACACTCGCGATGATAGTGAAAGTTACGTACCGTGCCTCGCGCCTCGCGTGTGCGTCGTGTGCGTGGCCTCCGCGATGTTTTATTTCTGAAACACCTCGCGTCGATTTTTCGCGAGACCGCAATTTCACGCGGAAACACGCCCGCGAGATCGCAAATAACGTCGACAGCAAACGGTATCACTCGGACTCGCGAGTGCGCCTCGCGTGTGTGTAAACTCGCGCGATCCTCATCGTCGGGGGTTGTCACCGACGGGACATTCGGTTTCATTCGCGCCGCCTTTGTGCGCTTAATTATTTCTACAATTATCCACCACCGTGTGTATGTATGTGTGTACGTGTGTGTGTGTGTGTGTGTGTGTGTGTGCGCGTGTGTGCGTGTGTGCGTGTGTGTGTGTGCGTGCGTGCGTGCGTGCGTGTGTGTGTGTGTGTGTGTGTGTGTGTGTGTGTGTGTGTGTGTGTGTGTGTGTGTGTGTGTGTGTGTGTGTGTGTGTGTGTGTGTGTGTGTATTACTTCCCTCTCCAAGCTGTGGCAAACGCATGCCGAACACGCGCGCACACATGCGACTTTCGCAACACGAGTGTCGCGTTCCGCCGAACGTGTACAGTTATCTATCGGTCAGGAGTTTCTCTCTTTGCTTCATCCCTCCCCCCTCCCTCACCCGGGGGTCCTTTTTTTTCTCGCATCACGGTAGCCGCGACACGCAGGTCGGAAGCTATTCGTCGTCATTAAATATTCAAAAGGAGCGAGCCCGTAAGAGGAATGGCTCCCTTATGCAATGTTTCGGTATTTATAGGCCACGCGGCACTTACTATTTATTTATTCTACCATGAATTTCCATGCAACGGAAAATTATGTATCGCCGTGTAGCGTTATGTATACGTGCTCATAGTATTTTTTTTATCTGCGAGTCCTATACTGCTCATTTAAAAATAGGACTCTTTAATTCGCGAATGTTGTCATCGAGGCGCTACTCCGCGACGCGCCGCTTGCCAAGTCGCCGATGAACAATGATTCAATTTTGTCGCTGTATTCCCGTCGTGTCTTGCACGATTACTCGCTCATCGCGGGTCGCTTAAACCGAGAGACTTATTCGAATATCGATAACGATTTGAATATCGGATATTCGACGAGAGGATGAGGGGAAAAGGTGAAGAAGTGTGAAGGTTTTCGACAAATCACGTCGGTTTCCTCGGCGGTCTAATCATTTCTACGATCGCATTAATTGCAGCTTTTATCGAGGAGGGTTATCATAGTACAAATCCTTACCACAACAGTATACACGCGACGGACGTCACTCAGGCAATGCATTGCTTCCTCCAAGAAAAGAAGGTAACTAATTACTCGAACGCGAGCGAACGCGGATATTCGACGATGATCTCCGCGCCGATCTCGTCCTTCGACGATGCGGAATAACCGGACTGTGAATTTTCAGATTAAGACGCACCTAACCAGTCTCGAGATCATGGCTTCCTTAATAGCGGCTGTAACGCACGACCTGGATCACCCAGGTGTCAATCAGCCGTTCCTGGTCGCGACGAGTAATCATTTGGCCGCGCTTTATCAGGTAAGGACGATTTCCGAGACATGATGGAGTTGATCGACGAATAACGGGGAAACGGGGGATCTAAGTGGAAACCTGTCGATTTTCAGAACACATCTGTCCTCGAGAATCATCACTGGAGATCGGCCATAGGCTGCCTCCTGGAGAGCGGCGTCTCGGCGCAGCTGCCGGCCGACGTGAGACCGGAACTTCAACGGCATATCAGCTCGTTGATCTTGGCGACGGACATTACGAGACAGCAGGAGTTCCTCACACGTTTCAGGGTATGTGGTTTCCGAAGAAGCGAGTGATTTCCTTCCTTTTTGCACGCGCGCGCGCGCCTTATCCGATCGATCGATTAATCGTGTGGCGGGTTATCACCGCAGGATTACCTGAGCAACAATTCGCTCGAGATGAAGCGCGCAGAGGACCGCCACTTCATCCTGCAGATCGCCCTCAAGTGCGCCGACATCTCCAATCCGTGTAGACCGTGGGACATTTCTAGGAAATGGTCCTACAAGGTCTGCGAGGAGTTCTTCAGGCAGGGCGACTACGAGCGCCGGCTGAATCTGCCGGTGACGCCGTTGTGCGACCGACATACCACCAGCATCCCGAAGATCCAGGCCGGCTTTTTCAAGCACGTCGTCACACCGCTCTATGTCGAGTGGCATCGTTTCCTCGGCGACGGACTGAGCGTCTCGTTGATGGAGTATTTGAAAGCGAACCAAAAAAAGTGGGAGGCATTAATCACGCAAGAGGCGACCGAGGAGACCGAGACGGAGATCTCCGAGCTGGACGAGCCCGAGGGTGCCGTTAGCTCGGGTGACGAGACGGCCGCTGACGAGGATTCGGGCAGCATCGATCTGCTAATACCAGCGGCGTATATTCAAGCATCGCGAATGCCAACGTTGCCGGGACGAGTCGGCCTCGACCGCGCCGGCAGGCGTCACTCTGTGCCGTTGAGCGTGTCGAAACCATTGAGCCTACCGCCGCGTCAAGCCGCCAGAAGAGAGAGCCTGCCGAGCGAGCATGTCAAATCGAAAAACACCTTGTTGAAGTTGGAAGATCAAGGTCTCCTAGGCCCGAGCTCGTTGTCTTTGTTGTCTTCTAAGAGCAGTGTGGGTGGATCGTCTAATGTGAGCGCAAGTGAGAGACCGGTGAGCGCGGAGAATCTCTTACCGGAGACGAGTATAGCCAGTATTACCAGCAGCACTGAAGCCTCGAGACTCAGCACGGTTCTGCAGTCGACGGACGGCCAAGCGAGCATGCAAACGAAGCAGCTCACGCGACAACAGACCTTCCCGCCGCTGCAGCCGTACGCGAGAACGAGGTACATGTCCGCCACCGCGGAGATGTCGCAGTGCTACACTCAAATCCTGATGGAGGCCGAGGATTCGTCCAGCTGCTCGACTCCGACCAAGGAGAAATCGTGCTCGAGCGGCCAATGCTGCTCACCGTCGTCGCCGCATGACCGTGGCACATGCCATCAAAGGCAGCTCAATGTGCCGAGGGTCTCGAAGGAATTGTTGGCAGTTGATATGCCCACGAAGAGACGGGGTTCGACCTTGTCGGACACGATCAAACAGAAGTACGATTTCGCGATCAGCTCGGAGCCACGTCGCCATTCCATGCAGACCATTCGCCCGGTAGACGACTCGTTCTCCAAGCATCGCCACAAAAGGCCTTCCTCCGCTCAAGACGCCGAGTCCACGCGGATGTTCTACGCCACGTTAACGGGTGGCAGCAGTGGCTCTCCTCACGGCGACAAGGACGGTAGCAGCCACGTGTCCGACACGTCCGTCGCGGAATGCAAAACGGACTCGGGTTGTAATCCGGTCGAGCTCAAGTATAGTCGCGCTGTGAAATTGGCGATGCATGAGCCGCGGACTACGTTGTCGTCCAAGAGACCGGACCAGTGTGCTTCGTCGGCGAAGAGCGCGTGTGCCGAACAAGAGCCGCGGAGATACTCCACCCCGGTCACAGAGTGTAGAACAGTCACGACTGACAGCGCAGGTAGACGATTCACCGCGATACCCGTGTCTTCTGAGCTTAGCACTCACAAAGTGTTCTTTATCGGTAGTCCTCCCGATTCGCCGCCCCGTAATCATAGTGTGTCCTCGTCGAGTGACAGTGGTAGTGAGCCGAGACGAAGTGTCGGTAGTGGTGATTCGAGTAACGAGGTTGTCGCGATCGGCAGCAAGAGAGAGTCGGATTGCACGAAGGAGAAAAGCTCGAAGATGGCGAGGCTAAGCCCCGACGCGCAGATGAAGGAGAATGTTGACCCGCGTGCGTGCGACGATTCCGTCAAAGCGTCAACGTTGTCCCGCAGGGGCAGCCAGGTAATTGAATGATAAAACTTAATTTTTAACTTTAATTCCAGTCCCGAATGCGCTCAAATTTTCAAACGATATTCGTGTTGAAAGAAGGACGATGTGTTTGCAAGTTAAACAGTGCGGAGAAGTAAAACACTCACTTTTGCAAGCTACAGAGTTGAACCCCAATCGTTGTTTACTGTCTTCTCTTTGATGTTTGCAATGTCATTTTATTATCGATATTTATTACAATGTAAAATTCAGGGATGGGCGAGGAGACGCGGATCAGCTCCGGTTGGCCTCCTATCGAGATTGGACGACTTTGCTCCAACTCCTGTTTCTGCCAAAGTCGACCATAATTGTAGACGCGGATCTGTACCGACTGATATCACGAAACATCAAGGTACGAGTGCGTATTAATTTCTGTGCATGACGCATTCTTTTCTACCTTCCTCGATCTTTGCAGCCTATTTCTCAGAAGATTCTCTGCTTATAAGTCTGTGTCTATAACTTGCTGACGATTTGTAAAGCATTTATTGCGAATGTACTGTATATTACACGTTAGGTGGAGGTTCCAACCGGCTTGCTTTAGGACCTCGTGGAGATAATTTTTCGGCCCTAAGAAGAGCTAGTCTTCCGCAAGAGGCTGCGCTGGGAAATATTGTGGGAAATGTCCTCGCCAGTAAGTACGCAGACACTCGTGCAATAGTACCCCCTAGCACCCTAGCAGACAAGACAGTACTTGGACAGCA
Organism: Harpegnathos saltator; assembly: GCF_003227715.2. NCBI lineage: Eukaryota > Metazoa > Arthropoda > Insecta > Hymenoptera > Formicidae > Harpegnathos > Harpegnathos saltator. The sequence goes on along the minus strand of NW_020230716.1, from coordinate 593,214 downwards.
CTACAAAACGAACGTTGAACCGATTCCAGACGAACGCGAGAATTTTCCAATGAACAACAACAACAACAACAATAACACCACCGGTGGCAGCAACAACAACGGCATCAGCAGACTGTTCGACAGCACCGCTTCCGGGATGCTGTCTCCGAGGCGAGGATCGGTGCCAGCAGACATATCCGAGTTACGCCGCGATCTGTTCAGTAGAAATAGCGTAAACAACAAGCCGCGAAACCGCAAGAAGATCTTGAGGAGACGCAGCAGTGGGGGCCCGGAAATGTTCACCGGCGTGTCCACCGGAAACGACGGAAACGACAACGGTACGTGGCTCAAGTGGAAGAGGGAAGTGGGCAAGCGCGACCCTGTTCCACCCGAGCCGCTTGTCAAGCGAAGAGGATCCCTGCCCATAGAGATGGTGGCTGTTTCACATGCTGGTCGGTACAACCATAGGTAGAGGAGGATGTCGTGACACGAGCGGGTGCAAATGCGTTTTCTGAAAAAAGTACACGTACTTCTTTTCTCTTTTTATCGCCCCTTCATTCGCAAAGAATACTTACCCGCTCGGAGAACACAGCGATCGATGAGGACCGAGCGAACTCGGCCATTTTCTTCTGCACTCTTCCAAGGCGAATTTCCAAGGCAAGGTTCATTCGAGCTAGAGCGAACTTCAGCTGCGCGTAAAAATAGTGTCCGCTTAATTTGACGTTCATTCAACTGTTCCGCAATCGCTGTGCATTCCGAACGCGTTCAATCGGTGTGAGCCGATCACTTCCTCGATCACTCTACATGTTCTTCGTATCGAATTAATAATAATATCCGAAGAAATTCCCGACATCCACTCACGACACATCATGACAGTAGAAAGTTGCTTCTGGATCGAACTCCAACGAAATTTTCATTTGTTCCGCTGTAGGACCAACATCAGCACCACGTCGGTCTAGCTTGTGGCGGCTTTAACATGCTCTAGAAACGTGTGTGGACCGTCCATGTTACCAGCGGTTAACGTCGAATCAAGCTACCACGACGACAGTCTTTCCTCAAACTGTCAGCAGCAGCAGCAGCAGCGACGATTGATTATCGAATTTCAAGATTGCCAATGCTGAAGACTTTCTCGTCGATTGTGAACGTGAGCGAGTGAATATTGTAATTACGTTGTCGATCATTTTGAATATTAGAAACGTCGCGAAGAACGATAAACCAATTGTAGTGATTTGCACTTGGGATCGCGGGATCTTTTAACACAGTAACTTCGACGTAATCGCGAATCGACCGTTACGTATTCTTGCCTGCGCTGTAGACAAATCGAAATTAGCTGGCGATTTAGTTTTTCGGTTGATCATGATCGAGACGGTGTCGCGGGTTTTACATTGCGTGTATCGGCATATCGTGCATCGAGATGTTATAGATCGTATAGTCAATATAAATCCCCTAAAGGAATATATAAGCATCGTAATTCTCTCTTAAAAGTCTTCCTCGCGCAACCGCGCGGAAGAAGTTAAAAGGAGCCTCACCTGCAGGCGAGGCGAGTTACATCTAATTGTGCCATGTACACGAGCGTTGTTCGAAATGCGACACTCTGATGAAACACGACCTGGTACATAGCAATGGCTCAAGATAAACTGGGTAATCGAGTTCACTGAGAGACAAAAGAACAAAAGAGGAAAAGAGGAAAAGAGAATGAGAGAGAGAGAGAGAGAGAGAGAGAGAGAGAGAGAGAGAGAGAGAGAGAGAGAGGAGAGAGAGAGAGAGAGAGAGAGAGAGAGAGAGAGAGAGAGAGAGAGAGAGAGAGAAATAGTCATACACAGGGTTCAATATGACGATTTTTTAATTATTAAAATGCCTAGGAATGGAGAAGGAAAAAAAGACTGGTAGAGAAGACACTCGCCGCTATAGATCTAGACGTAAAAGAAAAAAACAGAGAAACGAGGAAGAGAGGGGGAGAGAGAGAGAGAGAGAGAGAGAGAGAGAGAGAGAGAGAGAGAGAGAGAGAGAGAGAGAGAGAGAGAGAGAGAGAGAGAGACGTCGTAGATTGAACAAAACGAAATGATATTTGCTCATAGATAGAAAAATTTCGATTTTTCAAAAGACTCACGGCAGGATAGCATTATCTGCAGGTCATCGGTCAGCGAGAATCGCGGTATATGCCATATTCGTGTTGAATAAGTTAGTCGCTCGGGGCGTATGTTTCTCCGTCATTTATATTCGCCAACGTTTTGCATCAAGTGTTTAAATAACGAGGGCCGAATTTTGGCGAATTTCGTCATGTTTTTCTCTCTTAAATTGGGTGTAATAATACAAGAAATAACAAAGGCTATCGTAGCTGGCTCTAGAATGGATATATACTCAATTCGAAAAGTGGTTTTTCCCCTCATCGGTATCGGTTATGTTGAAAAACACTTAACAAACATTCCATGGGAAAATAAAAACACAATAGCATACAATGTGTAAGATACGGGAACGAGTTAAAGAATTACAATAATATTAATAATGATAATATTAATAATGATAACATTAATAATAATAATGATAATAATAGAGGAATATACGAAGTGAAATATCGGCGAGTTGCGTCAACTCGACCATAACACTCGCGAGATGATGCATTTATATACAAGGTCTGTCCCAAAAATATCCGACCTCTACATATATCTGTCCTTGGATATCCTATTGTGGGAAACAGATATTCAGTATTTAGAGTGAACCTTTAGGAATAATCCTACCAAGCGACACAACCCAATGTGATTGCAAAATTCGTTCCACGAGTGCTTACGGAAGATCAAAAAAATTCTCGAGTTGAAATTGCCAAAGACATCCTGGAATCCATCAACAAAGATTCTGAGTTGCTAAAAAGGGTTATTACTGGCGATGGATTTATGGCTACGATCCTGACTCATTCAGTCATTGTGAAATGCGACGCTCGGAGTTTTCGACGCTCACACAACTGCGTACCGTTGCCGACTGAACAGCTGTTGGGTCGTGTCGTGTCACTTGATAGGGGTATTCCTAAAGGCCCACCCTAAATACTGTATACTGTATACCTGTTTTCCACAATAGGATGCCCAAGGACAACAATATACGTAGAGGTCGCGGATACTTTTGGGACAGACCTCGTGGATGCATCCGAAAACGTTTATACCTCGTTTCCGTGGTCCGTTTGTACCTCTCACGTCATCAGGAAGGACGGGCTCTACGAAGGACTCCAGAGTGTCTGCACAACAGGGTGATTCCGTCGGCTGTGTGCGTATAACGTCATCAGAAGCCCTTCCTGCAGTCTGTGCGCGAGCACGAAGCTGCAGGAAATGAAGCGTTTCTATCCAAGGAAACGAGCAGAGCTGCGGAGAAACTTTGGATGTTCGCTGTGTTCGGCATACCGCTGTTAGTGCCTGTTTCTCCTTCTCCCCTGAAGGAAAAGAAGAAACGGACCAAGCATAAAGATGATCTGTCGTATGAGCACAGCTACATCCGGGCCACTCTGTTAAACTCGTGGTCATTATCATTGGCGCACTCGCCGATGCGCGATCAACGCTGCCTTCCGCGCTCAATATTTCATCTACCGCTGGCGAATAAAGCGAAGCTTTTATCAACAGGCTTCCCCACGGTCGGTCAAATGTTGAGACTGAGTTCTGCCTTTGGCAGGAGGACGGATGCGAAAGGTGGCGAATCTCGGATCCATGCGTCTGCATATATAACAATAATAAAAATAATAGTAATAATATTAAAAATAATAACGATAATAGCAACAATAAACAATAAAATTATAATTATTACTTTTGTCATCATTATCATTATCATCATCACTATCATCATCATCATCATCATCATATCATCATCATGACTATCATCGTTCGTTCTCATCGCCGTTCGATTTCTCAATAGTTCATAATTATCAGCATTATATCATCGTCATCATTATTACCAATTGTCGTCAATGTCACCGTCATTGTCATTTTCATTATCATTGTCGTTGTTGTTATAGTTATAAACGATGTTCAAGTAAATGGACGTTTTATGATTAGGCTATAGCGATATGTGCGGTTCGTCTTTGGAGTTGATTAGTTAGCGAGAAAAGGCGCGTTGTTTAATTACAACTATTATTTATTGTATACCCGACGGTTACGACGTATAGGTTTATAGTACGTGAACTGAAAAACAAATCAAAAGGTACAAGGTACCATGACGTATAATCTCTAACAAAAAGAAAAAAAAAGAAGACGAAGATGAAGAAGAAGTTGCGTTATCGCGAACATATTTTCAATATAGATATTATTAAACTGCCCTTGCCGTAAATACGACAGCCAATGCGGACTCGCGAGATATACCATCCTTGTATGTTATTAAAACTATCGACCGGGGTAGAGCAAGTTTTGATAACACCGCTATTTTACATTCAATAAAAAAAAAAAAGAAGAAGCACGATGAGCGGCGAACTCTGGACCTCTGTCGTTAAAGAACAAAATTGACGGTTTACTTCACGTACTGCTGTAACCTGTCGTCTCACAGACTGTCCGAAAGTAAAACAAATAATATTAACTAAGTCATAGAGAAACTCAAGATGAGAAGGTGAAAAAGTATCGATTATAAGTTTTACGCTTAATCAAAAAAGTAATCATTGATATCTATGTCGACATTATAGGTAGATTGTCCATTTTTAAGGGAGAAAATTTGCGAACGCTAGCGATCTTCCTCTCACCGACTTTTCCAAACTCTCTCGATCCAGCAGCTGCCAGCGCTTTGTATGTATTTCTCATCACTTTTCTGACAGCAGAACTGACTTACTCGACGACGACGACGACGACGACGACGACGATAATAACCACCACAACAAAACAACGACGACGACGACGTCGCGTCGCGTCACGTCACTTTAAAGTAACGTATAAACGATATTTCCTACGGCTGCAGCAACACATCCGAAACCAATAATTAACGTTTCTTAATACGGTATCTGCACGGTCACACGCGGCTACGTACCGGCGCGACGAAACAATGAAACATTGTACAAGTACGTTAATATTTAGATTAGCGTGAAATTTCCTAGTCCTTTCGAGTCCATTAAGAGAATGTTGTGTGTACATATATAACGCGCAGACTTAATAGACGATATATACCACGGAAACATTGGAGCGAAGGAGGAAGTCGAAGAAGTTTACACTGATGACAAATTTATTTAAATAACGTGACTTCTCTTAAGGAACTCTTTACCCTTACCAAGACAGACCAATCAAATGGGACTAAACGAGAAACTCTTTGTGAAAGCCGTAATTGACTTAAGCTTGCCTGACGAAGTAAATATGAATTCTCGATACTTCTATACATGACCATGCTGTCCAATCACTTTTTGAAGAATTTATTGCACCTGTAGAATATATACATGTTCCCTCTTATCATACGACTCTCCTGTCCCACCAATACATCACCACCAACACCACAACCATCTCCACCACCCTCTTGCTCCACTAAGGCTTAATCGATGTTCTTTAACGAAAAAATAAAAAAACGTATATAAAATCCCTTGGAATTTTCCCCCTGCCGATCTCTATAGATACCGTCTGTTTGTATCGTGACATTTTCTATCGTCACATTCCCCGGCGGAATGTAAGAGGTTTAATTAACGAAATGCAGTAAGATCCGGATCGAGCTTGTTGTGAAACAGAGATTTCATTGTATCTGATCTGAATCGACCGAATGCGACCTCAGTAGGGTACACTGAATTAGAATTCAATGCGAGTCTCGTCGCGGTGAGAGAACAGCGTTCCATATCGGCATATATGCGATTACGTTAGGGAATCTCGCTGTAATTCGTTAATGGTTATTGTATTATTAAGTGTGTCGAGCAAAAGAGCGTGTAATAGACATGTGTGCGCGTATGTGCGTATGTGTATGTGTGCGAGAGAGAGAGAGAGAGAGAGAGAGAGAGAGAGAGAGAGAGAGAGAGAGAGAGAGAGAGAGAGAGAGAGAGAGAGAGAGAGAGAGAGAGACAGAAAAAGCGAATAACACCAGGCGTGAAAGCGGATGTTTCTTCGAGTACGAATTCGGTATATCGGTATATCTTCCGCTGTATAATATTTTTAGCGAGCACCGCGAGTATGAATTTGTCGCCTCTTGATCCTCGTGTAGCAACGATCGTCCTTTGATTATCGTTAACAACTTCCCCGTTATCCGTTATTACACTTGGAGACATATATATATATATATATATATATATATATATGTGCGTGTTTTTCTGTCCGTGTAGGTGAGCGCAAATTATCGCTGAGGTTTACAATCTTTCTATCGATTATGTAAACGACTAATATATTGGCAGACACTGTCGGTTAGTATCTATAAAAAAAGTAGCGAGTAAAGAAGAACGATTTTTTTCGTAATTATAGATATGTCCGTTTAGTAATGGCGTTTGTGCATTAGCGTATCGGCGATTCAAGGGGATAAAACGGTAAATGATAATTTTGACTCTCAGCATTATTATATTATCCTGTGTGTAAGCGATATTTCTCCAGTTTCTCGAAGGCTCTTGTTACACCGAGAACTCGCGCTTAACTTGAACACGACTAAAAGGCGCGCGAATGTGGACGGACAAGTCGTGCGGCGATACAGACCTTTAAATACATCTTCGACGTGTGTTAACGCCACGATTCTCACCCGGTTAGGTTTGCCGGGACGCTTTTACGTTTTTATGAGGACCCACGGATGAGTGCACAAAATTTCAGCGCAAATTGCAGTATTGGATATGTCAATTATGAAAGAATTCGCGCGTAGTGAAATGGGTCTGTCTGACGACAAGAAAGTTATCGTGTATTTTCTATAACGTTGATGGTAGATAGCTAACTTGCGCTAGATGCGATTAAACGATGTGTTCTTATCATTATTCGTAATTCAACTATAACGTCGTTAACGATAAAGATACGACAAAGATACGATAAAGAGGCTCGAAATAATATAAATTACAACGGTATGTGCGTGCGTGAAATATACGAGAGAGCGAGAACGAGAGAAAGAGGAAGAGCGAGCGTATCCTTTTAGATAATCCGACCCGATAATGTTCATGATTGGCTGTATGACAAAGTTATCAGCATATGTGTGTGGTGGCTCTAAATGGCCTATTATATTTATTAGAGAAACGATTACTACCGGTAGTAAGTATATTAATATCGGAATTTTTCCATAGTCCATACACTTGATTGTACCGACTATTTATTTTGTGAGCGTACATGTGATTTTATTAATATTATACGAGAAAGATTGTGTGTGTGAGAGAGAGAGAGAGAGAGAGAGAGAGAGAGAGAGAGAGAGAGAGAGAGAGAGAGAGAGAGAGAGAGAAAGCAGGAAGTATGCCTGTGTGTGTATGCGTGTATGCATGTATGAGAGAAAAACTCACCCCCTGCCCCGCCCCTCGTTATATTATCAAGTTAGAGTCGAATAAAAGCAAGACACGCGACGTGTAACGACTCGTTTTCTTTATTAAAAAGATCTATAAAAGTCACATACGGCGTTTTATTATCGAGGTACGTTACGTTCACAGTCGCTAGGTTCCTCCAAGAGAAGTTCCTCGAAAAAACAAAACATGCATCCTCGAATCCCCCACCTCCTTTCCGCTAAAACTGTATATGAATGTATTATCGCGTGCGAAACACGAATTAAACGAATGTCCTTCTAAGTGCATTAAACTTTCAGCACATTTATAATCGCTCTTTTCCGCCACGAGAGACATGTCGAGTCATTTGCAGTTTGCGCGTAATTCGCAATCGAGACTGGTGTTTATAACCGAGTAAACTCCGAACGAAAAACCGGATAACCAAAGCAGAATAATGTCCCTCGTTCAGTTTTCTGTTATATGCAATCTGCTTTATAATTAACTTACTTATAGTTAACTTATAATTAACTGTCCAGACTGACAATGCGATTCACAGCCGCGACGATCCCGCAATTCTAAAACGCCTGATACTCCGCGCGGATGTTCAAACGGGGCACGGCTTTCGGTTCAGTGAGATCTCGCGCCAAACGCCACCACTTCCCGGTAACATTGTGCACGCGTGCCCGAATTGAGCTCGTCAGTCAGAGAGACTATAAAACACGTAATTTATCATAATTACTCACGGCCGATACGGCACCGAACAACACGAGCCACCGCCGTTGCGGCGCGACTCGGCTCAACGTGACTACTCGGGCAGACGCGCGAACGCGACTGTCGCACGCGCGGCGAAATTCAAACGTTCCCGCGCAGCGCGCGCACGCGCGCGCGCGCTCGCGCAGGACGCAGGCGTGCCAATGCACGCTGCCTCGCGGTCGCGGCGTTCCGCGGTGTACCGCGCGCGTTCGTACGTTACGTTGCGTCATATTGCGCACCGTGCTCCCTCCCCCCCCACCGCGGAATCAGTGTCGCGAATCTCGTTTTCGAAGCGAGCGGTTCGCACGCACACATGTCGCGTCGCGAAATCAAATCATCGGCCCGGGAAGCGACAGTCCGTGCAACAACGCGCGCCGCGCGAGTGCCGTCGTGCGTACGTCGTACGCGATCATCGGCCGCCGCCGTCGCGGCGTGCGTGCCCGTGTCTTGGTCGTCGTCGTCATTGCCGCCGTCGTCGTCGTCGTCGTCGTCATCGCCGTCGTGCTCATCGTCGTCGTTGTTGTGGTCGCCGTGATCGTCCTTACCATTGCAGCCGATACCGATGCTGTGCGTGTCTCTGTGCGAGATCGGTAGGTCAAAATGGCGTGAACCGACCGCGCGATTTTAAGGTTATCTTTGCTCGTGGCGGGTTCGACCGCACGGCGGGACCGTGTACGCCCGGAACGTTGATCGTGACCGGGTGTTTCTTCTGAGCGTGAGTACAAGTCCCGCGCTTATCGTCGTCGTCGTCGTCGTGACTGTTGACGTCGTCGTCGTTGTCGACGTCCACGCTCCACCACGTACACGTCCGCATTTTCCGTGCCGTGAGTTATATGAGTTATGAGGACGGAATGCCCGCAGGCAGTAACGGTCGTATCCGCGGTTACCCAGCGCGGATGTCCGAGCGGCAACAAGTCGCGCTACTCTTGCAATTGTCTTCTAAGGAGATGTTACCAGGTGAGAGAAAGAGATAGAATGCGAGAGCGAGTGAATGAGTGAGTGAGCGAGCGAGGGAGCGAACGAACGAACGAACGAACGAGAGAGAAAAGACAAAGGGGAAGGGGCCGGGCGGACAAACGAAGGAACAAATTAATGAATGAGAGAACGAGCGATGAAACGAGCAAACCCGAATAAACGTGAGATCGAGCAGGAGAGAAGGGAAACAAACCAAAGGACCGATAAAACGCGCATGAGATCTGTCTCGGCGAGCCAGCCGCGAAGCCAGCCACACACACATACACACACATACACACACGGTGGTCGCGGCGCAACCGCTGTAAAGTCGCGCGCGCTTTCCTCGCGCGTGGGTCGTGTTGTGTCGCATTGACGCCGTCGCCGCGTGCGCGGCGGCGACCTCCGCGATTAGTTGATCGATCGCGCGCGCGGGCTGGCGTCGCGTAGGAGCGATCGCAGCCGCCGGGCTATCGGGTCAACGGTAACGTGCCGTGGCGGTGCGCGTTCAGGTCACTGCCGCGTGCGATCGAACGCGCGAACGCACGTTACGGACATGCGTCGCGCGCACGTTCTCTCGACCAGCACGCATCGCCGCGAGTTACGACGCGTTCGCGTAACTCTCCGCGCTGTCGCCCCGCGAGAGTCGCGTTTGTGCGGGAAAAAGTGATGGAATGCGGAATCGCGGACGGCCCCTCTCTCTCTCTCCCCCCTCTCCGCGCAGCCACTCGGTTCGAACGAGCTTTACCCGCCTGCCCGTCTGCCGACCACATGCTCAGGCCGGCCAACCACGCGGCATGCTCGACGCGCGCCAACGCGCTCGCAATGGCGCCGAGCGCGGAGAGGGAAAGCGCGTATCGCGTAATTGACATGTCGAAGTTCCCGCTCTCCGTCTGGCTCGAGATGTCGCGCTTCGGGGACCGATCGCCGGTAAACTCGCGCGATTGCGGGAGGACTCGCGATGACCGACGTCGGTGCGTTCGCGGAGCTTCGCAGCGGATCGCGGAAACGGAGGCCCTCGACCGCTTTGATACCTCTCGCTTCCGGCTTAAATCGGGCCTCTTCAGCGTGGGCTTGGAGCTCTCTCTCGGTGGCCGGGCGAATGTCGCGATGCGCCTTCGCGAATTTGAATTTCTGCCGTCCGATGTAAGTCGACGGTTTTGTCAACAAGTGGAATCCCCATGCGCGATATTTTCGAGGTCCTCCTGGAATCTGATGCCGCGTGTAAAGGTTCATTCGTTTCCCTCTGCCTCGATGTTTCACACAACATACAGATGCACTGTGTGATGTTTGAACGTGGAGCGAGTTGAGAATACTGGTATTTGTGACTGCGATTCCGCTGTCACCGCAGTCAGTTTACTCGTCAGGCCATGTAAAACTCATTTCGCGTAATTCGCACAAACTCATGTATTTTAATGCACGTGTGTACAATGTAGTAACGTGAAATTTCACGCCAACAGGGGGAACTCGTTCGGAAAATACTGGCACAACAAACACCAGCTCCTCGAGATCGTCGTCGTCAACGTCCTCGTCGGCGTCGGCATCGTCGTCGTCATCACTACAGCAACAGCGCGGAGCGAAGGGTCGCTGGTCCAACAAAAATGGAGAGTCGCCCGTCCAGACGTCGATCAATCGCAAGGAGGACTTTCGCGTGCGGCAGATCCTCGTGAACGGCTACGATATAAACGCCTCCAGGGAGACAAATGGTGAGTCCCGAATCTCGCGAATGTGCGCGCTGTCAAAGTAATACCTGGCGTCTACGCCGTGCGCGTACAATGAACCTCGCGAGACAAAGGAAAAATGGAATTCTCTCCTGTCGTGTTACGTGCGAGGCTGCCGCAGGTGAGAAAAGAAAAATACTCGGGAAGTAAGAAGTGCGAATCGAGATCTCGACGATCGTCGTGGCGTTTCGCTCGATTTCGTCGGTTCCTTGAAATTCCGTCGTGTTCCCTTCGCTCCCCCCCTCGCCCCTCGCCTGGCTGCATCACGCGCGTCCTTCTGGTCGGGTAGGCGATTTCGTTTCACCCCAGAAAACAGCATTCCCAGGGGTCGGTCACCCCTCCTACGCACGTTGCTTCGGTCGATAAGTGAAATCGACGGCGCGCGACCTTCCTAAACACTGAAACTCGCCGGGTTCCGCGTTCATTCACATTACTCGTGGTTGTTAAACGAGTTTAATTCACACTACGTGCGTCTCGGCGGGACAGCTAGCGGGTCTTGCGCGTAAGGTGATTTTATCCACAGGAAGAACTGAGAAAGTTCTTCCTTTCTCTCTCTCTCTCTCTCTCTCTCTCTCTTTCTCTCTCTCTCTCTCTCTCTCTCTTTCTCCTTCTCTCCTTCTCATCTTCTCACCTTTTCTCGATTTGCGACGGTGATCTCTTCGACTAGACGGTAAAATTTCTCGCCGACATGTTTAGGTGAATATTTCAGAAGACCCTCATAAAAACGAGTCCGTGCGTTAAACGCGTGGGGGGTAAGAAGGTAAACGAGTCGACAGGCTTTTCGCCGTAGGCGATGTGTCAACTGAAGGCACACGTAGTTTCCTTCAAGGACCACCTCTGAATACAAAGGAAGCAGGCAACACAAAACGAAGAAGCGAAACGGACCGAGCACGAAAGCTATCCAACGACATTTTTTCCATTAGTTTTTTCGTGATACGACGGGGGGACCGGTATCCAAACATGTGTGGGCGAGAATGAGCACTAGACGCGACCGAAAGTATCCCGTATACGAAAGATCAAATTCCGGAAAGTATCCTGGAAGAATGAATCCAAGAGGTGAACGCTTCGAAGACAGACCTAGGTCGAGGGACTCGAATCGAGCGAGCAATCTCGTCATCATTGCTGCAGGATACTTCAGACTGACTCTGAGTCGTATTTTCTTTTTCCTTTTTCAACCTTAGGATCATTTGGGTTCTTCAGTCGCCATTGTTCGTTCCGTAGTGCGATTGTCTGTAGCGGTTCGTGCTAAGAACTGACGTATATATTTTCCGCTCGGCTTACGCGTCGATTTTTACATCAATCTTTTTTTCCGCAGTCAGGCAACACCGCGAGCTGGTCGCACGCTCGGATGAATTGGCGCTTTCTATCGCAAATCGCTCATTTACATTTCACTTTTCCTTATTAAAAGTAATTGCGTGCGTGCGTTTCGCCCGCGAAGTCGCCGAGCGCGAATCGCGAAAACCTCGATCCTCCTCGCGATTAATCTTCCCGCTATAATTGTCGTTTCGCAATTTCTCGACGGGGCCAAAATAGACGGGCTCATAATTCTAGGTCATAGGGTTCCGCTTTTAAAGCTCTCCTCTCTCGCCATCGCGCCGTCGTCGAAGCGTGCAAGGATACGTGTGGTGTGTGTACACCGTGTACAAATTACAGCGTCTGCACGACGAAAGCTGGGGGGGGAGGAAAGACAGAGCGAGAGGGAGGGAGTACACGTCATGTACGAAATGCCTAGCTAGTTTGTTCACTGACAACTCCAGTCTACAGGTGCACGACATCCTTGTTGTGGAATTATCGAGGCGCTGCGGGGGAGGGAGAGACGAAACATCTACCATTGGGCACGGGAGGGGTGGCAGACAACTCTCGTACAGATCAATACTCGAGACAGGGCCGCAAGCGTGCGGAGTGCTTTTTGAGGCCAGCACGGAGAGTGAGAGAGAGAGAGAGAGAGAGAGAGAGAGAGAGAGAGAGAGAGAGAGAGAGAGAGAGAGAAATGTAGGAATAGGTGGAACGAGAGAGCTGGCGAGAACGAGTAAACTGCATTTTGCATGTGTGGCGTGTGCGCATGTATGTGTTACACAGTACGTTACCTTGCGAGCCGTGACGTGACGACAGATGTAATATTAAATCGACACCGCAGGTTCGTCATGTGTTTCTATTAAGCGCTTCGTTATTTCTGCCTCGGTCGGACTTAACGATTTCAATATATTTTCTTTTTCTCATTCCTCAACTTTGCGAACATCGAAGCGTCATTTTGTCGAGATTCGAGGAGCAGGAGGATCGCGAAGATCTCGCGATTGTTTTCGGTCGTTGAGAGAGCTCAAGGTTGTTCTCCGGAAAAATCACGAAAAGCCGCAGTATTCTGAAATAATATTCCGAGAGATAATCGTAGATCTTGACATTCGTCTGAAAGAATTGTTCAGCATGGTGCAGCGTTGCTTTGAATCCGCTATGTAAGATTACTTCTAACGGTTGCGAGCGATCTTAACGTCCGCCGAATTTCGCGGAGAATCTCTTCTTCGTCTCTTCGTAGTTCGCGCGACAATGTCAAGGATATTGTACAAGCTAACGAAGAGAAGACAGTGTCGGTAAACATTGTTTTTTGCAAAAGAAACCGGCTGGGCGATCGCGCTTATCCTCGCGAAACTCATAATCCAATAGCGTAAATCTCTTCGCGAGTCGAGAAACACTGCCGCTCGAATCGCGCAAAGACTCGCCAATTAAAATCCCCTGCTGGAGACAATACCGTGTCGGTCAGTCGAACGTGCAGTTGTTGCGCCAACGAACTTTGCCGACGAAGAATTGATTGCGCGATCGACGCGTAATATCGCAACGTGTAATTAGAAGGAAAACGGGCAACGTTTTATACGAACGAGTTGCGTTCGCGTAACTCGCGATACGCGCCTTCGTACAGAGAGGAGCCGGCTGCTTTTACGATCTGCCTATTCAGGTAGTTTTTCCCTTCGCCCAGGAACGTTCAAGAAGAGAGAGGAAGCTGCCCTGCACTGCCTGGCACAGCACCGACGACAAATCCGGTGCGTTTCCAGGGAGAATTTCGAATCCTGGCTTAAAGCCGAACGCGCGACTCTCTTTCTCTCTCCCTCCCTCCTATTTCTATATCTCCCCTATATCTATCTATCTGTCTATCTATTTATCTATTTCGGCCACCAGCGAGAATTCCCGGGCAATCTGGTTTTTTTCCTAATCTTCACGGACTCGTCCTGCTGACGGTAATCGTCTAATCGGGAGCGATAAGTGACCCCAGAATCAACGTGGCCTCGTTGAGTATTCGAGTTATTGCAACGCGCGAGCGCGATAACGCGTCCTACATTTCACGTGATCGTAATTAAAGCGGGTGAACCTTTCGCCCGTGAATGATCGAAATAACGCGCTGAGGCGAGAACATTCTCGTTCTCTCGTCCTCGTCGCGCTTCGGGACGGCGGGAACGAGTTCTTGACTCATCGTGGGATTTTTCGCTTCCTGCCCGAGCCCTTTGATGAAATGGATAGTCCATTTTCTACCAACAGCTTCTACCAACATGCCGTTCGCTAAGTTGTCGGTACATCTCGGCGATATTTCCATCGAGGGGAAAAAGCATTTTCCTTTTTACTATTTTCTTTTTACTATCTTTAATTTTTATCCTTACATCAGATATAAATATTACGCCCCATTCCCGAGGGAGTTTCGATTATTGTCCGGCCGTAATTCAACACGGCATAGCCGTGTCGAATATTTCACAGCGTCCGCGAAATTTAATCCGTTAGTCGACAAGACGCGCGTAACCGCCCCCGGTGACGCTTTTCGAGCTGGGCCTTCCGCACGAAAATTACCGCGTCGGCGTATCGCGAGAAAGGATCGCTCGCGTGTCTCGGGGCTCGTCGATCCGATCGTATCCTACAACTCCGCTATTTAATGTTATTGAAATGAATGAAGTTTCGAAGGAATGGCCGAGAGGAGAAGAGGCGGTGTCGGGCGCCGCCCGTGTCGCTTAAAGGGGATAGACCACTGTGAGAGAGGTAAAAGCTGCCTGCCTGTGCTGTGCACGTTCGCCGTTCTCCGTCGTGTAACGCGTCGTGTCGTGCTCTGTCGCGGAGCTTTTAAGGAAAATGTTACACGTTGAAGTAACGGCGATTCACGGCCCTTTTCGGACACGCACGCCGCGTACGGTGTGTAATTTCTGCATTTGTCGCAGTCTCTCCCTCCCCCTCTCTCTCTCTCTCTCTCTTTCTCTCTGTCTCTCTCTCTCTCTCTCTCTCTCTGTCTCTCTGTCTCTCTGTGTCTTTCACGTGTGTGAATTGCTCCTCTCCCATGACTTTCTCGCCACACTGTGGGAATCGGAAAACAGATATCGATGCGGGAAACGGTAGACTCGTCGCCTCGCAGCTTCCTTTAATTAAGCCGAAGGATGTCTAACGAGGAAGTCAGTCGTATCTCTTGTGGCTCGCGAACAATCCGAATGAGTGGCGACCGTGTGTCTCGTGGAGTGAAATTCAGTAACAGTATCAGAAATTTTGACATCCTTTTTTACCTTGTTGCGAAATACAGCAATTTTCTATATTTCGTACTGTTGGGCGCGTTGAGGCGGATTTTTGTCCTGCCTTCGAGCGAGGATCGATGACTTGGGCAAAAATCGGCATTTAGGGCGTGCCCTTTGACGGCCACGCGACTTGATATTTAGTATTCAATATATTCTCATGAAAGCAATCGAAGCGAACAAAAGCTCGTCGCATGTTCGCCTCACTTCGAGGAGTACCACCTTGTAACATTTATTTCATGGCTCCGAACGGAAGAGGCGTTAACCACCGCGTGACTTTCTTGCATAATCGGGATGCTTGAGCGATGCGGTTTTTTTTTATCGTCGGTGCACGAGAACCTCGTAGGGTCTCCTCCTCCTCCCCCTCTTGTTCGTTATCGGCGGCACGAAGGTCGGTCAGTCGGTTTTCAGGATTGTCCGCCGAATTAATTATTCGTTTACCCGCTCTATCGCGCCGCGATATAAAGTTACACGCGAGCGCGCGAAGCTGCGTTTCGCGTGGCGTGACTCTCATTGGCTCGCAATGAATTGTAAATGTGCAACGTCCGAGCAAACGATCGGAGGACACTAATAAAACGTTCGCCGATATCCTCTCGCGGTTCTGTCGCGTTTTTACCGCCGTCGGAATTCTTAATAGAATTTCACACGGCGAAATCGTATCAGTGCGCATTTGCATTCGATCTTTCATATGCAAGGCGGACAGTCGGAGAATATTCTTAGATATTCTTAAATCGATATTCTTCACGCTCCTCTCAAGATTCTCGCTTATTTTTCACGCTGAAGAACGCGCGTGTCGCGCGACTTCCTCCGGAAGCTGCGAGTTCACGCGTGCGTCTTGAAACTACCCGTCTTCCCGTAAGTTTAAGCTCGCAAATTCAAAATTCTCAACGCTCGAATTATATTTTCATCGTGTCTCGCAGACAGCGAGACGATATCACACGAGAAAAACACGAATCGATCGAGGGAAGCGTCGCGCGCGCCTCTGCCTGTGCCTAGTCTTGCTTCCGGGCTCTTGACTTCGGCTAAGCGGATTTATCTTCGTCGTCGACGTGCACGACGATGCGCCGTCGCGTTGATCGCGTTTATATTAGCGTTACACATCGGTCTCCTCGAGGGAGCTACCGTGTGCGCGCAGCGAACGACGACGACGACGAATGCTCCTCGTCCCTTGGCCGACGGGAGCGAGTTGTACTTAAGGGTCGACGCGAAAGGAT
The DNA here is from genome assembly GCF_003227715.2 of Harpegnathos saltator. Taxonomy (NCBI): domain Eukaryota; kingdom Metazoa; phylum Arthropoda; class Insecta; order Hymenoptera; family Formicidae; genus Harpegnathos; species Harpegnathos saltator. The sequence continues at coordinate 576,695 of NW_020230716.1, read as the reverse complement.
GCAGCGGGAGGAGAGGCGGGCGGGCGGGACTGTGCGCGCGCGATCGATGGCACAAAGAGATATCGTCGTCCTGGCAAAAGGAGGAGGAAGAAGAAGAAGAAGAACGACCCGCAGTCGCACGCGGCAACTTCCGCACCCGTTGCTATCCGCTTTAAGAAGAGGCCAGACACACGTTGCTTTTCGCGTGTGTAAATATCCCGCGAACGAACGGACGAACGTGTCTCGTTTCTCTCTCTCTCTCTCTCTCTCTCTCCGTCCATCGCCGTCGTGGACTCCAAAAAGATCGACACGACCGATCGTGTCCCTCCCCGCTGTGTTTTTGGAATTTTCTTGCTCTTCCACGTGGTCAAGACGTAGAGAGAGGATGCGTGGGGGGGGGGGGGGAGAACGACGTGCAGTTCTCGTGGAAGATTTCATGTTCCCCTACGACGAAAAGTTCCGTGCTCTTTTCGCAGCTCAGGTTTCCTTGGAGTTGAACTCTTTCTTCTTCTCCTCGTCGAACGGGGTTGGCGGGGTACTTCTCGTACCCTTCTATGGCTCCATTTGGCGCGAGACGCGATCGGAAAATAAGCAATAATGCGCGGCTGGTGTGCCCGACGCAGGAGCGGACGCACGAGGAAAGCTGGAGGCGGCCACCGATGGCGATTGCGCTCGGTGCACCCGGTATATAAATAGACGTCGCGTTATTTTCTTTGACGTTGTCCCCAGCCTGGACCTTGCTGATCGCTTCAGGATAGGGAGAGCCGGGAGCCTTGTCTTGGTGGAACACATGGCGAACGCCAAGTGTGAAGCCTTTCTAATTCCAAGTTGCGCTTTTCTCGCACGAACGTCACGTTGTTTCCCAGCCTAAGAAAATCCTAGAGGCGTATTCGATGGCTCGTTATGTGTCCCAGAATACGCTCCAGGAATTCGGATAATATTCCTGGAGATGCTCTAAGCACTAATCGAGGTTACCGAAGACGGCCTGTCGGAAGGACGCGCAAGGCAACCTCGATCGCATTCTACAGCCGGCGGAGCAATACGTAAATAAGATCAACTCGGCGGAGGAGCGCGCATCTCATCTGCCCGTCGCCCTAACCTAAAAGCTAAAACCTAAAACGGTCTACGACCGCCGTCCCTGCAATCCCGTGCGCGCGCGTGTTGCCGCCGCGTCGAGGTATGCATCGTCGTGTGCATCTCGTGGGTGTAGATCGGGCGCGACGGGAGAGGGGCGAGGGAGCGAGCAGCAGCCGAGCGTAGCCGAGCGCTGCCGGACGTCGTCGTCGTCGCCGTGTCGCTCAACATGGCCACCAGTTGGCGAGAGACCGCGTTCGCGAGAGTGTCGGGCGCGTTCCGCGTACGACTTTCCTCGGGCGGACCGTCAGATGTCGCCGCGCGTGCTTTGAAAGCGAGTCGGCGTGGTGACAATCCTCGGTTGCGCTACCAGCAGTCCTCGCGAGACTCGTAGAGGAGGTCCATTGGAGCTGACCGTGTCGTCGACAGTGGCGAACGGCCGCTGACGGCGGGGGGTGGAGGAGTGACCGGAGTAAAGCCGAGCGGAAGCGCGACGGGGGGACGGGATTAGCCGTGACACTGCCGGACAGTGCTTGCTTGCTGCACATCTCGACAGCGGCGGAAGCGAAGAGGCGCACACGACGGTCTCGGGGAAATGATGATGATCACGACGATCCGTCGTCGCCGATCGCACGTCGAAGCGTCGAAGCCGGAACAATCGTTGTTAGACGTCGCGACAACGTCCTCACGCTCGTCGTCGCGCGTGCAGCTCACTCCTGCCAATTAAACCGTCAATTGATCCGATCGAGTAGCAGTCCCCGCGGAGGGACGCGAAAAGATATCGTCAGCGGGGAGAAGGAGAAAAGCGAGGAATAGGAGAAAAAGGAGAAGAGAATTGAGAAGCCGCGCGATTTCGCGTTGTCCGACGAGACCGCCCGCGACCGCCTGACACTCTTCCGAGCGCGAACATCATGCGTCACTCGTAGAAGCAGAACCGACACCGTCGACCGAGACCACCACGACGAGATCGGCTTCGTTTAACGATCGGCGTAAAGGAAGCCGCGCCGCGAGAAAGACCGTCGTCGTCGTCAGCCTCTCGTCTCGTTTTAATTTTTCACCGCGCGGTGTGCCATTGTACTCGCCCCGTCGTGCGCTGGGAAAGAAAGAGAGAGAGAGAGAGAGAAAAAGTAATAAGTAAATAAGTATTCGCGCTCGCTCCCGCGTTGCAACTAACATTCGTCAGGAACAGACATTGCAGGCGTCACCGCAACCGCTGGCTCGCCACCTGACGAGAGTGCAACCGCCGCTCCTGAAAGCCCGTGCTCCCCTGCCGAGATCGCCGCACCACCGCCGGCATCCTCGGCCTCAGCAGCGCCGTCGAGCGAGCAGCAAGAGCAGCAACAGCCGCCGCAACAACAACAGCAGCAGCCGCTCTACCAGCAGCACAACACTCAGTACCAACAGCAGCAACGCGCAGCCGGGAGTGCCGCAGCCGCTGCACCGCACGTCGCCGAGGACAGTGGAGCCCCCTGTGAAATGCGGAGAACACCACCGCAAAATAAAGGTGAGTCCTCGCAGACGCGACACGTCTCGTGGTAATTACTGCTATTGAGGATTCCCCCCCTCTCTCTCTATCTATCTCTATCTCTACCTCTACCTCTACCTCTACCTCTACCTCTACCTCTACTTCCCTGTCTCCTATCTCTTCTCTTCTTTTCTCTTCTCTTCTCTTCTCTTTTTTCTCTTTTCTTTTCTCTCCTTTTTTGCCCTCCTCCGCTTTTTTCTTCCTCTCCTCGCTCTCGTTCGCTCGCCTTTTCGCGTTATCTCTCTTCGCGCTTATCTTTGTCTTTATATTCAAGAACCTTGTATATGTATATACATATATATCGCTCATGTTATGTCGCGTCACTCTACTTTTTATGATATTTTTAAACTAACGGTCGACTTTGTTCCTCCGTAACGTAGGCGCTCTAGTTTGTGAAATTACAATAGAGATAAATTTGAAACTATAACTCGGCGGAATGTTTAACGACCTGACCGGGGGAAAATAAATGCGGGGGCAATTGCCCGTCGCTTCTTCAGTCGGGAATAAGCGAGATTATAGTTATTAAAGGGGCAACACTGCGGCGTCGACAATCAGGTCAGTGTGTCGCGTTTGAATAATTACGAAACGGCAGATCTCCGCCGTCACTTTGCTGTCGCGTTGTCACGTCCGCGGGATTCAGCGGATTCACGCGAACGTGTTCGGTGCCAATCCGACTCGGTGCACCGAGCAGAGAGAGAGAGAGAGAGAGAGAGAGAGAGAGAGAGAGAGAGAGAGAGAGAGAGAGAGAGAGAGAGAGAGAGAGAGAGAGAGAGAGAGAGAGAGAGAGAGAGAGAGAGAGAGAGACCCTCTGCCAAAATGTTGGCACGCTGCTCTGCTAACACTTGACTGCGTGAGGTGGTGGCTGTTATTCGCGAGCGCTCCGGCGATTCGAATGGAGCGACGCGTCCCGATTTGAACTTGCGAGATTTCCGCGCGTACTTGAAAGATCGATCGCGCGATGCTCGAACGCACCTCGAAATTCGAACGGCACGATAGCGCCTCACGAACGAGGCCCTTTCTCGATTCGCACGATGAAGTCTACCGAGACGAGGAACGACGTCGGGGGCTGAACTGGAAATGACGAATGCGAGAAAACGAGACTGGTCTCCCCATATATGAGCGCGAGGTGATCACGGTAACTGCCTCCTCCTCTTCTCTTCTTCTTTTTCTTCTTCTTTTCTTCCTTTATACATCCGATTCGCGTGCTTCGCGAATTCCAACGTGAGCGGCCGAGTGTCGTCTCTCTGCAATGTTCAGAAGACTCCAAGTCTCACAAGTCACCGAGCGGCTAGAAGTGTCATCAGGAGCCGTCAGTGCGGCGATCTCGAGATCACGCATCTTCCTCCGTCGCACATTCACAAATAAATAGGGGGCTTTTGCAATTCCGTCTCTCAGATATGGTAAACGTAAATCGTGAACGTTATTCGCTCAGAAATAACGTCGCCATGTACGCGGCAGTATTCACGATCAACGTTTACGGTATCTGAAAGAGGGTATTGCAAAAACTCCCCATTCACGATTTACGTTTACCGTATTTGAGAGACGGTATTACAAAAACTCCCCAATTTTGGCTGAACGAAAAAATAGCCGTATTCTCCATCCTCCCTCTCCCCCCTCTCTCTCTCTCCCTCTCTCTCTCCCTCCCTCTCTCTCTCCCTCCCTCTCTCCCTCCCTCCCTCCCTCTCTCTCTCTCTCCCTCCCTCTCTCTCTCTCCCTCCCTCTCTCTCTCCCTCTCAGTCTTCACCGAAAACAGACGCGATCCGCCGCGGCGGCGGTGATCAGTGTAAGTGTAATAATAGCGAGCGTACGCAGAAACGCTTAATTAGGGATGACATTCTGAGGGAATGACGCGTGGAATCGCGTGCGTCGTGTTAACAGGCACCGCTCCGAGGCGCCTCCGGAGAGACGGAAGAAGCGGCGACACAGTCACGCATGAGCGAATGAGCGGCCGTCAAGGTGTAGCAGCTTCCTCTTCCCTCCCACGTGTTCTGCGTTGCTGTACATCTCGGTAGCATTGCTGACCGCGTGCTTATGCGCGCATTTCGTATAACGCTCTCCCTGCGTGAAGACGCGTCGGATTCGGCGGAGCCTCTCTCGTTGAACGACCACGTGGCTCGTCGCGTGTTCCACCTCGACTTGGCTTGGCTCGACTTGACTCTCTCTCTCTCTCTCTCTCTCTCTCTCTCTCTCTCTCTCTCTCTCTCTCTCTCTCTCTCTCTCTCTCTCTCTCTCTCACACGACTATGCGAACGGGCTATCGTCGTCGTCGTCGTCGCTGCCGCCGCCGCGTTGCGTTAGGCGTCATGTCGAGCTACTAAGACGCTGAAGGTAAACCTCGAAGAGGAACAACTCACCTCCTAGTCTTCGTTGGTGCGCGGAGGACGCTAGTGAGCGAGCGAGCGAGATAATACAAAGAGGCGAACGGCGACGAAGGAGGAGGAGAAGGAGGAAGAGCGAGCGCGCGGGTAAGGAAGGAAGGTGGCAAGGAGGGAGGAGGACGAGTCGACGAAGGAGGAGGTGGAGGAGGAAGGACCGAGAGAGGGAGAACGCTGACTGGCAAGTACGTGGGACACGTTTGCGCTCACTGGCTGCGTCCATCGACACCAGTAGGGTGATCGCACCTCCTGAAAGGGGTCTAAGCTCAGCTGCAGCGGAGAGCAACACACCATTTTGCGTGCCGCGTCGTGCGAGAGAGAAAGAGAACGAGCGAGCGAGCGATAGATCGCCGATATATTGCTGTGCTCGTAGTGTCCCCGAGATTAGCGAAAGATAGATCCTCCATCTCCGTCTCTCTTGCGGAGCCTCTTTTGGTGGTGATATCGGATCGGTTGATTACACCACTCGGCGTCCCGCGCATTTATACATTGTTATCAGTGAGATCGGATTCTCCTGCCGTTCGCTCGTTGTCGAGTTTTCGGCTTCCGTCGAGCCCGCGATCGTATCTGTCGCGCGACTGCGATTGATACGCCGAGGAGGTGCGGGCGAGCGAGCGAGCGAGTGAGCTGTGGCGAACGGCTGCGAAAAGTGCATTTAACGTCGCCCACGAGAGATCGTCGCAGTTAATGGCATTAAACGGCCCAGACTGCGGATACGATTCACGGCCTCTCCGCCAGCGATCCCGAGCGGCGCAATCTCGGTGAGTTCAATCTCTGCGATCCTCTCTCGCGGACGTGCACCACCGTGTCTCTCGCCGGGGAAATTGGAGACATACATCACACACGCGGCGCGGTGTCCGTCGCGCTCGCTTAAATCACACCTCTCAGCGTGACTTGAATCTTTACTCGCGGGCGAACGCTTGAACTCAGGTTCATCGACGCTGCTAGAAACGACCGTGAACCGCGCTCCGATGACGCGTATATTCTGGCCAATCTTCGCCGATCGGAAACCCACGTCGCACACGTGCGAGCTGCCGCGTCCCGAGAAACGTTCGTTCGTTCGTCGCGTGCACCGTGCGATTTAACACTTTCGATACTCGGAAGAGAAAAAGGAGAGAAGAATAGAGAGGGGGGAGGAGAGACACAGGTTCATCCATGACACATATTTGTTCCAGACTCTCTCTCTCTCTCTCTCTCTCTCTCTCTCTCTCTCTCTCTCTCTCTCTCTCTCTCTCTCTCTCTCTCTCTCTCTCTCTCTCTCTCTCTCTCTCTCCCCCTCCCTCTCCTCTCAGTGTATCTGGGATAGCTCTTTGGCTCTCGGAACGATATGCTAATCGTGGGTGATACGAGTCGCGAGGACCGTAAGAGGAAACGACGTCCACGTTCCACGAGGAGGTATTTCGCTCGACCTTGATTCTCTCTCTCTCTCTCTCTCTCTCTCTCTCTCGTAGCGCGCGCGCACGCGTTTCGTCATCTCGTCTGATTGACGATGGCTTGTAATCGATGCTACCATCGGCGCGACGGTGTCATTATAAATATGCACGCGCGTGAGCGAAGCGATAGTGTTTCTTTGTCATCACCCGTGAGTTCCCGGCTCCGATAAAAGGCACTCGATCATCATCGATCTCTCGCTGATGATGGCTCTTTAATCATTGCCGCGCATGATAAGCGCGATTAATTCGCGCTCACGTCGATATCGCGGAGGACTCTCTCTCTCTCTCTCTCTCCCTCTGGCTTCTATTTGACAACAGAGACCGGCACGCATCGCGCGATTTTCGCAAGGTCTCGTAACCATCACGCTTCGTGTGGAAACGTCTAATTTTGAGCGGAGAGGAGCTGAGCCAGCTCTTCTCCCTCTCTCGTGCTTTTATCTCGTCCCATGTTGCTCCGCTCCAGGTACACTCTCGCAGTTTCCACACTCGCCAGCGAAAGATCTCTTCTTCCGGCGAGATGTTGCCTGTCACGCTTTCGGCAAGTCAAGCACCTCCGAGAGCACCTCGAGAAAATCAAGTTGTCGACTCGTCGCAAAATTCCTCGCTCTCCCCTCTCTTTCGCTCCTTTAATGACGCGCGGATCTCCGTCGGATCGAAGGATCGGCGTCATTACGAACGACAGCGATATTTCGTAGGATTCAGCTTGACGTAATGCATCGAACTGCTGACGTTGGCGGCTGCCTCGGTCACGTTCCCGTGCAAAATTCGCGATAGATGCACTTGCGATACTCTTTGCTGGTGTCGATTAGCCGCGGTTATAATTTCGCAGCGATAATGCCGCGCGCTGACGTCATCGGACTCACCGAGCCAGGGGCCGATCGACGGCTGGCTTTCTTACCGTTTGCCTCCTCGCCGCCTGTACCGCCGCGACGAATTATCTCTCCATATATATATATATATATATATATATGTATCGCGGGCCGAAACACAAAAGTTAATGAACCTCCGTCGCGAGCGCGTCGCGGCGTCTCGACGAAATACTACGTTCTCGTTATCGCGCGCGTAGGAGAAAAAAAATCGCTCTCAAACCTGCCGAGGTCGTAACCCGAACGAATCGATTAAACGCCATTTGCAACGCCGCGCGATGAACATGTGTGTCTGTTCCGCCGTGTTCTCGCGTGATAATCACGAGAGACGCACGTTCAGGCCGAATGAACTTTTATCGCGTCGCTCTTAGACGCACGCCGTATTCGTGCGTTTGTCTTTGTCTGTTTTACTACGGGGTCAGAAGTCTTCAGATTTCGATTTGCTCATCGCGGAGAACGAGAATTCTCCCCCCCCCCTCTCTCTCTCTCTCTCTCTCTCTCTCTCTCTTACGAAGACCAAATTAACTTTGAATGCGACTCTAGAAATCCCCACTTCGACATAATTTACGCGATAATTTAACACGCCTCTGTCGATGCACAAATATCAAGACGCGCGTTTCGAACCTTCAGACGTGTAAAAGCGACGCGAAGCAGGTACACCGAGAGTCTTTGTTGTACGGCGACTTCCTACGATATAATGGAAGAAAATGTCCGAGACCGAGCAGTTGCTATAGCGTTCTCGCAGTGCCATATGTTGCAATGCTAGGTGCATCGATGGAAAGGTGAATAATTGCGCATTGACGGAAGGGTTAGCGAAGCCACGTCGAGGTGTTCCGCGGAGCGTGTGTGGCTCGCCAAGTCGTCCGCGTGAAATTCGCGATAAAAGAGGCTTCGACGGCCGCTCGCACGGCTGCGGCGGTGCTTCGCTCCAAAGGATTTCGAATTTCGCCGCGTTGTCGGGCCTGCGGAATTCGCAGCGCGGACGATCACCGTCGACGATGATTCACCGAACGAACGCGCGATACCCCGCGAGACAGTCTTGCTAAAGGAGATCGTTTCTTTAGCCGAGGCTGCGAGTCCCGGGATACGCGGCCGCGACGAGCGAATAAACCTCGGCTGGAAGAAAACAAACAGTCACGGCGTACATCTCCGCTCGGATTTGGAATTCCTCTTCTGCTGCGACGGAAATCGCGCATTCGCACACGCCATCGTCGTCGTTGTTGTCATGGTCGGTCGATAAATCGCCCCGGAGATTCGCCAGCCGACTCCGTTGAATTGTGTAAAAGACCGCTTTATCTGCAAACTGATTAGCGGTCGGTGCTGATAAATGAACACGTCTGATAGTCGTTAACGCATCGGCGATCCGCGCTTACGGAACGAATGGCGTGCAGGAAGTAGGAGGGTGATACGTAATATACATATGCGCGCGCACACACGTATTTTTCTCTTCCCTCCATATATTTAATTTCTGCAATTTCAACTCTCTTCCCCTCTCTTTTTTTCCTTGTCGACGACACAGTATAAAAACACGAATAATCTTGCCGGTAGTATTCTGCACAGTGGGACGCAAGAAGTTTCGAGTATGCTTCGCTCGGCACGAATCGGAGAGTTTCCACGCTTGTCCCCGGCAGCGCGACAGCACGCATTGAGGAGAAAAAAACGTTCGGTGTCTATGACTGTAATTCCACGTTGAAATAATTACAGAGAAACCTATTCCAGCGGAGTGAACGCTGCCACGCTTGTTGTCGACGATCTCGTGCGCGTATTACAGCTACTTCTACTTCTTTGTTACAGCGACAAAAAATGTGTATGCTTGGCATTGGAAAATGACCACAATGGCCGTAGTGTGTGATTAAAAATTTTTTCTTTCAGTGCGCGCTGCACACTGCGCGCGTATGTGTGTCGCTGTTTGCAGCCTGGCTAAAAACAATCTCCTGTTCCGCTTTCTGCGTTTTCGATTGAGGAAAATCTCATTACGGCCGACTCGTGTCGATCAACACGCTCTCGTCGGTACGACTTGTGTAAACTGCCGTTACATGATTTAATGCGCTTGGAATGTTATCGACGGCCGTCTATATACATTCCACGATAATCTACGGAATTCAATCCCTCCGCGAGTACTCCGTTTTCCCGTAGCAAGAGGAAAATCTCATAATAGCCGGATCGCGCTTCGCAAAAAACGATCCGCGCGAATTACGGGAAACGTCCGGCCGTCATTCCTCCTGCGACCCGACCTCGCCCACGGCTTGACATTTCCACAAGGAAGGTCGCGCGCGACAGGATGCGACAGTTCCACTTTGTTGACAATGCGCATGTTAATTTCGCCAGCAGAACTGCCCCATCTGTTTCCGTTTGGCGAGTGACTCTTGAACGCTCAACTAATTGGAAAGCGCTCGCGGCGACGACAACAACGACGACGACGACGGAGGTAGAGAACAACTGCGAAGCTTCATTGACCAGCGATTTGATTTATTTTGGGACGTTATCCATCAGCTCGCCGAGTCCCATTGGCACGATTCTCTGCCCGCGCGCGGAAAGAGAGGGGATGTTACGATCAATGACCAGGATCATAAAACTATTCCGACTCCAAACCCAAAATTACCTCGCCCGATGACACTCGGTGCACGGCTCTCCGTCGCTCGTGTGTTCGGCTATCTCGCGGCTCCCTCAACGTTGTGCGCCACGAGAGCTTCCGAGAAAGTAATTTCCCATAGGCATAACTAAAAGTCATTCTCCGTTCAATGCTCGCCGGGACGAGAGCCGAGGAAGACCTTACCAAGAAGCGCCTCGGTCCTCCTTTATATTCCCCGTATTCGCTATTTTTTTTTCTCCTCATATCTCACAATACCTTCCTTCCATCCACGCGTGTACTCAGAATATTCTCTCGAGAACTCACCTGGTGTCTCGCTTCTCTCTCGCTTCTCTTGTGCCATCAAGCGCGCGTTTTGCTACAAATTGACCCTGTGAAACATTCGTCGCGACAAAAACTCGCCTCATCTAATCGCTCCAATCTGCTTCCCGAACTTCAGTATACTTCCCTCTTGCGCCCTCGACACCCGCCGTGTCAACTTCGCGAAAACCGCGAAGAGTCCCTCCGATCAAGAGTTTTAATGGCACGCACGCCTTCCTGTAACGCGATCGGCCCCGGTAATGAATCGATCGCGGATCGGGGACCCCCACCCTCCACGAGGAACTCGTTTACCCAGAACTCCCCTTGATTAACGGCCCTGCCCCGGATGATTGCAGCCGCAGAGCATTCCCCTTTCTGGATATCTTGCCCTTTCTCTTTCTCTCGCTCCTCTTCTTCCACTCGTCCTCTCCACCTCCACCTTCTCGACTCTTCCTCCTCCTCGCTTTCGTACTTCTCTCTCTCTCTCTCTTTCTCTCTCTCTCTCTCTCTCTCTCTCTCTCTCTCTCTCTCTCTCTCTCCTACCCTGGCGCGCTTTGCACCACAGAGATGGTGTGTACGCTTTCGTAGAAAGCACTCCTCCCCCTGACACTCCTCCGCGCCTTGTTCCCGCGATTAACCGGTGCCTCGTTCTTTTTTGCAGTCGACAGATCGGGAACCGGGCAGTCTGGAAGCTCGCCGAGGGTGACGCTCCGCCTCAACCAGGTGCGAGGCACGAGGGATGAGAAGAAAGGAGGGGGTGCTGCGAACTCCCGTCAGGGCGGCATGAGCGCACAGGTATATACATGTATGCGTACACACACCTACGACAATGGCGACAACCGGTCGCGGAACTTCGCTCTCTGTACTTCGCGACAACAGCAAGCTTCGCTGTCGTATCTCGGAGGACCGGTCTTGAGCTGTTCTCTGCGGCGACCAGTTTGAGAACTGTTCTATGGTACCTCGGCGGTACCGTTCGCGCCACTGCTGTAATTACCGCGTGTCGTGACATTTTACAACGATGAGAGGCGGGATAATAGCGGGAGGATACGCACTGACTCAAATGATCGGAAACGTCGGAATAAAGTTGTCGAAGAACGGCTGCCACCGATGGGGTGATCGGCGTCGTTGAAAGCGCGCGCGTTACATGTGTTTGCCTACGGATTATCTCGGTTGATCCTCGTCATGGAATATTACGGAATCTCGATGAGATATGCAAAGCGACTTCTTTCATTTCGCCCGATTACCACCTTTCCACTTGTATCGAGAAACGGTGTCTGCACGCGTGGAGCGCGGCTTGTATTCGCGAGTTGCATGGTAACCGCGGTTCGAGCGGTTACGATTGAATCCCGTGAACGTTCAGCGGCATTAACATTTAGCTGTTTTCACGACCACACTCAGATCTGATAACACGTCACGTCGAGGATGACTGATAACAAAGAAGCGGGAAAGATCGGACGAAAACAAGAGATTATCACGCGCTGGTCACCCACGGTCGGCTTATAAACTTTAGACCTCGATGGATACCTTCTAACCGAACGACCTGTCCACAGGGTCAAGGCCAGATGGAGACTTCGTCGAAGACGCCGGCCAGCAGCGCGTCGTCGACGAGCGCGAATGCCGTTTCCGGCTCCGGCAGCACGTCCGGTAGCACATCGGCCTCATCTGCCGATAACAGTGACGTCTACGAGTTCAAGAGCTCAAAGGAACCGACACCGGTGAGGGGCGCGAGCTCGTCGCCGAATCCTAATCCGGACAAGGAGAAGGATGGTGGTAAGCCGTCGAGCGGGCCGCAAGGCAGCCAGGTGTCCGGCAGTAGCGGTGGTAACACGTCCATTGCAGCTAGCGGTTCGTCGACGTCCGTCAGCGAGACGTCGACGACGTCGTTGAGTACTGACGAGGCTGCTGCCGCTACTACGTCGCCGTCATCGAAGCGGTCCTTTGAGAGTGACAACACAGACGAGCAGGACGAGGAGAATCGCCGCAAGAAACGAAAGGACTCCGAGAACGCAAAGGAGAACACGAAGACGAACACTACGGGCAGGCAGAGCACGGGTAGAAATGCTGCTGGCGTCAACGAGAAGGTAAATGGAGTCTAGATTTGTTGGGTCTCCTTTTTCTCTGAAATCTTTTATCGTTAGCGCGTCGTCTCATAATGTACGACATGTGTCGCTTGCAGTGCGCCAAGTCCGGCAAGCAGGGATCCGGAACCGCATCCGGCAAGGGAAATCAAAACACGAACTCCATCAGCGCGGACAGGAAAAGCCCTAGTACCTCTTCGATGGCCAGCAGCCCGAAACCTTCGAGCACGCCCGGCTTGACAAGCACTAAGACCGGCACTCCGGCGTCGGCCGAGTCCGACGGCGAAGAAGATCGATCCAAGTGCTCGGACTCGAGTTCCGCTCCGAAAGTGCCGCCTCTAAAGATTGTTATTCCGCAAAGCACCGCGTCGGAACAAGAGCAGGGCAACAGAAATGGCAAGAATACGGCGAACAGAAGCCACCAGTTGCCATACGTGGTCGCCAGTTCGAACAGCAACGACTCAACGGACAAAGATCAGAGCCAGTCAGCTAGCGGAACGACCAGTCCTACAGAGGGTGGCGGTAGCGTAAAAACGGAGGACAAGAAGGACTTTAGTGGAGCTCTGCACGGGGAAGAGAGGTCGACTCATCACCAAAGGGTTCTGAGAAGTTCGCACAGGTAAGAAAGACATCTCTAAAGCCATGCCAATTATTTGGATTAGTTATTCACATGATTATTAACAATCGCACAATTATCTATGTACAATTATACACAATTATCTGTATTGACTTGTATCGCAAGTAAATGAAACAAGATGGAAGCTCTTCTAGAAAGAAGACATGCATTTTCAATTGCATTCAGTTGCTCTAGAGTTATGATTACTCAGAAACTTGAAACTGGTATGATTATAGAACCGGTAATGGCGGTAACGGCACTTCAACGCCAAAGGAAGCTACGCCTTCGTCGGGAAACGGGAATTATTCTAACTCGTCGCCTTTACCCGTCAACACCTCCGCAGATCGTTCGAACAACTCGTCGCCACAGCAAACGAGGCATCACTCACCGACGCCGGAGACAACCGGATCCGACGCTGGTAAATCCAATTCGTCGGAGTCCACGAGCACGGGAACAGTCTCAAAGTCTAGCGTAACCGTGGAGAAGTCGGAAAAGAGCACGGACACCGCTGGAAAGAGTCAGAAGGACAGTAATATAGAGGTCTCGGATAACTCTTCGAACAACGTCCCGTCGAATGCGGCGTCTAACGCAAGCACGCCGGCGCCGCCTGTCGAGCTTCATCCTAGGAAGAGAAAGATGAAGCCCAGCAAGGAGGCGCAGCAGGCTGCAGCGACCGCCGCCGCGAGTGAAGCGGCCGAGGCTACCAGCACGGGACCAGAAGTTCATCCGCACGATCAGCCCATCACCAACTGTTATCAGTTGTTTCTCAATATTAGAAAACAGGTGAAGGATCTCATGAGTCGTTAACGTAGACTAAACAGAACTCGAGGAGTCTCTCGAATCCAAAGTTACAAGATAAATATGTATTTTACAATCAAGGATAACTTATATTTTAGAATCGCGAACACATTTGCTGTACGGTTGCTCGATGAAACTGTAATCAACTTTATCATTTGCAAATTAACATTCGCAATATCTCTTGCAGATTGAGAGAAGACGGAAGGGTCTGTTCCCAGTTCAACCGAAACCTCCTCAAGGCTTCAAGGATTATCTGATGAATCGTTGTACATACGTGCTAGCTGGTAACGCGAAAGAACCAAATGTCAACCCACCGGTTGGCCTTCACGGAGCCATGAAGGATCTGTACATCGAGCAGGAAAAAGAACGGTATCATCTGAGAATGCAACACGTAGTCGAGAAGGAGAAACTGGTCCTGTCGGTGGAACAAGAGATTCTTCGGGTACATGGCAGAGCGGCTAGGGCGCTTGCCAATCAGTCCCTTCCTTTCTCCGTCTGCACGATCCTTAAAGACGAGGAGGTTTATAATGTCATCACCCCCGAGCAAGAAGAGAAAGATAGGAATGCGAGAAGCAGATACAACGGGAGATTATTCTTGAGTTGGCTGCAGGACGTGGATGACAAGTGGGAAAAGATTAAGGTAAATAAATAGAATAAAATTTGCACATTTATGAAGCAAAAGAACAAACGCTGATTTCAAGGAGAAGAAAGAATTTCGCGAGTATTACGCTAAGCCAGTTTTGTGGATTTATTATGATTCTCCATGTCGATTTCTAATCAATATGATATATGAAATTTATACATGTATTCGTTATTCTTGCTTGTCGTCATACTACGCTCGCGTATCTTATAATTAAGAATAAATTTCAGGAGGGCATGGTGATGAGACATCACAACGAAGCGGAGTCACTGCACGCTGTTCAGCGAATGCACTGGGAATGGAAGTTGAAGGAAGTCGGACTGTGCGAATCCAAGGCGACTCCTCAAATAGAAGACATTCACGTCCCGATAGTGCACGTATCAGACGACTTCGATTTATTACCAGCTTAGTGTACAATAATTGATAATATAATAATACTATTGTGTCCTGGTATCCTAGCCAGCTTTTCTCTCACGTCTTCGGGGCCTCGAAGATGGCGGCTTTAATCTGTGATCTCTTTGTCGATGTATGCACTGCTTCTATATATCGAGATTTGTATTATAAATATACAACTTCACCGCGACACAGTGAATTTTCTGGAAGAATTTCGCAAGTGCATATTACACGGTAATTTAAACATACTCGATACGTTAAGATTTCACTTCGTCCGGAATAGTGAACTTTGATTATATTGGAATTTCCAACTCGTTGAGTTTCTGTCTTGGACGATTTTAAAAGTCAAGCATTCGGACTGAGAAATTCCGTTTACTACTTCATATTCCATGTGACGCAGAAATCATTTATAGATGCATGTATATGTAATATTTGCATTTACAAATGATCTTTCAGAGCGTTGGTAAAATCTGCGTGTTTGTTTGTCGCGAATTACAACTCATTTAAAGCGCGTTTAGTGTAATAAAGGAAAGATAAATGATATTCTGAGGCTATTTTTGAAACGATTGCAAGTTTTACCAAGAGACACGGTAGCGATTTAATACTTGACAATGTAATCAGGCTTAGATTACACTACAATCGGAGATCAAAAGAGCACTTTTTAATGATGCTTCATTATGTTAACAGTCGAGACAATTAAGATTAGTCGTATGTATGATTTCTGCGGCGAAAGGATGTATGTAAGGTTAAGATATTGACAAAATTATTAACGGTATACACTTATTTGTGACGCAATTCTTTATGGAAAAAAAAGACTAATATTTAAACTTAACGCTAAAAGCTTTGAGATGAATAATAATAAACGATAGCGTGATGTCGGGAAACATCTCGAAAGTAGCTAAATTAAATTGAAGCCATATTGTAATCTCGCATTTATTTTTGAGTATTTTGTAAATAATTTTTACTTTTTCCAATTTGGATCCTTGATACAATTGCAGAAACCAAAAATATGACTGAAAAAGTGCACTCTTGATTTCTAAGTATAGTTTATGTTTAGTTAGAAAACTTTTGCATCAAATGTCCTAAATATTCGTTATTATTTCTTATGCATTAATTTTAAAGCAAGTAAAATCATAAACGATTGTTTACTGATATAGCTTGTCATTACATTGACAAATTTGCAGAATGAAGGAAGAGAGAGTACACACATCTTGTATCTTAACAATCCTAGTACTGTATTTCTCAGTACACAGTTTCCATATAGCATTACAATGTACATATTTTGTAATTAATAATTTGTAGAAAGGGAAGAGAACATTCAAAGATGTATAAAGTTTTTCATGTAAGAAGAAATCTATAAAATAAATAAAAAAAATGCTTTTGGATAATATCTGTCATGTTAATATAATAATCTCAATTATTACTTTTTATTTACATTATCTTGATTTTCTGTATTTATCGTGACTGTCTCATCAGCACTGTTAGTATTATTGTTACCTAATTTAAAATCTACTGGTTTATCATATCCCATTATCCTAATGTAATGACTGTGATCATGGAAAAATTTCTGCTCTAAGAACAAGGGTATACCCTTTATGATGCAATTTGTGAACATGCCAGTTACATCTGGTACAACTACATCTTTTGGTATAAATTTAATCTGAAATAGTTTGTTGTTAGAAAATACATCCATAATTAAAAAAAAATGCAACAGAATATATATAAATACCTTTTTTGTTCGAGCAAGCAAAGTGTAAGTATTTGCAATGTATTTGTCTTCATCCGGGATATAATACATGTATGTTACATATTTTTTAGTCACCCAATGCAATAATACAGGAGTAGTCACAGCAAAAAAGGTGATGGTTGCAAATATTCCTATGACAGCTCCTGTGTTACCACTCTCCACAGCTTTTGTGAAAACAAACGGTTGAAACGATAAACTACCTGCAGAAGTTAATAGAGAAAAAATCTTGAGACCTCTAATTCGTTTTGTTAGACTTCCATAATAGATTTCAATTATTTTCTTAGGAGCTTCGTGGTTATTCGTCGAAAAGCATCTCGCGTTATAAACCACAGGAGATCGCTGCAAAATTACAAGTTCTTGTTAACAGGAAATCATTATGTCATCTTACATAATTTAATTTTGTGACTAATTCGTCTTTATATGATTCAGGCAACTAACAATATTTATTCTAACCTTTGGATTACAATCGTTGTATGCGACACAGGTTAGGGTACGTCCCAAGTTGTTGAAGTCCTTGTACAAAAACTTCTGAGTAGCCATAAAAGTTCGCAAAATTAAAGTCATATCTAAAGATATATGTATCTTCGTAAATTATATATATCTTATAATTTTTATATAATGTTATAATGCGACGATAATATTCTTATACAGCGTCTTATAAAGTGATTGAGTAGAACTACTGGAAGAGTACAGCACGGCTGATCAATCGTTGAGTCGTACTACTACCGCAATTCGTCGATGTGTACGGTGGCGACTCGTAGCGGAGACTTGGAAACTAATTTTAGAAAATAATGGGTCTGATATTTCTCTAAACCCCTTATTTACTTGTTAAGATAAAGTGAATTCTATTGAATAAAATAAGTTTAATAATTACCATAGATCTCTTATTAGAGAAAAAAAGTTGAAAATAGAGTGAGAGAGCACGGAAAATAAAGATATCGCTATAATACTAAAAACCAATTATTTAGAATGCTCCTGGTAAAAAGAAAAATTTGAAAATAATCTTATTTTACATAATTCGACAAGTATTATTGCATGCAAATTTCTAAATTGCTCTAAAAATTTACGAAAAGCCTTTTTTTAGTCTCGGCAGAGAGAAACCTGGTCTCGGCTAAATTTTATAGAGGTCGGTAAATCTTTTTAAAATTTGAATTTTAGCCAAGACTCGAACCATAGTTTACTGGCTTCCATAGAATCTAATCGAGACTCAAACTATAATTTACGACATCCATATATTTAGTCAAGACTTAAACCATAATTTACCGGCCTCTATAAAATTTAGTCAAGATTCAAACTATCATTTATTATTTTCCAAAAGTTATAATCATTACGTTGGTTTAAAAAAAATATTAAGTATAAAGTCTGTTTCTTATTCTGTAAAACTTA
This sequence comes from Harpegnathos saltator, assembly GCF_003227715.2. Classification (NCBI taxonomy): domain Eukaryota; kingdom Metazoa; phylum Arthropoda; class Insecta; order Hymenoptera; family Formicidae; genus Harpegnathos; species Harpegnathos saltator. Next base: position 558,896 of record NW_020230716.1, on the reverse strand, counting down.
TATTTATAAACCTGTAATATTTATATAATAATAATTATAAACTTATAATTTATAAGGCAGAGAAAAAGCAGGTATTCTTAGACCCGTTATCTTAATAAAGGGTCTAAAATCAGGTGATTATATTAGGCCCGTTATTTTCGTAAATTATTTCCTGAAGTCTCCGCTACGAGTCGCCACTATATACACTAAAGATTTAGAGAAAATAGTACGACTCATTGGTGGGTCAGACAGCTTCATTTTGTGCTAAAGAAATGGACAATTTCAACGAGTTGTAACTTCGTTAAAAATAACAATAACGATATATTTCAAAATGTATTTTAAAGTTTGAGATCTTTATTTTTCAGGTATATTAAATTCATAACGTTACTATTGTTTATTACTGAGATATATTCAGTTAAATAAAGTGAGTAATGAAATTTTATCTTAGTTGTTTTTAAATTAGAAATTTATTTAAAAAAATATACAAAATGCATCTAAAAAAAGACCAAGGTTTCTATTCATTTTTTAGCAATCTGCATATGCTAATTGTTCATCTCTTATGAATACCAAAGCAAAATGGACCATTTTTAACGAATAATTTCATGATAAAAAATGTTATGAAACAATAAATATTGTTACTTTTAAGAAGCGTGTCAGATGATCATTTTAACTTAAAGATGTATTAGGTTGATAAAAGTACATAAGCAAATATGACATAATTCAATTTAATCAGCCCTTTTAAAGACTTTTCTCAAGTATTCTTGTACATATACTTCAAATATAATCTTAGGGGCAGATATCGTATGATGGAAACTTAGCCATATGCGGTTGCTGCATATCTACTAAGAAGTAAATAACACCAGCTAAACCTATAAAGATGAATGTTAAATATCAATTAGTCGATATATATTATATAAAATACTAATAAAATAATGAATATGCTTTCCAAATTTTTAATTTACCTTCAAATAAAGAGAAAGGTCTGTCAGGAGCTCGACACTGATGCGTTCCATAATGGAAACACCATTCAGCAAATCTACAGGCTCGATATAAATACTTGATGTCCTAACAGTATTGAAACGAATATTGAATAATTCTTGATTAAATTCAACTCTTGGTTAAATTTTGATTAAATATTGATTAAATCTAACATAGATATTAGTATTCGTAATGTAGATATTAATGTATATTATCTTTGGAATTTGAGATATAATCACAAAAAGTTCTCATCATACTAATTCGAGTCTTGGATATTCACCTACCGTTATTTAATATCTATTCAAGTATGAGAAATTGCAAGTCAAACCTGTGTATGTTGGAACAGATGAAGAAAGGCATAAGCATTTCCAGAAACACCATGACAGATGCTGTAACCTTTGGTTAGCAATCCTCTTTGCCATATTACCTCTGCACAACGTACTGCAGTATCAAGGAAGCTATTATCCTCAAATATCTGCAATATGAAATATTTTTGAATTTATCTCAAAATGTTATCTTGCAAATTACCTTATGGGCTAAACAAAACAATGATGACATTCCAGGTGCTCCATGACACCAATGCACCAACTTGTCAGAATGACTCTCCATGGAAGAGGGAAAGTTCCCAGAAGGAAATTGTAATCGTTGAAGGTAATAGAGTGATGGTTTTACGTAACTATTAATTTGTGCCTGTGTCAAGTACTGTCGTGCCTAAATAAAAACAAAGGAATGAAAATAATTAAATGAGAAGGGATAAGAACAATGATGACTTTGAAGACATTATTTTGTTAATGTTGTACCTGTAATAGTAAGTAGAGGATGCCTGCCAATCCATGAGCAGCACCAAGATATTCTGTTTGATGCCAAGAGTACATCAAAGGTGACTGACAATGATTTGAGGTAGCATAATATCTCCCAGAATTAATTATGGAAGTAGCAACCTATGGAAAATTTTCACATAGACTATTTTCTCTATCTTTCCCTTTTCTCTTATATAATACCTGCTTGATGATGTCAGGTTCTATAGGAGGTGGTGATACATTTGCATTTACAAGGAGCAAACCACTTAGATATCCAGCTCTTCCATATAGCAACTCATCTGGTAAATCACTACTGCTAGCATCATGCTTTTCTATAACATAAGTGGCTAAGGATTTCAGCCTAAAAATTGAAATTATTATTCTGTAGGATAACATATTTAATACATTTAAATTTCAACAAGACCTCCATGACATTCGATAATAAATTTGTTAAATAAAAAATAAGTTTTAAAGTACTGTGATATTAAGGATTTATGTACTTAAGGATCAATTGCTTAGCTTCCTCTTCTTTATGTTGTGAATGTAATATTACTGCTGTTAATGCCAAGGGTCCTACAACTCCAGTCAGAAATGTGATTTCATGTCTGCTTTTAAATTTTGTAACGCATCTTTCTAATAATTCTGTAGCTTTCTATGGAGAAAGATAACTAAACTGAGTCAATATTCAATTTTATATCAGAGAAAAATATACTAAATTTAACACGTACTTTGATGTATGCTACATCATTGAAATATTTTCCATAATGATAAAATGTATATGCAATTCCTGCTGATCCGGTATATATAGAATAATCATCTCTGCTAAGCCACATCCTTTCATTTTCTTCCAATATCTCCATCAGTCTTTTAGTTTCTGCGGTTAATACTGATTTAAATGCATCATGGATCTGAGAAATGATATAATTGTTTTTCTTGAAATTTTTCTTATCAAACAAATTTTATTAGATTATTAAATAGTAAAATTTAATCATACCATACTGCTGTCATTCACGACTATATTAAGATGGGCTGAACTGGCATAGTCGTCAAACTGATTCCTATAGTATCTATTAGAATCCATAATGCTCCAATTCCTGTAACATATATCACCTTCCAATATGGGAAAATGACAAGAATAAATAACAAATTAAGAGTTCTAAAAACATATATAAAAAAATAAAAATATAACAAAGATCATAACCACAGTGATAGTAAGATAACCTCCGATGATTAATACATATATAATAACCTCAAATGAAAACATACACAGCATCAATATCATCAGCAAATATATATTAGTCGGACAATAAAATCATCCACTCTGAAATGTTTCACAAGAATGCAGTCATAAAAAAATCATAACAAGGTAGTTGCGTATCTCAGTGAGTGCATGGAATTAGAATCTAGATTGAAAATAAAAACAGTGTTCAATCCGGGGTAATGAAAGATGGATTTTTTTGCGAGATAATACTTAAATCGGAGCATCCAGGCGCATAATCGTTTCATAGAACTTATTATTGTCTCATATAATCTCGAAAAAAAAAATATATATATATTGCTATATATATATACTGATTTCGATATTGATTTTTTCTAGTATAGCGAGCTGTACAACAACGATTTCGAAATCAATCGTTGCGTAGAAGCGGTTATTCGAGCCAATAAAACGCACTCTACAACTTCGGAATTAAGTACTTCGTTATTATAATTATTTATATACTAACGTGAATTGATTCAAGCTGATTTTTCTTATTGCCTTTAGCCTCGTCCACCAGGTCTTTGTTAGAGTTCTGTGTAGACTCATCACCTATCTGAATGTGTGCACGATACGGCAGTAACCAATCAACATCGCTCTGAAGCGACGGTTATGTTTGCGAGATATCTCGAATCTTTTTTCAAATTTCTAAGCCGGACGACGTGTACGCAACAGACATTCCATATGTTGCAGACACGAAAAATAGAGGTTATTAATCTACAAGTTACACATTTTTAATTATTTATGTATCCTTTCATCGAATTTATCCGGATGTTTCTCAAATCAGATTTTCTCACGTGTTGTAATTTCGCTTGTGTCTTTTTTGTGGCAAGTTACAGAGATGTGACAAGTATTCATTACATTTTATTATCATTTTTATATCATTCGATTAACTTTATTAATCAGATGATATAATTATCTTTCAGAAGGAAAGTCGAGCAACCAAGACCGCAATTTGCTGATTTGTTGTTGTATTGCTTCGGAACTAGTTCCACCGGCAGTTTTGTATTGCTCGACGCTGCAATTGTAGTCCCAAATGCACGATATGTTGCCTTCAAACACCTCGCTAAAACAGTTGTTTCTTGAGGTTACTTTTTTTCTCCCCTTCGACTACTTTCAATTTTCTTTTACCGTCGAGAACGTCTGCTGTACCTTATCGTTTTTAATTCTTGTAGAGTTAACTCTTGCAATGATATTCCTTTTGACTCGGCCAGGGCGACAGCCCTCCCAGCTAAATGGTGACTTTCCCTAAATGGTATCTAAATTGAAAATATTAATGTCTTGAAACGATAATCTCGAAGAATCTAACAACGGGTTATCAGATTAATTCCATACTATAATAACGAAATATTATGAATGTAAAGAATACTTACGCCTTTTCTCACAAGATAATATGCCATGTCGGTCGCGAGCATGTCGGACGTTAAAGAATTCTTACAATTATTTCTGTTTATTTTCAGAGTAGCCAGTGCTTTCTCGGCGATGTAGAACATCTGATACAATGTATCATACGTATGAAACACTGCCTCCTTATCCTCCTGAAGATCTTTGTTGTACGTTGATGGAATTCCCTTCAGTGTCGTCATGAAACCAATACACTAAAAATTGCAATTGAGCCAGTGAAGGTGAACAGCGCTGATTTTATCTCAGAGACATCTAAAATCTTTTTGCGACCTATATTCAAACGTAAAATTGAACATTGAACCCATTTGTACGAACCTTTCCTAATACAGTACCGGTTTTTCCGCGTATTAATTCCATACAGTCCGGATTACGCTTCTGGGGCATTAAACTGCTACCAGTGGAGTATTTGTCGGAGAATTGAACAAAATTAAATTCCCGAGTGCTGTAGATAATCAGATCTTCACAGAAACGGCTCAAATGCAGCGACGATAACGACGACCAGAATAGAAATTCAGCTTGGAGAAGACAAAACGAAATGAGGAGCAGAGATAAAAGATTTCAACATTTTATATAACGCAACAAGCCTTTGACTCTTGCAACACATACCAACAAAATCGCGATCGCCGACAGCGTGCATACTATTTTCTGTGACGTCGTCGAAATCAAGCTCCGCGGCCAGAGATCGACGGTCGATAGGAAACGGATTACCCGCTATCGCGCCGCTGCCGAGCGGCATGATGTTCACCCGTTTACGCACTTCCCGCAGCCTTTCGACATCTTGCTTCGCGTACCAAGCGTAGCTGCAAGATTCCAGAAAAGAAAATACGACAATAAGATCTGCGTGGATGAATAAAAGCCTAATAAATCTCTTAATGATAAGGAGTGTAAGGAGATTGCTCTACCTGAGTAACCACTGACTCCATCTTACAGGTTGTGCGCGTTGCATATGCGTGTATCCAGCCATCAGCACGTCTGCGTCCTGCTCCGCTCGAATTACAAGCACCTGCATTTTACAAAAACGACGCGTTATTTTCTGGAAAAGACAGCGAATCGAATTCAGATGAAGCTATGGGACAAGCTACCACTTCCTAATCATCATTAATACCTGCTCTCGAGTTACACAATGCAAGATGTACCGTTATCATTACCTCAACGAATCTTCTTAGTCTAAGCAGAAGTTTGTCGATGGATTTCCGAAGCCATAATTTCGTATCTGTCGCAGTTTGATCATTGCGACTCCTTCCGGTATGTAGCTTCTTCGCTATGTCACCAATTAACTCCTGTGTGTTCGTTAAACGTTTACTTACACTTCATTAATTTCAGCGAGAAAACAAGATAGACTGTGTGGTCGTGAACGTACCGATAGCCTTCGTTCATTGGCGCTGTGTATATCTTCGTCTTCCGGTTTCACGACAAACTCGCCATTTTCCCATTCAGTTTGCACCTGATTGAAAATTCATCTTTTTTATTCGACTTTCATTGTGCGTCCAATTATCAGGACAATGCAGAAGTTTTTTTACAAAATCAAATTACGAGAGAAAATGTCGAAGGATATGGCTTCGTACCTGTTTCAAAGCTGTGCTGATAGCTTGCGTCTCCTCCTGCGAGAGAAGTTTCGCCTCGCAGAGCGCGTTTGCGTAAGCTATACTTCCCTGAAGACACGTGAAGAGGTGTGCAAGATTCACTTAGATACTGAGATATTTTTTTACGATAATACTCACCTGTATATCTTCGGCGTACATCCGCTTATCGACGTCGATCGATGCGTTTAGACCGTGGAAGTCAGGGTCAACATCCTCGACGAATCGACCGCCCCACAGCTTCTGACTGGTCTTTGTTTCAACGCATATAAAATCAAGTAAATGTACAATCTACTTCTCAAACGTAGCAGTTATATTTCAAACATATAATTATACTGCGAATATTTTATTTCGAATAATTTCGAATTCATTGCGAATCAGTTTCAAATTGAAATCACTGTTGAGAGAGAAAGAGAGAGAGAGAGAGGAGGGGAGAGAGAGAGAGAGAGAGAGAGAGAGAGAGAGAGAGAGAGAGAGAGAGAGAGAGAGAGAGAGAGAGAGAGAGAGAGAGAGAGAGAGAGAGAGACAGAAAGAGAAAGAGCAACATCACTCCTCAAAAGACGCAATTTTTTTCTTTTCTATCAAAAGCCATACGCCACAAAGAAGCGAAAGAAATGTATCCGAGAGCATAGACAAAACGGGAATCTTAATTTTCTGTAAAATTTATTTTTTCAAACAAACTATCTTCTCGCTTACCCGCGAAGTAGCTCCATCCATTATTATCTATGCTTCGTAACGTCACTGCTACATCTGATGCTACATACGAGAGAGCATTGCGGTTTACGAAAGATTGTATATTCGTAAAAGGAAAGAAAAAAGCAATATCGTTATCGTTGAAGATAACGCTAGCATGCGTAAATTATACGGTCTATCGTTGGACGATTAATAAATCGAGAGAAATTTATAACGTATATTTAACATGTAACATTCTAAATGAGATTTTGCAATCTCTTGTCTAAATGACGCATGCTTTATAATAAGTAATAATTTTACAGTAGCCACGTCCCGTATATGTTAATTAATTAATTAAATAATTTGCAGAGCTATACAAATGTTTGCTATAAAAATGTTGGACTGTACGTTTCCTTCTTTCTTTGTTCATTGTAAATAGATTGCGGTTTTCTTGTTCCGCTCAGAACGCGATATTAATATAGACCATGATAAGTTTTATCGTTACTATTCCAGGGTGAACCAATTCGAAATGATTCACGTCGAATTATGCAGCAAGATACCTTCATCAACGCCAGTCGAGCCGCTACGTACATACAAGCAGCATTGACATTTTATTAACTCCGTGAATTCCATGAAAGGCGTATGGATTATCATTCAGTGATCTAGTAAAATTCTTTCACGTAAGTGAAAAATTCTCTCATTCTCTTTCCCCCTCATTGTTACGCATTGCTGAAATTGAAACCAAAATCGAGTACATTGTTAATATAACAGTGATCTAGCGTTAAATAAAATTAAATAACATTAGACTAAGCATCCGAGAATATTTTTCGAAAATTAACAATAAGTGAATCGACGAGATGAAAAGTATCACACAATTTTGGTAAAATTTTCTTTGCAATTTAAATGCGATCAGAACTTTGTTTTCCGAAGCATCGAATGCAGAAGCGATGCAAGCTTCACAAAAAGCTGTAAGAAGGAGTTTTAACTTATTGTAAGTAAATTTCGACCAAATTGAATTCGTGAGACTTCCGATTGCATCGGTTCAATTATCATAATCTATTAGTCTACTGTGAAAAGTTTCTATTATGATACGACGCAATCACTCCTTGCTTATCGTATGTGCACTATCTTATTACGTGTTCTAGCAATTGTTTTTAATTATTTGTGCTACCGAGAGATAATGTATAAAATATATATATATATATATATATGTATAAGAGATATAATCTTTTCCATTGATTCATTCGAATTATAAGAGATATCTTGAAATTTTTAAGCATCTGCCTTTGTGTAAAACAATTTAAAAGTTAGCGTACTTTGACCAAGTAAATCCTACGTCGTTTTACGTCTTACGTCTGAAAAGAAAGCTACATTTTACAGATTTTTGAAGATTGTTTCTTCAATATCCTCCGTTAATTTTAAATACCAGTTCCCCAACTCTAAACAAAAATCAAGTCGTCGAAATTATAAAATCATTATCATGATTCATTGATGATCCTATAAAACAAAGCAGAACCTCCATAAGATCACGAGATAATGAATCTTATAAATTCTTGAACAAATGTATCATTGACTTTATCACGGTTTATCTATCACAGATCTATATACAATATCTATATACATACGTACACATTATCAAAAAGTGGGAGACATGTTCCAACGTGATGTTTACGTTGGAAGAGTCATGCTCAATCATGTGTATTCTGGTGCCATTAGTGACGAGTGTCGTATCGATGTGTGGAGAATCGCGGAAGTGAAGAAAGAAAACGCGACAGAATGATGACCGAATCGTCCGATTCTGTCAAAATGGAGATATTCCAAAATCCTGAGGTAGAAAATTCAGTGGTGAAGTCCGTGTCCATTGATATGGAAGCGACCGAGGCCGGTATAGGGCAGAGTTCAGAGGAGTCCATCAATGCGGAAGTGGCCGAGGATGTTGTGGTGAAGAATACAGTTGATACGACTGATAAGAAGGCCAAACAGGAGAACAGCTTCGCTGCTAAGAAGACAGTGGCGCAGGGTATGATGGATGTCGCGCTCATCACAGCTAACGCGAATCAGTTGAGGTACTTGATCGAATACCAGCGTGGTAGCCCGACATTTTACTTCATCGTCATCCTGATCGCCATCAGTCTACTGTTACAGGTAATAATACAACAATGCCATGTGTTGGATCGAAAGGAATCAAAGGATTCTAATGCGAAAATTCAATTTTTGCGAGATCTCCGAGATCGGAGGTCTTTAATGATGCAAATTAAATTAGAATTTCCTTTCGTTCCTTCCTCTCCTCCTCGAGAGAAGAGCCGTTTTTACGATTTACGATTTACACTGAGTTACAAATATGACGGAGTCGTAATTGCTGTTAATTATTAGTCGTAATTAATTACTAAGCGACCTAAGAAAATCGCGCGAAAGGAGTAATAGTCGAGAATTTTGTATTTCTTCTTTTTTTCTCTTTTAGATCGCCGTTGGCGTCAGTTTGATCTTTAAGGGACGATTTGACTTGAAGGGCAAGTCGAAATCCCGCAAGGCTCAGATGATTAACAATTATGTTGTAGCAGCAGTTTTTCTAATCACGATCATTAATGTATTCATAGCTACGTTTAGTATTTCTGCTCCCACCATTCAACCGCTTCAAGTCGCACCTACGGCATCTAGTATATAAATGCTCCTTTGTCGCGAACGATATTATAATTACGTTTACGCATCTGTTTTTAATATTAATATTAATATTAACATAATAACGATAGAAATATGGCGTACAAAGAATATATAGGATTTCTAACGACTGATTTATAAAGTAAATTGAAATGACGAAAGTCAGCGATTTTATAACTTATTATAGACATGTTAATATGTAATTACTTTTGTTCTCGTATACGTGTAATACATATGTATATAATAGCAGCATAAATTATTTTATTTAAGATTTAGTCGACTGTGCCATTTAGCCATGTCTATTGAGAAGAACGTGATTAACAAATATGGGTGGTTTCGTAAAACCACTCATACATGGATCTCTTCCTTTCGAATAAATAAAATCTGTACGTAATTCTAAGATTTCATTTATTGTATAATATAACATAATATAATGTAACACGAACGACATGGATTACGATTCGTTTTTATCACATTGTTCACATCGTTTTGGAAGCAAATTCACAACAATGTGCGTAAAATAAGTTTTTTACAATAAGAAAACATAGTCGATAAGTTTTTAAACAAATAATTCTATCGCTACATAAAATTGTGCAACCGACACGACTAACCCTTTCAGTCACTAACAAATTTCATATTTATCTGCTCCAATCGTGAACAAGATAAAATTGATTTTTTAGAAATTATTTAGAGAAAGATGCGTGACCAATATGCGCATGAAATACAATAATAAAATCGCAAGAAATTTACATTGTACAAATATCTGGAAGGGTTGACGTCAGGTAAGTTAATTGTACAATATATGATAAGACTGAAAATATTTATCAGAAATAATTTTTAATCTATACTAATCTCGTGTCTCTCCCATAGAGAAAAATAGAAATTACAAAAAAAATGCTCTAGCATCTGTAAAATATATTTCGGTATCTCAGTGATAATTATATGATATTTAATCAGGCGGTAGTAAAGGAAAGAAACGTGATAGAATCTTTGATAACGATAAACGTTAACAGTAGTGTCTACGCGCAATATTGTCATTTTGCGTATATTACAAGTCTACCATATATCTTCACTTACATTGTTAGCAAAAATATTTTTTCGTTTTTAATAGAATCTGTGCATGCAATAACCTCAGCATGCGACTTAAACTAACTTTTAAGACTTATATATATGTATAGGTGTAAAAGTTTAGTATTAAATAAATAATAATATAAACATCATTTTTTAACATATGTTTAATGTTATTTGCATAACTCTATATAACAAGTTTAATTTTAAACGACAATGGCTCTGTTAAAGTTCTGAGTTCAAACTCGTTAGGAGCGGTTTCATCAACGTCCATTATCTTTAATCCGATTTTCTATCTTATCGTTCTTTTGTTTTTTTAATAATTACAAACAGACAAAGGCAGAATTAAATAATAGAATTAAATAATTACACGATTAATGCTAATCGTCGTTGATGAAACCAACTTATTTTTCGTTAATCATCACAAAATCATTCAGATACCTTACGCTATGCTTTCAATTTTAGCACGATATATTATTCACTCACTCATTATGCATTCACTGCAATTTTTGGAAATAACTCTAAATTTGATATAAAATAAAAATGGAAGTTGCCGTTTTACATGTTTTTAACACGTGCTATACATTGTTATAGTATATTAGAAACTTTTTACTTCTTCTTGGACTATCATTATTCTAATTACTCTAGAAAATACAGGATGTCACTTAAAATAATACGCGTTAGTTATACTGGGAGAATATTTTTTTCCGGATTTGATATAGAAAATAAATATTATTTCAAGATGAACGAAACATTGCGGATGAAACTAAATTAAGAAGAATGTTAATGTATACAAATCTTAGGCCAAATTTGTAACCGTATTTCTCTATTAATTTATATCTGATGTCTTAAAATCTCTCGACTGAGTATTTTACATTATAATTTGCTTGAAATAGGTATGATAAATTGTTTTTGATCATCAAGTTACGTGTATAACGCAACTATCAAAGAATTATTAAATCGCGTGCGCAAAATCTATTTTTTTTTGCAGCTTCAAGTGCTCTATTACTCACCTCGATATACGCAATTAAGAATTCCCTCTCAATTTTATAGTCTCATTAAGAATTTATTCACCAACAAACGCGAATTTAAATATCTTGCTATTTTATTATTGTTACAAATAACAAGTAGTATAAATTCTTCTATTATTTAAATGTAGTAGTAGTGACAAATTAGGTTTGCTAATTTGTGTATAAATCGGATATACATAGACGTACCAGTCAAAAAAACGTAAATATAGAAAGGAAAATATCGAAAACTTAGTTTAGATATTATGTGTGATATTGTGTGTATATAGAATATAATAAAATATAATAATATATTTTTTCTTGTGACTAGGATTTCTCCATAGCGGCAAAAGTATATTCTTGTGCCTCACTCACATTGTTCCTCCGACAACTTTTCTTTGCGTCCATATTCGGTCTCTACATGTAGCAATAAAGCACACGTAATTAAAAAAGCGGTATAAAATAACTTAAAATCATTAACCGCACCGAGCGATTATTCGGCAATTGAAATGATTGTTACATAAGCGATATTCAATCGAAGATTAGTCAACAATTTCTCCAAAAGAACTGGGCACACACAATCATAAATTGAATACTGAACATTTAAAATTGTGAATCCTGATTTTCCCTCAGCGCATAATCGTCACGTTCATATAGCTTGATATTATTGCTGTAAATGCGGCGAGTAGTACTTTTAACAATTTAACGGAGCAATGCTGATATCGAGCAATATACGTCGATTAGATCGGTATAAATTCCGCTGATATCAATCTATTTTCACTGCTCGTTCACACGTAGTTGTAGGTTTTGCAGAGAAATGTACAAGAAAGAAACATAAAGGTATTCACACTTTGTTAAATATTGAGGAACATTTTCAGTGCATATTACAATATTTATCTAAAATTAATTCGGCTCTATCTGTATGTTTACTATGGCCGGCACTGTAAAGTATAAAATATGAAAACTATTTCTCCCTATAATCTAAGATTTGTAACTTGTATATAAAAAATTTCGACTTTCCATTTGTTTTCATGTTCATTGACATACGACAATAATGAATTCGCGAATGAAGTATAAAATAGCTAAAGTGATACTCATTTGTATTTTTTATTATGTTCCTCGTTTATCTAAATTGTTTGGATAATGTAAATAGGGCAAATCAAGGAAAAATTTGTATGTCTAATTTTATTCTTCTCTAAAAAATAAAAACAATCTTATGAAATATCTCTCTCGATAATCACGCTCTATTCATTACGTATCGATAACTTCCTCTTCGGAAAATGATTAAGGTGAAATCCGCCCTTATATGCCTTGTTCATAGATAGTGTCTTTATTTTTAATGATATAGTAAAGTGGCTTCTTTCAAATACTTTTCTCTGTGAAAATTTTCACTTCTCTTTGGATATTAAATTTCATGATAATTTACATTACACATTTCATAGAGGCTAGCCCATTAATATCTTCATCGATAATACATTTATCACAGTAGTATGTTATTGTAGCCTTTTTTTAGTTATATTTTCATCTGAAATATCGTCGTGTGCCTCTATTAGTTACGGAGAATAAATATGATAAAGATGTGTAACAGTTTCTTTTCTTTCTGTTAGACTAAATCATGCAATCGGGACTTGTCAACTAACCCGGATTTAGTCGTCCCACTCGTCGTCGTCACTGGTATCACTAGTCGATTCCTCACTTTCACTGTGGATTGCACGAGATCGTTCAGCCAGAGCTCTGGATAACGCGTCGGCTAGACCGCCACGAAGCGTAGGTGCTGTGTTCGATTTCACTTCGTTCGGAACAGGCCTCAATTCGATGCCTTCGCGTATTTGTCGCAGTAAATCGCTTCTTGAATCCTCAACTGGTGCCGGTTTAGTTTCCGACTTGTTAACTTTCTGTAAGATACAAAATATAGACCAAATAAAAAAAAACTTATTAAAGAAATTAATTCTGCTAATCACATTAATCATACTAGTCAAAACTGAGAGTTTGAGCAAAGCAGAATAAGGAAAAGCTTACAAAGAGGTGTGATTTAGCAAGCATCTAAAGCACAAAATAAAGACAAGAAAAGAAAAATTTACTCTCAAAACAGAAATGTGTCTCCACATCGATACATACTCTCAAAGTCGTGCCACTTCTAATAGATTCCATGAGCATTGGCCTGAGATCTGCGACAGAATTCTCATTGTTGTTATTGTTAGTAGCGTTCGTATTGATTGTACTGTCGGTATTGCTCAGATCCGGCAGAGGTGGTGGTGGCGGTGGCGCAGGAACGTTCGAGTTGTTCCTTAAAGGTGGAGCCGGCGGTGGTGGAGGCGGAGGCGGAGGCAGAGTCGGCGCCGAGGTTATAGCAGGTGGAGGTGGTCTCAATGGCAATGTTCTGTGTACTGGCGGAGCAGTGGACGAGACACTGGAAGGTGCACTCGGAGGCAGGCTAGGAGGCACACTCGGTGATGCGGTGAGACGGTTCGGAGGTAATGGTGGAGCGCTGCGCGTCTGATGCTGAAAAAACCAAACGTGTTTTGTTCGCAATGCACAAGAACCGAGAAGAAAAGAAACGTATCACAAAGTTGCTAATGCTAATTAATGCGTATGTCGACAGACGTAACTTACAGGTATCGTACGTGCTGGGACAGGCGGAGGATATTCCTGTCTTTGCGGCAGTGCGGGAGGTTGATTGTTACTCTTCGCATTAGCCAACGGCCGAATATCCTCCTGTACAGCGCTCATACCACCATTTCTTTCGATAAAGTCGTAGATGAATTTCCGAGTGCCTTTGTCTTGGAGCTCGTGTTCCGACACGCCGGCATTGTTGAAGAACTGTTGCAGCTGTGAGTCCACGGAATCGAGTTCCAAGCCCTTGTTATTTACATCCCAGCCTAAGTGCGCCACGTGTCTACAGGAGATTAGATTCAGCATTATTGCCGGCTTGTATGTCAATATGTGCTCAAGTGAGTAAGAGACACGACAAGATAACGCTTAAATTCATACCTGAAATTAGAAGGAAGACTGATATCGTCCTTGGTCAACTTGCGCTTGAGGTCCTGCTCATTCTTCTTCTTCTTTGTTTTGTACATCGAACTGCTCGAGGCGCTTCGGTTAACGCCAACTGTGTTGGGCGCACCATTCAGCAAGTTACTCGAGGAGCCCGATGTAATAGTGAAGGGTAATAAGCTGCTTTGATTTTTCCAAGGCAATGTATTACTCGGCTGCGCTTCCTTCGCTCTCCTCTCCTGCCTTCTTTGACGTTTAGCATTTAATTTGCCAAGAAGTATGTTTCTATAACAAGACAGGTAATTCTCCTTATCATATATATATATATATATTTCTCAATCAATTTTATCCTGCCGTAGCAAGATGCTACCTTAATGTAATAGCCTCAGTCTCGCTTGCGAAATTGAACGCAGCCATACAGTCCTCCGCCTCGAATGTATGAAAATATGACATCGGCGCTTTATAATCCATCGAATTGTAGACTTCATGTTCCCACAGCATTGCTTTCCTTTGCAAGCAATATAATCGCAAAAAGAAACTGCGTCTTGGATTATCTCTTATTAGAGTTATAATACCTGTACTTTTCTTAACCCAATCCCTATGCAAGGGTGGCTCAGTCAAATATAATTGTATAACACCAGCTGCTAAACACTAAAACAGAAAATGAGCAAATTTTAAGAGAGACATATGTAAGGCTCATATTATCAAAACAATAAGAAAAATAAACTTTCTGATTAAGATTATATAAGTATTATCTCTGATAAGCAATCTCACAATAATATTACTGTTTTTTTCTTTTTTATTGTATAAAATAACATATGCTTATATAATGTGAAATAAATAAAATATATGGTTGTATTATTCCGCTCAATTATTCTACCCCAATAGATCGATAATGCTATAACAAGCATCATTTTGATATATTGAAATTTATATTTGATAAATAAAATAATGCTAAGTAACATTGTTAAATTATGAATTTAATTGCAAATGCAGGCTTAAATATATGCAACCAATATGCTATCATGCGATCATATGATATTTCAACTATACTTAGAATAAATCATATACTTCCACAGATTCATTTATGCATGAATTACAAATCGGATAACTACCCTGTATAATTGGTCATAACTAAAAAAAAAAGACTGAAGTTCGCGTCGTTTACTTCGGCGTAAATTTCACCTTGTCCTTCGATCTCGCATTCTTATCACGTCGAATCAACTTTTCAAAATTATACTATCGAACTGTATTTTGTCGAAAATGTATATATCTTGATTCAAGATACGCATCTTGACTTGAACCATGCATTCTTTTCTTCATTCTTTCGTTCACCGTTATTATAAGCTTATTCGTCATCAACAACTGTTATCAAGAATATCTCTGGATAATCAATCCAAAAAAGAACACTGGTATGCATAAGAGCATAGAACTAGAACAGAACTCGGGCGGATACCTCGAGAATTGCTCACACGAAATCATTAGCCAATGTATTAGTGTAGGTCAATGTCGAGACGCTGCTTATCGTCATCGTTATCGTCGTCGCCGTCAATGACCGCACGAGACAAGAGGAGGACGAGGCATCTCACCTGACATCGGTTTCCTATTAGTTGGAAGACCTGCTCGTTTTCCTCCGCTTTCAAGAGGATCGTGCCCCTGTGCTTGTCCGTATTGCCCGACTTCATGTTGTCGCAAGACGATGAGGAGGTTAGGTTAGGTTACCGTACGTGCTGGTCAGCTATCTCCCTAGTACGAGGCCGCTCCTTTTTTCGCACCTAACGCGTTCCCCTCGTCATCGTCATCATCAGCATCATCATTGTGTCACTACATTAGCGCGTCGTGTGGGTCGTGCGTACATGTATCCGTGTGCGCTCGCGTACGTATGTGCGTGCGGGCGTACGTACGTGCGTGCGTACGTCACGTAATTGCATGCACGCGTCACACAAGACCCCCGGCGAGACAGAGGAAGGAATAAATGAGGTCTTCCGATCTCGAACGGATGCACCACCCACTTCCGACCAGCAGCTGCGGCACCGCGCGAGAACGCTTCAGCGAGAAGTACGGAGATCGCGTGGACGAACTCAGCGAACAAACCCGACTCGAGATAACGATGACATTTCCTATCTATCCGGTCCGACGTTCCGCGTTTCTGCGTTTCTTCGTTCGACGCGTCCCATCGTGCGCGCGATTGGTCGGGCGAATCGACGATCGATAGTTATCTATCGACAGACGAACGGACATCGATTATCAACCTTTATCAGTACGATCCGACAGACGGAGCATTTGCTAATCTGCTAATTAATTAAAGAATTATCCTTCCCTGCTGCCTCGTCTCCGAGCAGTCATCGATAATGCATCTCTCCTCGGCGCTCACAACCGCATGTGTGATACGCAACATGCGCGCGGAGTATCGATATCACATAGTTCGGTATCGATGCCGAGGTATCGAGGTGTAATCTGTACGCCGCCGCCGCGAACGCGAACGAAACGCGGAGCGCGTCCGAGACAGCAGCGGTAACAGCAGCGGTAGCAGATGTGAACAGATGCGATATCAGCAGCGGCGGTGATCGGTGTCGTTCCACCTCCGCGCGCGCGCGAAAACGGGATCGTTGACAATGCTGTCGCGACAGTGACAATATCACGGTGATATCGTGGCGGCGGCAGCGGCGACGACGGCGACGGCGACGGCGACGGCGGTGATCGCGGCGAAGGCGGCGGTGGTTTTGCGCGTGTGTTTACCACTCCTGTGGTGTGTCGCGCAACCGAGAGCCTCCTCGGTCTCTCTTCGCGATTGTCCTCCGGCGGCCGCGAGGACAAACAACGAGCCGTGTTTATCGCGGGAAAAACGATGTCAGGATACCGTAAGGTGAACTATTACGAGCTGTGCAGACTGTGTACCAGCAGCGAGGGCAACATGATGAACATATTCCGCGATGAGGGCCGCAGGCGACAGTTGCAGACGAAAATACAGACGTACCTCCCGATACAGGTGAGCATTTCTCCGGGGGAACGCGCATCACTGCCGAGAAGAGCCTTGAGACGTTAGCCGGGCGGCCGGTGTGCGACCGTCGGCGCATGATAACCTCTATCTTGTCGATACAACATGTCGCAAACAATACGAGAGTCCGAGTCCGAGAGTCGGGAATTCTATGATGTGTTTGACAGATTTGCATTGTTCAGGGCGCTACCAGGCGCACCCGGTTTACCGCGCGAGAATTTCTCAGTAGACAATTAGCGAGATACGACAGCGTAATTATATAATTAACCTTTAATTGAATGACTTGTTTCGATTGCGTGACAGGTAGTCACCACAGATTTCTGTCCGTAATAAATATGTGTTGCCCTGTGTTTACCGTAGCGAGATTAGTCTCGATTATTCGGTTACTGTAGAAAAAAGCACTTGAAATTGACAAAGTTGATGTAATGAAGCATAATTTGTTGCATATTTACCTATATATTTATTTATCCTGTTAAAAACAAAGCGACACGGTAGTTTACAGAAATTTATTAGATTGCAAAAATAATGTGAAAACGCGCAATCCTGCCTTTTTCAGATAACAAAGCAGATAAAATCAACTATTTAAACAATATATATAATTGATATAAATTTTGTTAATTTACTTTTATTATATATTGCAAACATATATATCTAAATTGTTTCCACATAAACTTAATTTATATAAACATGATGCTTGGAGAAATTTGTAAAGTTTGAATTTTTCAAGTTAAGTTTTCAATTTATATTTTTTTATGCTTCTAATTAATATATAATTTAAACTACATAAACTACAATTTGATAACATTTGTATTAATTTTAAGGTTATGGAGGAGGATTCGTTACCGAAAATTGTATGCCATGAATGTGTCAAAAAACTGGAAAGCTTCATTGAATTCCGAGAAACTGTGGTTAATGCAGAGGGTATGTTGGAGTCCTATTTCACCTCACTTCGTTTTTCTGAAGATTTTCTGAAGGAAGGAAAAGTATATGTTAAAAATACGGAGAAAGAAAGACCATCCACACCTGAGGATGAAGTTTTAAAGTCAATAGAAAAAGTGCCAACACCAGGAGGAAGTCAAGTAATAAATAATGAGCAACAAATACAACATCAGCAATCAGTTGTAGTTGGCAATATAAATACTTCTAATATACAAATCATCGGTGGAATTCAAGCTAGAGTTCAGCAGTACAAATGTGCTATGCAGGTTTGTAATGAGTAAACAGTACTTTCAGTGTCAAAAGTAATAAATATGTATTATATCTTATATGCTATAAGTAAATTGCTCATCTACACCAAGAATAATAAGATATTTCTTGGGTTTAGATGCAATCAGGCAGTATGACAGCAGCTGTCGTTGAAACTACAGCAGAGGCTCATTACAATTATCAACAGCAGACATCTCAAGTCTCACCGCAACAATCAAACGAAGCACAAAATCAAATTGGCGGCGATCAGCAAAACCAACCTCCTGTGATTCAGCAGCAAACGCAGAACCAAATACAAAATCATAATCAAATTAATCAACAAGTGCAATCACAGAGGCCAATTTCCCAACAGTTGAGCCAACCTGCTCAGTTGCCCCAACAACAAAATCAGGGTCAAGTCAGTCAACAGCAAGACCAATCACAGATATCACAACAGCTCCAACAGTTGCAAAGGCAGCAACATGAATTTGAGAAGCAGCACAGACAACTTCAGCAACTCGAGAAACAACAAACGCAAATCGGGACGCAGCAAGAATTTCCAGTGAAGCAAGAAACACCTGCTGTACATCAAAACAATAATATAGTTCTTAAAACTGAAACAGACATGGAACCGACTCAACAAATACAGAATATACAATCCGAAGTCCAAAAGGATGAATCCCCTGACCCAAATGTACAAACGTATACAGCGGTACAAGCGGCGCCGGAAGTCTTTTTAAACTTGGGCTTCAAGGAAAGTCCAATGACCCCAACAGTTCGAGACGATGAGAAAGATTTTAAAGAGTATGCAAAAGCATCACCAGAGGACGGAATGTCTCGTAATTCGATTGACCAGATCAGAGAATTCCTGCGGCTTAGGTCAGGACCAGATTCATCACCTCTAATTGCTGTAAGTACTCAAGTAGTCTCAAGTAATCAGGCTGCAAGGAACGTTTGTCGCGATTGTGGTAAAAGCTTCTCTTCCTTAAGTCAAATGAACAGTCATAACTGTAATGTTGAGACGCTTATAAATGAACCATCGGACACCGGAAGCAAAGATGAATGCTCACAAACCAATCTGAACCCATTTAATTGTGACATCTGTGGTAAGCCGTTCAAACGGAAAGAACATCTCCTTCAACATCGAAAATTGCACACTGGTGAACGGCCATACGTGTGCACTACATGTGCAAAAGCATTCAGCCGTAAGGAACACTTGGTTAGACATTCAGTATCTCATACCGGACAAAAAATGCACGAATGTGAAATGTGTGGTAAAAGTTTTTCGCGCAAAGATAATCTACATAAACATCGAAAAACGCACGGTGTATCTGGTCCCTATATTTGCGAAACTTGTGGAAAATCATTTGTGGTGAAACATTATTACGTGATGCATGTAACTACACATGCAGCAGCTGCCTCGGACGGTTTAAATTGCCCAGACCCATTGCCGTACAAATGTGACATATGTCACAAAGCATTTTCCGTGAAACAATATCTCACTACGCATAAAATTAGACACAGATCGAAGAATAATAATAGCTCCGTGCAGAACAGTTTAAATGGGCATCAACAACAACAACAGCAGCAGCAGCCGCAGCCGCAGCAGCCGCCTCCGCCGCCGCTGCCGCCGCCGCCGCCACCGCCACCGCCGCCGCCGCCGCAGCAGCAGCAGCAGCAGCAGCAGCAGCAGCAAACGGACGCTGCAAGTAATGTAAACGTAGTAACGAATAATGTTGCCAATGCTGGAAATTTAAATAATAATGGACAATCTAATAATGAGACGACTGTCGAAATGCAGAGCGTTATAGAACGTAATGAGCAAGCCAATGAGTCATTTGCTAACAGTCAGTATCATACTAATATACAGGATTTTCAATGAGATAAGGGGAAGCGTGTCTATTATGTTCTCTTGCCAAATGGTAATAATCATAAGATCGTGGTTGTATAAGCAAGGGAAATTTTATGACGCGCCGAAGTATTTTCTTATATGGTTTTTCTCCCGATTGAATGATTTTTGTACTTTAATATTACAGCAAATAATTAAAGTGTGACTATCTTGGACAAATTAGATATTTTGATGTATAAATCGGGCAGAAAGTAGAGATTTGTTTAATGATTTAAGAACTTATTGAGCACAATGTTGTAAATATCATATGTTATATATAGAATGATTCTTAATTGCACGACAGTACCTCAAAAGATAAAGCTCTTGAAGTGTTGACGTAAAATTAACGATCATCCTGTATTTTGCCAACAAAAAATTACCTGTATGTGAATGCATGCTGTAGTTTCGGAATGGATGGTCACTTGTATTCAACATTTGAAAAATATGTGCTACTAACACACATATGGTTTGTCATAAAAGTAATAGGATAGATCCTTGAAAAGGCAATATGCCAAAACTGAATGTCAAAATTAAATATCAATGCGATTAAGTACGACTTAAACACAATTACACAAACTGTATAAAATTCGCGAGCTCAGACCAATATAATTTTTATTTCAGTAAAATATCCTGATATATATTGGTCTTATCTTTATCTATTATCTTTGTGACAGACCATATATCTATGGAAACATAGTCATAAGATTGTTCCAATTATTGACCAGAATGATTTCGTCAATATGCTTCCATCGATATATTAAATTAATAACAATTGATTATGAAAAACATCCACCAACATGGTATCAAATTTTCAACATGTATGTACCAAGTCCTCATTCGAATAACATCTTTACCATTATCTAAAAAGAAAGAAAGAAAAAAAAACAATTATAACAACTATGTATGAATCCTATATTTGTTAAATCAGTAATTGCAACAATCTGTGACCATTTTGAGAAGACATTTCAGAAACATATGATTTTTATGTATGCTTAGGATACAGAACAAAAACTAAGACCAAAGAAATCTATATATTATGTATAAAATGGATAAATAATTATTAAATAGAAATATATAGATAAAAGAGGGATGGGACCGGAGGTTTGCTAACTTGGCTAACTGTGTTGTGATTCGAGAAATTAGATATATATATATCGTGTAGTATACATTATTAATCTACAAAACGGCTTTTAATTTGCAGTTGTCGATAAAAAATGTGCCATAGCATGGTCTCTGGAAGTGAAAAATATATATGTATAGATATATATATATATATATATATAGTTACATGAATACACATATGATTCATTAGATTTTTAGTATGCTACTGACCAAAAGCAAAGAGAAATTGTGCTAATCGTCGCATTTCTCCAATCGTACTCGCTTACATGTCATATTATGATTAAGTAGTACCTCTTACCCTAATTTATATCTTCGAAATAAACATTTATTTAGCTAATAAGATTATACATAGGGGGCATGTATGGTCTTTATGTGTGAAGGTCATATATATATTATGTAATTTTTAGATTTGGATACTTTCTCTATACAAGCAAAAATTCAAAAATATTTGATATTTAATAGTTATTTTAGTATTATATTTATACATATGTAATGTGAAATGTTCTTCGGAAGTTTATAGGCCATATTCACATATCCACATTTGGCAATATATATCCGATAGGAAGATCGCATTATGTTCTAAGCTAAGCTAAGAATTGTATATGGATATATTTAATGTGGAATGTGAATGTGCGCCCATTTCCAAATTATTGTTATTGGGCGATAAGGTCTAGGTATTAAACATTAATTACTTCTACATTTAGCATTACGGTATAACAATGAAAAATGTATTTTATATAGGATCTGGAAAGATCTATTTTATTGTGAATTTTGTTAGAAAAATGTTAATTCTTCAATGAGTCATTAGTATGTTAGGATTAGTATGTTTTATATATAAAACTGAGATAGTTATCTTTATACATTGACTTTCTTTATTATTTGTTAATACGTTTCTTACTCAAAAGATTTCTTTTATAGCAACTGTACATTTTAACAAAAGAGTACCGAATTTTAAAGATCTTCAACAGTACAAAGAATTAATTTTGTTTAGTGCTTAGATATTTTGTTATAATGCAGTTCTTGTACATATTGAAGCAGAAGTGATGAGTTTAAGACTGTATCTCTATATCACCAGATTTAGGTGTGTGTTGGAAGTATATAGATCTATAATGATGTATATATAATGCGGTCCAGTATATAAGACAAGAAAACTGTTAATATACTGTTTCTAACATGATAATATTTTCTGCGCATGGAAATGCCTGTATTGATTTTAACTCGTACGAATCAGAAATCGTATCCAAAGACACAGCAATTTTATTAGTTTAAACAGAGGAATTATTTTAGATAAGTTGTGCTTATTACGCCAAGTACACATAGTCCATTCATTGACTAAAGACTCAATTGTAAACTCAAATATAAATTTTTATCAACAGCCCCCTGCCTTGTATCAGTATAATAAAAGAACGCAATTTTTCTTAAGAATACAGTAATGTCATTATTTTGGAATATTGAACAATATGTTGTAGCAAGATCTTATTTTGTATTGTGAATACATCCTTGATCCTTGTCTTCCTAGAAATCGAGTTAAAGCTTAAAAACAGCACTCTGTAAGTATTTTTATATATTATTTGTTAATTATATATTATTTATTATTTGTTAAAAAATTCCGTCATAAATTTCTATTCATGTTATACATTCAATACTTATTTTAGTACAGTTCATATTTGAAAACCGGAAGTTGTCGGTAATATGCTGTGTTTACTCGATTATCGGGATACTTTGCTTGATGTACTAGTTCTCACAGAATCGCTGGTCGGTCTATTGGCTCCTGCGAATAAAATATAGCAAGAAATGACACATTACCCAATCAGATTACGTTCTTACGGAAAAACTTCAAGTTGATTGAAAACTGTATGGTTCCTAGCCATGTCGCGTATAGGAGTTTATAATCGAACGTAACGATATCCAAGCACAGTGCGTTCGATCCGGAAGTGCTCAACTTCACATATGAAGACATATACAACGCCAAGTGTACAAAGTTAAAAGAATTGACTTTGACAGGAACACTTTGTGCTAAACGTAAATTTACGAATTCTTACCGAAAAGATCACAAGGTAAGATTTATGATAATTTAAATACTGTACACAGAAATTTACTAGCGAATGTATAATTTTGTGGTTATGTTTTCACGTCGAATACTACTTTTCGTTTACTTCACAATACCTTATGTCTCAAACGTTGTAAGTAGAATCTTGCATGACTATTTGAATCAAACTGTTTGTTTATAGTTATGTTTACATAACATAAAATTCTAGATCTAGTGAAGAAAATGTAACAGCGATTTACAGTCAGTCTCGTACTGCTGTTTGACTTTTGTTTATAATAATAAATCTATAAAATTGCGATATTTTTTCGATAACGATATTTTTATTTACATGATGAAACATCACTCATTAAACCCCTTTTTTGATATGAATATGTAATTTACTTTTTATGCAAATAAGACTAGTTGGACATAAACAAAAACAGGTTAGTACAAGAATAATTCCTTCATGCAGAAAACTGAAAAACCCAAAAGTTTCCATCATTTGTGCATATGGTTGGTAGAAATTTTCTCACTATCTCTAGATTTCAGGCAGAGAAAGTAAGTTGCACTTTTTGCCATTAGAGTGTAAAATAAATATATAAACTCACATTGAAGAGAAAAGAAACAAAGTTTCAGTGCAACACTAGTTTAGTTAAAAAGAATAAACCTAGTGATTATTCAGCAGTCAAGATTAGACCGTGGAGTGCAGTGAACAAAATTTTCTTTGTGCTTTAGTATCATCTCATGTCTCTTTCTCCTTTGTTCCATATAAGAATATCTTTGGTTGATTATATTCAGTTTCAGTAGGCAAATATGCAAAAGGATTTACAATTTCTTCATAATGAAGACTCTTCAATACGTTCAGATATTTGTCATATGTAAATATAATAGTTTTTATTTAAAAAAGAAATCATGTTTGAAAAATATTAAATTTTAAACAAAGGTTTCATCAAGTTTAAAATTATTATTTAAACTTTTTATATAAACCACTTTTTGTTGTATTATCAGCTTGATATTAACAAAATCAATCAAACAATATAATTAAATAGTATTCTTCCTTTATGTATTATAAGTTCTTTAAAGTTGTTTGTGTTTATTTTCACTTATAGGTGCAAGAGGAAATTAAAAATGAAACGGAGCAAGTCCCTTTCTCCTGAACCATCCAGCAGTAGAGATACAAAACGTGTGAGGCTTGAAGAAACTACAGAAATAAATGATATAACATCCTGTCCACATATTCTTGACTTTTCAGATGATGTTTTGCTCAATATATTGAAATACTTGAATCCACAAGATCTCCTGGCAGTTAGTTTGTGAGTTGCATATAAATGCATTATACTTTTTGTATTGCTTTTCTTATTCTATAATTAATTTCTTTACATTATATAGATGTTGTCAGAGATTTGCACAAGTAGCACAAGATAGAACTCTATGGAGAAAAGTTGATTTTCGGTCAAAGCCAATGCTTTTAGATGATTTAAAACAATACATGAAGTTCCTCCAACCTATGACAACAAGTTTGTCAATACGTGGCAATTTATTTTCTGGCAAAGACTCAGCTCTCGCACAAAACTTCTTTAATAAAATAAGGACATTATGCAATCAGCTCAAAGAATTGATTATTGAAGAGTATTACATCAATGGAGATAAGGTATTGCATTATAGAAATCATCTAATATATTTATACCTTAAAGAAGTCTTATAATTAATACTTTGGCTTCCAATTTTAACATATATATTTTTTCTTAAGAAAAATACTTAATCAATTATAATATAATTATTACAGATTCAAGTGACGGACTTCCCACCTACTATTGAAAAGCTTTCGTTAGAAGGTTGCAAAATGAACTATTTGCAGAGTACCAGATCTTATTTTTTTAAAATGGATCTTCACATGCCTAATTTGTCGGTAAATTAATATTTTCTTTTATATTTACAATTATATATATATATATATATATATATCTTATTATGAACAAATTTTGTACATATATATGTTATTACTGTATTTTTTTTTTCTTTATAACTTTTCTATACTTTTTCTCTATTGTGGTAATTTGTGTATTATTGTCAATATTATAAATATTTAATGCTATTTTCAGTGCTTAATTTTGAGTAATTGCCAATGGTTTACACCACATTCCTTACTGGTTATTAGTAAAATACCAAAACTTAAAGAACTCAGACTGAATTCATGTCACCGTCTGGGCGAGTGTCTTGCATATGCTAGTCTAGCGACCAGATTTGGATTTAAAACATTAGAGGTAGAATATTTTTTCATTCATACAATAAATGCCACATATACTTTGCTGATATAAAGGCACTTTATAAGATGCTTTATCTTCCCAGATTTTAGATTTACGGGATACAGCACTTGGTGATAGTGAAGTCGGTTGTTTTAGTAGTACTAAGACTTTAACACACTTATATCTGGAGTGTCCTTACACATTAAGAAATGAGGAATCACCCGAGATTGTACAAGCCGAGATCGTACAACCTGAGATCGTACAACAACGGCAGCAACGACAGGCTTTACAACCTATTTATCGAGATGGCATTTTGGATCAGGTATTTACTAATTTTAAGCACATTACTGACATTCTTCATCCGATTTTTAATATACTTAATATTTTAAAAATAATATGTTCTGTCTCAGTATCTAGTTCCAGTTGATGATGGAATATCTTTCGACAACTACAATCTTCAACGATGTTTGATATCAGACAGAGCAATTTGTGCACTTGGAAGTGATACCTGCGACAGAAGAGTGATAAATAATTATCCACACGGAATGATGATATTAGAAGAAGATAAACGAATATTTAATAATCCAAATCTTAAAACACTAGTCGTTAGGTGAGTCAATTCAGAGAATATCAAGAATCTTAAAAGATTTTAATGAGCAAATAATATATCTAAACTTTTCTTTTTCCTTTTAGAAATTATCCGCGTGTAACGAATTCGAGTCTCATTCATTTAGCCATAAATGCACCAAGTTTGGAATATTTGGATGTAACTGGTACTTCTGTGACAAGGGCTGGTATCTATTGCTTTAAAGCACGAAAACCTAATATTCGGGTCGTTTCATCGTTCGGTGAAGTATAGTTGACACAATTAATAAATTAGAGATTAATGAGTATTTATTATTATTTTCATTAAAGTGGATACATGCTATGCTTCGCAATTAAGATTCATCTGTATGAATTAGTCTTTAAACTAATTCGGAGATTCAAAAATAATTTTGATTCATGAAGTATGTGCAATTAAACAAAGAAGTAAAATTATCTGATGGCATCTGCTTTTTTACAGGGATTCTTTAATAGCATTATTATAAAAGATATAGATAAAAATGTATGAATGATTATAATCTACATTATCATTATATTATTATGATCTACACTATAATTATTACTATGATCTACACTGTGTGTAGATTAATATTTTAATTTAGGCACGATTGCGATCCAAGTATACACGTAAAATGTAGAACATTTAATATACTTATATACGAGATGCGAGTGTAACTTTGTGTAAATATTATATCATTATATATATTTGTTAAATTTTATGTTACTTTTAAGTTTTTACATTATCGTGCAACATGCAAACAAATTGTGTATATTATATATATTAGATTTTTGTGGACAGAAAGAAAGTGGAGAAAAGATATACATACATAATAACGTATAACCAGTATTTAAAATCTTTTTAAATGCAAAAGTAGTACATTAAATGAATTTTTACATCTGCATATTATATTACTATTGGATGAAAGTTGAATGTGTAAACTCATATATAACTTGGACTTTCTGTAAAAAGAATGTTTTGACCTATATTTTTGCAAGCATAATTTTATTACAAATGGAGTATGAAATAATGACTCTGTATGGGCAGGAATGAGAACGAATTCTATCGATTAACGCTTCGATTCTTCTTACAAACTTCATTTTTATTGAAGAAAAACACAAACTTATATAAAATAAATGTCTTTAAAAAAAAACTGACTAACATACCATGGACATCTGTTAACTGAAACAATATAGTATCTGAGGCACTGAGGCATCATATAAGAGAGAATAAAACTGTGTAATATTGTTTGTCTTAACCAAAATAAAATGAACTGTACAGAGTGTTTCATACTTTAGAGATTTCATGATACATGGCCACTAACATATGGTTTACTGCAGTATACTGGAATACATATAAAATTCCAGAGTACTAAAATATATACAGATACTTTGATGGTATTAATTACTAATTCTATGTTATTCTATTACAACAACTTTGTTACCCTACATTACTCTATAACAACATTTATTCTGTAATATATATTTGTTTATACATTAATTTTTTCTATGTCACAACTTCGAGTATAATTATGGCCTTGTTCTACTAGAAACAAATCTGCAATACACATGTCTTTATTAAAAATATTTGCGAGAAATTACTTATATTTGTTTGAATTATTATGGATAAAAGTAATAACAACTACACAACGAACTGTCTATCAGTCAACTGTTAATTTGACCAATATTTAACATAATTGACGTGTTATACTTTAGACAGTTAACCATTTAAGAATGTACGTCTTCAGAAATATTTGCATTGCACGAAAGCATATTTTATATATATGTGCTGTAAGAATATAAATTAAATATTTAAGATTAATATAATTTGGAAAAATATCTAAATCAATTTATTTTCAAGGAGGAAAAATCACTTTTACATAAATGTATCAGTCACGGAATTCGCAATTGCTGCGATAATTTCACAGGGAAACGCAAAACTTCTAACATACTTTCTGAAATACCTAACAGCAAAATGGAATACTGTGATATAAATGATAGCATACGTTTAATTGTCGACTATAAAGAATCATTTATCACAACTATTGGTTGCCTTCTACCAGCAGGTTCAATGTTTGAGAAGTTTAAGGAACGTGGTAGTGCGTTATTTTTGGAGCACGTATTATTCCAAGTAAAATATTTATTCGCAAGGAAAATTGACGATATGTTTATATTATTAATAATATAAAAATATCGTGTATAATCATACACGAAAAGAATAGACTATATGTATATAATATATATTTTTTATTTATTTTTAAATTTTATTCAAGTGTAGAAAAGTAAAAAAGAAATTAATGTAATGATCATTTCTATCTAATTGCGCAATGAACATATCTAAATAAATTATGGTAATAGCAAACAACTCAAAGGAGCGGGCAACAGATTGAAAAAAAGTTACAGGAAATTGGTGGAACATTAATAGCAAACGCGATGCGAGATATATTTGTATTTTATGGGACAGCACCTTCTTGTAATGCTAGCAAACTTGCAGAGCTATTAGTTGATGTTGCTATGAATACTGTTATATGTATGTTATTATTGAAATTAAATTTTTCTTGTTATTTAAAAATAGTCTAAGTAAAATACAAAGAAAAAAATTGTTATTTCAGGTAATAACGACGTTGAATTAGCAAAATGTAGAATACTTAAGCAACTTTGTAAAATAGGATCTAATCCAGAACAAGTTATAATGGATTATCTTCCAAATATTGCATACCAAGATACTGCGCTGTCTAAAAGTGTATTTCCTGAGAGTCGCATAATTAAGTAATTATGAAACATTTGCTATTAATTATAAATTTATAACCATATAATTATACTATTGTGACAAATATGTAAGTCCCTTGTTTTAGTAACATTTATTACCAATTCACATTATTAATATACAGAGATTTTAAAACCGAATATTTAGTGAGCTTTAAAAATCGTATGTTTAATTCATACTTTATGACTATGATTTGTTCTGGTGCAATCACTTTAAATGAGTTACAAAAAATTGCATGCAAATACATTACTGAAAGTACACAGGAGATAAAAACTTCTAGTTGTAAACTGAATTCATTTCCAGGCTTAAAGCAATTACGTTTTTCAGGTAAAAATATAATATACTCTGATACTAGTATATTATATATTATATATTATGAATTATAAATTAACAGGTGCTGAATTACGATTCAGAGATGATGATGAAGAATTAGGATATGTAGCTATAGGATTTGAAGGACCCACTTTTTCTAAATCTGAAGATCGCTATGCTTTTGAAGTAGCTAAAGAGATTATAGGCACATGGGATATGACACATGGTAAGTAAAATATGACAATTATGTTCATGAATGTGAAATTAAAAGTGATACAAATTAAATGCAATTTCTCTACCTTGATTTCATTGCAGGTGGAGCAAATCATAATGCTCCATATCTTGCACACAGTGCATTCAACACAAATATGTGTTATTCGTATAAATCATTTATTCTAGACTATGCTTGCAATAGCATATGGGGTTGTTATTTTGTTTGTAATAAGTTAAAACTTGATGTATGTACATCCTGATACAATCAAATTATCTTTATATTATTCAAACAAGAAAGAAATAAAGGTAATAATACATGGAATATTAATATAGGACATGGTTTCCATGTTGCTGCACGAATGGAGAAGACTGAGTACAACAATTACTGGCATGGAAGTGCAACGTGCTGTAAATAAATGCATGTTTCATGAATTGATGAAACTGAATGATCCAGTGAATCGTTTCTTTGATATAGTCAATTGTCTCTACTTACGTGATTGTTATGAGCCCATGAATGACAGACTCACGGGATATAAAGTATGCTGATAAAATTAATTAATGTAATATACTTCTTTTGGGGATGAAACTATAACTATTATCATTTATAGAAGATTACAACGAATACAATACGGGAAGTTGCCAGTAAATACATACACGACCAGTCCCCTGTAGTCGTAGCACTTGGACGCATCGAAAATTTAACGGATTATAATACTATACAACGTGGAACATACTCATTTTGCTATTAACTCATTTTCGAACACTTCATCGACGGATGATATTTCCACAATAAAAAAAGTTACTATAATTATTGTAATTGATGATAACCTGTCCAGAGAGAAAATTCTGTAACGACCAATGTCAAAATTAAGAAATAAAGCGGCATTTCTAATAGGAGTCTCGCGTAATTATTGGATGATTGCATAAGTTCATGCCCGATTTAAAGATAAACTTCAATAGGATAAATTTAAAAAAATATAGTTTTATTAATTAATTATATAGTCTCCATTCTTCTCTACAATTGTTTTCCAACGATCTACAAGCTTGTCGATTCCATTTTTG
The DNA here is from genome assembly GCF_003227715.2 of Harpegnathos saltator. Classification (NCBI taxonomy): domain Eukaryota; kingdom Metazoa; phylum Arthropoda; class Insecta; order Hymenoptera; family Formicidae; genus Harpegnathos; species Harpegnathos saltator. Next base: position 528,079 of record NW_020230716.1, on the reverse strand, counting down.
AAGGAAGAGCTTGGTTTTTCTTGAAAAAAGTTCGTGAGGTGGTTTTCGACAGCTTTCTCGGACTTAAGATTTTCGCCATTTAAACTATTCTGTAAAGACCGGAACAGATGAAAATCTGAAGGCGTAATATCTGGAGAATATAGTGGGTGCTGGAGAATTTCCTATTGCAACTCCTGCAGTTTTCGCAGCATCTGTTGAGCGACGTGCGGTCTAGCATTGTCGTAGTGGAAGATGATACCTTTCCGATTGGCTAAAACTGGACGTTTTTTTCGAATAGCCGCATGGAATCTAGTGAGTTGCTCACAGTGCTTATCCGCCGTGATTGTTTCGTCGCGTCGGAGTAGCTCGAAGTGAATAATTTCCTTGCGATTCCACCAAACACACAGCAACACTTTCAGTAGATGTAGGCCAGCTTTTGCGACAGGTTTTGCACCTTCAACTGCTTTTTTCCAGGCCCTCTTTCGCTGTGCATTGTTGTACAGAATCCACTTCTCATCGCCTATTACCATTCGATCCAAAAAAGGCTCTTTTTTGTTACGTGCGAGAGAAATGGCCACATTCATGCGGTTCAGCTTATTCCTTTCAGTGTCAAGAGATGCGGCACCCATGCTTGGAAACATATCCAAGCTTTTTCAAATGGCGAAACGCGATCGAATGATCGATTTTCAGCCTCTCAGCAATCTCCTCAGTTGTAATCCTTGGGTTTTCTTCCATTAGGACGCACACAATGTCGTCATCAATGCCAGAAGGCCGTCCAGAGCGGGGTTGATCTTCCAAGTTGAAGTCACCATTTCGAAGTCTGCCAAACCACTTTTTAATTGTCCGGAGAGCAGGAGCAAGGTCCAAATAAAACGCTCTGAATGTTTTTTTGTGCAGTCCTAACACTCACGCCTTTCCGAAATTCGTATAGCATTACATGTCGTAAATATAGCTTTTCGTTCTCCATTTTTCAAAATATCTTTTGCGCCCAAATCGACTTATCTGAACGATGCTAAATGACACAAAACCGCAGACTTCTATAGTATAGCTAGACTGCTAAGGTCCAGTTCCACAACTTGCTTTAAACTCCGTTTGAAGCAAGTTGTGGAACTGAGCCTAACTCCGACTCAATACATGACCCCGAGAAGTATGTACCCAGATAGCCAAACCTGCGCGAGCAGATTTCGAACAAAGCCTGCTATCATAGTTTGATGGCAAATAGGCAACAAATTTAACGCAGAATCTGTTATATCAAATTATGCCGCCAATCTGTGGTCAAATATGCGCCAAATCCTGCTGTCGGATATTTGACGGCAGATTTGTAGCAAAAACCGCGCAAGACTTGCAGTAATTTGACGGCAGATTGGCGGCAGAAACCGAGCAAACTCTGCGCGCAGTCTCTACGCGTAGTTTGGCAGCAGGACTTGCGCGGTTTCTGCCGACAATCTGCTCGCACGGCCTGTCACACAGGTCCTGTCGACAAAACACAAGCCTAATGAGGACACAGATGGCTATGGTTTTGATGTGGAGATCTGATCGAAATTGGCGTCAATCTGCGCGCATTCTACTAGCATTTTGCTTACTGGGTACCGTCCTGGGTACCTATTAGGTGTACAACTTTGCTTCCACCGTTTTTTTTCCGAAATTCGAGGCTTTATTGTAAAAAACTGGTTATACATTTATGATTCAAAGTATTGTCCATCGCTGACCGCTACTTTCTCCCATCTTTCAGGCAGCGTACGAATCCCGCGTTGAAAAAACTGGTCATCTTTTGAAGCGATCCACGAATCGATCCAATTTCTTACTTCTTCATAAGACCGGAAGTGCTGGTCAAGCAGGCCGTGTGCCATTGATCGAAACGAGTGATAGTCAGAGGGAGCAACGTCTGGAGAATACGGCGGGTGGGGTAGGACTTCCCATTTCAACGTTTCCAAGTATGTCTTGACCACTTTCGCAACATGGGGTCGAGCATTGTCATGCTGCAAAATCACTTTGTCGTGTCTCTCGTTGTATTGCGGCCGTTTGTCTTTCAACGTTCGGCTCAAACGCATTAATTGTGTTCGATAACGATCGTCTGTGATTGTTTCAGTCGGTTTTAACAGCTTATAATACACTACGTCAAGCTGGTCCCACTAAATACAGAGCATGACCTTGGAGCCGTGAATATTCGGTTTGGCCGTCAACGTGGAAGCATGGCTGGGATATCCCCATGATTTTCTGCGCTTGGGGTTATCGTAATGAACCCATTTTTCGTCCCCAGTCACAATGCGATGCAGAAATCCCTTCCGTCTTTGCCTTTCAAGCAACTGTTCACAAGCAAACAAACGCCGTTCAACATCTCTCGGTTTCAACTCGTACGGCACCCAATTTCCTTACTTCTGAATCATTCCCATGTCTTTGAGGAGTTTTGAAATTGCTTGTTGAGTCACTCTCAATGATCGTGCCAATTCTTCTTGACTTTGACACGAGTCTTCATTAAGTAATGCCTCCAATTCTGCTTCGAAAACCTTCTCTCTTCCACCGCTATGTCGGTCTTCGACGTGAAAATCACCGTTCTTGAAGCGTTGAAACCACTCACGACACGTTCTTTCACTAATAGCGGCCTCACCATAAGTATTTGAGAGCATTCGATGAGCCTCAGCCGCAGATTTCTTCATATTGAAGCAGAAAATTAAAATCTCCCGCAAATGAGGAGAATTTGGCTCGTAAACTGACCTTTTCAATCGAGAATAATTTTATGATGCGGACACAAATCGACTTATGTTACTATGGGGTTATATTGACAGATGCCCAAGTTTATTGCATGACGTCTATGATCTATTTATTTCGATCACTACTTACCGCTAAAGCCATCTATAGGAAAACGGCGGAAGCAAAGTTGTACACCTAATATTATGGAACTCGTCGGAATCGATTTCGATCGGAATAATTCCGTTTCCCCTAAAAAAGATAATAGAAATCTAGTAAATAACGGAATAAATTCGGTCGGAATCGATTCCGACGAGTTCCATAATAAGTACCCTGGTGTCCGACATTCATCTGGTGTCTGATTGTTTGAATCAAAACACATTTTTTCTAATTGGATGAGCCACATTGCTCATATATCCCCTCTCCTTGTAGACTCCAATTCACGCATGCGCAGATGTTTGATTCCCTTATATAATAAATTTTGCATTACATAACTTTTGTATTACATAATTTTGTACCCTTATGTAATACTTTTTGGGGTTAATTTTGTGCTACAGTATATAAGGGAGTTAGCAGTCTAATTATACTATAGAAGTCTGTGCACAAAACATTCACCTATTTAATGCATGCAACATAACCAAACAACACCGGAGCTCCGCCATGCAGTAAAGCCTGGTCCAGAGTACCTATTATGGAACTCGTCGGAATCGATTCCGATCGAATTTATTTCATTATTTCCTAGATTTCTATTGTCTTTTCTAGGGGAAACGGAATTATTCCGATCGGAATCGATTCCGACGAGTTCCATAATAGGTACCCTGAAAAGGTTACAAACACCCAGTTGCGAGTTGCAAAGAATGGCAACTACTTGTTACAAAGTGTTATTTTCGGTCGTAAGACAGTTGCGGTTGCTAAAAGAGAATTGCCCAACTTTTAATTTCTTAGCGATGGCAACCGGCGATCGTAACTGTCTCTTACAATCGAAAATAACACTTTGTAACTAGTAGTCGCCATCCTTCGCAACTCGCAATTGGATGTTTGCAGCCTATTCTGGACCGGGCTTGAGTTAACGCCATTTATGAAAATCGGACACGACTTATGCAATCATCCAATATTTCTTATGAGAACAAAAGTGTCGCTACATATAGGGAATCCTTAGAAAACGACCTCTCCTATTGGCTATTGAGTGTGCTTTCAAACTTCTCGCGAGGAAAAAAGGCTGCAACTATTGTGTTCGTGAGTGTAGAAGATTCGTCACTAAAACTCTCTAGTAACGATCAATAATCACAGAACTTGAATCACCTAGACTCGAGACATTCAGTGCAAAAGTTACCCAATCGTCGAAATTGAAAATATTTACGATATCGAACGCGTCTTGAATCTTCCTTGTCAAGAGTTTTACCGGTCGGAGGATCATCGCGTGATATTTGGCGATCATAAGCGAAAAGATCGCCGGCGATTTTTCCGTTCGTCATTCCGTTGGTCGTCGATGAAAATCATCCTAGGAGTCGCGGTGCGACAGCTAGACGAAGAGAGTACTGCCAGCGCAACTGATATCACGCTGGACGTACGCGAATACGTCCGCGAGAGATGCCGCCGCATTGCCGTTCGAGGTTTCACGCGACGGCCCTGAGCAGACGAGAGACTGCGAGACGCTTGCATTTATACTGCTCCGTCGACGTTGGTCGCACATTCCCGCGTCAAATTCACCAGCGCAACAGTAGTTGGGACAACAACGACAGCGACAACCTCGTGATCGTCAACGTGCAACGAAACCACCGCCTGATCTCACGCTCACCGTGGCCGACTTCGTGGACTAACCTAGCGGTAGCTCTCTCTCAGGACGAGCCGCGGCGTAGTCGCTATGACAAAAGGTGGCATCACTGGGGATGTGTTGGAAGCACGGACGATGTAGCGCTCATTGATATGACGCCATTTTACTAACCTTTTCCGTGCAGCGCGCACCGCGACCAGCTCCTCTCGTAGGCGCCGAAATACTCCGTGTTCACGCATCGTTACAGTGCATGCGGCCGAAGGCGTCGCAGCTTGTGTACAGCTCTACGTTCTGCGGAAAGTAAGTGTTCGCGATTACGTCCACAAGTCGCAGACCAGAGGCACGAGCGCACGTTCGGCGGACGCGCGGGGCTCGCTCTCCTCGAGTGATCCTTGCGCGCGGCGAACGCTTCCACAGTCCAAGCACGCTCTCGCCATCGTGACATTGTTCGCGCGACTCCACCGCTTCTTCGTGCTTCGTCGTTGAACTTGGTCGAGCGGGGATCGTCGTTTTCACAGGAAAGTGTTGTCCGCGCTGTGAACATTGATATGGTCGCTCGGGTCGTCGTCGTCGGACGGACGTGTGCCTTTGTCGTCGTTCGTCGTCACGTTCGCATTTCGCCAGATCACGAAACGCTTCACAACCGTAATATCGTGCGGTTTCTGAATTCTTTCAGACGTAACAGGTGGCCGTGAGCTTGAGCTTTTTTCATGTGAAGCGCGGCTTCGAGAAATCCCGAGAATAGAAAACACTCGACGACGAAAGCACTCACCGCCACGGCGGGCTATCTACGCATCGCGCGCGCCTGCTCGCGCGTAATTGTGTTTGCGAAACCAACGGTCTCGGTATCAGTGTTTGCAACGTGTGATCTTTAGCGCGATCATGTCGGCGGCGGTGCTTCTGTTTCCGCACTGACTACGTCGTTCCTCACCGGCAAATTTTCGACCACGGTTTTCTTTCAAAATCGGCCGTCGTGTCGCGCTTAGGCTCTAACGAAATTCTTCTCTGTGTGATCAAAGTGAACATCATTCATCGTGCGTATACTTTTGTGTTCGAGTATGAAGTTATAATCCCATCAATGAATGTACCTTTGCACGAATGATTTATTTATGTAACGTATGCGCATCGTATATTTACATGCACATAATATTAGCATATGCGATGTACATGTGAGAGTAATGGTCAATACTGCATTTCAGGTAACGTACTGTAGCAGTCTGTACTATTATGGAAGATGAGGATGGGGAAAGTAGAAGTACGGATATGTGGCCTATCTTGGGAGAGCGAGTCTGTGAACCCAAATTGGGCAATTCATTGAAACATTCCAATGATGGTGAAGGTTATACGGATGGAGTCGGAGATGACAAGCAGTTGCAGGGACACTACAGTCCAGTTGTAACAAAGGATTCATCAAGTACGAGTAAGAGTACCAGTACAGGGCCAAGACTCACATTCAAGGGTTTCAAGAAGCGCTTCTTAGCCGAAGCACGGGAACTCCACAGTGCAGTGTTGAGGAACAGTGCACTAGAACAGCAACAGTTACCGCGCTCTAATGCCTCGACGAAAAGTGGTGGCAAGGAGAGGCGGGCAGAGGGAAAGCATAAGATAACCGAGTATTTGGGCCTTCAGCCTTCCTCGCGGCACAAGTGCTCCAAGTGCCACGGCTGGCTAAATTGTGGTCCTAATTCGAAGCAGAATCTCTGTGTGTGCAGTCCCAGCATGACGCCGATGCCCAGCACCTCCGAGTCGGCGTCGTTGCCACACGCTTCCAGCAACTTCAAGATCACGAGAAAGGTGTACCTTTGCGCGGCATGCGGCACATACTTTGAAAATTGGAACTTGTTTCTTCATATGAGAGACATACACAAGCGGCACATATGCCTTTTTTGCTTGGGCATGTTCGGCCAGGCGGAGAGGCTGCTGCATCACTTGTCGAAGAAGCACAATGTTCCCGACCTAGAATTCGCCTCGGAGGACGAGTTCTACAGCGTTTTCAAGGGATCGTGTTACTTGGTGTGCTGCAGCTGTGAGAGGATCTTCTCGGAGACCGACAATTTTTACAATCACTTCTGTTCACCGACCTTCAAGCAGGATGCGACTGCCGGCATGTCGGTGTGCACTCTGTGCAGGCAAACTGGCACGCACGCGAGTACCTGTAATTTCGCACTATCGTCAGACGCGGACAGAGGATCGTATACCCCGAGCACACCGGTACCGACCGCCACTGATTCGACGCGCGTGGAAGATTCGTCGCCAGCGGCTGCTGTCCCATCAGCGGAGAAAATCCTGAATCTCGGTGGCAAAGGGCTGCCGAGAAAAGCAGTGAAGAACAATAGGAGCAAACTCGGTGCGGAATTAATACAGAATTCGCACCAGCTCAAGTTAAATGCGCTGACGAGAAAGTTCGGCGCGAGGGGACGATGCAACAAGAGCCAATCGCTCTGCGAGTCCGACATGCCCAAGGAGGTCGTCAACAACCTAACCAGAGACACGGTCTCTGAAACAATAATGGAGGTATCTAGGTACACGGGCAGCTCGTCCGACGAGAACGACGAGAACGACGAACAGGCGATGAACAAAGACGTCAGTCGAGACAAGGGGTCGGACGAGAAGTCCCCGGCGCAGAATCACCAGCTCGACTGCAATGAGCCTTACGACAGCGTGACGGAGACCATCATGGAGGTATCTCGCTGCACGAGCGACACCGACGAGGAGGATACGACTCCGAGGGAGCTTCCTCCGACGTACACTCCGGACACGCGTTCGGTGCATGCGACCGAGAAGACTAATGACGACGAGATGAATATAAGCGATGGAAGCGATGCTGATTCGACGCATCAATTGGCCAACTCGAGCGCGCCTAGTCCGGTGCGCTGGGAATCCGAAGAAACTGCTGTGACGGCAGACACGAAGACGAATGTCGCTTCGTATGAGCTCGAGGCGGAGTCTGAACTTCGGCCGTACGAGAGTCCGCAAAACGCACGGAGTCAGAGTCCTGTCAATCGATCTTTATTCAGCCCTCGTCACGAGTCGCATACGTCGGAGCCGCAAGCCAAAGAGAGAGAAAGCTCGAGGGACGACTTTAGCAAGGAAGATCCAGAAAAAGAGAAGCCTGCGGCGACGAGCGTCGGCGAATCTCAGTTGTCGGTCTCGTTCAACGCCGTACCTTCTTCCGACAGGAGTCTGGTTATCAAGATCTGCACCAACAGGAACTCGCAATTCAGCGTCACCAGCTCAACTGCCGTGAGCCGGGGTTCCGAGGAGAACAATAATGCGGAGGGCTCCACTACATCAAAGGAGAAGCTCGCGAACGGCTCAGACAGGGAGAAGGACGTTGTAGGCGATGACCAAACGAACGATCTGGACGACAGCGATTCCGACAGTGACAAACTCGCGGTGGTAGACAGCAATCCGGAGGAGGATGATGAAGGTGAAGAAGGAGAAGAAGCCGAAGAGGCCGACGAAGTCGAAGACAAATGCGACGATACAATACAGATCGGTAGTCAAGAACACAGCGGAGACATCGGGAGTGGAATATTCGACGTGACGGAGACCGACGTACTGAGCGGCGACGCGACAGAGAAGCTCGACAACAACGGGACTGAGGGGACTGACGGTGCGAAAGTAACGAACGACCACGACACGAGCAACGACGACGGCATAGCGTTAGCCGGGGAAGACGCACCTTGTATGGACTTGAACGTCGACGGGACTCTGGACAGCATAGAATTGGACGAACTGCTGAAGCGCTGCATCGAGGCAGCCAGTCCGATCTGCGTGTATTGCAACCACGCGCGCTGCATAGCTGTGAACGGCAAGCAACTGGGCCTGCATATGTTGGCGGAGCACAAGTTTCAACCGCAGCATCCCGCGATAATCATCCACGCGGAGCAGTTCACCGCGCGGGTGAAGCGTTCCTTGGACGAGCTCGAACCACGTTACTTCAATCTCAACACGTACGACAGCGTGAAGGGCACATATAATGTGCCGCAGGTGAGGATGTATGAGTGTTTCCATTGCAGATTCCACTCGCCGATCCACAAGGAGCTGTATTTGCACAACCGGAAGATGCATCAGAAGACTATCCTGATTTGCATCATGTGCAAGTCGACCTTCTACAGTTACAGCGAGCTCCTATGCCACCTGTGTCCAGGCGTTTACTCGCCTAATATGAATCTTCGCTATCGATGCTGCTTATGCTCAGTGAACAGCCTGCCGTCGTCGTTCCGGCTGATGGTGCACCTGCGCAAGCAACACCACGCCTGCGACGTCTGTCTGGAGTCTACCGGCAATCAGCAGCGGCTGTCGAATCATGTGTGGAAGCACAAACTCCATCACCTGTGCTACCGCTGCGGCATCGCGTATCGCAACAAACCGGACATCACTAAGCATCTGTTCTGGAAGCACGGTACCGAGAGCGTTCTCTGTAGGAAGTGTGTGCAGAAGAAGTGGCCGTACATCTATCACTTCTGCATACCGCCCGCTGAGTTCAAGTGCGACGAATGTGAATGCAAATTCAAGCGCGCGGTCGCCCTCAAGGTACACAAGAGGCTGCACTCCACAAACCTGCCATACGGTTGCGACGAGTGCTCGGAACGTTTTATATCGCGCAAGCTCTTAGCCAAGCACCAAGCGAGTCACAGGGAGCCCGAGCCGCAAGACGTCGACGTGAACGTTACGGACGTGGATGATCGTCCGCCAACGGACAGATTGGATGAGAAATCGGACAAGGACAAAACTCAAACGGGGAACGAAGGCGCGAGCGCGGGAGCGGCGCTGGAGAGCGTCAAAGACGCGAAAGAGGCTGTGAAGAGGGTGGTAGACGTTTACGACCTGCCACCGCTCAATCTATCGTCTGAGAGTGACACGGACAATGAGGAGGAGAAGGTTAGCGCCGCGGAAAAGTCAGCGGAAAAGGAGAAAATTGCAACAGAGAACGAGAAGACCGAGAAGAGCGGGGAAACGGTCGAGGAGGTGGCTGTTGATGGCAATGCCGCGCTGGTCAACGATATTGTTGACGTAGAGCGGAACGAGGAAGAGAAGAAACAGGAGGAACGCATCATGGACGGTATATGGGACAATTTCAAGACATACGCTGCGAGTCTGGAAATGAAGGATTCCACCCAGAGCTTCGCGTTAAAGGAGAATTCGCCTGAACCGGATCCGGCGTACCTCAAGAGCATCGTCTTGGCCGATCACGATTATTGCGTCGTGTGGTCCAACAACGGGGACCAAGTGGCGACTTCCAAGGAAGACGACGGGAAGGAGGAACAGGATGACGTCAAGTCTCGCAAGAGCCCGTCGCCTGGCGGCAGCCCGAGCCACAATGCCAGCTGTGAGAGCGATGCGACCAAGCGCGCGAAGGTAAAGTCTCCCAAGAAGAAGAAGCGCAGCGGTAGCACGTCGTCCAGCGACTCGTCGAGCGACACCGATTCCAGCAGCTGTTCTTGCGGCACTAATTGCAGCTGCAGCAGCTCCTCGTCCGGCAGCTCGTCCAGTTCCAGCAGTAGCTCTGACTCCGACAGTTCGACGTCCGAGAGCTCGCCCAAGAAGCAATCCAGTCGTCGTGAACGCGGCAAGAAGGAGAAGGAAAATGCCCGGGAGAACAAATCGGACTCGGTCGAGCCGGAGAACAACAAACCGGAAGAGGTCGCAATAGAGAACGGTATCGTGACGGTGGACGACGTGGTAACGAATGAGCCGGCCTTACCGTTGATGCGGGAGTCCGACCTGGAGACCGATGAGACCGTGACGGACGAGGACTTCTACGACGAGCACCCGCAGCAGCTCGCTAATACGAAACGCAATCAACTGATGCTGTTGGCCACCGTCTCGACGTCAGTGGAGCAATGCTCCACGCAGCTGAACAACGGTGTTGCAGAAGTCACAGCAGAGAGCACGACGTTGCACAAGCCGATCACGATGGCTGTCGAGGAGCGGCCACAGCAGAAGAGGAAGACGAAGACGAAAAAACGACGAAAAGGCGAGAGAACTAATAAGCGCAACACCACCGCCGCCGCCACCACGAGTACCATGGAGTCGATTAAATTGAACATTCCTAAAGCGTACTACCAGAAGAACCCAGCTTTCGCCGCGTCCTCGCCAGCGATGTTGCCGACGTTGAATCCGAGCAGGTCTTCGACACCGAATCTACCAGTGTGTAATGATCTTCACGGTGTCGGTGGTGCCCTTAGTGGCGGTACCAGCAGCAGTACGATGGAGATGCTGCAGACACCAGTGGTAGGTGGCGTCACTGCACCGATGTATCCGAGTATGCAGAACGTAGGTGGCAACGGCTCGGAGACGGAGAACAAGAGGTCCTCTAAGAGGAAACGCGTGCCGAAGCGCTTCTACGGTGACTCGAGCGACGACGAGCCACAGGAGAAGCAGCAGGTAGCGCACAAGTGGACGCGGAAGACCGCTGAGACCGTCGTGCCGGCTTTCGCGCCACCACCGGTGCCGGTAGCTGCACCGCTCTCGATGACGACTTCCACACCAATGGCGAACCCAAAATCGATGCCGCCTTCGAGATTATCGTTTGGCGGTAAAATGACACAGCAAGCGTACAGGCCCGGTCAGATGGAAAGCCAGCAGCAGGCGTTACCGGTCACACTGGCGTCTGCTACTGAGTCCGAGGGTGCCGCGGAGACGAGTAGCGACAGCAGTGAGTCTGAGACGGAGGTGGACGATTCCGTGAGTCACAGGAGGACCTATAACGACCTGCCGCCGGCTAGCGAGACAGCACCAGCTGCTACCGAACGACCGGTCAAGATCTACTGCTATTGTCGATGTCCGTACGACGAGGTGTCGGAGATGATAGCCTGCGACGGCGAGGACTGTCGTATCGAGTGGTTCCACTTCGAGTGTGTCGGTATAATGGTGCCGCCCAAGGGCAAGTGGTACTGCCCGGACTGTCGGAGGAAGCACAATATCACACAGAACAATGACGAGTACTGCGATTGATAGTTTTGTTGGGCGCGAGCGCGCGAGCCGATGATGATGGCGTTGTTGGTGATGATGATCGTGGTCTTGGGTCTAATCACTAACCACTCTGTGTTACCAAATTCGACCGATCGGAGTTGCTCTTCGAGACATATTGCTAGCGAGTTGTTTCCCTTCTTTGTTTCCTTTCTTTCTTTCTTTCTTTTTTTTTTCTTTTTTTTTAAGCGAAGAGAGACGCTCTGTACCGTTCCATCGTTGATATTTTTCTTAAGTCTCATGCAGGAGAGAAAGAGAGAGTGTGTATGTGTGTGTGTATGCGCACGCGCGTGTATATGTATGCGGTTTGTATATATTTGTAAATATGTCCTAGAATTTTTAAGAATGAAATCAGTTTTTTGTGTACATTTCTTTGTACTTCTTGCAACACAGCGCCATGTATAAATACGTCGCGTAGGTAGATGAAATAGATAGGTAGGTAGAAGTAAATAGATCAGGTACGTGAAAGTCGTACGTGAGAGCCTAGCTTCGCGAGGGCAGGGCTGTGTTTTACGATTTGGAATATTCATCAGTACGTTACTGATTGCGATCATGATTGTTCGCGCTCGAGCAATCTCGCATATTTCTTTATCAACCTAAAAAAAAAAGGAAAACAGCACGAAAGTGTCTAATAAATCCGGTTCTACTTCCTCGAACCGCGGACACAGTCTTGTCGTTTCTTTTTTTCTTTTTTATCACTATTAAACTATTTTTATCACTATTAAACTATTCTAAATTTTTAAATCGTAGACTCGTTAAGTTTGCACCACGTTCTCTACTTGACTAGTGGTTTTCTTTAGTGAGACGTTGTTTTGGACCATCAATTTTGAACGCTTCCTTAAATCGATGTACCTTTTGAGGGGCGAATCTTTTCTTTCTTCTAGTCTGTATCTCATATTGTCGAAGATAAGATGATATTCTTTCAGCAATTGCAAACAGCCCTTTGACTAACGGACAATTCTGTGCCACATTGAAAATCCGAGCAATAGTGTAATAGTTCATAGCCGCCGTGACTAATTTTTCTTATAACGTATCAGCAATGAAAAAGTTCCAAGTAAATTGGTAAGAAGATGAGCAAATATTTGAATATTAATATCAATATCAATTATAATCAATTGATAAAACGATCTCGTATATATAGGTATATGTATGTACATGAATACGTACGAATATATCTATATGTACATTGATATCAACGCGCGGCAGTCACAAGTTACAGGAACAGCGTATTTAAAATTTAACAAATATCCATCGAGCAGTATTACGGAGACGAGGATGTAAGAAATGCGATCCGTCGTACTCTTACATCTTATTCATTCGAATTTCGTTGTACCATTCTTTATATCTTTTTACATTAATTAAAAGAATGGACAACGAACGAACACGAACGTCAACGGCATTTTCGCCCTAGCGTTTCTTCCTATCGCTTCTCTTAATCTTAATCTAAACTCCAAAGGAAAAACTCTCGAAGTTTGTTATTATTTTTATTTCTGTAAATTGCTTGCGTTCATAATGCAGCTCGTTACAACGGTACGACACAGCTATAAACGACGCCTCTTAGAGTACCGATACTACAAAGTAACTGTCACGCTGATTCCTCAATTGTCAGCCCTATAGTTTCCTCCCTCTGGCAATTCAACACCCATGATGTCCATGAAATCTTTGTAAGATATTCTCTGTATCATAACGTAAACAATACATTACTCTCGGGAAGCCTAACAACGAGTTTCCTATTTATTCTACATTTACACCCTCTATCGTGTAGTATTTTCAAATCAAATTGCGCGAGTGGTTAGTTACCGATGGAAGAAAATTAAAGTCGAATAACGTAGATCTCCGCAACGAACTCAGTGGGTCAATTTCGGTTATTTTGTCATTGAATGACGCAAGTAGTTTGAGATATGTATATGCTTCTTGGAAAGACAACGGTTCACCTGTAACAGGGAAAATAAACTGAAAATATGTTTCATTGGTTGCTACAAGCGAAGATTGAATCGTCTACTAAAATGTTTGAACTTTTGTTCTTTTAGATTGTGCGGTTTGTTCATAAGATCATTTACTTTCTTCATTAACATACAACTGAATTAAAAAAAATTAACAAATTCTATACACTGTTATACAGAATAAAGATTAAAAAGGCGTATATAAGACTAAATGTCAGTCATATTAGTTTACATCTAATGGTTTAAAGTTGGATTTGTAGCATCTTCAGTAAAGTTTATTATTAATTAAAAGTTTATTATTAATAAGTAATATACACGTACCGACAAGTTTCTGATCTTCAAAAGAAACTTTCGATGTTATTCTACCAAATAATATATCTACAAATTGCTCTCGTGTTAAAGAAGATTCCTCTACGTTGACGGAATCCTCTTCTGTGAAAGTAGAAAAAATCTCCTTCATATGGTCTATGGTGAGTCCGAATGCTGGTCGATGATTCACATAGAGTCGTACAAATTCCTCAAACGTGACTGCTTCATGGAGTTTACCGGTTTCAGCGTAATATTTGTAGCATATTTCTTTCATAATGTTCTCTATCTGGAAAGTAGATTTGTATTAGCAAACTGGCGATCAATAAAAAAATTTATTCTTATTTATCTCTTTATTATAATTACGATCTAGATTTCTGGAACATCTTGTACAACAATAACACTCAGCTCTTACCTCTTTGTTGCTGGGATAATATCCGATAGCTCGCATAAGATTTGGAATCTTCTCGACGGTCACAGTATCAGTAATAACTCTAGCAACGGTTGTATTTTCTCCTTGATGCAATATCTGAGCATAATAAAACAAATCTTTCATCTCACTCATCAGCCAACCTTTTTTCCCACCTTCAATGAGGCAATAGAAAGGCGAGATTCCTCGTCCGCCTAATTGCGCCATTGTGTTAATAGATCTGGAAAAAAATACTTTCTTAATAACATGACTCAACATTACAAGCAAGACCATGATATTAGAAAAGCGACAGATTATGCGTGACTTATTTCTATTCAATACAAGCATAAATGTTGAAACAAATAAATTTTTTCTTTATTGATAAAATCGGTTTATGAAAAATGGGGGTCATACTTTATTAGATGTAAATTATTAAAAATATAAAATATCTGGTTTTTTTGACATTCCGAAATTTAATATAGTTGTAACGCGACATTCAAACGCTTTATTAGGATATTCTTACTTGAGATTGATTTCCCACATTAAGACACACGAATCGTTATGGCCTATGGTAAACATGATTTCCTTATTGCTACTGACGGAAATATCCACTATCTGCAAGGGAAAACGGAATGTTCATAAGTGCATATGAACCATTTCGTAAAAGAGAATGTTCTATAAATCTATAATGTCTAACTTTTTGCGAATGACCGGTCATACTGTGAATCTTATAAGGATTGCCGTCCAAAGGTAGAAGCTGAAGACCGATTTCCTTATCGGTCGCAAATACCATGTAGCCTTTATCGTCCACTAGTTTGTCTGTTACGACCTATCGACGTTGCAGTGATTTCGATATAGCGTATATTGAAATAATATACTAGCTAAATAAATATCAGAACAAATTTCGATGCATCCTATATATTTGCCTCAATATATAAAGATCTGATCACGTTACTTGAAAACGTTGTACTGGTTTTCCTATTGTTGGCCCTAAGTAAGTACCACGAATCATTTTAGTAACGTCATCGAAGATCTTGTACTTATACTGCAATCACAAATATATGGCATTACGTCTTGCTTGCAAATTCCAGACGAATGAGATAGCGAATTACCTCAGAGTTTGAGATCATAAGGAAGTTTTCATTGCCACACTTGGGATACCACGCTAAACAAAGAGGAGTAGCAGAATGTTCGATTCGCTCGATGTGCAAAATTTTAAGTCCTGGTTCTGGATATGGTCCGCTGTAATCGAATCATACATATAATTCAGATTATACGAGAATAATAATCATCTTGAATAGTTAGACAAATCATTTTAAACTCTAAATCATTTAACTAAACCAATTAAATAATTGCCGTGAGCAATACGTGCAATTCACCTGTGTTCGAGATCATATTCGACAAGTTCTTGATCCTCTCCCAAGGAAAAAAACCGAGGCACTTTATAATCAGACACATGGACTGGACTAAAAAGTATATCCCTAATGGATAAATAATGTGAGTGATATTTTCCTATCAAGTTCCATGTACCATGATCGTCTGAGGAGAAGATATTATTTCTCTTAAATACCACTACTGTCTGCGCATTGTCCTGAAAAATTAATTCCTTGTTAAGTGTTTGGAAGCAATCTAGAATTTGAAAATTTTATTATGCTTCTTTGTAAAAGATACTTCAAAATATGAAAAAATAAAATTGGTAAAAATAATTCTCTCTGAAAAAGTCTTTTTTTTTTCAAGAATATGCTAATAAGTTTATCTATAATTTCCACAGAATTATTTTACAGTAATTTCCATCGAATTTTCTTTACAGCGTAAGCCATATATTCGGCACACTGCGTGAAGGTGATTTTATTAATAGCCGCCGCAGAATGTTTGTACGATATTTCATTCAATAGATCCAGGGTAATATGATGCAGAACCCAAAGTGACCCGTTTTCCAAACCGCATACCAACATATCGCCTAAAAGAGATAAATATTTTTTCACGTGATTTCTTTTTATTTTACCTCATTTTGGTAAAAACAACACCAGATCGTTGGCAAGAATTTGATTTACATCTTGGTGAGAATTTAAGAGCTGTAACGGCTTTCAGAGATTCATCATTTTGCGGGCAGGTAACATAAGCAATGTTTTCACTCATTATCTGTTTCTCGAGAATCGATTGAAGGTCTAAAGTACTTCTGAACGTCGTCAGGACGAGTTTTTCATGATTGTACAAGTACACAGTGCCCTCTGCGTCCCCCACAATGACGTAATTGCTATAGTTGAAGGTTTACTATCACATATTTTACAAAAAAATTGTGACAATTAAGAAGAGAAAGTTTAACAGAAATTCATTTCCACTTGCACATTGCATGTAAAGCATGTCATTCTTTACGAAAGATTATTACTGAATATTTTTTAATTAGTTCACTTTTCTGGATGAGTATCCAAGCTGGTTGCGGCCACAACCGAATGACGCAACACAGGATGACACTTTTGCTTAAAAATGTCTATCGATACAATTACTCCCATAAAAGAACCTGAAATGAGAAAATAAAGATATTATTGATTTACTTTTATTACACAAGTAAAACATTGCAAAATAATTGTTTTACATGCAAGGAATTTTCGGACATTAAACGGCGAGCATTGTAGAGTAGCATCCGTCGGTAAATGATTAGACTTTGCAGGTATTGAAACTTGCAAATCGGATCGAAGATCGAAGCTTATCCATCGAATAGAGTCGAGATCGCAATTTTCGTACCAATACAAAAGTTTCAATTGATAATCGTAGAAAGCGACACGACCGTCCGAATTCCCCGTAACGAGCATGCTGCAATATTAACAAAATAATTTATTGTAGTATATAAAATTTAATACACATACTTCCATCAGGTTATAAATGGTACCTCTGGTTATCGATAATAACAGTGATATTGCATTTCTGTAAATTAACAGTCTTGATATGTTTCTTTTTTTTCTTCTTTCTATAATTAGAATTATTAGCCTCGCGTTCTTCCTCGGGAGAGACATTGCCCCACACTAAAATACATCCTAGAACAATTAACGTCGAATTGTAACGTCGGACGAAAATTTTCTAAAATTAATAACAGCACTATAATTATCGAAAATTAAATGGTACCGTTTGCAGTCGCTGTGAATACTTGCTGTATCTTCGAAACATAGCAAGACCCATTAAAGATTCCAATACGTTGAAGTTTTGTCGCAATTTTCGGGCAATCGTAGCTCAAAGCATCACCGTCCTTGATTGTAAAATTCGAAAAAAAATATAGAAATAAAATATCATCGATATTGAAATAATTATCTTATCCTCAAAATTGTACGAAAATACGTTCCTTTCATTGCAACTACTGAAGGGACTTATGAAAGTATTCAATTACAAAATTTTACCAACCCAAGTTAGGAACAGAACGTGATAATCGGTCGTCAATGCAAATTGTTCCGGATATTCGTCGTTAAAAGTTACTTCCTTGACGCGTTCGGACATTGTATCAATCAACGAGACCGACGCTGGAAATTTGACATTTATTAATAATGATAAAAATGTAAGCTGTAAATGAGACAGTTAATATCGTATTTTATAATAGAGATTAACAAATGTATAAATAAGCAGGTCGAAAGGACGAACCGTTTGGTTGATCCTTGCTGTAAGTCCACAACCAGAAATACACATTCTGGCACTTTTCGCTGCCGACGGTGACGATGTACTTGGCGTTCGGACTGATACGAGCAGCCGTCATGCCTTCGCTGCCGTGCGGCTTAAATAGAGTGCAAACGGGAACTCTGCGTATTTCAACGATTGCATTAAATATTTCAAATCGGAACAATACATCAGCCGAGTCTTAAGTACGATCGGTATTGTGTGATTTTCGCAGTAATCTTTTGAGAAATATTTGCCTTTCCTCCGTATTCCAAACTACCACCACGCAATTGTCCTCGAAGTCGGCTGTCAACAACCACTTGCCATCGCGCGTAGTCGATAAGGTTTTCACTGCATTTTGCTAAATAACAAAGCAAAAACCTCTTTCATTAATACCGACAAAAAACGGCGCGGAAATAACACATTTCGCCGCAAAACTATACGTATACCGACGTGGCCTTGAAGCGGCGATACTGTCTTAGAGCTGTAATCATACATCATGACCACATGTGAGCAGGCGTATGCTAATAACGTGCGATTGTCCGTAGTGAGATTTATCATCGGCACTCCCGGATTAATCCCGAAAGACCACCGTAATTTCTGAGGAAACATAACGATTTATAATAGTGAGAACAATGTATCAGTACGTTATGTATTTTGTTCGTTCACTTACGAACGGATAAAGATCATGTTTCGCTGTTTGTTGGTATTTTTTCTTCACATCTGCATCAATATTTTCGATATCTTCCTTGGCGTCCGCATCGGGGACAGACGAAGCCGTAGTCGTACACATCGTTATTTCACGTCAAACCTGATTGTAAATTTAACGGTGAAACTGATGAAGAATTTGGACTTGCGCTCGGTCTTTGTTTTTATTTGAATATAAATGACAAGGAATCTTTTTTACCTTTTTCAAGAGTGTATGATACAGAATATAATGATTAGGGATAAGATTAGTGGATACCTGCAGAGATAAAATCGAGGTGGATTCAACGATTCCCGCTTATTGACATCAATGATAACAGAGGATGTCTGTTCTTATTCGTAGAGAAAAGCGACAGGCACATACCATAAATGTGATCTTTTTGTCTTTTAACATTTTATTATAGTATTCATTCAAATTTAACATTTTATTATAGCACGTATTAACATTCTAGCGAATAATAAATTATCACATATTGTATATATTACTAGATATTATGCGTTGTTTTTTATTATATATATTTTTGAAAAAATGTGTACAAAAAATCACTGTTAATGCGGCGTTGCTCGTTTTCTTTTTAGATCTCTTCGCTGTCCATCACGTGCAATATTAAGTGTTGTTTTTACCACTGTCGTACATATAGTGATATGAAAAGCTATCTCGTCCAGAGGGAATTGAAAGTCTACAGCTGTCGTTTGCTTTAGAATTACGAGCTGCGCTATTTCCTAATAAACAATGCGTAGACCGATGAATGTAATCGAAAAAAAGTATGACGATATTCCGCATGTATCAGTCTAACTGCAGCAGCTCTGCGGTTTCGGATCCAAACCCGAACGCTTGGTAATGAACAAGCGTGTGAACTCCTCCGCGGTAGTTGGATGAATTCCGACGGTGGACTTCAGTTTTGGGAATGTTAAACCACACCTGAGAAAGTGTTTAATTTACTTGGAAGTTCAGTAATTTCAAATCACTTGTTTGAGAATATTTTTAAATTATTTTAAATCAAAAGGATCGAATATATTAGGTGCGCAAATAAGTTTGGTGTCTTTTTTGAGGAAATTAAATATTCAAATACACGAATAATATATCAATCAACAAAATAGTCTCTATAAAAAAGAAGTCTTATATGTCACAGTATATTTCCCAAAATTATGAACAGCATTTTCGTAGCTTCATTTATTTTTTATTTTATTGAAAAATGAAAAAATACAATGTCAAATATGTTCTTTGCTGTACACCATTGTGTTTGATACTACTTTTGAAGTTATGTTGTTCGCATTACCAAGCTATATAACTCATTTTAAACTTTAAGATTGGCACTTCAAAATCCACCAAGCGACATGAAAATATCTGAATTTAAACCAGAATTATGACTCATCAAACATAGAAGCATCGAACTTATTTGCGCACTTAATACTTTACTATATTATAATACCATGAAATATTATTCTTTGAAAATACAAATACAAGTCTACATTTTGAAGCAATTAGCGCATGAAGTTGAAACTAAGACACTTACTTAACCGCAGCTGAAAATCCTTGAATCACTTCACCAGCGTTTGGTCCGACAAAGTGCATCCCGAGGACTTTCTGGTCACCGTTTCTAAGTGCAATGACTTTTACATAACAATGACTGACGTCCTTCTGCGGTACAAAGAATTCCGTTGGTTTATAATAAGCGTGATAAACCTCTATCTCTTCCTCTCCGTAATGCGCAACCGCCGCTTCCTCGCTCAATCCGACACATCCGTATTCCAGGGGACTGAACACCGTGGTCGCCACGTTCGTGTAATCCATCTGTTCGGATGAATTATCGAACAGTCTTTTCGCCAGCAGTTTACCCGCGTGTATAGCGACGGGCGTGAGTTCGGGCTTTTTCTGCAATAACCGTTGGAAAAAAAACGTTACGTTATACATATTAACACTACATCACATCGCAATTTCTCTCTCTCTCTCTCTCTCTCTCTCTCTCTCTCTCTCTCTCCTTCTCTCTCATTTTTATGATTGTATTCATATTTCGTACACTATTGTATTCCATCGTATTGCATTTCGTTACAACAGCCGACAATTGCGTGAGACTTTTTAAAGTTCTCTCGCATTCCACACTCCCCACTATCCTATCTCGGTCAGTGACGAATACGCTCAACCAATGACAATTACTACAAATGTGCGCAGTGTGCAACGCAAGGTATAAAACCAACTGAAAACGCTACAAACTACAAACTGTTAAGCTCGAGAAAAAGTTTAGAAGTCGCATCAACTTACATGAAGTATGTCGCCAACCGCGTAAATGTTCGGAACATTTGTCTGTTCGTTAGTTGCTTCGATTTTACCGCTTTCCGAATGAAGTTTTAACCCAGCGTTTTCCGGTTTCAGTTCTTCCGTGAGCGGCCGTCGGCCAATAGCGAACAAAACGGTGTCGTACACATCTTGATGAACTTCTCCATCCTAAGAGATACCAGTTATATTATACACTGATGTCATAACATTTATCGTTTATATGTTTATACAGCTGTAAATTCGCGTACGTACCTTATCAACCCAGTCCACGAGTAGACGACCGTCGTCTTGCTTCGCGACCTTCTTTGGCTTCGCCTGATAGATGAAATGCACGCCACGTTGCTGCATCTCTTCGGCGACGATGTTCGCCATTTGCTGATCGAAACCGCGCAGCACGATCGACCGCACCATTACTGTCGCATCATAGCCTAAGCCATTGAGAAAACCGGCACACTCCAGGCCGATGTCT
Source organism: Harpegnathos saltator (assembly GCF_003227715.2). Taxonomy (NCBI): domain Eukaryota; kingdom Metazoa; phylum Arthropoda; class Insecta; order Hymenoptera; family Formicidae; genus Harpegnathos; species Harpegnathos saltator. The sequence continues at coordinate 506,908 of NW_020230716.1, read as the reverse complement.
ATCTTGTTATTAAGAAAAATGCGTAAAAAACTAATTCAGTAAATATTCGGCGACAAATGATACAAGACTTTGCTCAATAAAGGATACATCCAGCACCAACAACAAGAGTCTTTCCTGGAGCATGCTCTAAACTGAAGATATCGTCACTACTTATGCCATACTCTAGAGCTCCTGGAATATCAGGATACCTAGGCCTACCACCTACTGCGAGTAATATATTTTTAGCAGTAATAATTTTCTCTTCCCCTTTCTTGGTAATTCCAGCTATTGTGTGTGCATCCTTGAAATGTCCAAGAGCATTGATGTAATCAATTTCCCTGTAATTAAGATGAACATCAAAATTATAAGCATGAATGTGTAACAAAATCAACAACTTGCGAGTAAAAAGTAGCAAATAACTCACTTTGTTCTAAGCTCAACACGAGTGACCCAGTTAACAGACTTAACATGGTTTTGTACAGCAGTTCTCAAGGCTTCCCAGTCAATTTTGATGGTCTTGGGATCTGGTAACTGCCAACCAAATGTAGCTGCTTCCTAAAGATCAAATAATACTTAAGTCATAGATACTTAAGCTATGATTTGGCAAATTGAAATAATCTACAATAGTTACATACATGAATGGCTTCACCGAGCAATGCAGCTTGATGCATTAATTTTTTTGGTATACATCCCACATTGACACAGGTGCCACCCAAACCCCAAGTGGTACCACGTGGAGAAGGACTCACATAATCCAGAACTGCTACCTTGGCTCCCAGCCCTACAGCTTCCTTAGCTGCTGCCAAGCCACCGGATCCTCCACCGATGACCAAGAGATCGTACTTGTAGCCTTGATCCGCTGAAAAGAAATCAAAATATCACTCACAATTTATAAACATAAACGAGATCCTTAAGTCAAATAATCTATAGTAGGTTAAGTCTTTCATGGTGCCATTTTTCTAACTTTCGCTATATATATATTAAAAAATCATCACAAATACAGGTCAGGTGTCAAAATTGATCAGATATCTTCGAACAGTCTTTAATATATTTCCGGTTACACTCGCATCGTTTGAATTATTTACCGCGCGCGCGGGTAAGGACATTTTTTATATAATTATTCGCAATAACCACGATAATCCACCGTTTCGGTACAATTGCATCCCGTCATCCCGGACACTCACTGCACATGCAGGCCATCGTGTTCCTGCCGTAGCCATAAACGAAGCTGCCACATCTGGTAAACAGCGGTTGACGGCCCGGTAACCCGAGCAACTTGGCGTGTGCGGTACGAAATGACACGAGCCGCGTGAACACTGCCAATGTCGCCATGGTCATCGGCAACATTCGACTCGCAATTGCAAGCACGTGACGTCAGCCGTTGGAACGCGCGGAGCGCTGCGTCGAGGACGTCACTGTCCGAGCCACGCTGTTGCACCTTCTTCTCGCGGTTTCGCGTGACTAGGACGTGATAGTGACGCGTCGAGCTCAAACTCGAGTTGAATCAAAATCAAGAACACGATGAGATCGATCCTGATAACCGGTTGCAACCGCGGCCTGGGCCTGGGCTTGGTGAAACGACTGGTCGGATCGCAGAAGCCGCCGGACAATATCTTCGCGACTTGTCGAGACGCGACCAAGGCGACGGTAAGAGGCAGAGCCGAGCCGAGCCGAGCCGATCGGCACTTCCGCGTACGCTATCATAAACGCGCATTACGCAATCCGCGCGTTTGATGAGAAAAAGTGCACTTACCGATCGGCGCCATCGCGAGTCTCTTTGCTCCTCGTATGTGTGGACGAATTTCACGATCTATCTTTCCCGCTTCGATCCTTCGTGATTACAAGTGACGAGTAATGCAACAACGCGCGTGACGTATCTGATTTCCCGTTCGTTGTCAGCACAAGCGACGATCGAATCACACTGAAAGCAACGAACGCCTCTACTCGTTGCCATGAATTTCGTCACCGCCATCTATTATACGGCCCCGTACTGCCCTCCACCTTTTCCCTTCCCACCTCTCTCTCTCTCTCTCTTTCTCTCCAGTTCCCCGCGATCGCCGTGAACACAGCCGCGTATCGGCGCCATGATCTGCGATGAGTCAGCGAGCGATCGCGCTTGATTTCGAGATGCCTCGACGATCGATTGCGCAAACCTGCCGAGCCGGGTCGGCTTCGGGACCGGTTCTCTTGCCCTTGCCCCCGGCCTCGTTAAAACATCGCCGAGATAGTAATTGCAATGACCTTCCTGCCCAGCGATGCGTTCGCGTATCACGCCCGAAATCGAGATAAACGAGAAAGAAACATGAGAGAATGATCCTTGCAGGAATTACGTGCACTCGCCGACAAGTCGTCGAACATTCACATCATCGAGATAGGTAAGTCGACAGCTTCGCGTTTTTGAAATTATGAATTTTTGAAATCTTGAAATTATGACAAACTTTTGCCATCATTCTTTTACTTTTCATTGTTCGTTCCATAAATGACTCCCTCTATAGTGAGATTTGCATTAATTTATCGTGGATAGAATGAAGATCGTAACTCGCGTCGAGTGGGCATCGATATTGCCCGTTCGTTCATATCTGTAAGTAAACCAACGAAATTCCATCATCGGTGTTAATTCTCATTTATAATATAGGTTTTCGTACCGATGTTATCAGGACGATTTTATCTGTAGATGGAAGTGTCCGAAGGTAAATGAGGAAATACAACACGAAATTCCGCTCGACGCGCTATGCAAAGATTGAGGATTTTCTTTTTATTTTCAATCAGAAGAAAACGCTCGCAGCTCACCCAGTGCTAGAGGAACATCTCTTGGTTCCTCTTGGTTCTTCGATACGTTCTCCACTTTGTTCTCCGTGTTTTCTCCGCTTTCCCGGTCGCTCGAGTCGGAATCCACAGTCTGCGGTTTCTCGCGACAAGTTTCAGGCACCACGACTTCGCTTTGTTTCCTCTGCGGGCCTTCATATCCGCGACCGCACGCCGATGATAATCGAAAGATTACACGTAAGAGACGAACAAAATTAAAGAGAACAGAATTGACGGAATACTCGGGTTTCGTGTCGTGCGCGAACGTAGTCGTGCGAACAGGCCTGTCGTAGAAAAAAGAACCGCGGTTTCATCGAATATTATGCTGATCGATATGGCACGCAGACATCTGATAACATTCGCGCTAATTTCACTGCCTGAGGAAATTCCAAAATCGTAAATTGTAAAATCTCCCATAGTATAAAATAAAAAGTAAAAGATTGATCTTCCTTCTTTACCACTGCGCGCGCTTAAAATCTCACGCTTTTCGGAACTTCGTATCACCCGGAAAGCCGGACTCACGGAAGGGATATTTCAAGGCTCGTTATGCCGAGTCACGTCGTGTGTAATCGATCAATGCAATCTGCCCGATGGATTAACGATCCGATATAAACGGGATTTTTCCCACATTCCGAAAGATAAAAGAATTCGAGCTGGAATATATCGATCCCTTTAAATCCCGTCGACTGATATTAATTACTTGGATCTTTTTCACGCTTGTCGCGATATGATATCATCGCGATTATCGCAACGTCATGTAGGATACGAGAAACCATTGTGATTTGAAATAACAATACTTTACAGACAATCTCTAGCCGCGTGTGAACGTCGATGAATGTAAATGTCAATTAAGCGAAGCATGTCACGTTGAAATAATTATCCGTAAAAAACGTAACATGTACGTTAACACTCGCATACATGATGCGAGCGGGCTAGACTTTATTATTGACGAGATGTATGGCGCGACGTAAAACAAGGCAGTCATTAAGGTCTGTTTTTTATCGCTGAACTAGTGTACACTCAGGGAACATAAAAAGAAATAGATATACATCTAGGAGTTAGTGAAAGTGAGAGAAGAAGAAAATAAGTGCAAGTTAGTGCAGCCAGTTCAACAATGGAAAACAAACCTAGTCTCTCTTGAGGTCACAACTTATGACTGATGAAATTTGAATAAATCAGCAGTACGAGTTTTGCGAGTTCATAAGCATCATGTTCTCGCGAACAACACTCCCAATATCGATCGTTCTCGTGCGATTTAAATGCTCCTTCTTCCAGATTTAACGGACACGGACGGCTACACAAAAATCGTGGATGCAGTCAGTGAAAAAGTCAAAGGCGCCGGTCTCAACGTTCTCTTCAACAACGCCGGTATCTCCAGCAAATTTACACGTCTCGGCCTCGTGAAGAAGCAGCAAATCACAGATGCTTTTCTGGTAAACACTGTGGCGCCTATCTTACTTACAAAGGTACGCCTATGGTTGCTTCAGCGTGCGGAATATTTTCAGACTAAACTTCTCAATCTTAACATAAGCGCGTGTAATGACTGATTCAAGGCTTTGCTACCACTATTGAAGACGGCCGCGAAAAATGCTGAGGATAAGATAAAGCTGAGCGTTAACAGAGCAGCGGTCATTAATATGACATCTATCCTGGGCAGTATTGCAGAAAACACAGACGGTGGTTTTTATCCTTACAGGTGTAGCAAGGTAAAATCTCTACCTCTAATCCAATATAATCCGATATATTCATATCGTATACGTAAATATCGGTTGATAGATGGATGTGAAATCAATAGAAAATTTGGAACTTTATAGTGCAAAAATACTAGCGTTTATATGATGTAAATATTGAGACGAAAGGAAACCCAATTTTTCATGATTATGCTAAAGTAGGAACAACAGATTAATTTCTTATTTGATCGAAGTTCAAGATGTGCTAATCGAAATGTTGAACTTGCGTTATTAGTATATTTCATAATGTACAATTTATTCGAATTGATCAGAATCTATATCATTGACTCTTGTAATTTTGCAAAATTGGGCTTCGTCAATATGAATAGCAATACATTGTCGGATTTATATTGTATACATATTGTATACATTATATTGTATACATTATATTGTATACATTATATTGTATACATATTGTAAGCGTTATGTTTATAATACAAACTTCTCAAAGTAAATATTTTATGTAATTTCATTTGGAATCACAGGCCGCACTTAACGCAGCAACCAAGTCAATGAGCATCGATCTAAAAGCCGACGGAATCTTGGTAACGTGTTTACATCCAGGATGGGTGCGCACGGACTTGGGCGGTAACAATGCTCCGATGGAGGTCGAAACTAGCGTCGATTGCATTCTGGAAACGTTGAACTCGTTAACGGAAAAACATACCGGTTGTTTCATACAGTATGACGGGAAAATATTGCCTTGGTAGAGGATCGAACAAAGTAAAGTTGTGTCCATTCTTTTTATATATGTATATAATAAATGCCTATATATGAGACAAGCGAAATACATAGCATATATATATTTTGCTTGTCATTCCTAAATATCAATGTAAATAATTTAAATTAGTTCTAGATATACATTATATGATTTTATAAAAAGCGCGAGTTTTCAATAAAGTATTGCGATCGAGTTTTGATCGAACGTCCTATACTTAATAATTTGAAAGTAAGTCTTCTTAAGAAATTAAACAAATAATATTTACGAATCACTTGCATTTTATGCGTTTTAAAAGTAATGTTCGACGAAAGTTAATGAGAAGAGAAGATTTTTTATACAAAGGCTGAACAAGCAACATCGCATCTCTTCTCGCAAACGACGTACAATACGCACTATTCAGTAAGTCATTCAACTATTTTATTCACATGAATCAAGCTTCTTTTGTACATGTCACGGTGCTATAATGTAACGCAAAGGAATGCAAGTTCTCCTATAGTATCAATAGACGAAAGAAATTATATATCTGAGATATGTACAATGATTTTTAACGACTAATCGAAAGCATGAACATATTTATATGTACGTCTATCTATTTACGTGTGTACCTTCAATGATTGACTTCCAACTTATAGCAGAAATAATTATATAAAGTATTCAAGTATTTCGCGAGACAAATTGTTCGCGACATAATGTTGGAACGAGAGAAACAGTTTTTCCAAAGAGAACATAATACTGCCAACGATGCTACAATTGTCGCGAATGTACAATCCGCTTCTTATGTTTTGAATATTCTCAACATTTGCCTGTCGAGTGCCATTTCTCGACTTTCATGATTTCACTAGAACAGTCTGATAAGATATATAAAGTGTCGATATTTAATAAACGGATTGGGCGTTCGCCGGATTTTATTCTATCCAATTAGTGGATCATTGTTTCTAGTTTCTAAATTCAATGTGGCAATTTATAATATATAAATTCATATATAAAAAAAATATAAACTCCATTTTACATAATTTAAAATGTTCCATAAAAGTGATGCTATTCAGTTACATATGAATGCATATATAATATATATTATATATTTTATATAATATATATTATATGTTGGATATTATTTCTACAAATATATCTCATTAAATTTAGATGAAACAAAAAAGATTGTATTTCTTGCGATTCATCCATACGGAGAGGTATGATTTAAGAAAAAGTTACCAAGTGCAAATTCACAAAAGAAATAGCAATTCCTAAATGTGTCGATCTTCATACAATAGCGATGTCAGTATTAGATTGAACATTAGTCAGTCTTCAATCTCTTAGGTGTAGGCTCACTATTTTGTGAATTTGAGTCTTCTGAAAATCCCAAATGGGCAGAGAAGTCTGTCAACCCTTGAGAATCACTGACAGTGGAGAAACCTATACATATCAAAAGGTGTTTAGTTTAGTTCTAGAGACATTAATATAAATTATCAAAATTAAACTCACATGTATTGGAATCCTCAGTTAGACCAAAGTTAGAATTTGAAGAATCTATTCCTCCTTTTCTTGATAAACCATTTTCTTTATCAGAAACTGTCTTTCCTTTTTTCTTCTACAAAGTAAAACTATTCTTAATTTGTGTATTTATTTGCATTGTTAATTGTAAAGATTGATTTTCTTATATTAAATACCTGATCAAGTGTTGAGATTGGAACCCATTTGTAAATTTTCATAGTTGTTTCTCCTATAGTAACCCATTTTTTTTCCCTATTACAGTATTTACATACATGTAATAAGATTACCATTAGTTTCTTTGGTTGTATTAATTTGTATTTTAATATATATATATATATGCATAGAATTATGCAATATATTTCATATATACTTTAGAGAAAGTTAAACCAAATATCTCTTCAATATGTTTAGAGCTTTGCAACAAAGTAAAAGTTACTAAAATAGAAAATATTGTTAGAAACTTCACAATGCTGTCATTGTTATCAGAGCTTCTATGAAAATTAAATGTGTTCTTTTTTCTATCGATCAAATAGTTTTATAATACTTAATACAATCTCTTATTTCCAGAAACAAAAATTTCAACTTGAAACATAGGTACTGATGCAACGTTGCTCTTCACAATTTTTATGGAAAGCTTGACACAATTAATAAGAGCAAAAGCACATGAGCTTTATTTTCTCCTTGCGATTTTCATTCTTTGTGGGCACAAGAAATAATAAACGCAAGATTTAATGGCTCAACCGATGAACAGTCGAATCGTTGCTTTGGGAAACTTACCAGTGACGAACTTTATCAACTACTTGCATAACTCGTTTAATATCATCCTTGGCACGACTACGAGTCTCTGCGCGCACTGACCGCGACATCATATTATTGTTCTCGCCCGATTAAATCACCGTTAATCGATTATTGCACCAGTCACCGCACCAAAAACACCGGGACATTCGTAGAACGCGAGCAGTGGAGAGGTTAAGAAAGTGACAGGGGGATACGGATCCCGGATCCCTCATACCGCTCGTATATACACTGACACAATGACATCGTGATCTCGCACGTTTGTATAAATGACCCGACTGATCTTTTACTTTTTTACCGAATAAATTATTTTCTCAATGTCTTCAAGTCACGTTCAATTGACATCTAAGTCAATTATCCTTAACTTGTTATTTCATGCAATTGTATATCATTATTATCAAGTTTATTTGACTTTCTATTCGGAGAAAAATAAAAGCTTGGCTGATCAGCCGTTGAGTCACGCTGCTTGGAAGCAGAAGTCCGTTCGACTCGTTATTTGGTCGTACTACCTCAAATCTTCGTTGAAGCAAGTGGAGACACATAGCGGAGGTTTCGAAACTAATGACGTATTCGAGTTTTAACTCACCCCGAGGTCGAAAGCCAGGTCCTCGTGGTGGATCAGACAGGCTTTACCTTCAAGTGACGCAACTCGGCCGCATGTTAGGTCGTTTATTTTCAAATAGCATTACTCAGCAAGAGGGGTATCAGGATATTTTCTTGTTTTTAAATACTACAAGTTGACAGCAGGTTAGACATACCTTTCACTTCCAAATAGTACATTTTGACAGTGGGTAAAACGATCTCTTTACTGCAATTCATTGTCTAAAAAACTGTCGATATAAATATGAATGATCAGAGATTCAGCGTTCATCGTATGCATTTGAATTAAGAGGTGTCAGAGAATCCTTCTCTTTGCAGATTCGAGCGAAGCGCGGCGATGATTGTGTAATAACCTCTCAATGCGCGAAGTCCTAACCTATTTCCTAACCTATACTATATGCCGCTTCTATAACGCGGCTCGCACATGATTTTCTGCGTATCCGACACGTCGAATCAGGGTATATTCGATATAAATATAGTAAGCAATTTTGTTCGCAATATTGAAAAGAACTCACACAGCTCGTAAACTCTAGTCACTATGGGCAAAGAGAAAGAGGAGGAAGAACCGCATCGCAAGTTCGAGTGGATGGTATTTAGGATCAAGATTTCTTTTCGTATTATCTCCCTCATTGAACGCTTCACTACGTGACCGTACTTTTTCGTTAGATAAGACCATGCTTGATATATAAGGCCGAGTACGACGATTGTACCAGTGTAAAAGGTCGTTTTCATCAATACTTCATATTCGGTGAATCGATCAATTGCGAGCAATGGAAGACAGACTATTTCAACTGTTATCAGTGGAAGAAATATAAATCGGAAGAAGCATATGTACGCAGATTATCGCATTTGTACTATCGCGCTGTCGCGTCTCTAAGTAATCTTACTAATATTACTATGTATCATGCAAATGTCAATGTACAAAAGAATTGATATCTGACAGGATGAAGTGATCAAAAGTGAGAAACGGCGCCGAAGGGAACGATTACAACCACATTACGAGAACGATGTCTGGGAGAGGAGGGAGAAGCCACCGGAGAACTGGAACGCGCCTCTGCCCGAGTGGATGCAGGAGAAGTTCAAAAACTCATATCTGCAGATACGAAGTGAAGAGATGAAAAAAAACGTCAATGAATCCATCCTCGACTCGAAATGTACAATACTGTAACAGCGTGCACGCGCGTGCGTCGAATCTGGCAATATCTGAAAATTAAGCACAGCGTGTACACAAATACGTATTTTGTTATTTGAGTCGACTCACGCGTAAACGTCCGGCTACCTTCCCGCGCGATGAAAGCGAAAGTGTCCGGAACGCGCCGCAATCGATGACGCCACGTTCTCGCGGGTATCTCACGGTGAGAAGATGCACGTCGCGAGAGAGAATCGAAAATGACCGGTGCTTGTAATTTTGTCGTGTCGAGGAGCGATAACTTTGTTTTTACGCGAAATTGCTAAGAAACGTGTTCACTGCAGCAACAATGTGACGCGACAATTTTCAAGTACCGCGGGAGTTGGCGGGGCTTCAGAAAAACACGTTGAATGTCACATCGAGCCTTTACACCCGGGAATACAAATCATGTCGGAGCCGTTCCTCCACCTAGAAATATCGCCTGTAATGCACGTTTTGCGCAAAAACGCGCGGGAGCCACAACGACGGTTCTCGCTCGTACACGACGGTGAGGTTGCGTAGATTGGACATGCGCAGTCGGCCGCGTCGACTGCGTGATCTACCACCACCACCACCACCACCACTAGCAGCAGCAGCAGCAGCAACAGCAGCACCACCACCGCTATTCACCGCGACGGAGAGTTTCTTCTTTTTCTCGCCGCGCGCGTGCGGCGAGAGTCAATCCGCGCAAAAGTGGTCAGTGCAAAAAGAAAGCCAAGAGACGCCGGAGGTTCGCGAGCGCGTCGGAGGATGCCGCTCGGCTGTTTTGAACGTGGCGCCCTTCCCTTCTCGTCCCTTCTCGTCGCCGGCTGCTGCCCGCCTCCTCTCTTTCATTAGACCGCTCCGTTTCTCCTTCCGCGCTACGTGCGACGTTATACGCATCAACCACACAGACCGAACGCGTCCTCTTTCTCTCTCTCTCTTTCACACTTCTCGGAAGCGCGCGCGTCTAAGAGAGAGAGAGAGAGAGAGAGACATATTTGTGTACGTGCGAACACAGCGTGTACGTGAACACGAGTCGCTGAATGAATGACGTAACCTATATAGAACAAATAACGCGTATCGGCGAGCGCGGTGCGTTACGCCTTGCTGGATCGCCTGGAAGACGACGAGTAACCGCTGAGAATCTATTCGAGCTGGAGTAGAGTGTGTCTCGGTACGAGAGAGAGAGAGAGAGAGAAAGAGACTCGGCAGACAGACGGGGACAAGCAGTATACAGCGGCGCGTTATCACGCGTGATCTCGAACACGAACCGAGTGGAACGTGAACGTAGGCGTAGCGGAGCGACGCGTGACGCCGTGCCCGCGCGTTCCTCGCAGGCACGTGCGACCGAGTGCGCGACAATGGCCACGGACTGCGTGGACGGCGACTACCTCGGCGCGTACGCGCGCTTCTTCGCGGAGTTCGTCGCGAGGGTGAACCCGGACGATCAGCTGCCGGTGAAGGTGAGCGGCTACGACATCATCGAGGGCGAGATCGTCGGTGAGATCATCAGCGTGACTCTACAGTACCTCAATCAGACGTAAGTTTCGTGTGTGTGTGTGTGTGTGTGTGTGTTGTTTGGATATTCGACCGAGCACGCGCGTGGGAGAGGTGTGACAGGCTCGCATGCGTGTGTGTGAGAAAGTGTGTATTTTTGACATTCCGCCGAACTGCGACGCGACGCCACGCGCCTTTATCGAACGCGCGGGACCGCGTCCCACCTCCTGCGAACCGTGTTGGATTCCGGTTTTGTGTGTACACACACACCGGTCTTATCTTCCATGGAAAAGATACTAATTGCAGCTGTTTGTATATCATGCTTTAATTAATCGCTCAGCGCCGGTTAATGTTTACTATAGTCGGGTCGATTCTTCGCGAATATCTTTCTATAGATACCGTTTAACAAGGGCGATTGAGTCGGCGTTGTTTGATACTCGGTGATATTCGTCGAAACATGACGTTTTTTATTCACGCGCGTTTCTCCCGGATGTTTTATCCGGACGTTTGATGTAGGCGTTTCAACGTTCAACGTCACTGCGTAAAAATCATATCCCGAGTACCCTTTCTCGCTCGGTGAGCGTCGCAATGCGAACAATGGCTGCGTTCAGAAAACACAACGGTTGAGTAATTCGTCAACATTATTGGTCTGAATGTAAGGATCTAACAGTAAGGACCAATAGTTACTAAGCGCTCACTAAGCGCTGAGCACTTTGTTTTCTGAACGCAACCAATGCTCTTTTCCTCTCGGCAGCCGCTTCTGAGAAAAGACGATAAAAGCCGAGTCAACGTTTCCCCGACACCCTGTGCATTTTGGCATCGCGGCGAGGGTCTATTTTTGCGAGGAGAAACGCCAAGTTGTGAAATATTTTATCTCGTCGATCTCGAATAAGCGGTTCGCATTGTAGTCGCGGCGAGTATGAAAAGAATACTCCGCATACTTTTTACTTCTTCCACTTCCTCGCGCGCCGCGATAAAAATCATCGTATTGTCGTGCGCCTAGACTATTGCGAGCGCCGCGCGCGGCCTGAAGAAGTCGACGCGTAAAAAGTTACGCATTGCTGCATCGCGGCGCATCACGTGAGAACAAAGGTGCGCGCGAAGAGGATGGAATTGCGTAAAGAGAGTGTTTAACGCGCGAACTTCGCAGAGCGAGTTCGCTAGGGATCGAGTCGAAAGACGAAAGCCACTTCCGCGCCGTCGCTGCCACTGCTGCTGCGTCATTATCTTGCTCCGGTCGAAACCACCCGAGTCCTCTCGTCGTCATCATCATTTATAACACAATGCGGACGGAAAGGATAGACGACGAGAGCGATATAAAGCGATGAGTGATAAATGAGAGATAGCGACGAGAGAAGCTTTCTCGCACTCGCCTCGCACTCGCCTCTTTCCTCTCTCATTGCCGCACTCGTGTCCCTCTATATTTTATTTATTTATTTGTTTTATTTAGAAAAGGAAATTTTCGAAATGCAGACACTTTTTTTTTTTATCGATTACGCGATAAATCGCAGGCCGGCGACGGTTTCGAGAACATCGCGTATGTTTGATTGTAGGTGGACTGGATTATAATTAGAGATGAATTACAGATATTACGGGTAATTAGACGACACGGTCAGTCAACTCTGATTCCTTGAAGAATTATCACTCGATCTCTCGATAATTTTGTCTCTGCGGCGGGAGAGTCGGTTAATTAGCTGGTTGAAGGAATTTGTCCTTGAGAGATTTTCCGTTAGAGGCGGGACATCCTGTGGAAATTCCTCGTACACGACGTGAAATTACACGCCGTTGAAGAATTCCAGAGCAACAACCGCGTGCGACACGAGGCGAACGGACAACGCGCGCGACGTTACATTTGCACGCCGTGTAATATTGATTTGTTTCTTTCTGGCCGAACACAATACGCGCGCACCTACCTGCCTGTTAAACGACTTTCTTTGTGCCGACAAAGTTGCATGAATTTACGACACGCGTAGGTCTGGATATAGGTAACTTGAGGGAAAGCGTTCAAAGCGGCCGCTTCTGCGAAGTACCAGGAGAGATAATAGGCGTGCGATCGATTTACAGATACTGCCCGCCGAGTTTACAGTCGTACATCGTGCATCTCGTGATACAAGCGATCAAGTCAACATGCAAGAAGCAACCGGAGATCTGCGGACTGAGGCAACAGGAGAAGAGTAAGTGGCGCGTCTCTCTTACGAGAGATACTTGCCGGACACGCGAAATACGAGCCGCTCGTTCGAGGAGTCACGTAAATCTAATTTCGAAACGTCACGACCGCGATGGGATCGATGATGAATACGAGCGAGGAGTACAAGATTGCGTCGTTCTCGAGCAGAAGAAAGTATGAAAGCGGATTCTTTAGAGCGGTCGGCTCGTACGGCGATCGAAATGCGCTGAGCTCCTCGCACACTCTGATGCTAATGCGACCGATCGATTTTGCAGCGTACGCGCCTCTGAAGCTCATGCAAGCCGTCACGAACGAAGTCAACGAGATTTGCAGGCGATATTTGGATAACAGCAGGCTAGCGCTGCTGCCGCCGCCTTCGTCGACCCCGCAAGTGGTGGTGGGTGCTACCAGAAATGCCAGGAGAAAAATGGAAGATCGTCACGTGGTCCTCCACGACCTGCACACGATCTTTAACATTCAGGTAAGCGTACGATAAGCCCGCGATAAGCTATACCGAAGCGATCATTAGCAGCAACAAAACAAATTGGCACCACCAATTGAACTTAACTCTCAGCAGGCACGGAACAGTCTCTGAAAGACTCACCGTTGTAAACTTTGCCATTTCGTTCAGTTTTCCACACTCCTGCGCGTCCGAAAGCTTTCACGAGACCCTCACAGTGCTGAGAGTACTGAGAGCGAAAAGTCCGCTAGACATTCGTTCGGGTCGCCTGAGATCGATACATTGATGCAACAACTGATACATAACGTCGCAAATTGCAGGACGACACGACAGCAAATTACTATGCCGTGTTTGACGGGCACGGAGGACAAGATGCGGCGGCGTACTGCGCGACGCATCTTCATCAGTATTTGGTCGAGAGCGTGTACTACCCCACGGACCCAGAACGCGCGTTACGCGACGCATTCTTGACCACGGACGCGCATTTCATCGCGAAATCGAGCATACAAGTGAGTATCGTCATCCGCAGCATCGCAATTCGCTCCTGCCGTCGTCGACAGGTCCGTTAATCTTTATCGTTTTCTACTGCGGTAGAGATTGAATGGCGGCACTACTGCGGTGTGCGTGCTGGTGTTAGATAAGAAGCTCTACGTCGCTTGGGTCGGCGATTCCATGGCCTCGCTGGTTAAGCGCGGCTGCGTGAAGCAATTGGTAAATCCGCATCGACCTACGAGGACAGTAAGTAGCCCAAGGTTTCTCTTTTCGATTCAACCGACGTTGCCATGGGACACGCAACACAACCAAACGTACACCGATTATCTCGATATATTTAGAGCGGTAGTCATAGTCAGATCTTTAAAATTGCCTCCAGTTCATTTTCAGATGCTTTATAGCGTTGTCCATGAAACGATCCATGTAACATCTTCAGATAAGCTTAGGCAGATTGTCTTGTATACAAGGAACAGGCTATAAGTACCGCAGCCTCTAAGAGCACAATTGTCGTCTTAATTCCCGTGGAAGATCTTGCTTCGGACCACATGGTCGTACAATATCACGTGCTCGTAAAACGGACAGTGTATCCGTACTCGCGTGGTGTGTATGCCAGGCGACGCAGCGGCCGGATCGACAGTGATCGTCTGTCTGTCGTGGATATTTTTGAGCAACAGACCGCGTTCGGTGTCCACGATCGGCAGGTAATTGCGGCTCTCGCTCAAGCACGCCTTTCCCAGCCTCCAATGATAATAGGCGAGATCTCGCTTGCGCGGCGACAGTCGCCGCTCCCCTCGATAGTACGGCCGCCAGTTTTCCTTCTGGAGACGGTCGCCGAAGTCGATATAGGCAGACTCCTCGAACTGCGAGCGCTTCGCCAAGTGGCGGAGGAATATGACGGTTGACAAGACACCCAATCGGTTGGATCGTTCGCGCAGAGCCAGCTCTTCCATTAGCCTACCGCTCGGCGTGATGGATTCCGACGTGAGTTCGTAGGGTCGGTGCGCGGGGAACAGCAGGTCTCGCACGATCCGTAAGCGACGATAGAAGCTCCCCTCGCTCAGGGTCTCGCCGGTGCAGCGGTAGCCGAGTTCGGCCAATTGGCGCGCGGTTTTGCTACTCTTCAGGTAGTATATATCCGCGGAGGTCACCAGCGAGTCCAGATAATCCTCGTAACTGGAAAACTCGAGCAATCGCCTGTCACTGTCGATCTGTGTCCCGACGACCGTCATGTTTGATGAGAGAAAAAAACAGAGGGAGAGCCGGAGAGGCGACGACGACGACTCGATCTCGAAACTTGCAATTTAACGTTATCGGAATTCCCTGTATATATTGCAAACAATCGAGACGCGCGAAATGCAGAAGTGAGCGAGAATATCGAGCGAGGTATCGACACTCTTGACAGCTCTTGACAGCGCGGCATTGCGCACGTCATCGCGAAGATATTACGTGTCGATATTCGTCGACGCATGTTACGGGCGACGACACATGCGAGATTTATCGGAGTTAGGTATGTGCGGTGCATCCTATTTATCATACGACGCGGTCTCTTCTCTTCAGGACGAACAGGAACGGATCAACAACATGGGAGGAGTCGTTGTCAATTGCGTGGGTGTTCTGCGAGTGAACGGGTTCCTCAGCATTTCACGAGCCATAGGTAAGGTCACGCATGCTTTTATCGTGAACATGCGAAAGTATTCGTTCGAAATACAAGAGAGAGTTTAGATGTAGAATCGAAGAAATCATCTATAAGGAGCACGTTTTCAAAACACGCGTCTCTTGTGGTATTTACCTTCGGTATGATTATCATACCGTCTCAAGCGACTTACCAGCCGGTTCGCGTCGCGCTGAAGAAGACACAGTACGATGTTTACGCACAGATGGAGACAGCGACGTCCTCCTGGCCGTCGTCCATGCCGCGGTGAGCCGTGTGTTAAATATGTCATTCGGACTCCCACGGGAAATGTGAAGTCGTAAATAAACGAAGTCGTAAGAAGTGTTGATTTTACTTTGAAAGTACGATTTTATGGAGTTACCAAAGGAACGTTATGTAACGGAAAAACGCGTGTTCTTCGTAAGTTCGCTGTCGTAAATTGGCGAAACTTCATCTAGCAACAGCTCGATTCATCCTTTTAAAAACTCGCTGAAAATTGACCTCAATACTCCTCTGCGATCCTTAAAAGAGCAAGCCGTTTTTCTCTCGACCCTCTCGGAAAAATCGCTACGCGTAACGTTTCACGCAAAAATCCTCCTTTCTTTCTTCCTCCTCCGTTTCTTTCGATTTTGTAAAATAAGCCTTCCGGGGCTTCCCCGTCGCTTTTTACGTTCGCGAGTTCAAGGTCAGATGAAAATGCAACGTCGATAAGCGCGAATTTCTATGCTGCGGACGAAATAATGTGTTTACTCCCGACCGGGAGTTCCGGGAACGCGACGATACGTTCGCGGCATGGGATATTAGGATCATCGAAATAATCGATGTCGATCTCGAGTGAGTCAATCGAAATCGAGTTGTCGGCAATTTCAAGCGTGTCAAGACGCCGGTCGCGTACGCGAGGGCGCGCCATGTAAGGATTCGCGCCCGGGCGAGCCGGTGGCCAATTACGGCTCATAGGCGACAGGGGAGCGAAAAAAGGGTAACGAAAGAAATTCTGGCCGCGTGTCGGGTATCCTGTTGGTTCCGTTTGCCCGCTGACACAATAGTACGTGCAGTTACGCTCCGAGAGCTCTACTGTGTGGCTCGTACGATCGCATGTGCGGAATAATTAAAAGGCCATTTCAGCGGCGTCCATCTTTGCGAAAGCTCGCGCGCGCGGCCGGCCGATATTCGAATCAATCAGCGCCATTAATCTGCTCGACGCGCTTTACGGATCGCACAGGTGATTTCTTCTTTCTCCCCGGAATTCTCTCGTCCCACGTTATAATTTCGCGCACACACGCGATTAATTACGGAGAAACACGCGTCTGCTGAACGGTGTCGTAAAGAATCGCCGTCTCGTTTCTTGTGAGATTTGTTTTCGTAAGAGACGTCTCATAGAGAGTGCAAACTAACCTAACTTAACATGCGTTCATTACGTATTAATATAACTCGTTTTATCGTGCTTATCGGACTTATTAAGATGACTAGTTTCATCGGGGAGAAAGAGAAAGATATGTTTATTATCTACTGCGGCAGCTATTTATGACTCAGCTGGATATTCTCGTTAGATTACATCACGTAAGATGTAATCTGACGATTGCATCAAAAGACTGGATTATATAAGGTCAGCGTAGTGCGTTTCGCTGTCTTCTTACAGGCTATAATCTCATCTTTGTTATCGATGAAGAGAAAGAGGCGTGAGTCAACGCTGTACTCTCGACGACGGTATTTTGGCCAACATAAAAATTTCGTCGCGGCTCTAAGCAACGTATGACGTGCGACATTTAGGCGAGACAAAAAATTGAATCGGATGCTTTCAATCGAAATTCGCAAGACTTAATTCGATCGTAGAAATAACTCGCCGGCACGACACGACAGAAAACGATCGGCTATTTCTATATCGCGAATATTATTTCTCTGTGTACATGACGAAGTCCTACACGACGCGGTTGCGCGAGGAAGGCGAGGAAGAAAAAGCGCCGTTCGGGATTCATAATAACCGGAAGCGGCGGTGGTGCGGTGGCGTCATTATTTAAATTAGCGGCGTTGTTCATTAAACAGTTAATTATAGTTAATTGCGCACCGCGTGCTGCGCGTGTTTTTCGCGTGTAAAATATCGGAATTACGGTTACCAATGGGTAAAGCCGTAACAGTTACCTCGGGCTCGACTCCCAATCTAATCGCATACTTTCGGAATTGAGCATTCCTTTACGCTTTTCGCGTTCACGCTCTTCTAAGCGTCCATCCGTCCGCTCAGGCCGCGACGTTACACGTCAGCGTCTCTCTCGGAGCAGCCAGCGGGAGATTCCTCTTTCGTTTCTTTTTTTTCCTACTTTTTGGTTTTTTTTTTTGCCTTTTTTAAATATTCCCTCTTCTTCCCAGGCGATGTCTCGCACAAGCCGTTCGTTACCGGCGAGCCCGAGATCCGAAGCATCACGTTGGACGGAACCGAGGACTTCCTCATAATTGCCTGCGACGGACTGTGGGACCACGTGGATCCGAGAAAAGCCGCGCAACGAGTCTACTGGCAGGTGCTGCAAAATCCCCGTAAGTTTATCTTCATTAAACGCTGCAGAGCGTGTTATTCATCGGCAATTTATTAGAATTGCGGTTACCCGTAATAAGTTGATTATTAAGCGGCATTAATCAAAAGATTAAAGAGGCCGAAGTGCTCTCTACGAACGAATTTGCTTCGCAAGTTTCTTGTTCGTAAGATGCAAAAACAAAAAATCTCTCATGAAGAATATTACGCATATAACAGCGATGGCGGCGGCGGCGGCATATAATCGCGGCTATTTCCGAGAGCAGATAAAGCCCGGAAGAAAAGCAGACTTTTTCGCTTGGTCTATGCTAGACCAGCGTCAGGTCGTGCTCGACCAGCCGGTGATTTCCCATTGCTGAAAACTTGCGGAATTGCGAAACGTGAGGTTTCCTAATCGGAGAAGTTTTTATTAGCCGTTGCTTTGGGCACAAAAATGGCCGAGGAGAAAATCGATTCGAGCGTGTATACTCGCTGTTCGATAAACCCACGCAAACAGCGGCGTACCATAAATACTTAGGCGCGAAGCGATCGCGACGCATCGTAATTTCTGCGCGATAAGCGTGGGATATCCATATTGGAATTATTTCCATCTATCGCATCGCCCGCAGCCATCCTCGACGATACACGATGACTACGGTGGCGGCGGCGGCAGCGGCGGCGAGAAAGTAGGGGAAACGATGTTTGTCGAGGAATTTGTGCTAGAAAAGACGAATCTCTTTGCAATCCAGTCGCTCTCCACGTGGCCTTTACTTGTCATGCTCTGCTTCGTCGATTTCCGGCACGGACGCGACACAAAATTTGCTTAGCGCTTCGCGTCGTCTCCTCTCTCGCGACCGGCCGGTCTCTCGCGATCTTGCCCGACGATCTCTTTTTCTTTTCCCATTACACCGAATCTACGTTAAGATCGACGCGCGAAATGCGGAACCGTGCGCCACGCAGAACGTAGATGACGTCTCGATAACATAATCCTATTGTCGACTATAATCATTCGAAGACCGGCGATCCTCTTCGCGTAGGTCGAACTACTTTTTAGTCGAGAGAGAGAGAGAGAGAGAGAGAGAGAGAGAGAGAGAGAGAGAGAGAGAGAGAGAGAAAGAGAGAAAAGAAAACGGGAAGAGACGGGAACAGCTGAAGCAGCAGGTGAGCGAGAAATTACCACAATTTCGTGCAGGTGCAGCTGACATGAGCCGTCTCCTAGTTTTATCGTTCTTGTCGAGCAGGAAATGCCGATTGGTTTTGTGAACATTTAAGAGCAATTAACACCGGCAGCTACACGACAACCGGTTGACCCAATCGCCGATCATTTAATTCCTCAATGGAAGTAAAAGTACAGTGAAAAGCTCTCGCGCGTGCAAACGCGCGAAACACTCTCGATTATCGATCGTTTCCAATTCAAAGACTGTTAGCATCTCGAAGTTTCTCTCATGAAAAATTCGACGTGAAGTACGATTCATCTCGGACACCCTGTACACGCATTTCCAGATAATAGGAAAACATAGAGTCACGAGAACTTGGCGTTCGTGCATATTGTCGTCGACGTTCCCGAAGCCGAACCTTCAATCAGCCGACCATTTAGTCTTTTTTTTTCTTTTGCATCCTGCAAATTTCGTCTTGGAAAAATGTTGTGATTATTTCCCTCGCGCGAACAACATCGTAACGTGGGGACAAGCGTTGCAACGTCACCCTCACGTTATTGGCCGGCGTCTCGGCTTTTTGCCGAGTATCGAAGGCAGGCACACCGAATGTAACGCGGCTTGGGCTGGTGGTGCTCGCCTCTTCCTTCGTCCTCGGGCGAGCAAGTCGATGCCTGCAGCTCCTCCGATCATTCGCTCGCTCGTCATCCGTCTGCACGGTCGGCCCGTCTTCCTCTCTATCTGTCTGTCTGTCTCAGACTCTTAATCGTCTTCCCTCCCATGCTCGGGTCGTCGTTTTTCCTCCGATTGATTTTCCACCACGATTAAAGCCCGCGTCGAGTGACTCAGTGATTCACAGTGATTCATAGTGTTGCCAAGGAGAAGGAGGACGAAGACGCGAATATATTACAGGACTCCGTCTGGTCGACTTTGAAGCCTTTCCCTTGGGTGAGTCGAGTCGCATATATACATACATACATATATACATATATACGCGCATACATGCGTTTCGAAATTGCGCTGGGATTTTCACTCGTTTCATTTTTCCCGTCGCGGTTGATCGGTCGTTGCTGTGTCGGAACGAATTTGCCGGCGAGTCGCAGTGAATTATTAACCGCTCACGTTGCGTAAACGTTGCGCGTCCCTTGGTATCGCATTTATTTTTCGCTCATGCGAGATTAACAGCGACGAGCATATCGTCTTTTCAGCGATCGCATCGTCATTTCTACATCGGAATAGTTACTTGAACTTTGTCGGTTTATTTATCAATCGTTCTGGCCTGTTTGTATGTCGAACGAGTAAGAATTGCAATTTCTCAGCGATCTCACGATTAATGAACCTGTCATTTTTATCGGCGCTCCCTCTCTCCCTCTCTCTCTCTCTCTCTCTCTCTCTCTCTCTCTCTCTCTCTCTCTCTCTCTCTCTCTCTCTCTCTTTGTCTCTCTTTCTTTCCCTCTGAATAGTTCTATAATAACTATTAATTTTATCGTTCGGAGAGATCGTTGTGTTGCGTTGCCCACCTGCTCAGCGTTTTCAATTACCTCCTCGCCCGGCCTTATTTAATTAGAAAAACTCTTGGCCTCGTAATTAACGTCGAGAACGCATAGCCGCATGTCCGTGGTCGACGTTGCCTCAAAAGATTAGTACTCACCGATCACGGACATCGACATCATGCGATTGCGCTCGCGTATGCATGACGTGCATAGAAATCGCGACTGTAAATGCATCCATAAGGCGGTGCCGCGACGACGACGTCGTCGTTCGTCCCGCAAAGTTTAGCACAGAGAAAAAGAGAGTAAGAGAGAGAGAGAGAGAGAGAGAGAGAGAGAGAGAGAGAGAGAGAGAGAGAGAGACTCGAAGAATAATCGAGCGGTGGAGGAGCAATATAATCGGCGACGCGCAATGGCATTGTCGCCGTGCGAAAAAAGTTTTCCCAAGCGTCAAGGAACGCGCTGTCGTCCTTGTCGTCATCGTCGTCGTCGAGTCGGCCGTTCGCACTCATCGAAAGGAGTCCGGAAATCTCTCCGCGCGAGACTACACAGTACAGCCGCGCCGCGAAAATACGCCTTGCCGTTAGGAAGCGCACGATTATCGTCGCCATCCGCCGAGCCGATGTAATCTCCCTTCCGCGCTTTACGCGAAGGAATTTGAAAATTACGTAAATTCCATTCGCCGTCGATGTTCTCGTTGTGTCGTTTCCGTCGAGAAACGCACCGCGACGGAACGCTTGAGCGCGCGATCACCGGAAATCGGCCGCAACTCGTTCGGCGAAAGAACTGTCTGATATACCGCATGTGTTTTGCGTTAACTAAAATCCCAATTTTGCCATCCGAGATTTCTCATCAAACCACGAGAGAACTTCAAATTTAGATTTCGAGTCCGAAAGACGCCGTCGCGGACGTTTTTCGGCGTTTGATCGAAAATCTCGGATTTACAATTCATTTTTATATGAAAAATATCTTTCCGCGGCTGCGTCGTCGTGTGGAAACTCAGGACTCAAACCGATGAAGCAAGGCGCACGTCACGGCTGACAAGAAACAAAAGTTGATACCCGCTCGTTTGACGCAGACTTGAGGACGCAATGAGACACCGATACGGCGCGGTGAAACCTCGCAGGAGAGAACGCAATGTGGCGGCAGGATATCTCTCTCTCTCTCTCTCTCTCTCTCTCTCTCTGCATCTCACGTTCCCATAATTGTTAATCCGGGAAAGTGTCCACGCGCGATTTCTCATCCTCGCGCCGATCAAATTTGTTATAGTGAATGCGTGTGCGTGTGTGTGTCTCGTACATCGCAACACGTTTTTATTAATATCGACTCGCGTCGGGGCGTCTCGGGGGGAGGAAGACACGGCAAGACTGAGAATGCGCGCAGCATCCCGAGAATATCTTTCATCAGAGATATTCTGTCACCCTCTCTGACGCATCGCCGCGTGACGCCGCACTCACCGATGTGTACAGTTACGCTCTTTGCATTTTCAATGACATTCTGAATCAGGCTACGTGGTTAATAACGCTGAATTCGCGACGTAACGATGCCGTTGCGCATTTGCGAGATGCGCGTCCGTTCCTCGCGCTCCGAATCCGCGTCTCATCGCATGCTTTCATTTCTTTTCGTTTTTCCGTCAGGGTCGTAAAGATGACGAAAATATTAGCCGTTATTGCTTCTTGGGAAATTGAGTAGTAACTCAATTTCCCAAGAAATATACTCGCCCGCTTCAGTTCGAATTATTCGCGCCTAATTCGCGATATGTGAATCGAACGTCTCGGGATCGTTGACGTTCTACCCATCGGAAACGGTGGGCTTCACCGAGCCGAATTTCGCGACTCGACTTTCATCGGCGAATTACCGGTTAACCGATGGACCCTTTACAACTTCCCGAGATAATAAACGGTTAACGAGCATTCCGGTTAATTGAAACCTCCGCGGAACAGACGCGCGGCTCGGCTCGACGCTCGGCACGGCGCATGGCAACAGTGCAACGGCGTTAAAATATCGCAATAAGGCATTAAACAAAGGAATCCGGGAGGAGCTGAACCAAGACCGCGGTTACTGAAGCGAAACGCCTGGAGCGTTTCTTCGTCTCGAAAGGATTCGTCGGAGAACGAACGTACGAACAAGCGGCTCGGGGGGGTGGGGGGAGGAGGAGAAGGATGAGGTGGAGAACGACGAGGAGAGGTGGTGGAGGTGAGATGGTGGTGAGAGGAGCAACGGGAGGAAGGGGGAATCCATTCACGAGGCATCGCAGGAAAGGTGAAATTTGGGTTACACCAGGTCCTTCGCCTTATTACCGAGCCGTGCTCGATCCGCCGGTGGTTCCGACGCATCTCGCCGTGATCGTCCACGTCCCCGAAGGGGACAGGAGCCCATTTACGTGGACGATTAACAGTCGAGTATTAATATCTATCATTGTTAGTATCTCCCATCGCTTCCGTCGCAGTGCGTCGATCTTTTTCCCGCAACCTCCTCGCAGGAGATTTTTTCTCCTCTTGCTCCCTCCCGAAGAACTTGAGGTCCGTTCCTGTCGCGATGTAATTTCGATTTACGCGCGTCGCAAAGAAAACACGGGGCTCCTTCGACGGGATTTGAAATTGTCCGAAAGTCAGGCGGGACTTGAATTCGCTCCCCGCGAAGCATATTTTCACCGGAGACAGACGTGTCGAATCTCTCGCGATCGCGGTGAATCGGGATGACATCGGTCGGAGGGGCACGATCATTATTGGACGTCGCCGCGGAGTCGCGAGGTCGAGAGCGAAATATCACCGGTGATTATTTCCACACGCACACACCGGGTATACGACCGGTCTGGCGGCGTCGGACCTCGTCCTCAAAAAGGATCGGTCGAAGGCCAACCCGGCGGCGGGGGTACTCGATCTCTCGGCTCTCCCTCGACTCGGTTGCGCGCTGACGCCGCGCCCGCGCGCGCCGTCGCGATCGTACGCGAAGTTTTCGTGGCCGATTTTAAAAGCCTCTTTCAGCCCCGACCAGCTGCGTTGCGTGCGAATAAGTAGCATCGTCGCTCCTCGTGACGAAGAGGTAGAAGCAACGCGGTTTCTCCCGCCGGAGGAGGCCTCCCGGGTGAGAACCGCTGCGCGCTGCACCGCCTTGCAACGGTCGACGTTACATCGGTGCAGTCTAACCGCAAACCCGGTGAATCACCCAGAGGATCGTCCGTCTTAATCCCTCGATATCACGCTCTCCTCTCCTTTCGGCTTTCGTCGTGTGCGTCGTTTCAACCAGCTATAGCCAGCCGGTCTTTCACGTGTATACGCGATATCGCTCTTAGCAACGCCGGACTCCTCGGACGCTCGCGCGTGTTCGCATTCGCATGAAGTCGCATTTTTCTTATCGTTCGAAGTTGTTAATGTCATTGGGATCTTTACGTGTCTCAGGGTACTTTGCATTCTCCCTTTTGTGAAAGCCTGTTTTACGAACCTTCCTCGCTGCTTTCCTCGCTGACAACGTTTCGCGCTAGCTCCGAGAGAACTTCGGTCTCGCCAGGTCGAATGCCAGAATTTGCAAGAAAGTCCCGTCTTCTCTTAATGAAATTGAATTCGTTGGGGCTCAATCGTCCTCGTTTCACGGACGTGCTCAGGTAGACGCCTGATTGCGCTCGGGATTCGAGTCGACGCTCAATTTGCAATATCGCGCAACGTCGTTCCGCGGCGAGCCGGCCGAAGCGAATCCGGATTTGCGTGGCGACGTAACCCGAAATTACGATCGCAAACAAAAGCCCAAAAGGGCGAGCGGCAGTCGGCAGACGAAGACGAGGGAAGGCAGACGATGGCAGCCGAGGAGACGTCTCTCCGTGCTTTTTACGCTTATGACGCCAGCCGCGGTTCCAATTTTAGTGTAGCGTGCGAACACGCTCTCTCGAGACATTCGTATCTGACTCACGACGACATTCCTCGCGTTGCTCGCGACGACGGACGAATTCGATTTTTTCCTCTGACAAACGCCGACGCGAGAATTTCGCGCTTCGCTCTTTCCCGGAGGAGGGCGCGCGCGCGCGCGCGCGTGCGAGCGCCGACCGAAGGCGACCAGCGTGATCTCGTCGAGGCTGATTTATCGTTAGGAAATAGAAACGGAGCGGCGCGAGGCGAGACGGGAGGTGAGAGACGAATGACGACGAGAACTTCTGAAAATTGCTACCCCGCGATGTCGCTCTCCAGTGGGCGCTAAAAATACGAACGGCGGCGCCGCGCCGCGCCGCGCTGCGACGCGCTACAACGCGCTGCGCGGAGCGGAGCGCGCTTCGCTCTCGCCTGTTCGTTTGAAGGATTTTAACAGCTGAAAGGCATTTCTCTCGTCCTAGGATGCGACGTGGTCCGAGGTCGACGACCTACCTACCTTTTCCGAGCGCGATCCGACGGGAACGTTGAGAAACTCCGGATATCGTAAAACCGCCATCGCCACCGTGGCTCTACTCCACGGAAGAGCACTGACCCGCGCAACCTGACGTCTCAGGGCGCGACTTCCACGAATTGATCACGGGTATCTATATCTCGGACGGTTATCGTGTCTGCGATTTTCATGCGATGTCGCTCCTGCGAAGCGTCACTTCACGGCGCCGCGGCGTTGGCAGCTATCGAAAGGTCGGCGCGAGGGTTAGTGATAACGACGACGACGACGACGACGACGACGTTGTACAAATTGATAGTACGCATTTGTGTGCCGTTGTTTTACGTACTACAGTGCGGCAGTCGTGTGCTGTGCACGTGGTACAGCGACGGTCTCGTTAATTGGTCACTTGCACATCGCTTGTGCAAATTTATCTTACGAATTAGCGCTCGGACGGTACATACACCGGACGGGATTCCGATAAAATTGAAAGATAGGATGATGTACACACACACGCATACACACATACACACTTGTACATATACAGGGTTAACTTAACGACCTTTGGAAATTTCAAAATTATTAAATTAACAAAAGTTAGGACGCTATTATAGTAATATATTCTTGATAGTAAATAAAGTAAAAAAGTCTAATACTATTTTTTCTTTCGATGAATAGTTAGCGAGATATCGTAAGTTAAATGTTGAAAAAGTTATCAAGTTTTCCTTAAATATTTCAAAAAATATTAGGCAAGTAAAAGAATGTTTCAGACAAAAGTTGTTAAAATTAATTGGTAGAAAAAGAAGATACAATAAAAAATTGGGCTTTCTAGTTAAAAAAAATTAAGTTGACCTTCAACTAACCTTGAAAATGCCCTCCAAATAAAAAAGTGATAATGCCATTCTCTTTCCCTTTCGAAATCATGGAACACGTGTTTTAGCTTTTTTTAATATCTTTCATAGTTTTCGAGATTTTTTACCTGTTACGTTTGAAATTTAGCACCCTGTACATGTACAAAGTCGCGCTCTCTAACTGGTATGACCTACCGCACTGTTGCCGCAACATGGAATGTCGGAAAACGAGCTGGACCGCTGCCAAGAAATTCGGTTGCCGATTCTCTCGATGGCCGAAACCGCGGCCCGGCTGGGACAGCTATTTCATTATTCTTGTTACAACAGTGCTTTTCCGCCGCATGATTTTTCCTCTCGGTTTTTCTCTCGGTGGGGTGTTGAGGTTATCGAGCGGTTTCACGTGGTCTTCGAATGAGACCCGTCGAACTCCGGGTCAGACTTCGCGGACAACGGGTCGAAGTATTTACGAGATAAATTGTCTAATCAATTATATACATATATATATATATATATATATACAGGAATGTCAAGATGGATTAAAATGGAATATATGTACAGAGGACGGACAGTTATTCCGAACGGATCTGAAGAGATTCGGGGCGGTTCAAACGTACGTTGACGATCGAACTCGTATGAGAATCGCGAGTAAATTTGCACCCGGCTCGACTCGCGGCTTTTTCATGAGCGCGTGTGAAAATGAGAAGTAAAATAGAATTCTACGAACTAGGACGCGAGATTCACCGTCGTGGCGCGCAACCGTCCTGCACGCCTCCATTAGATCACTCGTTGGTGCATTGGCATCGTGTGTCACAAGTTGCGTTACTTCCAGAAATATCCAGTGACAGCGGGGAAAAATGTTCTTCGCGCGCGAGAGCGCGGAGATTGTTATCGTACGATGTTGACTGTAGGGATACAAAGCGCACTCCGCATAACAAATTAACTCAGCGTAAGCGAGCATTAGTTTAATTCCTCTCTCGGCTATTATATTCAATGCGATTGGCCGGAAAAGTTTTTCGCGAAGCAAGCGAACCGTGCGCGAATTGTGCTCAACGTCGTTTATCGAGAGCAAAACAGTTTGCAGAGAACAAACAATAAGATCGCTGTATTAGACATCGTGAAATTAATTACCGGGAGAGATAAACGGATGTTTGCTTGAGCAAATAGTCGGCATGCCAAGTATCATTGAGCAACAAAGCGATTTTCTAATAAATTTATATTATTTATATTATCCCACACAGATCCACTGAGAAAAAAAGTGTCATCATAATCGCATCAACGGAAGAATTGTAGAAACTCAAAAAGACTATTCTTGTAATTCCATTACATTGTACAGATGATAGCAACTTTACATGTATGTTGCAATTTTTGTTAAGCCAACAAGAAGATGCATTTGTCGCCAAGAATAAGTCGAATTGTTGCTGGGATTGAGATTTTTTCTCTCAGTGTACTCTCCTCAATCGGCCGACGAGTTCATATCGGATCGCAACGCATCACCGGATCGCCGGGTGTTCTATTTTTACATCCGAGAACAGCATCGCCATATATCCATCTCGACCGTCTTTAAAGCGAGTTTTATCGAGAGACATTTCCTATCGACGACTTCCGCTTACGATCCTAGCCGGATATTTATCCAGAGCGCGGTCGGCATGACATTCCGGATAATAGTCGGGTCGATTCTATTTTTCTACACTTTCCATCTAAGCTACGGCGAGCTTTCGTGCTTGCGGCGACAATAACGCGGGTGATGTCACCCGCGAACGCGTTCACTCGGGGGAGTGGTTAATCGGTGCGAGGCGTGCGTGTAAAAATATAAATTATCCGCGTGTGTGGTGCGTGTGTGGTGCGTGTGCCTGTGTGGTATGTAACGTGACATATGTCATCTGGAACACTTCCTCGTTCGTCGGAAAGTACCAGGCTCTTTAGCGTTGCGCCACGCCCGCGCTGTGCGACGCGTGAAAACTCCTCGTCGCGGAGTAATTGAGACCTGTGGCTACGCGTTTCATTAATGCGATACAATTAATTTTCTAATTATTGATAACGTAAAGCCACTCGTCGTACTTTGTCATATAAAAATCGCAGTTTGTACGCGATGACTTTACGACGATTTCGAGACGAATTTCAAAGCCTTTGCTTCTGAGAGAATGAAAAGTCCTCCTTATTTAAAAGATGGACTTGGTTTGTAGAATATGTTTATTATTATTATTATTATAAGATATCTTACATCTCTCCTTTCTTCCTTCCATCTTTCTCTCTCTCTCTCTCTCTCTCTCTCTCTCTCTCTCTTTTATCACGATCGAATAATGCATAATGGTGTATGATTAATCGTTCACGAGATAGCCTTATCGGCAGACACAGAGTATTACATTATAAAAATAGAACGCTGCGTAATCATGCGGCGTTAAAGCAGATGCGCTCGACATATTCGTTCGGTTAAATCGGTTATTCGGATTTTCTGGAATCGCCGTGACCGACGTTGTCCCTCGCGAAGAGGAGCGAAAAGCAGACGGGGGAAAAAGTTAAGAAAAATACACGGCCGAAGCGTCGCGCGTTCAGGCGGTTTCTCGTAAATGGAGAAAGTCATAAATTAGTGAATTAAGCCGTGGAGTTTCCAGTTTCTCGCCGTGAAAAAACGCTTTCCAGATACATAAATACGTTCGTGCTCGCGTTTGCGCGCGCGCCTCCGATCACGAGCTATTTACGCCCGCTGGAGTAATATATAATTGGACAAACTCGGCGGTGCGAGAAGTGTTACCCCTCGCGAATGAACAACGACTCGCAATTGTGCATAACTGCAACTTTAACACGACCAACCGGGCAATTATACGGCCGAGAAAGTCACTCCCCGGAGTCGAGCGCATCGGATTCGCGCGCGGCTCGTCACGGTTGTACAACTACATTCACGATCGTTCCACGCCGCGGCGATCGAACAAAATGATCCATATTCATTTTGTGGTTTCGGTATTACGGATCGTTTCTTTACCCAGGGGGGATAATCGAGAACGTGACATGTCCGGGGCCGCGATAGATCAAGGTGAAGAGCTCACGGCGGCAGGAAAATCGGGATTTCTCTGTGCGCGACGTGCGCCGAAAACATCGCGAGGACTCTCGGCGAAGATTCCGGTCGGACGGTTTACATATTTTATTTTCTACGTCACTGCTTCCGCACATTTATCTTAATTACGCGAAAATACACTCTACCCCGAACGTGTTCTCGAAATCTGATGTTGAATTTGTCGGAGAGTTCGGCTGTTTTATCGCCCACGGTAAACGAAAACCGAAAAAGTACGATAAAACATCCAGTATAGCTGGTGAGGATTAGAAATAAATAAATAATAAGTCCCGGGGGTATACCTTAATATTTGATCAAATTCGCGCAAGAATATCGTCGAAAATTGACAGACTGCCGACGGCCTATTGGGCGTTTCACCTTACTCTGACAAATTTCACGGAACGTGAACAGTGGACGAGGATAGCGGCGAAACGTTATCCACCGAGTCTGTCAGGTCATCGATCGTATTAATAACGTCCGATCGCCGAATTTGAACGTTGCGTCGAAACGACACGATCGCACATTCGGAAAAAGCCAAGCGAATCGAAGCAACGCTCGGCCACGGGAGAAAGGCGGTTAAACTCAGGCAGGCTTATTCACTCGGCCATGAATCGGCGCGGTGTTCTCGAATTTCTCGCTAATGCGAAAAAAGGAGGAATTAGAGCCAGTTTTATAGACTCTTTGGTCGGCACGAGGCCGTGAATAACGCCTCGCGTTATGGTAGTCCGCTCGGTCAAATCACATGAAAACTCGCGAGACGAATTTATGCCGGTTTTTGATAATTTCCGGCGAATTGAAATCGATGTGTAGAAACGATCGTCGTGCTCCCGTCCAAAGCTTGATTTTTACTATTCGGTCTCAACGCTGACAGACAAAGGTCCATGAATCCTCCGTCAAAACATTTCTCAATGCTTTTGTATTGGAATAAACACACAGCACCTGTTACCGTCACATCTCAATCATTCCAATTAAGAAAAAAAACGAACAGATTTCTATCTGCCTAAGCGGATAATGCCTTGAATCATCAGCCTTAAATCACTCACGAGCTCGTCAGCATGCGCGTGCTGAATCAAATTCGCGGATAAATGAAACAAATTGTATATGGTTTCTCGCGTCGCGACGAGACGAAGTGCTCTGTATTTTTTCAAGAGCTCTTAGCGTGTATTATTATTCAGCAACGTGGAAAGAGCCATGCAGACGTTCTCGTGTTACGGGATCATTATGAATCAGAATCCGCCGCTGATTAGCGCGAGTAACGAGTTAACTTTATAATGCGCAATCCAATTTCCACCTTATCTGACGTGATACATAATATAGTACGAGTCGCATTTTCAGCGTATGAAACATTCAAACGTCCGAGGGAAAGGTGGTTCGCGCGGTGCGCGCGCGTGTCGCAGTTAGCGATCGCTTTGCATGATTCAGAGGACCGCGGATAAATTCCTCTCGAAAGGAAAGAAGACACCTCGGTGTCGCCCGAGAAACGTGCTCGTGCGCCGGGAAGAAGATTATACGCGGTAACGGCCGCTGACGGCTTGATCGATTTGACTCGCAGAGCGCGACTCGGGGGAGCGCCGAATCCAAGATGGATTACGAATTGGGACGCCGGGTTATCGCGAGAGTGAACGGAATCGAGAAGTGCGCGGGATTAGCAGTTTCCCGCGCGTAATACCGCGCTCTCGATTGCCCCCTGCGACCCTCGGGTCGAATTACGCGAAATTTTCGGAGTCCCACGCTTCGAAGGTAGCGAGAGAGAGAGATAGATAGAGAGAGAGAGAGAGAGAGAGAGAGAGTCCCGGCGGACGCCAATTCGCGTCTGCAATTTGTCGCTTAATTCGCTTCCGATTCGGTTTCGCCAATCGGGCGAGGATTTCGTCGCCGACGGTGGTGGTTGGTTGGTTGGTTGGTTGGTTGGTCGTGGTGTTGTCGACCGCCGAGCTGTTTGCGTCTCTCAGAGCAGCGCGCCGCAACTTTCACGAACGAAAAATGCCGCGCGATACGGCACAAAGCTCGCAGCTGTGGCAGCCGCGGTATTGACGTGCGCACCCATAATTCTCCAATTATGCCAGACACCGTGTGAGTCACTGGCGTCGATCGATTGGTTCGCAGCGCGTTCAAAATATTTTTCACGGGAGGAACAGAGCGCGTGCGGAAGTTCGCGTTTTCAACAAAAATGATCCCGTCGTCGAGCGATCGCCGCTAACGTTCTGTCGCTCGCTTATAGTTTCCGAGATGGAGAATTTCGGAACCTTGAAATTCTCCACACGTACTTCTCTCCTCGCGACATTAGATATCTTAGTAATTACATATTTAATGAAAATCTCCACCACGGGGTTCGTGTGAACAGGCTTCGATTTGGACGGGGCAGCTTTTTTCCCCGCATTTAATCTTTTTCGAAGATTAAATTCGCGAGGAACCCTTCGGTTTCAATCGACTCGAGTGACTACTGACCCTTCGACATTCGTCGGGGAGAAAGGTCGCGACCTCTGAGACCTCTCGCGTAAAATCCTTCGTTAAACTTACGGCGAACGCTCACAGGACACACACCGTGCATTCGACGCGTCAATTAAGAGCAACTTGCTGCGCGGCGAGAAGGTACAGTTGTCCGCTGGACAACAAGCGCTAATGCACCCGACGCAGTGAGTTAAGTGTAGGTACGTGTGTATGTGCTGCATACGATCGCGGTAATACCACGCGCGATACGGTAATATCGTGATTACAACGGCGGCCAATCGGCCGGTTATCGTCGTCCTGTGTACTAACGGCTGCGTATACCGTACACGCGCGCCGCGGTATCGCCGCGTTTTCATGTACGGACCACGTTAGATACTTAGTGAATCATACCGGACGGAATGCGATGTGGCAATGCCCGCTATGGCTTTACGGCGAGCCGCGGCTCTTCGTGCTTCGGATCGGTAAAAGGCCGCGGGGAGACGCACGGAGAGACGGCACGTCCGCGGCGCAACCACCACCATCACCACCACACCATTACGCTCTGCCGGTTTCTCTCTCTTTCTCTCTCTCTTTCTCTCCCTCCTCTCTCTCTCTCTCTCTCTCTCTCTCCTCTTCCTTTCCTTCTCTCTCTTCTCTTCCACCATCGTTTCCACCTCCGAGGAAGTCGCCCGGATGCACGATGCGGTTGCGTCACGTTTGACCCGGTGCACGATTCCGCGCGCAGCACGGAATGGAGAACGCCAAGTCTCTCTCCGTTTGCTTGTTCGCGCTGACAGGGCCTTTACTTCTGTCTGTCCCTCTCTCTCTCTCTCTCTCTCTCTCTCTCTCTCTCTCTCTCTCTCTCTCTCTCTCTCTCTCTCTCTCTCTCTCTCTCTTTCCCTCGACATGTCTACATGCATACGCACGTTACCGTATAATACGGGTATAATAATAAAACGAATGCATTATTAACGCGCGAATGTTGCACGTTGGGGAGTTCGTTAAATGTGTGACCCTTCCGCGAGCAGGCTTTTTATGAGCAGCTCCTTTTTGTTTTTACCATGTGGAGACGCCCACCGCGCCTCCTTATGTCGCTGACGTTTTACCGCGACAAGGCTGAGCCCTTTTTATAAAGGGAGGATAATTTCATGAGGAATCACACGCTACGTGCGTATAGGAAGTTCCGCAGGTTATTAACACTGGTCGGAGATAACTGGGTAAGGGAGAGGAGGAACGCCGTGCGTTCGTGTATCTCGGGATGATTTACGACAGCGTGTCGCCGTATCACATTTTAGCTTTGACGTTCGCGGCTGGGTGCGGCGGATCTCTGGAAAATTTCTCGCGGATTCGCGGAGGGCTTGACGAGTGTCCTAAATTTGAATGTAATAATCACCGTGCCACACGGACGAGACATAGGAGCTTGCCGAAAGAAACATGAGAATCCTCGAGGGTAGTTCCAAGTTGCAATTTGCATCTTATGATTATTTGACAGATCGTCCCTCGCAAGAGTACTTCCGTACTTTGTATACCAAGGCCGTTAGTAAAATCGGGTCGAGTCAACGTTTAATTTTCCCGAGCTTGATGATATCGCGAGATGACAGCAGAAGCAATTAGCATGGAAATTCGTGAATACGTGCCTGACGACGCCCGTCCTTTAAGCTTCGTCGTTTCCTGCCGTTCAGAGTCGCTCGCAAAAATTCCCACGTCACGTCACCGTCTCGCGGCTTTACGTAATTTAAGAACGCAATTTAGCAGCGCGAGTTTCCAGCTGGCTGGAAGTATCGGCTATGATTCATCGCGTCTAGTAGGAAATGCTGAGAGATCTAGCAACGCTTTGAGCGTGCGCGTCCTTGGTCTAGCTGTTCGCCAGAGAGGTCCATGATCTTCTTGTTCATTAGACTCGAACGGCCCCGTTCGTTTCCTCGTCTCGCGCTCTAGAGGGACAGAGGGGGGCAGCAGGGGGACGCGGGGGAAGAGCTAATTCTCAAAAATAATACGTATCGCGTTTATTATGCTACTTTTAACGCGCTGTTACTTCGGGCGCGACATGGCCCAACCCAGAATGAAAGGTCGTAAAAGCGAGGCACCATTTAAGACATCCTTCGTGGAGCAACGAGAACCAGCGAGGTGAGTGCTTCCTGTCGCGCAATAAGACAAATGGATATGCATTTCTTCAATGCTCCGTTAAATCTCACCGAATATGCCACTCGGTGTTAGAAACTGGGTTCGTTAGCCAGATATGTTTTATATGAAAACATATAGCGCGAGGGATGAGTGGAGATAGCACAACATTGAGGCAATAATCGTCTGTCAATTGCGATCGAAGGGGAGAAGAAAAAGGGGAAGCGCCGTTGACACGTGTGCGAGTAATGAGCGAAGCGATGAGGTTATTTCACACGCTCTATACATGTCTCTCTTTCTCTCTCCCCCTCCCTCTCTCTCTCTCTCTCTCTCTCTCTCTCTCTCTCTTCCCCTCTCTTGCTTTTTGCACACGCTGGCGAACAACGTTCTCCCATCGATACATCGGGACGATCGCATCGCGAGCACATCGATCGCGCTCGTGAAAAAAGAAACTTTCTACGCCGGTGAAAGCAGCGATTAAGAAAGCGGTATAATTTCGAGCAGCAAGTCCGATCTTCGATGCTACAGATACGGAAAAATGTACCATGTCGTCGATCGAGCAACGAGCGGCGAAGTTTTCTATCACATCACGAGCAAGCCGCGGAGATGATCTTCGCGCGTTTCCTGAGCGATTGGAAACATCCGATATCTCGCGTCTCGTCATTTCACGATTCTCGATATCTCGAAGGGGGGTAGCGGTGAGTTTTCCCGCGCAACCTGACGTACCCCTGGTTCCCCGCGCCGGGAGAAGAAAAACGCCACACGAGGCAGCGCGGCTTCTCCGTAGGTAGGATATCCGGTGTAAATTCTCTCGCCATTTCGGCGCCATTACTCCGAAATCCTACGCGCGTACCGAACGGACACCCCGTGCATGACGTGTTTGGGCGGAGAGGGAGGTTAGGAGCCGGCCGGCTGTGGTGCGCGCGAGGGTGGCGTGAGTCATCGGCTGGCCGGCTGGTCAGCCGGCGGTGGCGACATCCGGCGGGGCGGCGCGGCGGTAGCGGCGCCGGCGGACGCGGCGCGGCGGCGAAATCAGTCGCGAAACGCCACGCCCGGTGCAACGTGAACGAGAGAGGATCGGCCAACAACGACGACGACGACGACACGACGACGGGAATTCGCCGGCAAAGTCGCGGAAAGAAACTCGCGCGCTCGCCGCGACTCACGGACGTCGTGCGTAAGTGCATTATTATTTCGAGGTATAAATATCGCGACGTGCGCGCGCGCCGCTCCCCATCCACGCCGGTGCGAGCGAGCGATTTCATTTCGCGAACGAAGCCGGGAGGAAAAGCCGGCTCGCGGCTGAGTTTGCGCGCCGGTTCGACTCGGTTCGCTTCGAGCGACTCTCGCCGAGCGCGACAGTTTCAGCCGACCTAGACGACGACGAGGAGCTACGCTGCGCCGACTGAACAGCAGCAGCAGCATCCGGCGTCCTCGAGCGGTGCGCGTCTCGGATTTTCGCGGGATTCTACCGCCTGCTACCACCCACTGGTGGTCGCTCGCCGTTCGCCTCAGCGAGATCGCTCCGTGCTCTCGTCAGAGTGAGTCATCGCCGCTTGTTTCGGCCTTTTTCCCCTCTTTTTGGTCTCTCTTTGTCGTCCCGGCCTTGCCCGTTACTGCACCGCGTTCGGAAATTTCGTATGTACCGGAGCCGTGTTTTCGGCCCGCCGCGACCTTCGGCGTTGCGAAAACAACGCAGCAGATGTGCGTGTCTCGTGAAGGGTACTCGCGATAACGAATTATTCTCTCTCTGAATCTCCCGAATGCGGCGTCTATATGTTTTTAATCTGACGATACACGTTTTTTCAAGGCCGCTCCGCTGTGACATATATATTTCTAGAGAGCAAAAGGTTAACGTTGATGTATTATTATTCGAGTCGAGCCGCGCTTGTTCTCTCCCTCGGAGAGGATGACGTTCCTCGTCACTCGTCATCGCGAAATTTAATCATACGTTCGTGAAGGTTTGAAGTTTCACAGCGAGAGAGTCTCGGCTATCGGCGATATCGTTTAGCGCGAGAGCAGAATCTCTCGCGCAGGAAAAAGCCCAAATCGGGACTTCATGCTTTGGAAGCCTTGCGTTACGCTCGCCTCGGATAACGCGGAGAAGTGCCGATTGTTGGTCGGTCGGTCGGCATGTCGGCATTAGTCAGCCAGCGTCTCGAGAAATTCGTGCTAATTTTTACACGTATATCGTACATCGTGAGTTGATAACGCATATCGGTTATTAGCGCACGATGGTTTCTGATTTTCTCGGACAATGGTGCAGTTAGCCGTGCCGTTGCCGTTTCATCACGAAGACACCGGCGAGAGAGATCTCTCTCTCTCTTTCTCTCTCTCTCTCTCTCTCTCTCTCTCTCTCTCTCCGCCTTCTGCCCGCGAACAAGCAAAGTCCGCGCACCGTTACATTGTGATAACAATTGCCGCGGAGTACTCGAAATCATCGAGTCTCCGGTCTCGTGCGTGGTGTCGGTTCTTGATGCACCGGATACGTGATAACGCGGTAAAACTCGTTGATTTACTCCGGAGCGGCAACCGCGAGCGCGAGCAGTCGGCTCCGATGAACATTGGTTCAACGATCGTTCCGCGAGCAAGAACCTGGATGTACTTATGCGCGTGCCACCTACATAATTCATATCGGTATGGAGAAGCCGCGCTTTTGACGCGGAAGGGAGAAGGAACGACGTTGCGCCGATCCGCGGAAAATTCGTGCGTCCGCGAGACATGAAGATGGAAAAATTGCGAGAGAAAGAGAGAGAGAGACAGAGACAGAGAGATAGAGAGAAACGCGATCGATCGATTGAAATCCCCGATCGAGAGCGTCTCGAGAGAGCAGCGGCTCGCCGACGACGACGTAAAGGAAGAAGAAAGAAACACGGACGGCCGTGACGTTTTCCTCGAGCGCCGCGCGACCGCGCGTCGTTTTCTTTCTCCGCACGCACTCGAGCTGTCGCGCAGGTCGGGACATGCCGTCGAGACCGACACGTGTAATCTAATATTTCCGTGTAATTCATATCGCCGTCCGCCACAGAAAGTACCCGCACGCCGGCCTCGCGCCGCGCCGCGTCGCGTCGTGTCGGTCCCTCCGATCGGTGGTGGATAGCAACGGTGTGTGCAGGTACTTTATCTTCGGTATCTCGCCACTTGGACCGCGCATCTGGATCTTCAAGGAGCATTTCGCGCGATTCCTTTTTCACTGTCTCCTTCACAATAGATGTATGAACGAGAGACGTATGGCCGAGCTGTCTCCTTGTGACAACTTGCTC
Source organism: Harpegnathos saltator (assembly GCF_003227715.2). NCBI lineage: Eukaryota > Metazoa > Arthropoda > Insecta > Hymenoptera > Formicidae > Harpegnathos > Harpegnathos saltator. Next base: position 470,159 of record NW_020230716.1, on the reverse strand, counting down.
CTTGCTACCAGCCCGCTTCGGTCTTCCCTCGCACACAGAGACGAGACGCGCATACGCGTAACGTCTGCTCGCGTTAACGATCATAATACTTCAGCGAACTACCCCGCGTTAACGAGACGCCCATACGTCCGCCTGGAAGCACACCCTCGCTGAACGCACCGCGATCTATTACGTGTGCGGCCGATTCAGTAAGACCACGAAGCGCCACGCGTTATCTCGACTCGTGCACACGAGACTCCCATTCATAGTCTTATCGTAGCCTCGCTATCAATGCACGCAGCTGGTTGCTATAAGCGACCTTGGGCGGCCGCTGTACACCATCTTCGTCGTCGCCGCCGCCGCCGTCATCGTCGTCGTCGCCGCTGTCGTCGTCGTCGTCGTCGCCGTCGCCGCCGCCGTCATCCTCGTTATCGTCGTCTCGTCGTTGTCTCGTCGTCGTTGTCGTCTCCCCATCGTCGTCGGCCGTCGTAGCGACTGCGAGTCGAGAATACACGGGAGAAAGGTGCGCTAGAGAGAATTCATTAAGCGGGTAACACTCGTGGTTCTGCCGCCTGCGGTGGTGTGGTCGACCACGTCATTTGCGCACGTTCCTCTCCTTACGCATACGTTCGTATTCGCACTTTTACCCTCGCGTTCTCGCACTAACAATGTGCGCGCACACGTTTTCGCTGAATCCTCGAGAGAGAGAGAGAGAGAGAAAGAGAGAGGAGAGGCACGTATAATCGATAGCGCACGCGTGTGTGCCGCGCGGATGTTTCCCTTCGGTGCTCTTTTCTTCTCTCTTCCCTCTTCCTTCCCTTCTTTGTCACGCTGCATCTTCAACGCGCTCGCTGCCTGCGAGGAGAGCGAAGGATGAGCCGTCTCTCCTCTCTCTCTCTCTCTCTCTCTCTCGGGATACTTCTCTTTTCCCCTTCGCGCAACGAAATAAGTAATGCGTCGACATGAGACACGATCGCGGGGTACCCGCGCCGCCAATTATCGCACGCCTGATCCTTGTGTACTCGTTGAGCGATACAGCCGGCGATTATCGATCGTTGCGGCCGTATTTTAGTCCCCTTTGGTCGCCTAATGCGTCACCGGTGACCATGCGGATGTCCCCCGAGTGACCGTCGCCGGCGTGCTCGTAGCCGGTCGACTTCGACAATCGGACAGATTTCCGACCCTCGCAGGATGTAATTCTTCGATTTCGGGCGTCTCTTTTTCTCTCTCTCTCTGAAGCTACCGCAACCTTGGCAACCAGACGGTCTTCAAGTGCTCTTTGACCGGAGATCTCTCTCGCGCGACTGTACTTTTTTTTTTCATTCGGGAGGCAGTTAAAATTGGCAGAGGGGAGAGAGGCGGCGAATATACGCGGAAAAAACGGACCGACCGATGGTTAAATTAATATTCCTCTCTCTCTCTCTTTCTCTCTCTCTCTCTCTCTCTCCCCCCCCGCTCTGCGGCTGACGAACGAATGCTTTTGCGGCATAATAAAGTCACTAGAGCGTAAATGCGAGAGTATGAAAGAGAAGACAAGAGAGACGACAAGAGAGGTGAGCGACGACGAGAGGTAGACAAGGGGAGAAACAAAACGAAACGGCACGAGAGAAAGAGAGAGAAAGAGGGAGAGGAGCGAACGACGAGCGGCGGAGGACGAAGGAGAGAGGGATGAGAGAGGACTATACGCAGGCGTCGATAGGCGGTGTAGCGCGTAGGTCAACGTACTTTCTGCCAGGGCCGCATGATATTTTCTCGCGGGTGCAAGGAGAGCCGCCGCCGCGCCGCGTCAAGTACTTTCACTAATTCGTCGAGCTTTCGTCCGACGTGAAATCTCTAGCAGACGCGGATCATACCGCACGCGATATACCGCACAACAAAACAGCGCGATTCCTGAAAGTTCTCCCTACCTCGAAGAAAAAAAGAAAAAAGAAATAACGTCGACGCGCGACGCTCTGCGACTTACCCGCGAACGTTCCATCCGACGCGACGTTGAGAAGAAGAGAAGACTTTGACATATAAAATGTATTCCAAAAAATATGTAAAAAAGTCCGCGACTTATCTTTAGCGAGGTCGTCGAGTCGTACCGTAGAGAGTAAAGCGCAGCAAGGACGATCTCGTCGCGCCGCGCGACGAGCAGCGCAGCGCACTTTTACAGCCACCGCGGCACGACACCGCACGGCACGGCGCGCATTATATACAGTTATAGCGTTTTATAGGAAACAATATTTCTGATAGGAGTGACGTTACGTGCCTCTTGAGCGCGATCGCGTGATGATCCTCGAGCGCGCACTTTATTCACGAGCCATTGACTGCGCCGACTATAAGCCTTAGCTGCACTTTTATTACGATGACTCACGGCGATAAGCTAATTGACTACGGAACAGCGAATCCATTGAAAAATACTCGTACTGTATCCTCGCGCCCGTCTCTTCCGCGTGTCGGGTCTCTTCTCCAGCGCGCACGTCTCGCGTCTGACGTCTCTGACGTTTTCGTTCGCGCCGGCGAACAACGCCGCGTTTACGTGCTTTCTTATCTGTCAACAGCTCCGGTAACCTCTTACTCCCTCTTGAACCCTCGATGCCGTCGAGGGGGGTGAAACTACCGAGCACTTTTTCTACTTTACTTTGATTCCGGAACCACTTGACTCATCGCAACGTATTATATCGAGAGAGCTCAAGTGGGAAACGCGTGTGTGAAACGAAGGTGGAAATCTGCTGAAAACTGCAGCGCGATGACAAATCTATCTCAAATTGATATCGCGTTGCCTTTCTCGCAAGCAAAATACATGAAAATGAAAATATATGAAAATGCGAGCACATTGCTCAATTCGTCCGCGGTACTTTCAATGTTAAATAGCGAATAAGTCTAAGAAGACGAGAGAGCGTGAGAAGAGTGCACGCAACTTGGTGTTTACATGCTCGAGATGACGAACAGACAGTCGTAATCAACATTTGATTGTCGAGGAATTAACTGACGGTTTCTTTTTTCCTTCATTCTTGCAGACGATCTCAAGTACGTGCAACAGACTCTGCTGCAGTGCGCTAAGCGAGCGGGCTCGCTCGACAACATCACTGTGATCGTGGTATTCCTGACGCCGCCGATCGAGATCGCATCGCGACCCCTGAACGCGCATCCGCTACTGTCGTATCCGGCGCCGAATGGTCTACTGAACAACATGGACCCGAACAATCCGTTCTTGTCGAACGTCAACGGCCAGTTCGACGTGAACGCAGCCTTCGTGAAGCAGCAGCAGAAGCTCGACGCCGATCTGCAGCACGAGAACGGCACCGATCTGGACCTCGACGACAACCGTCGGCTGATTTACGGCACTAGTTCCAGCAACGGCAAGCATGTGGAAGACGCGGACGGTAACGACGACTACGATTACGGCGACTTGGGCCCAGAGACCGATGTAGACGCCGTCGACGACGCGCCGGACGTTCGCGCGCCTCTCGACCGACTGTCGCGCGAGCTCTTCCCCGACGAGAAGCCACAGCGGATAACAAGCGAAGCTGACAATAATATCGAGGTCGACGATGACGACGACGATGAGGACGAGGACGAGGACGACGACGATCTTAGTCGCGACAACGCGAACGTCCGGCGAGCGTACGACAATGACGACGTGATGGACAATCGTATCCGAGGACAGAGTGATGAGGACGTTTACGGCGCGGACGACGACGTGCCGCGCGACAACAAAGATGACGTGCCGCAGCCGCCGCCACGCGGCGTCGTAGATAGCGACGCGCGCGTTGCCCAGCCCGACGCACCCGTCGTCGACGACGATGAGTCGCCACCCTCTCCGCGAGCTGCTAGTAAGTGCAATCTGTCGTCTGTAAGGACTCGCTTGTGCGTCGCGCTGGTGTACGGTTACGCTTATCACGCGGTCAGCAGTCTGTTCGTGTCGTTGGCGAACTGCATCTCGAGCTCGTTCGGCGCTCACGTCCTCGGTCTGCGTCGGAAGTGAGTGTCCTTCCCTTCCTGTGTTACCTGTCGCGGTCGCCGAGGACCGTACGGCCCCGGACGAGTTCGGCGGACAGAACGCGTTGACGATAGCTGAATTAGCCGGCGAGGTGACACCTTGTGTAAATCTGCTGTAGTTTTGTAGATCTCGCCGTTGTACACGCCACATCAGCGACGAGATTGCGTCTAGTCATTATACAACACGGGGGAGAGACGAGGTATATTTCACGTTTTTCTGAGAGAACGTTGCGAGAGAAGGAGAGAGGGAGATAATAGCCTGTATTGTCTAAAAATAGAGAAGAGAAAGAGACAGAATGAGACAAAAAGAGACATTCTTGTCAATACAATATCGCGGAGAATACGCGGAGAGATGAGTTCATTGTAAGTTTCTTCGCTGCCTTGAGAGGTAGTATTTCGCGCGTCTTTTCTCCTACGTACAAATATCGTTCAATTGAAAAATCAGACGATGTGTTTAAGAGCATGATGCACATTCCCGCGTCATTTAAAGATAATGACGCAGTCTACGGTGAACCGTTTTTCGTACTTGTGCGAACTAAATGGATCTCACCCTCTCTTGCTTCCATTTTATGTCCCGTTGGAAATACGATGAACATCTCTCTTATCGACTTACAGGAAAGAGATACCGCGTATTGCATTCAGTGAAGGATATCTTATCTGGATGGAGAGTGTGGAATCACAGGCGAAACTGTTATCTTTCTCTCGACGGGAATATCATATCGCGTGAAAGCATTATCGCGTCTTTTCCCTCTTTCATATCCTTTTATGCGCGCTTTGTCGGCATCGATTGGCCTACGTTTCTCCGTGTATAAATTTCTACTCTCTTCAACGCAGATTAACGGTCGAATTTTCGGCCGTCAGTGGCATTGTCAATCGCACAACATCGTGTTTTTCTTATTACGCTTTTACATTTTTGTAAAAGTAACTCGACTACAAATCTCTGAGAAAAACGCTCGATTCGTGCGATTTATATTTTGCCTAGTGCACAACGATTAGAAGCAAAAGCGTTTGCAATTGCGTTTAAACGTGTCAGCGAAGATATCGTATCGAGGAAAGCAGACAGTCCCCCTCTATCGACTACTAAAATTAATTCCATTCAACCCGCATCAGTAACACTGCAAAAATGGAAATTTAAACACACTAAGGGTAATACAATAATCATATTTTTCTCTTCTCAGTCAATTCTCTATGCGCTTTCTCGGTAGACGGAAATGCCGAATGTAGGATAATCGCGGGAGCTCGTTAGCGTTGTAAACTAGGCGTCGTAAATCTTCGTCGCAGCAGATATGCGCTTTTTAAAAAGCCTCATTATGTCTATACGTTTCAGAGTCAGAATTGTTTACGAGAAAGATAATAGATAATACCACGTGATAGATAATACCACAGCAATAATGAGCGACCAACGTTCGATGCATTTTACGTGAAATATTACAAAAGTCGAACAAGAACTATTCCAAGTTAATTAGATTAAGCAGCAAATTTTCACGTTGGTAGAGTGCGAAATTGTTATAAATATTTTCAATATAAACTTGATTCACGAGATAAAAGTCCGACAAGTTATATTCTCATAAATTTGCGCGTGACAACTGAAAGCTTTCAATTGCTCTTTAATCTAAACGTCGAGATACGAAACGTGTTGGACAGTGAGTCAGTGTTTGCATCGACTATTATCGTTGGTAGCAAAAAAAACATTTGTAGATATAAAACGTAACGTTTATATCCGATAAAAAATATCTCGTCACGACGCCTAGTATATATATTTGACACTGTCTTAGGCTTTATTCTTTTCTCTCGCTTCCGCTTACTTTCCTCCGTCTCGTTGACGAACGAATTTCTTTTCTTTCTCATGAAATATACACGAAAATCGTCACAATATCGCGCAGTGACATTGGACGTTTAATTATTTATTCGAATGATTAATAATGCAACAAAGTCGATAACAGCGAGTCGCTTGGACTCGGTACGTTTCAAAGATATTTCCGGGCTCGTACCGACTCGTTATCTCATAACGGTAAGTTTATCTCGAAAATACTGTAAAATATCGTCGAATGTCTCTCGCCGGTACCGTTACGTCCGTTCGAATCCGGCGCGCCGCGGCGCAAGCTCGCGCAGCGCGCTCACGATTGGCCACAGCCGCGGTCGTGGACGACCAATCAGACTACGTGCCGCCAATTGTCGCGGTCGCGCTAGAAGGGGATCGCCGGCAGTTCCTTACGAGCCTCGTACAGTCGTGAGTGCGTGTTCTCTTTTTCGAGCTTCCCTAAAGTATTCGTCGCGATATACACAGCTCAGTGTCACGCCGGTCCCGCCTCTATTGGATGTATATCGCTTCCTGGTGAAACCAGGTTATCGCTGCGCCTCCGTGCGACTGCTGCATCCGCTGACCGGGTGCGGACGAGGAACGTTCTCGGAGGTACGTTAAATAGTCACGCTCGCTCGCTCTCTCGCGCGCGCACACACACACACGGACGGCCTCCATCGCTCCACAGGGAACGCCGAGGCCAAAACGCAAATTTAAATTTGGAACGGACGCTGCAGCGCGACGCCTCCGTGTCGGTCGCAAACATGTCGCGAAATAATCGACGACGACCATCGCGACGGCACGGCGGCCGCTCGAGCCGGCCGGCAAACGGCGGCGACCGGGGGAAAGTTGGATCTCGGTCGGTGGAATTCCTAACGTGGTGCTCGCGATGAAAATATACGTTCTACGGCGCGATAGCAGCGCTTCCGTCGTTAGGAATAGACGTAGAATCCGTGGCCCGGAAGTCAGGGCCCTGGCGAGTTCGTATACCGGTTTCGAGCCAGGCCCGGTGTGTCTCCTTTCCCTCTCTCCCTCCCTCTCTCTCTCTCTCTCTCTCTCTCTCTCTCTCTCTCTCTCTCTCTCTCTCTCTCTCTCTTTCTTCCTCTTGTTCTCGTTCTTGCTCGTTGTGCTCGACGTTGTTCGACGTTTCTACGTCGATCGTCTCTTCTCTTTTTCTCCACTGCTCTATATAGAAATGAATGTGAAAAGCCGAATCGTAAGAGTGATATTTGTTCTTGCACGGTCGATGCTTCTCGGCGTTTTTGCGAGTCGTGTGTGCGAGAAGGAAGAAACAAAGGAGCAGAGAGGGAGAGAGAGAGAGAGAGAGAGAGAGAGAGAGAGTGAGTGCGAGGCAGATAGAAAAAGATAGTTCCCCCTGGCGCATCATGCGAAGCGCGTACGAAAATATCGTGTTGTGAAATTACCGTGTTGTGCTGCACCGTAAACGGCGCGTCGGCGCCGCCGCCGTCATCGTCGTCATTATCGCCATTCGAAAACCGAGGTCGCAATCCCGTGAATTTGTCCTCGCACGTCGTGTCAATCGTCATACATGCCGCTGCTCCAGCAGCGTGCGTTTCGTTTCTCATTTAACGAATTACGGAAGAAATCGCACCGGTACGGGAGCTCGGTTCTCGCGGCTGTAAATACGCGAAAATAGATCTTACGCCAGTTCTTGCAATCCCTGCGTGGTCGTGACTAAACGCGGAAACTCATCCGCGCACGCGCGTCGCAAGCAGCAGCGAATTCCAAACTCACCGGAGCCGAATGCAACGAGCCACGAAGCTTCTTTTCGAGGACACGTCGATAACCGTTAATTTGATGAAATTTACACCGGACGCTCCGAGTTTGGAAAGATGCAGCAAAAAAGAGAGAAACACAAAGTCAGAAAGTCGCAGCTCCCCAAGACGAATCGTGTGAAAATGAGGAGGTCCTCGGTTCGCTGACCAGTCGCCCGACCGGTCCTAATGGTTCTCAAAAATCCCGCTTTCACCGATGCGCGTGATTCTCGAGAGAAAACTTTGCGAAAGAGCAAAATAGATCCATGGAATCACCGCGCAATGGCGACGCGAAAAAATAGCAGTCGCGGCTACGAATATTTTCAACGCATTGAAATTCTAGTGATTCTCAGTAGCTGTGCATCAAGAGTTGATACGGTGGAATGAACGTTCGAAAGAAAAAGAGAGAGAGAAAGAGAGAGGGAGATATAGAGAACCTGTCAGTGGTGGTCGTTGATAAGGAAATTGCAACTCGCACTTTCAAGACGGCGCGATGTGACACGTAAAATCGCAAGAAGCTCGGCGATAACCGAACGAATTAATTGCAAATTGATACCCGAGGCCGTAAGGGCGACTTTTCGCGAAGACGCTTTCTCGCACTGCCTCCGGCCTCTCCTCCCCCCCCCTCTCTCTCTCTCTCTCTTTTTCATGATGCAATTAATCTGCTGATCACATATGTCCCCTGCCTGCGTCGTGTGTGTTGTCGTCCACACGTATATTTATAGACTCGAAAGTAGCGTGTGATCCGTTCCGCGTCCCGACGTGAAGGTGCCAGTGGTGAGTCCTCGCTGTTGCCGCGAGCGAGCGAGCGAGCGCGCGCGACCAAGGTAATTGGATCTCTATCGCCACGTCGGGGACGTCGTGATGAGAGAAAGAGAGGGAGAGAGTGTGGTCTTACGCTGATTTCAGCGAATTATCGCCGACGGAACACAACGGCACGCGCGATGACGCAACTCGTCGAATCGTTAGAGGCTGTTCCGTTGGTTCCGTCCGGTAACGCGGCGTCCGCTCCGCGCGTCGCGCATTTCATCGTACTTGAGCTCCTCTCCGTTCCGCTTCCGAGAGTCTGCTCTCGAAAGAGGCAGAAAGAGAGAAAGACTCGGCCCGTACCGTCGAAATGTAGTATAAGTACTTTGTGAATCGGTGCTATTCTCCGAGATTGTTTCAGGGACCTCTGGGGTTCACGGTTTGTCTATTTAAGCGCGCTTCTCGCTGTGCCTTCTCGCTTTTCGGTGCCCCGAAGAGCACGAGTGAACTTTTGACGTATCGTAGCTGATTTTCACGCGTGGGCTCGCAAACGAGACGTAAAAACGTGACTCACTTTGCGGCAACTCGTCTCGTTAAGTAAGAAATGCGATCACCGTATCGTTATTTTCGCAGACAGGAAACAGGAATCGCAAAGCATCTTGTAAGTTTTAAGTAGGAGATACCGCGGCGCGCTCGTCGAGATTAATAAGCGGTCGCACGAAGCGGTGGGAAAGAGAGAGACAGAGGGAGATTATTTTAGCGCTGCAGGAAACTCCGCAGCGCGAAAACAGCGTACCAAAAAAGGATCACCGAATCATCGGCGGATGCTGCCGCGGTAATAACGTCGAGACAGATAACGTGCGCGTTTTTGCACACTAACGACTACGATGACGATGACGATGGTGATCTAGCGTGGCCGTCATATCCTAGAGTAGAGTTTATGCGCCGCAGATTTAAGGTTCGTTTCCCTCCTCGTTCGCAGCTCTCTCTCTCTCTCTCTCTCTCTCTCTCTCTCTCTCCAGACGTACATTCTTCCTCTTTCTTCCTCTCTCATCCGAGGAGCAGGTGTATAAAAACATCGGCTGTGTTTCTCACGTACACAAAGTGACAGACTGCAAGCGCGAGGAGACCGCCGTGTTTCGACCCGACACGAAGAGCGAGAGGGAGAGAAAGAGAGAAGCGAGGCGCGATAAAAGAAACGCACAATCGCGCCCAGTGAAATTCGCACTCGTATCCGTATACACGTATACGCACCGTTTGTTCTTAAATAAACGCTCGTCATTACTTAGATAACTATTTACGTAACGAACGGCGCAACGCAGTCCTCTGTTGCCGGGGCGAACGAACGAATGTGCATATTTGCTGGCATACGCGAGACGATACGACGTGCATTTCGCCGGTCGACTAGTTAAACCCGTCGTTTATGACTCGCGAATAAATGCGAGACACCTGTCGTCTTTCTTTCTTTTTTTTTCTTTTTACAATTTTGCTCTCTTCGCAGTGTCTCCCCTCTCCCTAGTTTCTTAGTCACGTTTTGTCCGTTCTCGCAGGCGCGACAATATCCCTCGGTCATACGTGAAGCCGGACTATGACTCGCGCGCGAGTCTTTTCGCGACTTAAAATAGAAACTCCCTTGTCGTCTCTTCCGTGTCCGCGCGAAGCCCAAGGTTAATTCGCGACGGTGCCACGATTTTCGTCACCTGAGGGTCTGTCGAATCTGATTCTACCTGAAAGAATAAGACGCGTATTTAAAAAAAAAACTGCTCTTTTCAACAGACTGAAACTTGGTTCTCTTCTCCCCCCTCCCTCTCTCTTTCTCTCTCTCTCTCTTTCTCTCTCTCTTTCTCTTTCTCTCTCTCTTTCTCTCTCTCTCTCTCTTACACACACACTCTTACTTTCAATGATAGATTATTTGTTTTACTCTAAAAGTAAAACATTGAGCAACCTAGTTAAGCTGAAGAAAACAGACAGGCGACAGAAACGCCGCGATCGAACCCGATATCCTATTTACTTCCACGATCCTGTTTCAATTATGCGCTCCTGTTTCATTTATGCGCTCGCGGCTCGGTCTCTGCGTCGCGTTCCTTTTTAGGTTGTGTCTGGTTCTTGGGCGTGAAATCGAGCACACGCTGCACCGCCGTTTTCGCATGTAAATCAGGTAGTTACTGCCGATCATTCGGTTGTTTGTCCGCGACCGGGCTGCGTTAGACACCGGCGATTAAGGAATTATCCTTAGAAAGGACGCGTGGAGAGAGTGCGAGGCGTGATTCTATTCTTCTCACCTTCGATCATCGACATCTTCGATTCTCTGCTCTATCCTCGAGTGATCATTTTTTTCTCTCCGGACTCCTCGTGAAATTTCTTACGTATGTTTCGGCTAATACCGAGGAAAGCGTGTGGCATTTTATAAATATATAAATCGCATGGTGAAAGAATCGTGATCACAGGAGAAGCATTTTTCCGAGCGAGTGTTACTACGCGGTGTTGTATTAAGAGGGAAATTACATGCGGAAGACTGTTTTCAAGGTTATTTTTATTAATTTTTTTAACAGAAACGGTAAGATCAATGGACCTGAAATTTTTGCAGTATATTCATTAATGTTCAGAGTATAAAATAAATTTTATTGAATCACAAGAACCAATCCAATTTGTAATTATAAATAAAAAGGCGGTCATCCGTTTGCGAGCTCTATGTTTGCTGTCGAGATAATTCCGGTTCGAGATAATTCTCTCACTACTCTGAAATCAAAAAACGAGAAAGATTTTTAAAATATACGATTGCCATTATAGCCCGTACCAAAATGAAGGCAGGAAGTCAAGTTTGGAAAAATAATGACTGTATAAAAAAAAGTATCAAAAGTGAAACTTTTTTCGACTTGTAATTATGTTTAAAAAAAAAATGAATAAAATAAAATATAATTGTATTCGAGATAGGGGCGAAAACTACATGTCTATTGTATATTGTGTAAAAATTTCAAGTTATTCGGTTCAGCAGTTTTTGCGTAATCGTGTCGACAGTTTAAGAAAATGATGTTTCCAGATAAAAACGCGTTGAAATTTGTGCGTTAAAAATGTGTATTTTCCATATAGATAGTAACAAATTTATTTTATACTTTGAATATTAATGAATACACTGAAAATTTCAAGTCCATTGATCCTACCGTTTCTGTTAAAAAAAAATTCTTAAAAATGGCCTTGAAAATGGCCTGCTCTGCGTGCGTAATTTCCCTCCTTAACAATGACACAGCCTAAAATGCATATTTTCGTCACCACTTTGGAACAATAAGAAGATAACAGTTGACGCCGAAAATAACGATTATCATAGTGACATTAACCATCTTTCTTTTCTCTGCGCGCCTTCTTCGCGCGCTGCGCCTCGAAATTTCCTCGCGGAAACGTCACGTCATGCCTGGCATAACTTTCTCGGACGAAGCTCTTGGATCTATAATAACCGATCCGCGAATATTTCGCCGAGCGCTTTCGCGCATACGTACTCGTACTTTTTGGAGCATACCGCCGTTCTCGACGGACCGAATCTCTTTTACGTCCCAGGATATAACCGCGAGAAACGCGAGTTCTCTCCTCTTCTTTCTGTTTGTTCCTCACTCCCTTTCTCATTCGCGTACTTTCGTCGGTCCTCCTGATGTCGGTTTAAAATTAACTCTCCCTCTTACTCTGCGTGCCCTCGCGACCGATACACGCCGCGCACCGAACTCGCGGCACTCTCATGTGAAAATGGAAAAAAAACAGAGGGAGAGACACACGGCGAAGAGACGGCAAAGGAAGGATGGCACGCTCGCGCTTGTGTTCCCCTCATCTTCTCTCCCCCACACGTCGGATATTCCGTCGCGTTCCGCGACGAGAAAGCTCGAATTGCGCCGTCGGGCGTTGGTCGGTCGTCGCTATGTGCTTTCTTCCAACGGCACGACGCGTGTGTGACGCGAGTCGATCGATCGTTTCGGAAAAAGGCGTTCCTTCACGAAGAAGTCGGGACTTGCGATGTGAAGCGAATCGCGTTCGCTGTGATTTCTTATCGGCGCGTTAATCTTCCGCCGGCTTCACATGCATCGGTTTCCGGCGCCGCGGGGGGTCGTTCGTTTTTTTCCCTTTTTGCCGAAGTCGGATACAATAGCATTGAACTCTCGCACGGCGATCCGCGCGGATATGAAACGCGTTTGACGCGTGATAGAGCGCGTGGGAGAGAACGCAAGTCGGCCGGCGCGAGTTTGCGTTGGTGGCAGCAAAGCAACTTAAGACGAAATTAAGAACGGGTTAAGCGAGCGCTCTCCGCGTGGGCCGCGCGTTTTTCCTTTTTTCTTGGCGTCCCTTGACCAGTTTCCACGTAGTTTTTCCAGCCTCCAGTCAGGTGGGCCGTTGTAGAGGCCGTATTCAAAGCCGCAGGTCTGTCCTTCCAGCTGCGCTTTTTATAATTCCCACCTTTTTCCCCCTCCCCTTTCCCGGGCTAAATACGTTTTCCCGCTTTGTCCCTCGGCTCGTTAGAGCGCGGTAGAACGAAAATTTTACGCTTCAAGAAGGAAAATTTCCCCACAGGCTTGTAATTAGCGCGGCGCGATTCACGCAGCTTTTCCGGCGCAATTATAGCCATCGCGTTTTTCCGCGAAGGTGAAAATATCACGTACGACTATGAAGTTGTAATATCGGTGAATCACACAATGTGTTATTACGATTTATTACTAGGATCACGCGTGACCGCGAACGGACGATATTAATCGGTAAGATGAACGAAACCGTGCCCAGCCGGGCCGCCTGGCTTGTTCAAATTGGCAAATATGCGCGACAGCCCAAGGTGGATTCGTCGTCACTCCGTCGAAATTATCTCGGTCTCATCGCGTGCACACGTGTTTGAAATTGGATGGAGCATTTGTCCGCAATTGAAATTAATCGCGTATTGCTAATACGCTCGACCCACCGCCGAACGTGCAGAATAACGTTGCGGGGAATATATATCACCCTCGGTCGAGAATAGAGAAGGGGTGGTGCCGCCGAGAGCTAACACCGTTGTTCCCCACAAAGATCCTCGAGGTCCTCGCGACCTCGCCGCCACGAGATGGAGCGTTCGAGAAAATTCCATTGAGTAGGTCAGGACTTCAGGAGGTCGCGGCCGGATCGTCGTCGGCCACGACGACGATCGGTTCTCTCCGAGGTCCGTCCAGTCGACCGGTGAAGGGTGACTTCGCTCTCCTCTCCTCCTCAGCTCCTTCTTCCCTTCTCACTGTCGCGACACAGTGCACAGGTGGGTGGTTAGGTGGGTGGATGGGTGGTGGCGGAGCGACGGTGGCGGTGTAGAAGCGACGAGAGGGAGGAGAGGAGTGCTCCGGGGGTCCTGGACTAGATCGATAATGCATCTCTTGGCGGGCGTAGTTCCTCTTAGTCACCGGAGGGCGATCGCTCCCACTTGGCGAGCGGAGTCATTCCATTTTACGATCCTGCCGGTGGTGTCGTGTGACAGAGAGGGTGGTTGGGGCGGGTGTCGTTGTCCGCGTATCGTGTGCATTATATCTCGCAGAGTGCGACGCTCCCGATACTATCAGTATCGTCGATTCCCCTTCGCTTTCCGAATCCGGCGTCCAGCTCGCGCTGATTGACTCCAGCGACTGGAGCCGCTCGATATTCTGCTCGATATCCCTCCGGTCATTAGGAGAGAGGAAGAAAGAGGTGTACCTCGCAGGTACGTGTTACATTACCTCGTCGACACGTTAACGAGACGAGTTGGAGCGTGAGCGAAACCGTGAGGCTCCTTTCGAATTATTGGGCGAATTACATTGCAACCCGCGCGAGCAGAATAAACAGGCGGTAGTTTCCGGGTTCTCGCGCGCCGGAAACGACGCGTTTCTTGCGAAGATTCCTCTCCGGCCGTCTGGACGAGGATGAGGATCGGGAAGAAACGGACGAGTCCGTCTTGATAAAACGAGAAGTATGGAAATTGAATTTAAATGCGATATTGTAATATCACGTACGAATAATTCTCGACGGTACTGTCGGTACCCTCGTAAGGGGGAATACGAGAGCGCCTGTAAGAATCCAAGGAAATCAATAAATTATTGAAGAAAGAATATGCCGTTTACTCGAGACACACAAACAGCGCGCACCGAATTTTTATTTAATCGCGATGAAACGTCGCAACGGTGGGGCAAAGACCCCCCGCTATTGTTTCCTTTTTTCGTCTGTTTCGTTATGTTTCGAGATGTACATAAGTAGCGTTAATATGAATGTGCGGCGGTCCTCTTGAAAACTACACGAAAGGCAGAAGAGGATAAAAGGTGGCGGCGTAGCGAATTTTATTCGCCAGCGGTTCGTCGCCCTTTCTCTCTTTTTCTAACTTCTCTCACGCTTCTTCCAGAACCTCTCCAGCATGCACTGATCCCCGAAGCGGATAATGTAGCGGATAGCGAGGATTCCGAAGACGAGTGGAATTACTATCGTATCGATCCGAACAAAGAGGAGTCTGCTACGGCGGCCGCTGCAGCCCCGGGCGACGAGGAGAAGAACGTACGGGAAGATCCCGAGCCTGTTGTGAAGGATAACTCGGAAGTTCAATCTTCGGAGGAAGCCGGCGATATTAAATGCGAAAGACGGACGGAAGAGGCTTCGTCTGAGCTTATTGACACCGATGTAAGTATCTATAGGTTCGTCGTGGTCGTCGCGTCGCGATCGATAGAAGAAAAATTTGTCATTCGATGAGAATTTGCTGCGTATGTGTGTGTGTGCGCGCGAGCACGCGTGTGATATATACTTAATGTGTACATTCGAATACATTGTAATACTTGCACTTTCAGATAAGCGACGAGAGAGAGTTGAGAGAAGAGTCGGAGATAAACCTCGCGCACAGCGAAGAGAAGGAAATACCGCAGCAGGAGGCAGACATGGACTTCCAACTGAATCCGAACGCGGCCGAGTTCGTGCCGACGGCGGTGTCGCCCACATTGTTGGATCGCAGGAACATCGTCGACTTCCCCATCAGCGGCTCACCGCTGAAGCAGTCGACGCTGGTGATGGATGATATCCCGGTGCCGACTCAGAGCGAATTTGAGGAGGAGGTGTCGCATCGGCCACGGGAGATAGATGAGAAGGATTATACAAACGGCGATCACGACAACTTGCAGGGCTTGGACGTGTCGGAGATCTCGTCAACGCGAGCCGAGTTGGGCGACGAGTCTATCGCACGTATCATGGCGACTACACAACAGTGGAGCTCGAAGATGCGCGACGATGACGGCGTCGGGCCCGAACTAGAGGAATACGATATCGCTACGGATCCTATGGCGATGTCGTTTGCACCGGGTGACTTTGAAGTGGCGTTCGAGCGAAGCGTGGATCTGAACGCCGTGCACGACTTGAGCGGGGCGGACGTCGAGGCTGATGAGAATGAATGTTACGCGCCAATGGACAACACACCGTCGCGCTCACCTGAGCCGTGCGCAAACGACGATCGCGCGCACACGCCCTTGATGGACGACGACAAACCGAACGATCTTTTGCACGCATCATCGACGCCGTACACCGACGGCAAGTCCGAAACCACGGTTATGTCGAACGAGATTTTGAATCTGTCGACGGAACAGCTGGAAACGTTGCCCATCGACCAGGAACTCGGTGTTTCTCCGCTCACAGACGATCACACGAGCGAGCACGAATCGTCTCAGAAATCGGAGCCCATGGACTTGCAGATCGACAACGATCAATTCACGAAGCAAGTCGAAGAAGTCAGCGAAAACGCGCAATCCGCCGTCTCTGATCTGCTAGAGACTCCGAATCCAGCGGAGTCTTGCGCCAAAGAATCTTCTTTGTCGTCCATGTCTCCGATGCAGGATACACTGGAGTGCACTTCGCCGCAACCGGTGGAAGAGGAGACCACGATACCACCCTCCACGGAAATCAACGAGTTCGTTTCAACGGCCTCTGCGCCCATTGCCTCTCCTCTGCACATTGATCTTTGCGAGTTTAAACCGAGCCATCAATACGACTTTAATCTAGATATTTCGGATTTCGTTCCGAGCATGCACGAGGTGCCTAGTTTTCAGGATCTTCAGAATCCGTTGGATTTAGAGGTACCGGCTGCTAAGCAGTACGCAGAAGATGTTGGCTTCGGCGAAGTATCGTCGACGGAAGAAGCGCCGGTAGCTGCTGTGGATCAACACTTGTGGGAGAGTAACATTTATACGAAAGAACTTCTGCAAGAAGATACGGAAACACCGGCGAATTTGACCGCTCAGCAAGAAAACGATAAGCAATCGCTCCCAGACAATGAGGCTGAACTCGCGAACATGAGTCTTTCACCGTCTGAAGAGACAACGAAACTAATAGAATATCTTTCGCAAAGCGACAAGCTGTGTGACATCAGAGCTGACGACATGAAGGTGGCTACCGATTTCTGCGCGATGCACGAAAATATTAATTCGACGATTGATTTGCTCGTGTCGGATCAAATCGTAAAAAACTTCGCAGAACCTATAGAACCTATAGAATCGAGCTACCACAAATTCAAACCTGATGAAGAAGCAATGTCCACGAATGTCGATGTGGATTTATCGGGCGATCTTCTGACGTCGGAACAAACTACGAAGAACTCCGAGGAACTTGCAGATTTACATCATGGCGAGTCGGCGTTCAAGGAGACTAATGAGGAAATACCCATAAATGTCGACATGAATCTGTCGGCTGATCTATCGACGCAAGAACGAGTGAAAAGCCCCACAGAGCTCGTAGACTTGGATTACAGCGAGTCGATGTTCAAAGCTAATGAAGCAGCACCGACGAACGTTGACATTACGGAAAGCGACATAGTTGTGCCAAATCCATTCACGAGCGTGGAAGAACAACCGCAAGAAGAGAAGATCCAGCTGTCCCTGCTGGACGACGCGCCGACGGAGATCTTGGAGTCTAGTAACATGCTAGAACAAGAGATAAAGAAAGAACCTGTAGAGATTGTACCTGCGAGTACTGAGACACCTTCGAAGGAAGCCATCGCCGAGAGCATCCCCGCGAGTACCGAGACACCTTCGGAGGAAGCCATCGCCGAGAGCATCCCCGCGAGCAAACCGGAGACTGTGGAATTGCCGGTGGATAGTGACGTGAAAGTGGACAAGCCGCAGGAAGAAGCAGCTATTGCTGCGGAAACAACGACGACAGCAGTCACAGAAGCTGTCACAGCGGTCGCGGCTGCCGCTGCAGTCACGGCGGCGATCGGCGCTGTTACGAGCTCCACTAAGACGAAAACAGCGACGACTGCGAAACGCCCGACGAAAACTGCCACCGCCACGACGACAACAAAAGCGATCACGTTGACAACGAAGGCGGCGTCAATGAAATCCACGCCGACCTCGCCCTCTAAAGCTGTCGTGAGCACCACGACCGCGCGGACGACGAGCACGACGTCAGCGCAAGCAACAGCAACGAAGAAAGTGACTGCGACACGTCCTAAACAGCTCGACGGACCGGCTAAAGCCGCAGTCTCCAGCACCACCGCTACGAAGAGCAGCGCCGCTGCGAAGACCACAACGGCCGCCAAGAGTGCGACTACGACCACAACGAAAACCACTGTGTCCTCGCGCGTCAACTCTGCTGCGACGAGATCCAGAACCGCGGCTACTGCCTCAGTAACCTCGCCAAAGCCGAGCACCACTAGCGGAATCTCCGATAAGAAGTCAACAACAGCGAACGGTGACGCAAAGCAACTTACAAGTACAAGATCCACCGCTGCCAAGTCGACGACGAGCAAAAGCACGATTAGCAGCAGCGGCGCAAAGACCGCTCCGTTGGTGAAATCGTCGACGACAACCACCAGAACGTCTACATCCGTGATATCGAAGCCACGACCCATGTCCGCCTCTTCGGCTCTCAAGACATCACCCGCCACCTTATCGCCGAAGCCATCGGCGACGAACAGCGGTGTTAATACTGGCACATCGAGACCCAAAACCGCGCCGGTTTCCAGCACCACTGCTAAAGCACGTGAGAACATCGCCAAAGCAAGCACGGTGAAATCACCTATGATCGACAAGCAGATCAAGGAAACTGCCAACAAGCGAATTTCTCTCGGACGCAGCACCGGGACATCGTCAACGACGACGACGACGACAACGACAACGAAAACCGGTCGCGCATCTGCACCAGCCGCTAGCACCGCCAAGCCGCGCGTGACCAGCGCGAAATCTTTAAGCACGACCGCGTCTTCACCCACGAAGAAGACAACGTCGACATCGAAGGTCGTCGCGTCGAGGGTATCGACGAGCACGAAGACTGCGTCGTTGAGTAACAAGGCGAAGCCGTTGCCGAACGGAGTGCCCGACAGCGCGGTCGTCACAGCCAACAATGTTATAACTACGATGATGAACGACAAGCTCGTGGGCCACGACGATGACGTGCCGCGGAAGGACGCGTCGCCGGTGGACGTGCCGACCGACAATCAGCTGATCGTGACCGCCGACTGAATCGGCCGATCGGTGAGCCGAGGATCCATCGCCGTCGCCACCGCCGTCGCAGCCACAGCAGTTTCGCGACAACGCACGCCGGCCTAGGTTATCACACGTCGTCGCGGGTTTTCATCACGTGGACCGACCGATCGACCGACCGACCGACCGACCGATAGGTTTTTCCTTCTTATTATTTATGAAGAAAAACTACACATGCCCACGCGTGAAAACGTACGCTAGTAGTGCTTAGGGAATATATTATAATGTATGTCGAACGGAGAATTTTTACTATCATTACATAAATATATAAATATATATATGTAACGGAGATGTTTCTATCTACGAAAGATCATCTATCAACGAGAGAGAGATGGGTGAGGGAAAGAGGGAATGGAGCGATGCGCATACCCTAAACATTGCTTTCGACATTGCTGCGATTTGCGAAGTTACATCGGAACCAAAATCGTGGATTACCTATTGGAGACGATAAAGGGCAAGTAGAAGAGAAATTTAGAAGAAGGAGCAGGAGAAAATGGAAACGATGGGGATCGATAAGAATTATGTAAATATGGTAATGAGTATGATTTACGTAATATTTAATCCTTGTGCTGAGATCGCGAGAGAAATCAGGTGGTGCTCGTGACGGCCTGGAAAAAAGAAAAAGAAACACAGACTTTTGACTTTGACCCTAACTGAACAATGTGGCGGTATGTTACTCTTAACTTTTAACGAAACTGGATTTTTTACAATTTTTTAATTTTATATGTGCATTATAATTGATAACGCGCGATTACTCGTGATACACCTGCTCGAGCAAAAAGAAACAGAAAAATAAAAGAAAATGGAGGAAGGGAGAGAGAAAAAGATGAAGAGAGGAAGCGTATTTATTCTTGTTTGTTCCTATTTTTAACGTTGAACTCATTATGAGATATACAGGCAATACGAGATATACAGGACGGGAAAGTTAAGGGCATGTCGAAAAGGAGGTGATTCTCTGTGCAAAGATGAGCCAAGAATATTTGATTAGTAAAACCGCATATATTTCGTAAGAATCTGTTCTCTCTCTCCTACATTCAATTTATATGCACCATTTTATGTTTAACAATTTATATTTCCCTGGCGTAGCTTTTATTTCTATCTTTAGTTAGAAACGCCATTTGTTTAATCATTTTTAAATGTATATATTTTATATTTATTTTCAAGATTAGTCCGACGCAACGCCAAATTCTCGAAGATCGTTCGAGCTCAAAATAAAGAAATAAGATTACCAGTTTTCGCATTTTTCAACTCTGACATTTCACGAGTTTATACTTTCGGTTTATTATTCGTCCAATTGGAAAATTGTCTCATTTTCGATTGTACCAATTTCGCCGCATCCTCCTGTATAGTTGGCTCGTAATCATAATAATAATAATATAATTACTATCCATCAATGTACAGCACCCTTTATGGTTTAATGTGATACCTTACATAATATTAAATAAATCCAAACAATGCGAGAGACGGAGAGAGGTTTATATGTGTATGTATATGAACAGAACGCGGGAACAAAAGAAAAAGGAAAAATGACACGGGAAATGGGATTAAAACGATGAAGAATATAAAGAACGAAAGCGAACGAAGGAACTCGAGACAAAATTATTTATATATAATTATATACAAAAGATTCCATATAATTATATATATATATCTTTTTTTTCCTTGGTAAGAAAGAAAAAATGCGAACGGGTGAAGAAGTGATAGTAATACATCCGACATTCTAGGACCACATTTTTTGTGGACGCGTTCGACGTCGCGCGTTCATATTACTTCTTATCACGCACAAGTATTCAAAATGTTCTTTCCTACGTTTAACGCTTTGTAGTTCGATGTTCTGATATGCTTCCATTGTTAGCGCACGCGGCCAAAAGCGACGAGTATTCTCGAATGTGTAACGCGAATATGTAACGATCGAAGAGTGGTATTTTCGGTTTTTTCTTTTTCTTTTCTTTATCACCAACTGGACGTCTGTCAAGTTGAAGTTTGGTTGGATACGATCTTATACGGAGGAGGAGAGCAATGGCGGTACGAGAAAGGAACGAAAGGGAAGAACGGTACGAAATCGGGGACGCGAAAATGTGTTTGGTTGCGCGCGCGCGCGGTAATAGTGAGTAGCCCTTCGAAAAGGGACGCACGACCACGCCTCGTTCTCGTACGTACACGCACAATTATTCGACATGATATGCATTATGCGGCTTCGTATCAGAAACAGAAAGCGAAATACTAGAGCTTAGCAGTTTTTACACGCGTGTTACGGATGCGTGTGCTATTCCGATTTCTTGTGTACGCGTATTTGTCACCATTTATTTTTCTTTCTCAGAATTCATACTTAAATAAATGACATATTACGTTTGAACTGTATGACTCCATACGCGCACACTCATACACACGCACGCATGCATTCTTCAACGTCCGTCCTCTGTAATCCTCACCACGCCTCCTCGTCGTGTCGAGTTTATATTCAAGAAAATGGACAGCTGTGGAGAATGGTAAAGAGGGAGAGAGAAAGCGTGTCCTCTTTCTTTATGTCTGTATCTTTTTAATGAAACAAGGCGGTGTGTATTGTGTTTAAAATTAAGTTAGAAACTTCACAGTCTTCTGTATGTGCGCTTGGCTTTGACGTCACTTGTGTTGGAGGATAAATGCTGAAACGAGAAAGAGGGAGGAAAATTGTGATTAAACATGCGCACATTTTTCTCATTATTATTTTCGTTGTTGCAGCTTGATATTGATGCGCACTTACCACAATTATTCCGTCGTCCGTGAACTCGTAAAGTCGAGTCACCTTGACTTCTGCGGAGAACGAACTCTCGGTTCTGAAGGAGTTGCCTTCCCTCGTGGTGACGCTCTGCGACGGAAGATATGAACGAGATTAGATCGATCTCTCGTTTCGAACATTCGTCGAATTGTACGAAAAGCGCGACAATGGCATTTATGTGATCTTCTATGTATAGTGGCAGATATGTGACCTTTCATATTTTCGACCGAAATCCGATGTCAATAATCGGTGTGCATCTCAACAATCACCTCTATGCCCGTTGTGCCAAATGACACAAAGCAAGATTTATATCAGTTTCGCACGCGAAATGCTTGCGAAAAGCTTGCAAATGAGATATAGAAGAACCCTAATTTTGATATATGCGTGCATATATCTTATAAAGCTTATACTCGATTGCTTTTCACTTAAGGAGTGAATTGACAATTCGTGGAATATTTATTGAATGCAACACTTTCAGGTCTTCCTAACGACCACGTCAAAAAAAGCGAATATATGAAAGAGGAGGAGATCGATGAGAGAACCGATTGTGGATGTCGACGCTACATTTAAAACTTTGTGCGGATGGATAAAATTGTGTAGAGAATATGGTGTTTAGTGGTAAGCTTTATTTATAATGAATTCGACTTAATGGGTAATCTTTTATACTATTAAGTAATGGTAATTGGAGATCTTTTACATACTGTTAAGTTTTACACTATTAAGTAATGTTATTATATTGTAACGCTATTCTCTCGTGGAAACATTTGAAAATACCGCGCCATCTCCGCGATTAGGTTCTTATCAGCATCGGCGATTTTTATTGATTCTATATCCGTACGCCGGTAAATGTTTATTTTTCTTTATGTTTTTATCTTATGTGAGCAAACGTACATTATCCATCAAGATTGCGTAAGAAACGCCAACCAAAGCGGGACTCTCGCCCCAAGTCAGGTATAAATTATACCCGAATCATTCGAATTTTGCTTAGTTTCTGATATTCAAATAAAACTGCCTTTACAGCTGTGTCGTGCGAATTTCACGGCGCGACGTGATTCTGCTCGCGAATCTACTTAATCACGGCCACCGATGACGAAACTCACCTTGAAAGAAGCCGGCAGGGACAACATCTGCTCCTCGTAGGTCTCGCCGAGCTTGAAGGTGGCTGAACCGCTCTTACCCTTGTCGGTGACTGAAACGGTCCACTGATCGCCGTCCTGCTGGACCTCGACGACCGGCGACGACTGCAGGAACGTGTCTATGAGGTCGTTATTGCCCAAGCTCTTGATGTAGTTGTCGAAGTTCTCATCTGATACGTGCTGGTACTTGCCGACGATCTGCACCATGATGGAGAAGTTTTACGATTATCGTCGAGAGAGATGAAATTCGCCTAGAGTGTGCACCGTCGAAGAAAGACACACGGCGCGCCGTTGCGCGCCGGCTTTTATAAGAATATCCGGCGACGACGACGACGGCGGTGGCAGCAGCGGCGGTTTTTGTTAAGGGATCGTCGGCTCGTTCATCGGCTGAAGAGAGGGAGAGAACCGTTGCCGGCTAATCTGTGATGATTCCGGACAAAGTATTCGACAGATTACCATCGCCAAACGGGCAGACGGACGGATGGATGGACGAACGGGCAGACTGACTGCCTCTTGTCGTTTTATCATCGCTTATGTGTATTTTCGCGTTCCTCATGGTGGTGTGCGTGCTGCACCGCCAAGAGAAAATGGGCAGGACAGCGACGGCGACGGGTGAACTGCCATGAGGGAGAGATGCATTTATTTGCGTCTATTTACGAGCACTTATCACGTCGGTTGCTCGCTACTTACATCCTGCAGCAAGTCGTGAGCTTGAAGGAGGAAGACTCATGTTTTCTTCTTCCCTTGCTTGCAAGAGACGTTCTTTTGCCGCGACTTATCATCGACATCGACATTATACCGTCCCCATGTCATGTGCTCAGACACTCGAGGGAAATTGCTTCATGTACGATCGCTTGTAAATCAAAATTCAGGGGTGTTTCACCGAAAATGCACGACTAAAATTGCGGCATGAGTGTTTTTCGTCATCCTGTATCTCTGCTCAATTTTTTAGACTTTTTTTAGGCAAATGGACACGTTGCCGAAGGATTATTGTACAATTCATTCGACGTGGCGTCGAATGTTCGTCGTAAAACGTTTGTCGAAATAAATCTACAATAATCGTTGATACTCCAGAGAATATTCTATTATATTTAATCATAACTGTTGAGTGCACGAAGTTAATCAGTAATGAGATACGGGCGGTTTGTATCAATCAAAACGATCAGTTTCGTTAATTACTACAGTAAAACAACTGATTTACCTATGCATTACACGCACACCAATAGCGAATCCAAAAGTTTTCACAATCCGCCCGAAAGCGCAAAGCTTATAAAATGAGCAAGTTTTAAGTTTCTTAAAGCCAGCTTTAAAAATATTTAGTTAACGTCATTGATCAATCGAAAGTTTGATCTCGCCAAAAATTTTTCTAAGCATTCGCTCATTATCAATAACTTTCCTGAATGTTCATATAGGTCCTATCTCATATAACGAGTAGATTATAAATTGCACTTATCGCAAAAATATAGGTAGATTTTTATTGCATTGTGAGCAATAATTTATACAGTAGGTGTTCACCTCACTTGGCCGGTTGTAATCTGAATAATACACGAAAATGCTGCGAATCCTGACTATACCTTACGATAGGAAAATACTAATTGTGCATGCACCTTCAATTGTGCTTATACATAACGCCGGTTAATTAGCAAATGATAGATATATTCAGTATATCCGTTATTCGTCTATTAGTCGGCATTAGTTTTCGCAGAACGATTATAAACATGAGAAGACAATTTTATCGACAATTATACGCTGCTCAAAACAATTAGGGGAAGATTTCTTCCCAAATATAGCTGTATGGTTTGTTAGATATTTTTGAGGTTTAATATCGTATACTAAACATCCTATTTGTTATATTAAATTTCTATTAATATCATACTCTATCTTTCTGAATATTACTAATTATTACTTACTATCTTACTGAATTCCACAGCCAATAATTACTGTAGAAGTGATGAGCCACGGGGTCCGTATCTCTTCTGTCACAGACACACACACACACACATGCGTGCACACTTGGCCCGAAGGCCAAAAACAACGATATTTTTGAAGGGCTGTAACTTTGCGAAAAAAGATTGTATCGACTCCATTTTTTTTTCCAAATTGAAGGGGAAAATTTGAACTTTATGACGATGCAAACGGCGTCCCCTAAAAAAAATTGTCCACGTCCGTGCATTCCGTCAAACTTTGCAATTTTCAGTATACCAAACATCCTCAGATGTCAGAGTTACAGGGATAGGGGTGCATCGCACGTAAAAAAATGGAGATACATTCTTAAAGTAGAGACTTCAAGCTTCATTTTGAAAAAAATATCATTAGTCTACAATAATTTTTCGCGAAGTAATCGTCAGTCAAAGTTGGCCAATTTTTAGCAATAAATTATCTATGCTATAATTCTTTTGAGCAGTATAAGTTGTAAATGTTCGATAAACTTATTCATATTTACTGTGACCTCCCTTATTGTCTTATACAATAGACATACAATTATCAATAAAATTATTTAAAATATTTTCTTACATCATTACACACGAAAGGTTATCTTTATCGACATTTGATAAGCTGAATTAAGTATACATGACAGATAATGAGCATAACATCTCGATTAAGAAGTGGAAAAACCGCTGATAAATCCCGTCGAAAAATACGTTTTATGAGAATGAGGTCTATTATAATTGCGTATTAATTATCGCGCAACAATACGCCTCCCAGCTATCTCTATTAAATGGAAAAAAGCTACATCATGGATGTGTAATTGATAGCGAGTGAATTATACACGAATGGATTATGCGCGAAGATGCAAGAATCATCTCGTCGTACGTGATACCTCAGAATTTCGAGTCTCGTTTCGTTTTACTACTGGCTATTCGATCAAATGTCGATGGATTTTTGCTTAATCAAACCGAACACGTGAATGAAGAGAATGAGATGGGTTGTTCAAGAGCTGCGAAAGAAAGTCGCCTCTTTATTCCTCCTGCAAATTCACGCTTCATACATGCAAAGAGTATTCTTGGAACTTCTCTGCTGATTTTAGACTTTAGATCTTTTATAGACTACAGAAATGAATGTGAAGGTATGTTTCTCCATTAAATATTTGCGATTTCTGGCAGGTCGAAAATTAGTCTCTCAGCGCGTGTCATCGAAAGTCCATCGAATTATCAGTTTCTGATCGACAGAGGATTATTTATACGCAGTCATTCGATCGGTTTGTTTGCATCTGATATACGCGTCTATCAGCCACGCCTTATTGCAATATATATATTTATATATATATATATATATACACACATATAGGGTATCCGCGATCTTTCGGAAACGAAAAATTGTGAAGATTAATCACATCAAACTGAGGAGAAAAGTCATGTACTCTTTTGCAAAAATCGCAATAACTATTAAGTTATTAATGATTGAAAATAACTACATCTAGAGGTTCTTTTAATTGATAACTTGAAAATTTGCCTACTTATTTGCAAACTGGTAAAGAACTTTTTTTTATTCAGAATGATCTAATCTACAATTACATAACGGCTATTGTGCCCAGCTGCAGGTTCAAGATTTAGGACTCAAAGTTCAATATACTCATGTTTATATATATATATATATAATTTTTTAATTTCTGGTGTATATCACGTCAGTCGCTGATAACGTTAATAACGTGCGATAACGCTGATTACAAGTGCACGTCTTTCTTTCTCTTCCACGAACGAAAATTGTCACTCGACTCGTGTCGTTATCGCGACTGTCCGCCCGACCGTCTGTCCGTCTGTTTGCCCATCCGTTCGTTCGTCCATCCGTCCGCCACAGCTCCGGCTTCCAAAACCATAAGTATAGCCTTGAATTGACAGCTAATTGCCAGTGATGAGCATACATCAAAGACTTAGACGATGCGACACGCTGCGCCGCGCCGGTCACGTGACGTCCCGTCTCATGCGGGATGAATGAGCTTATTCCCATTAAGAACGTACGATTCTTTACGTTGCAGGACGCTCAATTGAATTTATTATACCTTTCTCCCTTGTCGGGATGTACGAATGATTGTTCGTACGATCGATAGCCGGCGACATTTCGCCGCGAGTCGCTCAGCCTGAACGGTTCTTGCTCGTCGCTGCGAGACCGAGCGAATCGTCGTTGTTATTGTTGTCATAGCCATGTTATTTATGCAATGAATATAAAACGAACAAGATAATTTAATATTTAAATTTTAAATAATTCAAAATTTAAATGGTGTGAGAACGCAATATTGCAATATATCCAGCATTTTGTACAGCAATCTTTGTTTACACGCACACACGCACGCAACACACACATACACACAGACATATATATTAATTCATCATATTTTATGCATGAGAAACAAAGATCGCCTACCGGACGATCCAATAACTGCAGATAAAAAATGTTGCATGACGTAATACTATTTATATAACGTATGCGTATATATATATGTGTGTATATAATATACACTTATATAACGTGTTTTAATATTTTATATTTAAAGTTGTATAACGTGTCTTAATATTTAAGTTGTATTATTGTTATATCGCGGTTGCTAGTAAATAACAGAGCAATATAACAATTCTGAGACAGTCATGAAAGTCTTACAATTATGAAAGAAAATCGTAATGTAATCTCAATATTAATAGCTGCTACTATATTGCGTGTTATCTCTATGTTATATAAGTTATATTCTGTGTTACTACCGCGTGTCACTGAGATTTTCGTATTTCCTCATTACTCTCCGTGGACATTCGCAAATATTTCATTTATCATATGGCAATTATGACTTAAAGCTACGTTTCTCTTTTTATCATTAGCCAAAAAATTAAGTATCTAACAATCGGAGAGAATTAACTCGACATATGTACTTATATCTTTGCTGCGAAGAATGCGAGGTTTGCGTTATTCTAGGAATTTCAAGTCGTATCAAGTCACGCGAAGCGCAATTCATAATACGGTCGATATAACGATAGGGGGTATTAAATATTTTTTGAAGTATATATGAAGTATGTTCAATGATAAAACGTGTCCTTCGACCATGCAGATTAGTCAGTAGATAATGTCGTCGGAGTCTGCACAGTTACGCAACGCGACGATGGTTTTTCCGTCTACAAAAATACGAGATAACAATGCAGGATTGTTTCAGTAACAGTTTTCTTTATTTCGATGTGCAAAAAATTGATGTTACTTTGGTACGTAATGGACTACGAGACTGTCGCCCACGATTAATCCTGAGAATTTCGGCAACGATTCTATATGCTAGAGAGTTCATATTAAAATCGCATATAATCCGTGTATCCTGTCGGCGTATCTAAACTCTTTGGGATTGAATCCGTGTGAGGAAGGGAGAAATAGAGAGAAAGAGAAGGGATGAAGGAAATGTGTATAAAATGTTTCACGATTTATAATGAATTATAAAAAAACGCGATGTTTGAAAAATACAACATACAACAAATTGTAAATGTGTTCCAGCAGTCGCAAGCCGTCGCAAGACGCAACGTCTTCTTAAGAATTCCGTGAGCTTTAACATACTGACATAATATTCTATTACAGAATAAATATGCAAATTGTCTCAGAACTGCTGATCTTAATATTCCAATGATAGAGATTAATCCTCTACGGAACTTAAACTTGGAAATATTGTTATTGCGATCGAGCGACAAATCCTATTATGCATTTAGCTGTAACATCCTCGGGACGTTGAATCGATTTTAAAAGTAATAAGTAAACTGAAAGTTTAACACATTACGAAGTCACATCGAATCATTTAATTTGACACCCGCCGAGATTTTCCTTACAAAATAAAAAAATAAGCCAAATAAAAACAAAAGGAAAACTCTAAAAACTTAAAAATTAAATCGCGAAATTAAAACCGCAGAGCTGAAACATTTCACATCGGGCACTTCAAATTCTTTGCACTCTTATTAATTTTGGGAAATGAGTAAAGAAATTATTATAAGAATGGAAAGGATTCTTATCGTTTGTTTTCATGTCTCAATATGTATAAATATAAAATTTTCGATTAATCTTCAACAAAACGCATTTAAAATAATCGTTAAGGATATCTAGTAAACAGCTAAGGTGCTCAGAAAATCTGAGTAATAAGTAAGTGAAAGTACGGCAAGTCAGAGGCATCCTATACATATCTAGAAAATTATAAATTAACAATAAATATTTTAACTACAAGTCTGACATGACGCAACTGTAAAGCATAAATTATTGATGAGCTATGTACATGTCTAGATGCCCTCTCACGAATTGAATGAGTCTAAATAATTGGGAACACAGTTGTCATTAAGTACAAGGCATTTCTATGCATGTGTATGTGTACGCGCGCGCGTGTGTGTGTGTTTTCTAATATCTATAATTTACATAGGCAGAATAGTACAGGGATGAAAGCACCGACGGCTATGAAGAGAGGCAACATCATAGACGAATCGTCTATCAAGTATGGATCGGGTGTTCTGGGTCCACTCGTATGTCGATTACGCACGGTAGTTTCTTCCTCGTCTTCCTGCATACTGTGATATTCCTCCGGATCTTGTGGTATCGGCCCTAACTGCGGTATATCTACACAGAGAAAAGAAAAGGAGAGAAATATTCACATAAGCCTAAGTTTCAACAGAAGTTCATTTATTTTAATTGTTAGAAAAAATATCAATGTAAAACATATACCTCCTAATGCTCCTTTTACAACAGCTATAGCATTTATTTTGGGATTATCCCTATAACCCTGTGTGAAAGAATAGAATTATAATTACATGTTAAACATCATTATATGCATTATATACCGATATATTACCTTGATGAATTCTACTCTTATCTTTCCTGCCAGGATATCAGATTCCTCGTCATTATATATTAATCTTCCACCTTGTACTCTGAATGGGACATATTCATCATGTGCAATACCTCTACCGACTCTCTCAAAGATATCCAAATCAGTAACCACTGTATGGTCCCCATTCAATACTACATCGAAGACCTGTGTGCATAAAATCCTGTTATTTTTACTGTTTCGTCATAGTAATGGATATGAGAAGAAAGTAACAACTTACAAATATCTATCTAAGTAGCAAAACTTACCTTCATATTGGGAGAGTTGAAGTAGACCTCGCAAAACTTGAGTATCATGACGTAGTCCCCATCCTGACTGATTGGTATATCATAGCCAAAGGTGTTGTGATGATAACGCTCCGTCTGGTAGAGGATTTGGTCCACGTTGTTGATACGTCCTATGATCAATTGTTTACCGTAGTCGGATGCGGTGCCGACCTTCCCCATCAAGGGATCCCTGGCGTAGCGTATGCCGTAGCTGTCTGTGTGCGACTCGCCGCCCGCATTTATCGCATATATCACCTCCAAGCTGTATGACACAGGAGTAAAGAAACCGAAGAGTAACAACGGTATCGCCAGGAGATTCCACGTTGGCAGACGCATTTTTAGTTAGTCAAGCGTGTCATTTGCGTCTCGACGAAATCCGGCTCGTTTCGTTTCGTGGATGACAGCGGCAACGTGCTCATAACTCGGGCACGTCCCTCAGAATCCGCGATATGGCACGCTTGAACAGTGCAATCACGGCATAAGATCGCATCGAATCGTCGCATTCATTTCACAACAAATCGCGCGTAAGTCGAACACACATAACACGCTCTAAGCGCTATCGTGTCCACTGGAAAATATTGATATACAGCTGTGTGGCCATATGTACTTCTATCTGCACCACGATGGCATCGTTTGTTTCTCTGTTTTACTGATGACGGTCAGCCCGATAGTATTAACAGTTCTTACAATACCTAGAAGATGTCACACTTATAACCCATCGTCTTCGTCGCCGACGGCTAAATATAATGCGATTTGGAAAAATTAGGTTCAGGTCTTCGCTAAATTTTAAAGAAGGTAAACTTTTCTAAAACTTGAAACTATAGTTTGAATTTCGCCTAAAAAGCGAATTTTAGCCTTTAATCTTTATGTTACAACCGTTATATACGACAAAGATTAGAGTAGGTTCCAGATTGCTAAAATTTTAGCACATGAATTTTTTTGAGTAGCCACAAAAGCTGGCAAAATCAACGTCATATTTAAGAATATATTGTCGTAAATTATATCTCAATTTTCATATAAATTAAATAATAATAATGCGATCCTAATATTCTTTATACAGCGATAATGAATAGAACTGCTAGAAGAATAAGGCACGTCTGATTCAGCCGTGATTGAGTCGTACTACTACCGCAATTCGTCGATGTGTACGGTGGCGACTCGTAGCGGAGACTTGGGAACTAATTTGAGAAAATAACGGGTCTAATATTTCTGTAAACCCCTTATTTGCTTGTTAAGATAAAATGAATTCTAATGAATGAAAATAAATTTAATGATTGCCATAGACTTTCTATTAGAGAGAGAAAGTGAGCAAGAAAGTGTGGGAGAACATAAAAATAAAGATATGGCTATAATATTAAAAAACTATTTGGGACATTTTTAGCTGAGACTCAAACCACAACTTACCGGCTTCCATAAAATTTTGCCGAAATTCGGACCACAACTTATCGACCTCCATAAAATTTAGCCGAGATTTGAATCACAAGTTTTCAGAAATTATCATTATGTTAATTTAAAAAAATAGTACATTCCTAAGTACAATTTAGTTTTTATTTAGTAAAATTTATAATTATAAACCTATAATTTATATAAAAATAATTATAAACTTATACTTCATATGATAGAATAAAGAATAGCTTCTTAGATCTACTTTATAGAAATGAAGGTCTAAATCAAGTGATTGTTAGACTCGTTATTTTTGCAAATTAGTCCCAAACTTTTCAAATTGCAAATTTCTCGCAAACGAAAGCCCATGCACGCAAACCCTTTAGGGTTTTTATTTACTCAACCCCCCCATTCGAATGAAATATGACTCATTCAATTATCGATTTTACATGTCTTGCCATCTCCTTGACAGTTCACGAAATAGATGAAGTTCAACAAAACATTGCAAAACAAAATACACATAGACTTTATTATGTGCTGTAACTTCGACAAGAATAACGATAACAAGTTGCTTGTAAAAACATTTTAAAGTTTGTAGTCTGTACTTTTCAGGTTTATTAAATTCCAAACATTATTATCGTTTATTATTAATATATATTCAATTAAATGAGATAGTCACTAATCGAACTTCAATTTTATCTTTTAGATTTTATAAAAAATAGTTTTTGCTTCAATGGTAAACAAATTCACATATGTAAATTATGTAAATAACGTTTTGTTGTAACTTCTGCAGAGAAAGTGAAACCAAGCGTTAATCTAGAGAAAAGAAAGGAACTCAAAGTACAACAAATACTAAGCATATCGAATTGTACATAAATTTATACATAAAGAATCGACGTATGGACATTTATTGTAGCCTTCCAATTTGCAAAACAAAATACACATAGACTTTATTATTTACATAAATACATATAAACTTTATATTAATTTCATAAGAATATAACAATATCAAAATATATTTTGCATTTCACTAAAATACAGTTCATCATTAAATCGCTAAGAGATGAGCGCGTATGCCTGGAATTTTCTCAGGAAATCTATGGCTACTATATCTGCAATTTGTCATTGTCCATTCGCTACTGTTTACAAGCGCACAAGAGATTTATTTCATCGTTCAAAATATAAATCCATGGTCTTATTATATCGTCGGACTATACTCGTCCGAGGTTCTTCGTTTATTTTCAGTAACAGAAAGTTTCAATGAAAATCAAAAATACTTCACGGGAGTGGGAAAAACGTATCTCTCTCTCTCTCTCTCTCTCTCTCTCTCTCTCTCTCTCTCTCTCTCTCTCTCTCTCTCTCTCTCTCTCTCTCTCTCTCTCTCTCTCTCGCTCTTTCCTCGCGAAACACAAGGACGCATATGTTCAGCCGTTTTGGCTTGGACTATAAAAATCGAGCGGATTCGATTTATAAGCGGAGAGAGCCTCCGCTCTTCCTTTCTAATTCGAGAAATTGGTGAGAATATCGCCACGGTTAAAATTAACCGACGCTATCGGAACGGTCAGTACGGCTCGTCTAATTCTCTTTCCTACCTTTTCTGGATACGCAAGTTTTTCTCACGCTTCAAAACGTCCGGCTGGCTCTCCTTTGTTCAAATATGCCCTGAGGGGAGAGATAGTTCAGCAGACAATATACTGCAGCTTCTTTCGCAACCCGTGCAGACGTTGCGTTATTGTGACGTGTCACATCCGGTCTCGTGCTGCATTACCGATATATTTGCTACATATTTCTTTAGAAAAATATACAAGAGAGAAAATTCTATAAAACAATCAGAGTGTTGAATTGAGGGAATATCGGCGGTTTCCGATTATTGAAAGCAAATTAGATCACCGTCAATATTGACGAAGACAGCACAAACTTCGAAAAAACATCTGAAAAAGTATAAGAAAAGAGGACGTCTTTGACATCCTTGAGACATCTTTTAAATGTTTATATTGTCTGAAAGAAAATCTCTCTCTTTCTCGATGTGCAATCATTAGCATAATTATCGTGAATGATATCTTTCTTTCAAGCAATCGCGATATAGTTCGCGAAAAATAATTAAATGTTTTAAATACAGCATTATATTTGTCCTTTACATGGACCAAGTTAAATTAAAATAAAAAGCAAATTAAGTGCTTTAACTAAAATCTTATTTGTTTCAAATATAAAATCAAATTTGGACTCGGTTTTGGTTACATGCGTATTAAAAATATTAATATAATATAATTTATATAAATATTAATATAATTTAATAATAATTAATTAATATAATCTATGTATGCACCTGGACAAAGTTATTCTAACAATAGGATCGCATTTAAAATTAAATTGGATGTATGTTAAGAAGATATTTGAATTAAATTATTTTTTAATGTTCGATTTTGATTTGAGTTTAACATGATTCATAAAAGTACAAATATGAATCATATGCAAAATATGTTTGACTGTTTCTCACGGGACGTAATATGTTAACGTTGAGAACGCACGTGGAAAATTCCCAGTGATTTGTAACAGTATCTGTTCGGTCTGGAGATATTCGACAATATCTCAAGTCCCATATCGCTCTCATAATGCTAGGTTACAGATTGATGACTTTCACTCGCTATATCGTCAGAAACTACATATGGTACTCCTTGAACTTGCCACTACGATCATTCTACGCAATATATTCCCCAGTCGTCGATGACGATACGCGCTTATCGCCGGCACGAATTAGCTTGGTAACGCCCCGACAATATCGCGATACGCATGCACACACTAGCATATTCTTCGTTCGTGATGCTTATCTTAATCCTTCGTATCAGCAAAGCCATAGTTCATCCTTAACGAAAGCAGCGCTAGCTACGGCCCTGGCAGGAAACTATCATATCATGATTACACTCCAGAACCTTCCTCGTCGCCTAGCGAGCTCGCCCGTCGTTGTATTCTGTAAACTCCACATGAGTTGCATTTTCTCGCATATTTTTGTCTTCTTTTATTTTCCATCACACGATAAACGTATAACACGGACACGTGGGTCTTCTCCTATTTAGACGCATATTCGTATACCTATACAAAAGAGACGCATGTCGCGTGCGAACATCTCGGATCGCTCCTACACGTGCCTGTACATATAGGCTTTTACATGATTCAGACTTGTAATCTCGCGACATTTCCGCAACACGTATACGACCGTCTCACGGACGTGGTATCGATCGTTTCGCAGATAGTCGCCGAGCGAACGTTCTTGTACACTCGGCGCTGTACGTACCGTTTCGAGTTTGGCCAAGCTGTGTGCCAGTAATTAATATGGAAATTATTCATAGGGGCTCATACAGCATAAAATGCAAATCATGAAATCATCATGGATGCTCAGAGCGTCTTAGGGCACCTTTAGGCATTTTGGACATCACTGGGATGTCGTTTCGCGTGGGTCTTCTCCTATTTAGACGCTTATTCGTACACCTATATAAAAGCGATCGTTTTTTGCAGGGAATATACATAAAGAAACGATATTTCTTTTCTTACCGACGCAAAAATAATCGTGCTTGTTACTCGAGTACAGCATGAAATTATGATGACAACAAGATGACGAGAATATGATGAATCATGAAATAATGAATTTTCCTCATTCTAATCTAATTTAATCAAAATTTTCTCATTCTAATATTGACGTCATCATGATTTTCTGTTCTGCCTGAGTCAATGAGGCAATCGACGATAAGATGAAAATGTGATAACTTCGTAGTAATAAAGCTGATGTAACTTTCTTCTCTGTTGTAATGTAAGAGCAGCTGTGTGTGTTGCTATGCGGCAGAAAGGTGTGGAAAACTCGAGAAACCACCACGTTCGACCAATGCACAGCGAATACGTCGGATTTTCCAAGACCTGCAATTCACCGTGAGTGCGAATTTTCATTGCGCAAGAGGAAAATACAGCAATAATCTTCACACGCATGCAGAATACGGAATACACAATGACGCTTGATTAACGATCTCAGGATTATACCATTCTCTCTCTTCACACTCGCTCTTCGGAAATGCTCTCCAGGGCGAGAGAGGCTTTATCGCGAGCGTGTGCATGCGACAAGAAATTTTCCGCTCATAAAACTCTAAAGAGACAACATTGCACGTCGAGCCGGCGTGCGCAATTGCCGTTCATCATCGAGCGTTATACAGCAAGGGTTACCGATGGTCAAGGCGGGACGGCCACACGAAGGTGTTCCTTTTCTGCTCGCTGTCGTCCGTCGACACGTGGACGCTCCTTGACGAAGGTTTCCCATGAGAAATAAGACACCGATCCATGTGGCCGTGCAAAGCGCGGGGACAACCTGCCGGAAAACGAGCGCGGCGCGATCGATCCGTGCTTTCTTCCTCGAGCGATCAATTTACTGACGTCATGGCCGCATACGCGAATTCCAGCGGGACCTTGAGCGTGTGTCACGCCGCGCTTTTTTATCGCACCTACGTAAACGCGTGAGCGCGTATAGGTGACGCGCGCGCGCGCGCGTGAGCGCGAGCGTTTCTAGAATTAGGTTCTCAATCTTTCTTCGTCTTTCCTCATCTTTCTCCCCGTCCGTCGATCGTCCGTTATTCCAAGCGGAAGTGATGACCTACGCGACGCTTCCGTTCCCGCGCGATCAATCGATCGATTGAACGACGTGGACGAAGGGATCGTATCGCGTCGAACGTTCCCCGAGGGTGAGCAATAATTCAGTGGAAAGCCAAGTGGACGATAAAATTCGTAGTGGATGCGTCGAACGAACGCGTGATCGATAAAGACGCGCGCGCAAATTGACACTCGCCTGACCCCCGCAGTGAAACCAGGTCGGAGATTCTCGACGTATCGGCCGCCGGCGCCGGGGGAAGCGGCCGCGCGATTGGTCGCAGCGGGTGCCCCTGTATGGAAGGAACGTTCCAGAAACTGCTGTGGACTTGATATATACTGGTGCAAGGGCGCGGACTCGTCACTCACGTTGCGAATCGTTGTACGGAGAACTTCTTCGCTGTCCTAGGACTCGAATTCTCGTCAAATTAAACTCTCGCTCTTAGGCAAACCGTAAGAAAACAAAGTATGTGTCGGCGATCGTCGCTTTTCTCCGACGTAGAAATCTCCTCACGTAGAAATCTCGTGGGGATCATCGTGCGTCTCATCGAGATCAGACGAAGTACTTCTCCCTGTTGCAGAGTCAGAAACAATGGCGAAAGCACCCGCAGTCGGTATCGATCTTGGCACGACCTACTCCTGCGTCGGCGTTTTCCAACACGGCAAGGTCGAGATCATCGCCAACGACCAGGGAAATCGCACGACACCCAGCTATGTGGCCTTCACGGAAACCGAGCGTCTCATCGGAGATGCCGCCAAGAACCAGGTCGCCATGAACCCCAACAACACCATTTTCGGTGAGTTTCTACATTCTCTTGAGCGTCACCTTGTACCGCTAGATCTAATTCAACTTGCATTACGTCACGAGATTATTAGACTTGTCGACGGCTTCCGAGGATTCGCCTCACGTCACAATCGCCATGATAGCGCCAGTATGGAAGTTTCTAGTTTTACATGTACATATATGTCTCACTTATTCTTTATGGCACGTCCTTCATCGATTGACTTTGCTAAAGTGGGGAATAATTTAATGAACATGAAACTGCTGACTCATAGGAACATCTATATATTGAAAAAGGAGGAGCTTTCTCTGTTGTAAACTTATTACTATCTATCGCTGTTTAATTTCAATAAAAAAGTAAAATTTTGTATCATTTACGAGATTCCTTTTTCCAAACAAATCAATATTAACTTGATGAATGATTTATTGAGAAAAATGAGAGACAAAAATATTTCCTATCATTTTGTTGAATTTCATCATTTTCTATATAAAATGAAAAAATCTTTCGTGTTATTGATTTTGATTTTTTTACTTTAATCTTCCAGATGCCAAGAGGTTGATTGGTCGTCGCTTTGAAGACCCAACTGTTCAGGCTGATATGAAACACTGGCCATTTACTGTTGTCAATGATGGTGGCAAACCAAAGATTCAAGTACAATACAAAGGAGAGACAAAGACTTTCTTCCCTGAAGAAGTGAGTTCGATGGTCTTGGTAAAAATGAAGGAGACCGCAGAGGCGTACCTAGGCAAGACTGTCACTAATGCCGTGATCACCGTGCCCGCTTACTTCAACGACTCGCAACGTCAGGCAACCAAGGACGCTGGCACCATCTCAGGCTTGAATGTATTGCGTATTATCAACGAGCCCACCGCCGCCGCGATAGCGTATGGTCTTGATAAGAAGGCCACCGGCGAGCGGAACGTCCTGATCTTCGATCTCGGTGGTGGTACTTTTGATGTATCTATCCTGACGATCGAAGATGGTATCTTCGAGGTCAAATCCACGGCAGGTGACACTCACTTGGGTGGCGAGGACTTCGACAACCGTATGGTCAATCATTTCGTGCAGGAATTCAAGCGCAAGTACAAAAAGGACCTGACCAGCAACAAACGCGCTCTTCGTCGCTTACGTACTGCATGCGAACGCGCCAAGCGCACCTTGTCGTCCTCTACGCAGGCGAGCATCGAGATCGATTCGCTTTACGAAGGAATTGACTTCTACACTTCCATCACCAGGGCGCGTTTTGAGGAACTTTGCGCGGACCTCTTCCGTGGTACTCTCGAACCTGTGGAGAAATCGCTGCGCGATGCGAAGATGGACAAGTCGCAGATCCATGACATCGTCCTGGTCGGTGGCAGCACGCGTATCCCGAAGATCCAGAAACTCCTGCAAGATTTCTTTAACGGCAAGGAGCTCAACAAGTCCATCAATCCGGATGAGGCTGTGGCATACGGCGCGGCGGTGAAAGCCGCTATCCTGCACGGCGACAAATCCGAGGAAGTGCAGGACTTGCTCCTCCTCGACGTCACGCCGCTCTCCTTGGGTATCGAGACCGCTGGCGGTGTCATGACCGCGCTCATCAAAAGGAACACCACCATCCCGACGAAGCAAACGCAGACCTTCACGACTTACGCCGACAATCAGCCCGGCGTATTGATCCAGGTCTACGAAGGTGAGCGCGCCATGACCAAGGACAACAATCTGCTGGGCAAGTTCGAGCTCAGCGGTATCCCGCCCGCGCCCCGCGGAGTACCGCAGATCGAAGTTACTTTCGATATCGACGCCAACGGTATCCTCAACGTCTCTGCCGTGGACAAGTCCACCGGCAAGGAGAATAAGATCACCATCACCAACGACAAAGGTCGGCTCAGCAAGGAGGATATCGAGAGAATGGTGAACGAGGCTGAGAAGTACCGCAGTGAGGATGAGAAGCAGAAGGAGACGATCGCAGCTAAGAACGGGCTCGAATCTTACTGTTTCAACATGAAGAGCACCGTTGAGGATGAGAAGCTCAAGGACAAGATCAACGCAACGGACAAACAGACCATCTTGGACAAGTGCAACGACATCATCAAGTGGCTCGATGCCAACCAGTTGGCTGACAAGGAGGAATACGAGCACAAGCAGAAGGAGCTCGAGGCAATCTGCAACCCGATTGTCACGAAGCTCTACCAGGGTGCCGGTGGTATGCCTGGCGGTATGCCCGGCGGCATGCCAGGTGGCTTCCCTGGAGCTGGTGGTGCTGCACCCGGTGGAGCTCCCAGTGGTGGTGGCGCATCCGGTCCCACCATCGAAGAAGTAGACTAAGTCGAGATCATCGTTCCTGGCTTCG
Source organism: Harpegnathos saltator (assembly GCF_003227715.2). Taxonomy (NCBI): domain Eukaryota; kingdom Metazoa; phylum Arthropoda; class Insecta; order Hymenoptera; family Formicidae; genus Harpegnathos; species Harpegnathos saltator. The sequence continues at coordinate 431,289 of NW_020230716.1, read as the reverse complement.
ATTCGTCACTGCCCATCATCGTCAACAAACAATCGCCAACAAAACCACCTGCAATCACTAGGCATTCCTTCGATTTGGAAATAACACGAAGCAATAAACACGAATGAACGAACATAGAACCGTTATACAGCCGCGGTTTTTCCTACGATCATTCCGTTTCCTCGCATTGTAGGGTGTTTGGCTAATTAGCGATCTCTCAAGGGTTCCTCTTTTCCTTTGTTTTTTTCATATCATTGCCTCATTTTTTATATTTTCGAGTGAGTAATTTATCTCACACATCCTACATTCTACTTATTTATTTTGTCGTTGTGCGCGCAGTACTTAGAATGCGATTGTTCGTCAAGATCCGTTATTTAACCTATATTTCAGACTTCGTAAAGATGTATACAGAAGGATTTTCAAGATTGAACATCGGCGTTTCTCTGCTACTTCTGTAATAAACACGTAGGCTAGTTAACACTTCTATACATATAACGAGACCGACCGTTGCCAATGTTATATATTGTCAATAGTTGGTAAACAATGTCGACATATTCAAGTCCAAGTTGGGTTTTATTTGTGAGCGTTGAAGTATTATAATTCTTTTTTTTATTACGATTTTTTAAATCACTTGTTCTCAGCTTCTAATGTCAAAATGTATTCAAATTTTTATTTTACAAATAAGATTCAGGTTTTCCTGATTTTTGATGTGATTAAAATTTTCCTAGCTATTGTCAATTGTATTAATTTCTTATGAAATCACTGATTAATTTCACGATTTAAAAAATTAAATTCTTCGTATAATTTAATACTTGTAGATTATTTCTCAACTACCCTTATACCTGTGTATTGTGGCATGTCACTTACAGTTATTAACAATAAAAACTAGAAAGTTCTAGTAGTCGAGTCTCCTCAATGTAAAACCAACAATTGAGGAATAATATGGATAAATACGTTTCTTGAAATCAATAGAAATTTGATAGAGATTTTTTAATTATCATTTATAAGACTTACATAATCTGTTTTGGAATTCGCTAAAACATCAACACTGATATAAATTAAATGAAACTTTATTCATATGTTCAATAGGCCAGTACTTCGTGGCAAATAAAGCATAATAAATTTCCGTACAGTGCTATTTTACGTACGTGTATTTAATACGTTAAAGGTATCGAATTATAAACAAAATCTTTCTACAAGTGATCCAATGGACGTTCTACCAAGGTAGGTTTCTCATCAATTACCATAGACATACACAAATAATATCAGAAGAAATATCAATAAATTTTTCCTGTTACGACATACTTCAATATAAATCAGTTTTTTATCGTATATCCACTAATTCAATGTTATAGATAAAACTCACTGAACTTCATTTTTTTTTGTTTATGGATCAAAGGAAAATTTATCAATAAGTTTCTAAAAATTGATAATTATAAATTATCGATTGTGTTGTAAAATCTATTTTTGTCGTAATAAAAATGTAAGATGACTATATAGATTAAATACTAACGCAAAGTGAAGTTTCCGAGTGACAATATATATGACAAAATTCAACTTCTTTCATATTCTGAGAAATTATCCTGTACAAAACACAATTTATATCATGTCTGGTGACTGATGAGGAGCCTTTGACATCACGCATATCGCGCAAATAATATAAAAATATGTTTTAATCATAAACAGATAATTGTAATTAAGATGCACACGTCATACCGGTCGCAAACAATACAGTCCTCTTAGTCTTCTTCTTTTTCTGCTTCTTATTTTTCTTACCAGTTGTGTTAGCCGCTTCTCCTGCAATAAGGATCCAAATGACGGAATGTATATATTGAAGTAATAAGTTCGACAATTTTATGTATGTGTGATCGTAATACCTGAATCATCTAATCTGGTTTGTTCTAATGCACGAGCAAGTGCATCGCCAAGGCATTGATTGTTCGACGGCGGGGAGGCATAGTATGCTTCTTCTACGTCTTCATCCTCATTGGATACTATACCGACTGCACCGGAACGCGTTCTTGATGGTATCGAAGTAACAGATGGCCAAGCATTAGTGGATTTTATAGGTGTCCTGGTATTGCGCAACATCTCTGCAAACGATGGCCCCTGCTGCTGCTCGTGCGAATGTTCCAAAAGCGAGATGTTCTCTTGTCCTGCAGCGACTTCATCAAATGTACTTGAAGACGACGAACTGCTAGCGATACTCGACATGGTTGTCGGCTCCGGAGATGACAGTGCGTGTTGCCTGTAAATACAAGCAAAATCCAAGTGAAGTCATGTTTACAAAGAAAGTATCAGCGATATTGAGCGCGATAAAAATTATCTTGCTCACTCAGAAAATAATAGCTCCGGATTCCATTGTGGAAAGTGTCGATTCGATTCAATGTTTATGTTGGGTGTTGGATATTTGCCCATTCGTTTGTTCTGTTCTTCTGTAATCTTTTTATCGCGTTTTTTTTCCTCACGCTCTCTGCGCTGTCTACGCTCCTTTCTTAGATTCAATTGATCTGTTGACAAAAGGACCAAACAAATGACATAAACAATATGATGTCCGTTAAGAGCAAATATTTCAAGGGATGATAATTACCGCGAAAAGCATGAAGTACATGATCGGACACAAGCGGTGGTCTTAATTCGATCTCCGCTAATTCAAACTGGCAAGTAAGTGGCAGATGACAAAGATATCGCAATCTTCGTTTTAAATCTTCCGTATAGCTGCCCGCTTCCTTTTCGAGAAGCTTGCCTGTTATCACAGACGGGCAATGTTCGAGATCGCCGTATTGCATTTCCAACATTTTCACATTCATCGCATGAAGATACAAATGTTGCCCGTCATCGGCTGAAAATCAATTTTATATAACGTTATTGTTTATCTCACTGAAATTATGCGACACATTCTACTTGGAAACATATATTCGGCTACTTCAGGCTGTGATTATTTACCTTGATAAAAATAAATAAATCTGGAAGGACCTGAAGCACACTGGTTATCGTTGGAAGCACTATCCACAATTTTTGAGGACTGCTCTGCTGGAGCAGTCTCCAAAAATTCGGTATCGTTCTTGCAACATGCATCAGTATTTACTTCGTTCTCTCGCGATGTTTGCTGAGCGACTTTTTTCTCTGTTATATCTTCCATGGATAAAGAGTCTTCCGAAGCCTTATATAGCGCATATTTTTCTCATTATTCGGCTAGTTATTCTAGTACATAATTATATAAAGTCACACTAAAGTTACCTTCAGCAGTAGCTCATTCTTTCTCTGTGACAGCTCATTGAGAGCTTGCTTGATGTAACAATCCGGATAATTATCATATTCGAGTTTCAGCTGAACACGTTCGAATTCTATGATGTTTATAATCTAAAGACAATCGTTACGCATCCGTATTATCATTTTCGTTCTCACAATTATAACACATCAAATTTACCATTACAGACTTACGTCTTGTACGCTTGCAATGAGAAGTTTCGAATAAATTTGATTATCAGAATTTTCTGAGACAGATAAGAATATTGTCGGTGATGTTTGCGCCGTTGATTTCACGGGTATTGCGAGTACAGAACCTCTTTCGCGTCGCATCAAACGTAAATTTAATGTATCGCCCAAATTGAATGTAGTCTGTGTGATCTCAATCATGCTGGAAAATACAAGATTAAAATTTCCTCCGAGAATATGTCTTCGAGAGCATCTTGTAGCTCGGCGTGGTAGATTTGTACCTTTTTAAATCATTTTTATAAACGGTGGCGTAACAAATGGGACATTTGCATGAAGCGTCTTTTTTGTCAGAGACATCTATGTAATGAAGAATACAAGGCCAACAATAAACGTGGCCACAACGTGTCATCTTGCCTGCGATTGGTGGACATAGACAAATGGGACAGGAGAGGTTCTCCGAGCTGCGAACTTTCTGTAAAAAGGAATAATTCAAATTGAAAAAATAAGTACTCTTATGCGGTGTATAACAAAGTGTTGTGAATCATTTTACATAACAACCAAATAAATGAGTTGTAACAGCAATAACTTACAATTTGTTCAACTGACTTCCAATCCACAAGAACATCTGGATTGGTCCAATACAGAGAATAATCTCCACCCGCAATCACAACAAATTGGCAACTACCAAAGAAAAAGAAAAGGCAATTGCAAAATTTCATAATCACTTTGATATCCATATTATACATCTTAATTGGTAAAGTCATTAACATTCATTTCATTTCATTAACATCATAACTGATGTTTAGATGCAACAGCAACATTATTACCTAGCTTGTAGGAATTGCTCCTTGTTGTATTTATGGCGTTGTATCGGTGGAAGCCATCTGTTACTGTTGTGATTACTCCTCATCGACTTGCCCATATTCCTATTATGAGCATTCCTCGGCTCATAATGAAAATTCAGCAGATGATTGCCGTTCAGCAGGTAATTCTCCTTTTTACATCCATGAACCAATACTGAGCCAGGCTCAGCCCATTTTGCTGCCACTACCTATGTGCATACAAGAATACATGTTTAAAATGTAAGATTCAACAAATTTAGAAAGAAACATCACATATTTTGTAAAGCAGACCTTGGTATTCTCCTCTGTACTGCCATGATATTGTCCTTTAGCTCTCGGTCTCTTAACAGTATCTTTTGCTTTCTGTACGTTCCACTTTCTTGGTTGTTCATTCTTAGAGAAATTACTGGCGCCGGTAAGTTCCCTCTTGCGCTTCTTCTGCGGATAGACCTTGGTATTAACGACATCTGAAATATAATACATAAGATGATACAAAGGTAGCTGATAGAGAATGAGGATGAGCGAAGCGCGCAAGCACAGCGAAACAGCTGGCAGCATGCTAATCGCTTGGCTCACGATGTCTTTGATTACACGTACCTTGGTTCTTCTTGGCATCAGCACCGGCCCCCTTGGGCGGGGATGGCGGAAATTTGTTCTTTATGTCCATTTGCGCGAAGACCGTGCAATTCGGTCTGGTAACTCGCCTCGTCAATGCTGCAGTCTCCTCCGTTTGGAGAAACGATATCTTCTCGCAGGCCCTTCATCTTCTTCAATAAGCCATGTTTCGTCAGTACCAAAGTAGTAAAAAATACGTGCTCCGTTGTGCGTCGACTAATCGACAGGCCGATGCGGTGGTACACGAAGGTACGCGAATAGCGACGGAGCGGAACGCTCGCTTTTCTCGGGGGAGCAGTCGGTCTCCCGCTTCCGTCGCCAACGACGACGATTTCCGAAGGGTAAGCCTAACGACGGTCACGATCCCGTGTCCCCGTCGCTATGATGGCGACGATATTAACGATCTACGGAAGCGGAAGCCGACAGTGCGCGCGCGTCTGCGATGCGCATGTCGCACATCCACGACCACGTGACAGATTTCAGTAGACTCGTACTCGGTTTAGGGCACTTTTCGAAATTTATGTGAACCATTTACATTTTTCATTCGTGCTTATGCTGTTAATACGTAAAATATATCAAATGTCAAAATATTAAGCACGCAGCATATTAGTTCTATAAAAATTTTAAACGCATGCATTTAATATTGAAGAAATAAACAGAAGAATATGTATCGACTTCTGCAGAGGTTGCAACTAATTAGCTTTATATTTTAATCAGTAAAGATCTTAGAATGCTTGATTAGTAAGGATGTTAGAATATTGTTGAGAGACCTTGAAGAGTTCCTGGGGTCTCGGTAAAAACGGGGGCACGGCCCTGCATACACATGACGTGGCGGGCGGATTGTCAGGGCCACCGATAAGTGGTCGCGCGCGCATCTGTCTCAGCAGTTTCAATCAGTCTGCGAGCACAAATCATTTATTGGCGTTGGACGACAACAATCGCGCGAACATGCGTTTCGTGCCGCTTTGATTGCCGAGTAGAGACAGCACGTAATTCGTGTCGACAGTCCGTCCGCAATTGAAGGTAAGCACAGCGACGCGTTCGCTTGTTGCACTTGCTCGTTCGCTCGCGTTCCATCCGAACGTGATTTCGCGTCCACCCTCATTAAGATTGATCGCAATAATTTTGCAATCATGCGTAAGCTTGTTCAGATACGCATGTCGATGCACGATAACGTATACACGCCATTCTATTTTCATGCATGGTCTTAAGAACGAGAATATGGATCCAGGTATTTAGGTATATCATTATAGCGCTATGTTTCTTCCCTTACATGTTTCCAAGTGTTATGCAAAAAATAGAGTCAATTGCTCTGGAGTTTTATTTGGGTAAAAACTAGAGCGCGACGTATATCTTGAACTGTGTACAGAAACATTCCTTTCTTATCAACATTGTTTGATGCTCTGACATAATACTGAAGTTATCACAAGCAGTCCGCCTTGAACACCTGCTGTTCTCTTATAATATGTATATGTATCATCTATATAAAGTTGGATATTGAAGAAAATAATAATTTACTAGTAAATTAAATTATAACTTGAACATGGTTGTATCTTGCATTATGTTATTACTATTATGTTATTACTATTACTATTATGTTATGAGCTTCTTTATGACAATAAATATTGTTATCATCCAATTGTGATAATCATATTTATTCATAGAATTTATTTATAGAATCAATTTTAGAAGATATTATATTATCATGTATAGTTTATTACTTAGTACAATTTTAGCTTATTTTATGTTGAATGCTTTACGTATATATATATATATATATATGTATATATATATATTTATTATGTATGATTTATCAGAGAATGTAGGCAAAGAGACTATCTTGAAAGTAACAGACTGGTTACGTGGAATCTGGGAAATGAGGCGACGTACTGGGCCAGTTCAACAATGGATTGACTCAATACCATTGCCTACAAAGTCAGATGTTATTGTTGCAAGCGAGTGTGAAGAATATATGCAAAGTAAACCACTAACACCAACAGAGCCTAAAGATATTCTATTGACAAAGGAATCGAGGCCTCCAAGTATGACTGTATCGGCACCTATTAATGTTCCTAATTCACCAGCAATGAATACACCTATACTACCAAGGTATTACAAAAAAATTACAATAACATATTCTTTTCTCTTCCACAATACAGTTAAATCAAATATAATCATTTTAACTACTTGTTTCAATTGCAGTTCTTTACCACATAGACTGGCTCGAGATGCAAGTTTTCAATCAGATAGCAGTCACTGCAGCAGCGTCGAGAGCCTATTAGAATTACGAAAGGCAGATCCAACAGCGATTTTGCTCGATCTCGGTTTCGGCGGTTGCTCAACCAGTCCGCAAGAAAATGGTCCATTTTCTCGCATTCCTAAGAGGTTCCTACAGCCATCGTCTTTAAAAGGCATCGCCATCGATGATTTTGTTAAGCAGCAACAACAGACCAGCGAGTCTTTTGACTCAGTATCCTTAGGATATAGGGGCCTAACGGGTAAGATCATGTTTTCAGTGACAATTTACAATATTACTTTCGGTATCTGCATGCGAGAGATAAATTATAGATAAGAATCTTTTATGGATACATAATTCTACAAAATGTATGTTGGATTATGTTATCAAAATCAATTAGCAGCAATAATTTCATGGGGTTAATTTAACTGTCAAGTGTCAAGTTAATTATCGTTAAATCGATGCCCCATGTGTTTGCAGTATTAATTGATAATAAATTAAACTAATGAACAGTGTGGAAATCATGAAATTATGGTTAAATATATATGGGTACAAAATAACTTCGTAGAGACACTCCATTATATATAGCATTACGCAAATGATAATTTTGTAGGAAGCAATAACGCGTTAAGCGTGCCTACGCGTGTCCGACAGCGCAGAAACTCCGGACCAAGTAATTTTGTAAGTCACGCGCGAGAATTTGTAAACGGGACTGTTATTTGATATATCTTTACAAGCTCTTTAATTGAATCCACTAAATACGTCCCGCCGCATTATGTTCATGCCTAGCTGAAATAAATTAAGGAAACACAATTTTTTTTATTTGTACTATTATGGTTTTCTTTTTTTTTTAATAAGCATTTTATAACTCCTTGGTCTTGCTCACGTTGCTTTGGGGTTTATGCATAGAATCAGTTAAGATGCAATATTTCGCTGTTTTTATGTAGAGACCACTTTGTATTCATTGTGTGTGCGATGACATTGTGCTTTTAGAATTTGATAAAAAAACTGATAATAATTGTGTACGTATAAAAAGCAGACTTTATCGGACTATGAACATGAGTCTATTTAACGTAAAATAAATTTGCATGCATAATAGTGAGCATAGAATGCAAAGGTAATACAGTACAATACTAACGTGTAGGAAAAGCACGAGTTTTTGAAACGCGCATTATAAATAATAGAATCCGATGGTTATGTCATAATATCGTCACTTGTTACAAAGCGTCCTTTCTTTCTCGTTTAATTCTGTGCATTAATATGTGTTTAAAAATATTCAGTTGCGAAATAACCGTTGAGCTGGAAAGACAATTACATATGCAAATCATATATACATGTCTCCCGTATCATTCTCAAGCTACGTATATCTTTTAGTTATCTTTCTCACCTTGAGTTTATATATTCAATGAATGTTTTATTTTGTTTCGTGGTAATCAATTATTGTCGTTGACCGTAACGGATACATGTACGGTAAAATATATCTTTTCTTCTTTTGCATTTCTGAAAGGATCGCCGTATGTAGCCCCGTCGGAAATTGTACAAAAAATCATGGAACGTTTGCGAGAACATGACAGTCATGAGGTGGATACCAGTGCGTACAATCACTGCGAGCAGTACAGCCCGTCACATCAGAACGGGAGATTATCCGTTCTGTCTCCCGACAACAGGCAGTTCTTGGAACAGCCACGTTCCAAAAGTCCTGACATGCGTAATAAGCGTATGATTATAGGTAAATGAAGATATAATTAAAAGTTTAGTAAGTTTATAATTATAGAATCTAATAATTGATTAATCTAATAATCCAATAGAAATTCTTTAATGATATTCAATTTGTATAAAGAATACGCAAAAATCACAACAATGTCTTCTCTCGCAGGCCAAAAGTCGTTCGCCTTTGGATGCGATGGTAATTTGATCGAAATATCTGCCAATGATGTGAAACATACGTCCATTGACACGGTAGCTAATTGTAATGCTACGTCGAATGTTGATGAGTCTATAGAATCAAAACAATCATTTTCGGCAGAAAGGGTAACGTTTGAGCATTCGTATTTTTCGGATAATGATGACAATTTGGCGAAACAGTCATCGTTTGACGATACTGTTGTATTTCCTGTACCTGATCTATTTAAAAGAGATCAGGCATCTTCGTCAAGCAATTTGGACGTTGCTCAAAGTGGCGCAAAAATAGACTGCAACGAGTGGGAGTACAATATAGCAGAGACACCTTCTAGATATGGAAACTATGAGTTTCCGCGACACTGTCCTGACATTCGAAGGTCCAGCGAGGGTGCATGCGACACCAAAGTTTTGGAGGACAAAATGTTTGACGAAGGACGTAGATTTAGCGATGGCGCGGTGCACGTTGCGGATAGCCGACGCAATGAATGCACGTTACTGCAAAAGAGAAAGAGTCTCAAGAGACAATCTAGAGTGTACGATACAATGGCGATGCAATATTGCGACCTAAGTCCTATTAAGTCTAGCGTAGCGGATGCAATACTCGAATCTAACGTAGACAGTGAGGAAGTATCGCATGACATAACTGATATTAGCATACACCAATTAAATGCACCAAAGTCGTTCCAGTTGACTGAAAATAAAGACGACACAGAATTAGAGACGGAAGCGGAATCTTGCTTGGGTAGTCCTAGTTACGCGTCTTCGCCAGGGGAGAGTTGTGAATCCATCGATCAGATAAGACATCTTAAAATTATGGAAGAAGATTCGGAATCGAGCGATCATTCTTGTGTAAAGGACGCTCAGGTTTGCTATTACAAAGATAAGGTATGTAACAGTTGCAAGCACGGTAGGAATTGTTTGGATTGCTGCTGCCATGTGGAAAAGAGGAAATATTTGAAAAAAATGGAGAAGATTATGCAAGAAAATAAGAAATTGGAGAACATGCTGGCAAGAAATAGAAGGGAAGTGGCGGAAATTCGTGATATATTGAGCAATGTTTGGTCGGTTAGAATGGAACCGGGATTTTAGATGATTTAGTAAGAAGTTAAATATGCTCATTTTGGTAATTAATAACGGTTAACTAAAATCGTGATATAGGTGAATATACATATGTTAGGAGGAGATAATGAATACCTTTATAGAAATTTAAAACTTTCTATTTGATATTTTGAACTCAATATTCTTCTATTTCAGAAGTCGAATATTTTCGAAGCTCATATTTTTTGTAAAATACACTACCTATTATAACAAAAAAAATATTTCTACAAATTGTACGAGAATAATCAATCTCTTTTAGAGTCTATATTTTTTAGTTAAAATATAAAGAGTAGACGTAATATAAATATATATATTTAATTATATCTCTGTGCGTGTTGAATATTACGCTAGGGAAAGGTTAGTACAGATCTTTTTATATATTTACATCTTTACTTACAACTCGTGTACTTTTTTTACGTACTCTTGACTTACTTTCGACGCGGGTTACAAATAAAGATGAAAAATAATCTTGTTATTGTATTCAGATTTTATTCTCAGTAATGTTAAACAACAGCACACAGAACCAAAAAATCAAGTGCAACATATTTATCATAATATTTTGTTTAATGTGTATATTAAGGTAAATTAATATAGATTATGACAATCTCAAGGTGAATGTCAAAAGTGATGAACAGTATCAACAGTATATCGAAGATCTTGTCTAAAAGAAATACATTCCCATTACCATATCTACTCTGTTAAGTTTGCAATGTCGAATTAACATTTGTTGTCTTTAATTACAAGTTTGTTAATTATATTTCTTTGTTTATCTTATAGTTGGAAGATAACAGTGTGTCATAGATACGTGCACGCACACACACACCACACATATACACACATACACACACACAAATTTTATTCATATTTGATACTTCTTTTTCGATATCATGTTATACAATTTGGATAGCTTATTTTAGTCAGATGATACATATGCACAAAATAATTTTATTATCTTATTATGAGCATGATAATGGGCATAATAGTAATAATAACGGAAGTTATTATTGATATTTCATATTTTTTTTCTTTTTCGAATGTGTCAAATAACTCTGGTCGTAATGAACGTTGACCAACCTGTATTTTATACAAGATTCCAGGAGATCTAGTCTTCTACAGATACCATCGACACAGTGATATTTCTATTAATTATTAATTCTTTATAATCAGGAATAATGTGATACCATATATACTTTTTGAACAACTCATTCGTTTGGATATTAATTATTTTTAGAGTTAAGTAATAATTTATCATATTTTTAAACTAACATGATAAAATCAGGAACTAGTAGTACTGAAAGAATTTTGTATATTAACACGTTGAGTAGCATGTAATCCATATTCGGATAACACATGAACTTGCAGGAACCTTATTTATAGATGATTTTACTTATCTTAATAATGATTTGATGAAGTATAAATATTTTCTTAGTAGTAGCACTAATCAAGTATAACTCGTGCGATTGACAATCTATTAAGTAATTTAACTTTATATACAATCACACGCAGCAGCTAGAGAATTTGGATCTAGTAAGACTCTGACATTAATTTAATATGGTTACTACCCAACGTGTTACAGCCATAAGAAAGCACAAAAATCAAACTGGAAGTCAAAATCGATTGTTGAAGAGAAAAAAATGCAGGAAGAAAAGAAAATATAGTTTTTGTCTGAAATAAAGTTTTTATTCCCAATAATCGAAATATCTAATTCTTCATTTCCGTTTTTGATAATTTGCAAAGTTTATATAATTTCATCTAAATCTAAACTTCAATTAATAACAGTTATTGTTCATATTTTTTATTAAAAAATAAACTGATAATCAATTTTAAAATATATAAGACAAAGGTTATTCTTAAGAAAGGTGAAAGTATTCTAAATACTTGATGTGTTTACACATCTCAAAACGGAATCTAAAAACATGTTTGTGTCGCAAAAATCGGTCAAAATACAAATTATTCCAGAATATACACACGTAGTGGTAAAACGCTATTTGTCTATAAAATTATTTTTCGGGTGGGAGCAGAAAAAGATATTACATACATTAAATTAATATGTATATTGTTATGAAATGTATATGTCTGTCCATTTCTTTTTACTTACTGCTTAAAATGCTAACAACATCGATTGGAAGTTTATCTGATATTACTAAGTGCGGTTTTATTCACTTTTCTTAAGGCTCCTGTTCCTTTGCCGCGGTCATCTTTATTGACGATATCAAAAGCAAGAAAATATACAAAAAGTAAATTTTTATGAAGTGCATTGAAATAAAATGGTGAATTTATTATTCAAGAAACGCAATCAGATTTACAAAATGGTCTTAAAAATTTTTTTTAGTAATAATAAATTAATGTCATATATATTAGTAACAATAAATTAATAAATTATAAAATTAACATCAGATTTTTAATTATTGATTTTAACTTTCCATCTTATCACATTTTTAATTATTGATTTTAACTTACAATTTTACTACATTTTTAATTATCGAATTTAACTTACTATTTTATCACAATTTTAATTATTGAATTCAACTTACCAACTAAATACTAACTAATTTTAACAAAAATTGATCTTAACTCTATTAATCTCAACAATTTTTGGTATGCATTTTCTTGCTTTTGATATCATTGATCCTCGCTCAAGTGCCAAGATCAAATTAGACCTAGATACAACATAATGTATGCAGTTATTGTAGCTGCCATTATTGTGAAAGTTACATTAAAGATAACTCCGGTGAGAAAACAGGAGTCCTAAGTGATCATATCGCCACTTAATAAAGGAAACTGCATTTCATTTAATCACGGCATATAGTAGCCTGAAATCACAATTGATTAGCAAATATATAAGACTTATTCAATCAATATGACTCAATATAAATTGAAAACTTTGGAACATTATATATCGTCATTTTTTTACATAATAAATCAATGAAACCTACTACCTATAATATTTTCCTGATTTCTCGCACAATATTAAGTGATCAAGTCTAAATAAGATATGTATTATCTACGTAATATATATAGAAAGTAGTTATACAAACAGCATAAGAGCATCGTAGAAAGTAAGGTATAATGTACAATTGTGAGAACTCAATAAATATTTGCCACAATTTTCTTTTTTATATGTGTTAATCGCATTTTTCGTATCCGTGAGATTTATTTTTTAGAAATATCACTTATAACGCTTTGTATAAAAAAGAACTCTAAAGAATACCGAAAAATATTCACGAAATATTCCTTCTCTTCCTTATTTGGAATTATAAATACAATCATAAAAATATATCGCGATTTACAGAGATCGATATTTGCGATAACGTAACGTCATATAAATATAACAAGATTAAATTATATCAATTGATACAAAATCTCTCAAATCTCAACGACACAAAATTTCAAAATTTAAAATTCTCTACTATATAACCGTTTCAAACCATAAAGATATAAATGCAGGTCAATTACCGAAGGTTCCCTAGTTTTTCTGTTACATCTTAAGATTAAGTGTACACACAAAATCTGGCCCAGCACCGCCCGCAGCAGTGATATGAACCATAGTATATATAATTTGCAGAATTCTATATTCTTTTTATGCCGCATGAGCGCATAAAAACAAATATTCTTTTTTCTATTCTAGATCTCATTGAGAAATCATATTCCGCCTTCACTCCAACTTGTCTTGAGAACAAGTTTTTAAATTTTATTATTTTATAACCTCTTGCTCATGTGTCAAGTACTTTTTATAGTTTCTACTACGGTATAGGCTTTGAAGCGACGGTTCTTATCTCTGGCTAAGGGCGTGCTTGAATTGGCCACATAGGTCACAAGGCCAATGTTGCATCTCTAAACTAGAATTTAAATTATAAAGATTAGACTAACGGTGGCGTGTCGTAAAAAGAAAAAGAAAATGAACATCAACATGCATCCATTATACTAGGTAACATTAATTTTTTTCCGTCAATAACGTAAAATATTAGATAAATTATCGATTATCATGATTACCCAAAATCGATAATACGACGCAGGCTTGCGAGTAGCTCTATTGGTAATTGAAGCTCACACGTACATGTCAGAGATATCAATTATAGCTAAAGCTACCCCCAGTAATAAACTCAGAGCCATGGTCCTCCGCCCAATCTTATTGGTTTAAGTATGAACCTGCTACAATACCATGTCATTAACTGGATCTGTGTGTACATGTAGATCGTGAATATGTTCTGTGAATCGAGTCCCCTGTGTACATGTAGATGTGTTCCTTTCCTCTTAGCATATCTTAAAACGTATATAAACAAATTAAGAGCAAAACTTGATCTAGTTTTTAGTCTTCTTTTTCGTCCCTGTAACAGAGAGAAAGAAATATTTATTAATTACGCATGTTAAACGTTAACATTACTTTAACACATACTTATTTTAACATAACATTACAATGATACATATACGTACTTTACTTCTTGTTGAAAAAGATGAAGTTCAACAATTGTCTCTGATCTACTTTGCACTTTAAAGGTCACATGAGCTACTAAATAATTGTCTTTGTTATTAACTGACCATCCAGAATACTGAAATAAAATAAGTTTTGTGAATTTCTGTTTATACAAGAGCAGTTTACGTCTTGCTGTTTCGAAATGTGTTGTAATTTTTTTAACTTATGATACGTAAGTCGTGCAGTCGAGTCGATAAATAGTAGAGAATTAATTTAAAATCTTAAAAAATGAATATGCGCTTACTGTCGATGTGCTTTTGTACAATGTCTTGCCATCATCTTTAAATGGTAAGAACTTTTGTAAAAGAGCTTTTCCATCTATCCTCCATAAGGTGGGTGGATCATTGATACCATCAACATCACTTTTCGCAATTACAAATGCACCAGACTATGAAGAATATCAATGTTATAAATATCTTGACGAAAATACTATGATTAATTCAACATGTATTAAGGTAACTTACAGTATAATCCTTTGGAGCTTCTCCCGATGATTCATTGAAACTGTTATCGGAATCCTCATCATCTTCATCATCCTTTTCATCATCTTCTTTCTTAGAACGTCTTTTCCTTTTTGGCTTTTTTCCTGTATCAGAATCGGAATCCTCTTCGTCTATATCATCATCCGATTCACCATCTTCTTCTTCTTCTTCTTCTTCCTCTTCAGAATGATGTCGCTTCTTTGCTGTTTCTCTCTGTGGCCTTATTTTAGTACCACCCTTTAAGAAATCATGAGTGACACAGTAATAAGATGCATAGTAAGGTAAGATACTATGTGTTCAGTTATTATATATATATATATATATATAGATTTTTAATAATATATCATAAACAACATGTATTTCATTATAAAACTCAACATAAATATATCAACAAACTGTTGGATACACAATATATTGACTATAACGCATTATATATCAAGCTTGTGTATTTTGTGAATTTTATTTTCATTCAAAGAATATTTCAAACGATATTTTCCTGATGTTACTTTACGAGGTACACTGAAACTCTAAGCACAAGTTACTTGACGATTCCAATTAAAACTCCGTATTACATACCCATTTTATTCCACAAGAGAGGTTGAAGGCACAGCGACTTAGTCGCTAAAACTAAAAAAAAAAAAGAATCTATCGATTATCGAACTGATTATTGTTATGAACGGTAAACTTTCCAAAGTTATAGTCGATGATTTGTTGACAATGCAAACAGAATTGAAAATAAACGAAACGTGTTGAACGACTTGATCACATCTTCGAAAATTCCGTCCGAGCTGATGCTGAAGATGTAAAACGGAGCAGATGCGGCTGGAGAAGCCGCCGGCGTACAGCGCGCGACCCGCTTCGCTCAGGTGATTTAAAAATTCGGCGATCGGCGCCACCAGAGGCGGCCGAGCGACCGGCCGGCAACGATGGCCGCGATGCGGCAAGCGAAGGCCGGAAGGACACGAGAGCAGTGCGGCCGTACTTCGGAAGATATGCTCTAACAGCGAGGCTCGACGATCACGCGGGAAGCCGCCGATCGTGAGCTCGAAGTCGCGCCCGGCACGGAAAGACAACCGCTCCTCCGAGGGTAATCTTATCTCGCGCGCGCTTCTGGGAGACGCTGGCGGCAGCGGAGAAGCCGCTAAAACTACCGACGCTTCTCGCTCATGATATAACTGTCGGGACGCAGGGCGCTGGCAGGTGTGTTTATTCGACGTGATGTAAGAGCCTAGCGTCCTCCTGTTTGGAGGAGCTGCAACGGAGACACACCATCGTGTCGAGTTCTCCTCGGCAGCGCAGAGTCCAAGTTGCGGACGGAGAGTTGTATCCGGAGAGTGTCCAGGCGCGTTTCGACCTCGATCGCACTTTTAACAAGCATGTTGTCGTACGAATGCCGTTGCGAAAAAGATCACGACTGCGTCAGAGGAATGGAGACAGCGAAGTCGGCGGAGCATGCGAGAGAGCCGGTCGTCGATGAGACGCGCAACGACGCGACGAGACAGATAATGACGATGAGGACGAAGTCTCGCGCGTTGAAACGTAGCGTATGACGTGAGAAGCTTACCTCGGTTCCGGCCTCGGGTGTCCACTCCTCTTCAGAAGCGCCTTCGACTTCCTCCGGGTCGTCTGCCGAATATTCGTCCTCGTCCGACACATCCTTGGTCTTCTTCATGTTGCCTTTGCGCGGAATGTTGTCGCCTTCGTAGTGCACTACCTCTATCCACAGGGACACGCCGGACACGAGACCGCACTTGCGAAACTTACGATGAAGGACGTGCGCGAACACCGCAAATAATATGGCGCACGGCCGCGCGCGGACGACTTGCGCGACTTTGGCGACAGTCTCGAGATGGCCCCACCGCCCCGGTTAAGAGAAGCGAGTCGCGCGAAAAGACGATCCGCGCGCGAAAACGAAACTTCGTGCGATTCGCGATTGTGCTCGAGAAATGTACGATGTATCGCGTTGCGTAATATATGCCTATCGATCGCGTGGAATCGGCGAATGAGCTCGATGTAATCTGGACGAGTTGCAATTGATAGAAAAAAAAAGACAGAATAGGGGAAAAAGGATGTCACTTTGGTATAATTGAATGGGAATTAAACAAAAGCTCGGTGATACGAGGAGAAGTCTTTATGTTACGTCGTGACCGGAAATATTCATTAAATCCGGAAATTGTGGCTGCTCAAGATTCCTTAAGTTGAGACGACTAAAGTTACTTTTGGTTTTTGGATAGAAATCAGCTGCGAGAATTATTCTGTTTCGGCAACCGAATTGTCGTCGTCTGGTCTCCTCGGGACCAGACGAAAATTGGAAAATTTAATCTTTCTTATTGATAGAAAATTCAAAAAAATTAATCTTCTTTATTAATCGTAATTTTATTTAAAGTTTACCCACTTTGTCACAGTGTGGTATAAAATGGTCATATTATACAATGTATCCTGAAGAGTTAAATGTTAATTTCGAATACGACTTTTGCTCCGACGGTTTGTTGCGTCTTTTGTACGACCGTTTCTTTTTTCGCGCATGCGTCACTTTAAAAATATTTTCAATTCTAAGATATCAAATGATTCTCCTTGCGTCTAAGGTATTATGAGCGAAGCATGTCTTAGGATGTTGCAATACATTTTAGAATGTATATGACACATAACATCTATAATAAACGTAGACGGTTCTTAGCGCGAATTGAGATTCCTAGATGGCAGCAGGTCTTGCATTAAGAGGAATATATGAAAGTGTCTGCGTCCATCAGTGCGCAGCAGGAAGCGCTGCCTGTCTTGTGAGTTCCGGTTCGATGCGGACTATCGATATTCGAGTAGCGTTATATCGGCTGCACGAATATTTTTTATCGAATGATATTAATTAAATAAGAGAAAGAGAAAACGTTACGAGAATATTTGACGGGTGTTTGCTGATGCTTTGTGAACACCCGAATATATCGTGAAACTTGAATTGAAACTTCTGGGTGTAAGTTGATATTGCCATCGTATGGAATGCTTTAATACATAAACAAGACAGATTGTCAAATGTCAAATTGTCGGATGTCAAGACGAACGAACAAGAGATATACTTCGTTCGGGAACGTGAATAGAATTGACTTACTTACTCTCAGCGTTACGTTTTAGTGAGCATGATTATTTTTATGTAACACGATAAATCCCACTCCCAGAGAGCGAGATTTTGCTCCCTTCAAGAAATCTGCAATCTCTTCAGGACGTATATAAGAAAGAGAAAGAACAACGGCAAAATAATATAAAACGTTTTAAAACACCAGACGTCTTTAACGAAGCATAGATTGTTACCCGAGGCCAACACCGTGAAACTGGCTGAAGCCAGCTTCTGGCTGACGCAGCATATATGTTTTTTTTTCCAAATCCGATAAATAATTTATTTCATGCAACAGGCTTGTTTGTGCGGTAAAGTCGAGCTGCACAGAATGAGACAATTGTAATCGTCGGAATAATTACTTCAACGAGCTGTTTACGCCGCTCTTGCGCACGATTAAGACTCGACGCGACTTCGTGGGGGTTGCACACGAGAGTTAACGACAACAATCGACTGACCATCGCGCAATTGGGCTTGAGGGGAAGAACCAAGAGTTCTTTCGTCGCACCCGCGTCTAGGATCGCTAATAATTTTTTGGATTTGAACCGCTCTCCGGAGCGGGTCGATATAGTTGACGCGTGCGCCGACCGGTTCGCTGCGCCGGAGACGACGTTCGTTCAGTATTTACGGTACTGGCAAAAACCGCGGTGCAAGGGTAAGGAGCGGACAGTGGGATTAGGGTGAGAAAGATGTTCGAGCTGTATGGTGTCGGCAAAGGCGGCATGGTGTATCATCCGCCGCCTCCCAGAGGGAAAGAAGTCGACATCTTGGAGGTAGGTTGCGTGAACGGACGTTATTAAAACTCCCTCGTTAATTATGGCTCGATCCCGAAAGCTTCCTCTTAATTGTCCCATCGTGGCTACCCAAGGTTCCCTCCCGGAGAAAGGGAGAGGGCTATCATTTGCGGTGCACCTCTCTCGCAACTGATGACCGAGTCAACCGAGTGAACGTACATGTACGCGCGTGCTGTACCGTTGTCCTCGGTGTAATTCTTTGCGCAAAGCGACCAGAGACGACTTACGATTGTGCGAAGCGACGAAACGCTGTGCCCACTGTATGCTGTAACACTCGAGAATCACTGCTTATATTTCGTTGGTTTATAAATACTGGCTGACATTAACGTTACGTCAGTGTTACAATTTTTTCGCTGGACAATGCCACTGTGTTGTACGCAACAGTGTCATTTTACACACTTACATCACCTTCTCTCCGCGAATGAGAAATTATAATATTGATGTAATGTTACTGTGTGTTGATTGGTGTTTACTGAGCACTGAGAGTAAAAATCATTTGTCGACAGCTTCCGGACGTTTTCGAACTTCGTGTGAATTCAGGAACGACTGCATCGAGCGGTCTTTTCTTTGACTGTTTCTTTTCTCTTTTTTACTTTTTTTCAAGGTAAACGCGTTTTCCCTCGGTGCTTGTATTTTTTTTTTTTCATCAATTATGAGCTATTAATAACGGCATAATAAGATAGTCATGCAACGCGGAGATAAGTAGTTATGCAATCTTTGCGATGTTTTGATTCGTGGAAGTGATGTTGCCTACTCGTAAGCTCGGTAATTCAACGAAATTTTGCAGACCTGTCTGCAACTCTCCTCGACGGAACTGAGAAAATTGCCTAACGGTGATGCACTTCACATCAAGGACACCGGTGTTTCGACTTCCTTCGACAAAAGCAAAGAATCGCCGAGAGAGAGCAGTAAGTGTACAATCTCATTATTGTAGACGATAAGATTGGGATATTTCAAGCTATTTATTATTCAGTGAAATTTCACGCTCTACTAACACTATCGATCTACTAATCTCAGGGTGGAACTCAAACGCTTTGATTCTGCTTCGAACACATTTTATACTGAAAAATATTACACGAAATTAGCGTGACAGGTTTTTACTTTAGATAAAATAATTCAATAATGTGAAGGAATCAGATATCTCTCATTTATAAACGATTATTACATAATTAATAAATTTATAAGTATAAATTAATAAGTAACGAATAAAGATGCATAAATTACCAGGTTGGTGCGGATAAAATATTCGTCAAAAGAACAAACGGAATCATTCAATTCCGAAGGATTGATAATTTTTACGAATGAAATGGACAACATCGATTTGATATTCTTTTAAATATCTAACAAGGGCCATTTATTTTCTCCTTCACAATCAAATTTTCGAAACAAAAACAAATTTAATAAGAAAATAAAAAAAACTTCTTACGGTAACTCGATATTTCTGCTCTTAGATGTGCATACATACTTAAACATACATATTCACGTGTCTGACCATTGATAATGATTATAATCATTGCAATTAGCATAATGACGAGTGCGAGATGTTGGCTCAGACTATAATACAGATTTAATTTCTTTGTGCCGCGCTTGATCGCCCCGCGCTTTCTCGATTACCTTATCAAATCCGTCGCCGTCTCTCTCTCGCTCGCTCTTCCCCGGCCCGAATCGCCGCGCCGTTCCCGATGGCCGAACGACAGTTTCGACTTTTCTTTCTTTTCTCTCCAATTTCGCACGTCAACGAGCTCGCGCTTACGTAAAGCCTCGAGAGCGAGGCGAGCGAAGAAAAGCAACCGGCGATGAGAAACGACGAGCGTGGCGAGACGACGCGGACGCGGCGACGCGACAACGACGTTTCGCGATCTGCTGTGATTTCTATTCACGGCTCGGCGATCTAGCCGATTGCATTGCACACTCGATCCGGCCGCAATCGACGGATCGAAGTTTCGGTTACGGCGATTTCACGTGCGGATAGATACGATCCACGCTCGGCTGGTCTTCCCGGTCTGCGAGGATTCCGCGCTGCGGTTGTCCCGCCAATGCTCACCGTTACGAGTCGCTCTTATCATATTGTTTATCGATCACGCGTATCATTGATAAATATCGGGAGAATTAGCAAATTGATTGTGTAAGAGCGTAGCTCGTATAAGAGCATAACAGATCTTCTCTGCATGACACATACTGAGGAAAAAGTGTTGAGTATTTGCTATTATGATCATATTGCGATGGAATTCTAGTCAGAAGAACTCTTTTTCAAACAGTCAAATGTAAATGTTCCTATAGTGTCAGTCATAATAATTTTATATGTATATTGCTGTTGCCATATTTTTTTTTTTTAATTAAATTTAAATTAAAATCACTGGAAGTAAAATAAAATTTATTCATTAAAATTAATTTATGAAAATCACTAGAAGTAAAACAAAATCTATTTATTAAAATTAATTTATTAAAATCACTCGGAGTAAAATCACTAAAAAGTTGACGCCGAAAATGACTATAATTTTGGTGAAACTAACCTACGTTTCTTCCTCTCGACGCGGAGAAGAAAAGCATTTAAAAAACGAGAGTATTTTTCAGGGTGTGTTTTCCTACACGTTCCTCTAAACATTTACTTTTTCTCAGCTACTCGTCATTAACGTCGAAGAAGATTCTCGAGATTTGACACGGTCTCACTGCATCTTATTCTAACAGATCAGTTGTTAATGACGGGCATTGTTGCAGGACGAAGCGTGGTGAGGAGATGGGTGGTAATGGCTGGATTCTTCTTCCTCGGATGTGCCTTGGTGGCCGGGGTTGGTCTGCCGCTTGCCCTGGAGCTTCGAAGCTCTCACCTGCTGGAAGCTAGGCTGCAAGTGGTCCGCAGAATGCTGTCGGAGGTTCCTCTGATCGACGGGTAACGGTGATAGCTCGAAGCGATAATTATAGAAATGAACGGGGGATGAAGTCTCGTAGCCGCCCTCGAACGTCGATCGTGTCTCAAAGCCCGTACGAATCAAATCGAACAGACACAACGACTTCGCCTGGAATCTTCGCAAGCACCGCGGTAACACGAAGCTGGGTAACTTCCCCTTCGATGAAGACCTGTCGCGCAACTCCAGCTGGGGTCCGCAATGGCAGACCGACCTGATCCGCCTGCAGCAGGGTATCGTCGGCGCGCAGTTTTGGTCGGCCTACGTGCCGTGCGAGGCGCAGTTCCTCGACGCCGTCCAGCTCACCCTGGAGCAGATCGACATCGTGCGTAGACTGACCACGCGCTACCCCAAGCGGATCCGACTGGTGACGGCAAGCGGCGAGCTGGAGAACGCTCATCGGGACGGAGTGATCGCCAGCTTAGTGGGCATCGAGGGTGGCCACAGCATCGGCACTTCCATGGCGGTGCTGAGGAGCTTCCACCGGTTAGGCGCGCGTTACATGACCCTGACCCACAAGTGTAATACTCCGTGGTGAGTTTCACGACTGACCACCTGGACGGGACGGGATACACAAGCGTGAGAGCTCGTCGCGGCCGCGATAGCTGGAAAAGAGTGAATGAGGAGGAGCTTGCACATTAGTATCCTCCATTAGATGATATCTCAGATATTTGTTGTTTTTTCCATCACGAGGTCTTCTTCGATCAGTCAACTGATTCAATAAATCGAGAAAAAATCAAAGGTTTCTTACCAGCTAGCTTTGTCTAAAACTAGCTGAGATCTAAGCAAAAATAAGCAATACAGCGAAGTTGAGAAGAGGTATGATGTACGGTTTAACAACCGTTAGATCAAATCGAATACGCTCGACATAACAACCATACATCTTTCACAGAGATTGGATTAATAATTGTAAAAAAGAAATTTACTTATTAAAATATTACTTATTAAAAATGCTTTTTTCCCTGTAAGGTGTAAGGCTTTTGGTACGGGTAAAACGGGTTGGTTAATTATCCTTATAGGATTAAGAGATCCGGTTTCGATTTTCAGGGCGGACTCGTGCTCCGTCGACGATCCGAACTCGGACGAGCCGTCTGATTTCCGCAGCAACGGCCTCTCGGAATTTGGCAAGGCGGTTGTTCGCGAGTTAAATCGCCTGGGCATGCTGGTGGATCTCTCTCACGTTTCGATCAGGACGATGCGAGACGCTCTCGCGGTGACGAAGGCTCCGGTCATATTTTCGCACAGCGCGGCCAAGGCGCTCTGTAATTCTTCGAGCAACGTCCCAGACGACGTACTGCGGAATTTGGTGAGATAGAGGAATGCCAGGAATGAGCGTGCACGCGGGTGGTGCGTCCGCCGTGCTAAACATATCTATTTAAGACACTGTCTCTCGGGGGTTACTGTGATAAACACTGTGGTGGATAAACGAAGATTCAGATTTAGATCGGTCTTTTTAACTTCAAACGCATCACGCTGATAGCGATCGACGATTCTCCGAAGAATCAATTTTTCTTGCCAGCTATTTGGAATCCATTTGGAATCCATTCGGGTCTTCCCTTTTTTGCGAAAATGAAAATATTTACGACAAGACGATACCGTGGAAAGAAACAGGAATCTTACTTTTAATTTTCCACTCGTGTATATATGTGTTTCTCGATTTCAATCTCAATTTTTAATCACGCTAAAAACTTAATTCTCTTTCTTTTTAATTTGATTTCGACTTGCGCATCGTGTAAAAGTCGACTTCTATCGTATCTTCATTGTTTCTACGATCTAAGAAACATCTGATGTAACGTTGAATGTAACACGAAACGGCTGATTTCCAGCCGGATGCGAATACTCGTCCGATACGAGATACAACGTTAACCCCGCGTATCGTCGCGGTGACATAATATTTGCTCGTGAATTAATCATGCGGCTTTCGTCTCTGTTTGCTTCAGTCCCTCAATGGAGGTCTGGTTATGGTTAGTTTCGACAGCGCCCATTTGAGCTGCGGCGATAAGGCCTCCATGTACGACATTATAGGTGCGTAAGTGGCGGCGTCGAATTAGCAAACATCAAAAATGAAAAAAAGAGAAACTTACGCGTAGAGATAAGAGACAATTGAGACACACACGCACACACGTACGTGCTCGCGTTTTTACAGCTCACATCAATCATATCAGACGAACAGCTGGTGTGAATCACGTGGGTCTCGGCGCGGGTTACGATGGGATACTGAGGTAGTTAAAGAACCACTCCAACCTTATATTACTGCGTGCCTTTTATTATTCGTCAATAACACAGAACGGTTTTCCTCTCGAAACATTCTTTTTATGTAGAGATGCAGTTGAATAACCGAGTAATAACGTTTCGGCGTTCGGAAAGTTTTACACGCGCGCGAAGTGTCGCTCGTTTACAAGGACCCATCATTTTATTCAATTACATTATAAACATATCAGAAAAAAAAAAGGAAAAAGAAAAAAAGAAAAGGAAAAGAACAGTGATGCGAGTCCATTGAGCACGGAGACGTGGTGAGTGAGAGAGCAGAGGCAAAGAGTTACACTTGTCCAGGCCGCCGACGGAATTGCCAGACGTTTCCGGCTACCCCCTGCTGCTGGCTGAGCTAACCAGAGATCGGAGATGGTCCGCGACGGACATAAAGAAGCTGGTGGGCGGGAATTTGTTGCGCGTCCTCAAGGAAGTGGAGAATCACGCTGCGAGTCTTTCAAACCAGTTTCCGGCGGAGGAGTGGATTCCCGAGACACTCGTCGAGGACAGCACCTACTGCCGATATCACGAAGCGTAGGGTCTCACCACGCACTCGCACCCGCTCGTACGGGCTTGTTTCCGGTATCGAGGCTGTCACTTTGGTTCCCGTGAGGTGTCCGGCGCTCGCCGAGGCCGCACACTTTGAACTGTATGATCTTTGTACCTGGGTCGCCTCAACCGTTTTGCATTTTTAATAAAGGTAGCAGCGAACTGACGAGACGCACTGTTGCAAGTCCGTTTGTCTTTCGTCGATCCTTCGCGGCTGATCCTTTAGGCTGATTTTCGTGGCGAGTGATCGTTTCTTGTGGGAGGGTTATCGCGATATCGCGGCCCGATTATGACATGCTTTGCGCCCCACAGGGCCTGAAATATTTTCTTATCAATCTTAAGTGATCTTATATCCCACTGATTGTGCCGCATTTAAATTCCTCGCCTCCTATCGAATGTTCTCTCATACACGTAGCGTTGCATAAAATTAATTCTTATTGATTGAATGTACCCGAAAATCCTTATACGGCGCTTCATTCGACTCTATTAGGTGTGTGCAAGAAATTCAGTTTTTCTTCGCAAATTTTCACTTTATTTTCATAATATATCGAATGCAATTCAATCGTCACAATTTTATTTGTCTTTGACTTGTATGATTTTTCTATTGGGTAAATTTCGGATTCTTTTGCGAAAGAAAGATATCGAAAATTTCCATACGCGTCTGATAATTGATTTTTTGAAGTTTCAAGTGAAAAGGTAGAAATTTTTACTCATTTGTTACCGGCAGCATCGGATCTGTTTGTAAGTTCGGAGTTTTACGGGGTCTTGGAATTTCGTAAATGCATACAGTTGACATGTTGAGGACGCATTTGTGTATTTTGCTGCCTGCAAAGTTTCTTCCACACGCACATATCTATCTATATGTGTGTACGTGTGTTATCATCGATTTCGCTCATTGCTGCAAGAAACTCAGATTTACGAGTTGTTTGGGACCATTACACGATCGGTTCAATTGCGTCACGCTCAATTGCGCTTATGGTCGAAATGGTTGTTAGCAGTTAAGACAATTTACCTTGTCTTGAGTCTCTCCTCCGCATTCACCGCCGCATAATATATGTCGGAGCAATTATTTAATTCGTACGCACGCACACACGCTCGCTGACATACACGCACACGCGTGCAAAGCTGCGGCTGACAAAAGTGGCAAGTCAAGTTGCCGCTGCTGCGCCAATTGTATCGTTCATTTTTTTTACAGAGACTTATATTTCAATCGCAGATAATCAGCCTCGCACGAAATCCACCGTAGCTGAATCTCGCGCACGGTTCTTTAAAGGTAACAGCCGCGAGCCGCGGAAGTCTCGATGATGTCTGAATAATTCATACTCGATGCCTGGGAGGTGTCGCCGATGAGATTATTAATAGGCTTCGCTTCTTTTCGTATGCGGCTTTTCGCGACGCTCATTGTCGGATTAACAATTAATTCCAGATGGCGGCGATAAAGTCATTGAACTTGAAATCTCCTCACAGATATTCCCGGCGCGCATCGCTCAGACAGCACCAATTTCTAAAAGGAGACGTCTGAAAGACATCTTAAAAAGATTAAGATGTCTTTTAGACACTTTTGAGACGTCTTTCAGAAATGTGAGCCTCCTAGACAGTCGGTCGATTCAACCCGAGAAAATCGTTTCGCGCCATTAAAAATAGCAATATGTTTTATAGTTTTACGTTCAATCGATGCTGAATTTCCTCACGTCCCACTTCAATGTGACTGCAACTGACGATTTTGCTGACAAAAGGATAATTTTGTTGACGCAGTGAAGTCTTCACTTGTTTTGATTTCTTTTAAGTACGTACAGACGCAATTTTTGCGAATTACTCAACGATCACGTGTAAGCAAGTTATTAAGTTCAGTAAGCGTAAATATTTCAGAATAGAGCGTTTTAATAATAGAGGCTTTTCTCATCGGCGGTTCATCGCGTTAACAAAAATTCGAAGATCGTAGAAATACTTGAGCTAACTTAAATTTCTAATTCTTGTGAACCACAGTGTCCAAGGGAATCAGAAATCCAATTTCCCTTAACCAAGACACGTTTGCTTCGCTCATTGCGTCACGTTAGTACAACCAAATCTTCTTCTCCGTGTGTATGTGTGTGTGTCGGCTATTCACACTTTGGTCGTTCGAGGACCACTGATATATCGAGAAATGTTTTTATATTAGGAGAGAGCGAGTTAATCTTGATAAGGTATTCCGCCGCATCCGCGCGCGCGCGCGCGCGAAATCTTTCATTTTTCAGAAATGCTGTGAAAGTACGACATTGACCACGAGCGCGCGCGTCGAGCTTTCGCTTTCATTATCGCGTTCTGCAAATGTGGGCCATGTATACCATAGCGAATTATATTTTTGTTCCTGACAACAGCCGAAGAGGAATCGCTCCATTGCTTTTCTTTCTCTCTCTCTCTCTCTCTCTCTCTCTCTCTCTCTGTCCCTCTCTCTGCTAAATTATTGCTCAACGGTGCGTTCGTAAGCGACGAATGCAACGAGGCGCGTCGGGCCAAGCTTTGAGTATTGTTAGCAGAAAGATTAATTTGTCCGAATACACCGTCAACTGTTTTTCTCGCTTGTTTAATCGTTACGCTTAATCGATCGCGTCGAGCAAATGCAATTGATTTCTTCTTTCTCGATATTACTCCAGTAAAAGTTGTTGGTTGGATGCACGTTTTAAGTTTTCAATATAAAGCGTACGTAAACTCTGTCTTTCAAAAGTAAGAAAGAGAGGAAGGAAGAACGGTAAAGATAACGCGATCGAAGAGAGCGATCGCTCACGATAAAATATATGCAGATTGTATCGAGAGGCCTGCGTTAGTGTAGATCCAACATAGCTCGATACAGAAACAAGTTTCTCTCCGACCTGGGAACTAATTAAATTTCCACCGACTCTCTTTCACCTACTTTGCGAACTCGTTCAAGTCTCAAATTGTATCTCTGTGAATTCATGGGCATCCTTGCGCGCGTAGGCTTAGAAGTATCAACAAACCGAAACGCGAGAATGCCAAGTGATGTTTAATTCAAGACATGGTTGTGCATCGCGCTTCGCCGGCCACGTAATTCGTTCGATCGTTCCATCCTCTTTCTTTTTTCCTTCTTCTTCTTCTCTGATCGGGCGATCATTTTATTTTTTTCGATTTGTCTCCGGCGCGCGACAATGGTCCACGTGACCCACGACCGCGAAGAAGCAAGCTACCGAGTACGAGGCGAGGATACGCGTGCTGGCCCTCACGACCCACGCGCGCGATCGAGGGGAGCACCGTTGGGTCAAAGAGGCCAAGATAAATTGCGATCTAATCCGCGAGTTAGCCGGGAGCCAATTACGCGTCGTTGCGCGTCCGCAGGAAGAGAGGAGTGGCGCCGCGCCCGGAGCGCGAAGCGTCGTACACCTCCTACCTCTGAGGCCTTGCGGCAAATGCTGACCGACCGTAAATCCCTCGTCTCTTTAAAGCGCGCCGTCGGGAAAACGCGAAGATCTACGACGTCGACCGATCGGGATCGACGGCAAGGACGTGAGTCGTCATTGCGCGCCCGCCCCGCGGCCGTTCCGTCAGCGGAGAGAGGGGGTTTTGCGCGAATCCGGATGTTCTGAGAGGGACATCAGGCGCGCGAGACTTATACGCATTGCTTGTGGAAGGGATTAATAATAATTTATATACATATATAAACTATAGAAGAAAAAAGAATATCTTTCGAGAAAATACACACATATTGCGGGAAGACCTTTACATTTTTCCTCCTTACTTTTCTTCTATTTTTCTTTATATATGTATATATATTTTTTTTTTTAATCTTTACTAAAAGTATCAACGCAAAATACGTATGTAATCTGATTCAGTATTTTAATAAGGATTAGAGCAAATAAACTCACAAATCTTAAATTTCTGTCTTTGTCATCACGACAAAGAGCTCTTGAAAGCTGACAGACAAAGCTAATGAAGACAAACATGCGTATTTTTATCAAAGTTTCTATTTCGTGCAAAAATTAAATATGAACTAAAAAGGTTATAATTCTTCCTTGAAACATGTACTAAGAACAATACGCGGGCTACTTTTTGTTACAACGTTACAAACACAAATTCACACAGCAATCTAATTAGACCTCACACCACGATCCGTCCCTGACGGGGCATCGTGGCGCGGAAATGGTGGGGGATTCGAAGATTAGAGTCGTTCCTCCGCAAACCGAAACTTCAGTTTAGTTTACCAACGGCCCCCGAGTCGCATCCTCCGCCGCGGACGGCGCACGAAAACGCACGCGGCCGTCCAACGGAAAAGAGGATAGGACAGGAGGAAGAATAGGTGAGAAGAAACGACATTCGCGAAGCGATGACGTGAAGCGACGGCGGCGGCGGCGACAACAGACGCGACGAGAAATCACGGATCGAGAGGCGGAGAGAAAAAACGCGCACTTGCGTTCTGTCTCCTGTACTCATCACGTTCCGCGAGTCTATATTTGTTTTCGCGCGGGAAGATCTCGCGACACGGAGGGCAAGCAGTCGGAACAAGCGCGCGCTTTGGATATGCGCTCGTGAGAAATCCGTTGAGGGAAGCTGCGAACAGGTGAGTGCTGTTTGGTTGGCCTTTTGATACAGGTTTCTTGATATGTGACCAGAGTGCGAATCTAATATATTATTATTACTCTCATGTATTAGGTTTCATGCATTATGACGTAAAGAATTCTCGTGATTGTGAAAGAAAATAAAAATGCAGTAGAAGATAAAAATCGATAAAAATCAAACAAAAGTGAAATTTATAATAAAATAATAAAGTGATGAAATAGGAAATGAGATTATCCAGCTTCGAAGAACCAATAATTTTTACGAATGTAATGTACAACATCAATTTGATGTTTTTTTTTAAGTATCTAACGAGGATTTTTCCTTTTTTTAAATATTCGAGCTTTTTACGACGATTTAATAAAATGACAAATTTTGGCACCTAATTGCAAGTGCAAAATTTGGCACTTAATATTACGCTAAGAATAATCATTTTAGCAATTTTTGAAACTGAGAGGAAGAAAAATATTGTTCCCTGTGAGCAGAAAGGAAGTGTTGTTCATGTTTGCAAGTTCTCGTTTCTCGTTGTAAACTGATTTATAATTTCTAAGATGTCAAGTTATCAGGTTTCCGATAACGAGATGCACGATGTGATACGTTAAATATTCTCTCAAGTAAACATATTACACACATACGTATCATATTATACATATAAGCATATATAATATGCTTTGACAGGTCGAAGGTCTTTTCGCAAAACATGATATACTTATTTAGCCTTGCAGCCTTACATACATAATCATGTATTTTAGTAAATATTTTCCGAAAATGTGTGCAACAAGTCAATTGCTCGAGAAAAGGAATGGTAAATATTTTTGGGAAGTTAGCAACATTCTCTCTCTCTCTCTCTCTCTCTCTCTCTCTCAACCTGTACATGCAATCGTTAGTGGAAAGTTTCTGGGATTGCATGATTGCGCGTTACCAATTGGTATAAATTGAATAACGCTCTAGTATATTGATTAAATAATAAACTATACTACGTAGAATGGGACGTTCAAATTGCTTATAGGAAAGGTTGAATGTCGGCAAATAATCTCTCTTCCTTCTGCAGACATCTGTCCTTTTAAGGATATACGGCACGGATATACTGTGGGTGTTTCCTCCTTTTTTCTCCCCCGTGAACAATTTTAGATTTATCTTCCCTTGTCCTCTTGTTGATGTTTATACAGCTGATGATGCCAGTAACATTCGCCTTTGATATTGATCTTCCAAAGTTTTTACAAGCAGGAAATAGCAAAAGATCTCCACTGTACGTCACCTGGAATGATTTCAATATTACTCCACGCTTCGGTTTCTTCGTGGAAGTTAGTTTACCCGCAGATTCGGCGATTACATCGAGGGGAAACTTCTATATACTCTGATCGGAAGGTCTCCTCGTGTTCCTTATCTGGTTCTTTTTTTCGTCGAGAACATCCTTGGTTTGAGATAGCAAAGTCGATACTTCTAGCGAAGGTGAAAGCATTTCTCGTGGCGTTGAATATTCAAGATGAGTTTCTTAGACATTATCTGACATCACAAACCGCAACGTTCGTTATGCTCGCTCCACAATTGTTTTTCAACGCACGTCCACTCAAGGCGTCCCTCCCCTCTCCCCCGTCCTGACAATGCTTGTAATAAAAATAACTTCTTACCGGATTCCTGAAACTCTTCGATATACACGGAGAGAAAATTTAAAACCAATCTTTTTTCTCTGTGCAGTGACTGAAGTTTCCTTCTTCCTGTCTGCGAATTGTACTAATTTATATAGCAGAATCTGTGTAAAATGTCAGAATATAGCTTGCATTATTAATAAAAATATATTACACATATAAGTTGTAATAATATTGATATATATGTATTAATAGCAAATTACACTCGCAATTATGTGCAGAAAGTTAATTAATTGATTAATTAATTAATTAATCTCTCTCTCTTTCTCATATATATACACACACACACACACACACACACACACACACACACACACACACACACACACACACACACACACACACACACACGCACACACGCAGACACACACATACACACACACGATTATATCTTAAATTTAGCGCTTAAGCAAGGTGAGCAGACGTTGCTAAAAAGCAACGTCTGCTCACCTTGCTTTTCCTTGTCGTTTGAGTGCAATTCTTCATCCGAAGATTCCCCGATACCACCAAGCGCATCGTATTGATCAATCGATCTAAGTCGACGATGTGCGGAAGCCGAGAAAAGCATCATCGGAAAAATGCGCGGTGGAAGATTAATGAACTGCCTCCTACAACAAAAGCGTCTCTTCGAGACGTTGAATTACCCTCTGGCGACGCGCCAGAGAAGAGAAGATCGCGGTGCATCGCACCGCTTTAAAGAAGTTAAATTTCGAGTTTATGCGATCGTGCGCGGCAAAACGGTGCGCCTTTTAACGAATGGGGAGCGCCTCTCTTCCGACGCGTTCCGCGTTTATGAATAGATTTTAAAACGGGCGCCTCCACATCGCGGCCCCCGTGTGTGTTTTTCGGCGTTCAAGAGACGTACAAAGAGACTGTCTTTCTTGAAGCGCGGCAGTCATCTGTTTATATCCTCAACATCCCGCAGGCCTTGATAAGAGAGTTATGTGACTGAAAGTCATCGTTCTACAAACAGATTTGCGTCCTCTTAATAAATATTTAACTGGCAGAACTGGTAACTCTCGTATCGCGGAAGTCGCGTCATTTTCGCAGCCTTGAAGAATCATCTTCGGCGATGTAACCTGAGAAAAGGGCTTTGGGAAAATTTTTTCTTCTAGGGAAAATTACTTGAGAGAAAAGTACACTCTCCTTAGTTGGGAATCGTGGTTTTCAACATTAACGCCGAAGCGAAAACATTTAAAATCCTTCGTGTGGATTGCTATAAAAGGAAAGCTCTTTACGCCGACTGTTTGACACGATTAACAGGAAGAATATTTCAACTCACAGAAATTGTTCCGCGTTGAACACGCACGACTCCGTGCGTGCTACGTTTCGCACCCGCATTTGCGTCCGGATTACAAGCGTGTTGCGAGCATATCTGCGCAATTGTGGACGTTTCGTTGCATAAGAGTAACTGCATCTGCAGTTATCCACTTCGTAGCCGTGTATATTTTAACTGCGCTGACGTTGGCCGCGTTAAATGATCGAAGATGACCATGCGAGATTGTTGCACCATGATTATTCTTTCGCACGAGATGCGTGGCGGTGGATGCGATTAGTAGACGCGAAATCGAAAGCATCTCATCGAGCGAGAGCAGAGTCGGACTCGAACGATGAGCTCACGAGCGATAGACGAGTCCAGAAACATGTACAATGTACAATGATCTTTGGTGAGACATTCATGCGATTATACAGGTATACTAGGTGCGCAACTAAGTTTCCGGGGTTTTCTGATCAATGAAAAATGGAAAAATTCCAGAGGAATACAAAAAAGGGTTTATTCAAAGTATCGTCCCTCGCTGGCTACACATTTTTGCCAGCTCTCTGGCAATACATGAATACCGCGACGATAAAACGACGCGTCTTTGGTCCGAAACCATTCATCCAACCAATTTTGCACTTCTTCGAAATTGGCCAAGTGTTGCCCAGCCAAGCCATGCGCCATCGACCGGAACAAGTGATAATCGGAAGGAACCAGGTCTGGCGAATACGGCGGGTGCGGTAGCAGATCCCATTTCAGCGTTTTCATGGTGTCCTGGACGATGGAAGTGCGATGGCACGGAACGTTGTCGTGCTGCAATATCACTTGTTCGTGTCTCGTGTCCCATTTTGGCCGTTTTTCGAGCAATGCATGGTTCAAATTGATCAGTTGTTGTCGGTAGCGATGCCCATTGACAGTTTCGCCCGGCTTCTTTTCAGCAGCTCATAGTACACGATTCCTTTCTGGTCCCACCAAACGCAGACCATTGTCTTCTTTCCGAAGCGATTTGGCCGTGTCGTCGATGTTGATGCTTCGCCAGGTGAAAGCCACGATTTTTTGCGTCTGGGATTCTCGAAATATATCCACTTCTCATCGCCAATAACAATTCGATGCAGGAAATGCTCTTTCTTTCATGCCACAAAAGCAAAATTTCGGAAGTGGCTCTTCGATTTTCCATCTGTCTCTCAGTCAACTCAGGCGGCACCCATTTTCCTTCCTTTTGAATTTTTCCCATGGCATGTAAACGTTTGGAAATACCTTGGCGAGTCATGTTTAATGCCGCTCCGCAAGTTGATCTTGTGTTTGCGTATCATCTTCATCCAATAATCGCTTGCAGATTGGTGTTCTCCGGCTTGTTTTTGGTCTTCCGGAGAGCTCCTTGTTCTCAGTGTCGAAATCGCCACTTCTAAAGCGTTTAAACCAATCTTCAGAGGTAGTTTTCGATGGTGCATGTTCGCCGTAGGCCTCCTCGAACAAACGACATGCTTCAGCTGCACTTTTTTTCAAGTTAAAGCAGAAAAGCAAAGCTTCCCGCAAATGCTGTTTATTTGGCACAAAAATCGACATTTTCGTTGTTAGAAAAAATATTTTTGCGTTGCGATATGTGTTGGTATTACGTCTGGTTATTGTTAACAAATATCCAAGCTATAAAAAAACACAGCTTCAGACATGTATGTCGACTATGTGTGTGTCGTTAGCGCCATCCATGTGTGAAACCCGGAAACTTAGTCGCGCACCTAGTATATTGCAAATGACAATTAATTACGTGCGCGATTGCAGGGAATTAATTATATCGTACGAAAAAATTATACGCGAATGTTCGAAGATAGGTGCATAGAAAAAGTGGGAGAAACGACGAGGAGCCGAACGAGGATGCAACTTTGAATGTTACAATCTTTTTGTATCTTTCATTGCGATCGAATGTCAAATGCACTTCCCTACTTTCGCCCAAGTGAAGATTAAGATTTAAGCGGTATTTTTTACTGTTCTCAGTTTGGCTCGTCAAAGGGATAAATTCAGTGTCGATAGCAGCGTTGTTAGCGTGGCGCATAGGATGGTGGTAGTACCAAGCTAGTAATCGGCATGCATATAAATTTCTACTCAGCCGATCCTGAGCGAGAGTGTTCTTCGTGCTGCACGCTTTCGTCGATCCGCCGGGATGCATCTGATTTAATAATGATCTCGCGATTTCACGATGCAATTTCGCGGCACAAAAGGGAGTAAATCGCCATGCGATTAGACGAACACGCACTTTTCCGCGCGGTTTAACCGGCTAATCGGGAAAGATACTCTCGTTTTCAAACCTCGCCGGACGTGCGAAGAGCACTCGTCAAAGTGCGAAAATCGCGCTCGTAGAGAATGCTTAAGTAAGTAAGTTCCTGACGATTTCGAAACAATCCATGCGATTACTTGCGCCTGTTGCATTCTCTTGTCTGTGAGTGCGAGAATCCTCCGAGAGAGAAGCGACTAGTTTGAATCGGCTTGAATTTTTTGTTTTGAAATAATTTCTAGTCTACAAGTCTAAAAGTCTACAAGTCTTTTCGTTTCTTTCCTCATCTAAGTAACGTCGAGCAATCATCCATGTAACTATAAATAATTTAATCGATGATGAGATGAATGAAATCAATCATTGATCGATGAAATTGATCGATATAATCGATTGAGACGAGCGTTGCATGCAATCACAATTTACTCGATGTTTATTCTCATCATTTCAGTCAATTAAAATTTTAATCTATTAATGCCCAACACTGTTCAAAATCTGTTTTGCCATCGGTTCATTAGATATTAATGCAAGACAGCAGGTGAATAATAAAAACGGCATATTACCAAAAAAGAAACGGTATGCGTGCCGCGGGAGATAAATTTGTGCAAATTTTACATAAACTCTCTTACTCATTGTGGAAGAAGATATTTTTCTGATTAACGGCGCATCCGTTTTCATCCGCAGGATGAAAACGTCTCGGAACAATCGAGCTATCAAGCAACGTGCGATTCGTTGACGGTTTAATGTACCGTGCCGGTCCTACGTAGATAAATGATTATGAAAGCGGCGTTATTCGCGCACTCTGTCCAAGTCTTCATATCCGGTAAAAGTTGACGCGCTCATCCGTTTCTGTGCTCTCAGCTCTCCAAATTTCTACAAAAAGCTTACACACACCGACGCTAATTGTGCGCCTCTGGCCGCGATTTCGCGCGCGGTTCAGTCGCCGTTACAAACAGGAACTCAGAAACGGACTCGATTGCAGCTCTCAACGACGATTTTTACGTCGCGCACGGAAACTGCGTGTATGTCGAACGTATGTACGTGCAATCGATGAGACTCGCGAATTGAGAAGTTCTCAGAAAGAAAGAAAGTTCCTCTCACGAGCGGAAAGGCCGCGACGCAACGCGACGCGTCGTTGTCTCCGCGAAGAGACGCGGGCTCTTGATCACAAAGGAATTCTCGCGAGATGCGGGGAGAGAAAAGGACAAAATAATGTCGTCCGCGTGTGCGTTCTGTCATTCAATGCAAAACAACGGGTGATTCAGCGCGCCGCCATCGTGACGAAACACGCACGCGGGGATATTTTTAATAATAATTCGTCCCCCGTCCTCTTTTGCAGACACGCGGCCTGAGAGTGCCAGAGGAAGAAGGACCGCGCCGAGAAGGACGAAACGGTGAAGGAGATCGCGAAGATGAGGTACAAGGTGAGACATGCTTTTGTCACCCGCGCCTACGCCCGCGTCTATCATCTGCCGACGAAATCGAAACGGACGTGTCGATAGGCACGCTGATAAGTCAAAGATTCTCGAGTGCTATTGTCCTGGTCGACTCTGTCTGGCTGTCTCATCGGACTCTCATTAAAATTCAACGGCGTGTTCTGTCGCGGCTGCTTTGGAGCAGGGCTTTCCTCTTGCTGAAATTTGCAAGACCGCCTTCATGGAATTCGCGTAATCCTCGTGTGAGGTCACTTATCGTGCAGATTGAGAACAAATGTCACATTATCGGAGATAACACGTGCGTTTAAAATTTTGTTCTGTTGCGAAATGTATTGCTATCGGAAGAAGTCGAGGATCGCGAGAGTCCCCTTTTATTTTAGAAGATTAAAAAATTCGTTGAAGAGAAATGTACAAATTACTCGGAGTATCTCGAGAAAATGTTACCTCAACGAAACTCTAATCTGACGAATATACCGAAATATTTGAACAATAGCGAGCCGTGAATCCGACCGATTCGGCTCAAAATGCAAACTAACGACGGAGAAGCGCGCAACGCAGAGAATTCTTCTCTGACAACGACAACGTTTTTCAAATCAGAGGATGCGTTCTTGAAATTTTTGCAAATGCATGCAAATCTCACATTCCGTATGATAGTCTCATTTTACATTCGTCTTGTGTGCGTTGTCGGGAAGACAACATCGCAATTGAAAGTGATTTATTTAAATTAATTCTGATTGATGAATGTACTTTGAAGGATCATCCTGTTCGCCGCTTTACTGATGATGAACCTTCGCCTTCAAATACTCGTCTGTTCGTATTAACTGGGCCCAAATTACGCGTCCACTTGCGCGTGTACGCGCGTGATCGAGCTTCTCTGCAAATGATTTTAATTTTATGAAAAAATTTAATTTAAGAAGAATTTTACGAAAGGAAGTATCGCGAGAAGATTCGTGAATTAAAGCGCGAGCGAACCGGCGCGAAATAATTGCAGCTCATTACAACTCTGATAAATAGTACGTCTTAAATCTGATTCCTATCGAATCGATTGTTGAGCAATCTGTGAACATTTTATCTCATCCCACCTGTTGACGGTTTCTCTGCCGAGCGTTTGATCTCTCCTTTGTCTCGCTTCGCGATCGGCGTCTGTGCGTCTCGTGTCTCGCGTTACGCGCACTGATCTGCATAAAACATAAGGTGTACACACGCCCATATGCCTTGACTTATCGTCATCAGAGGAGACGATCTATTGCGTGCTAACGATCGCGATCTATTCCGCGCCGATGTTAATACCAGTGATGGAAGTCCAGCGAGGCGCTCGCGCAACGAGACGATTCCAAAAGTCGATCCTCGAAGGACGGCTTGAAAAAAGAGAACATGGATACGCACAGTTGATTCTCATTGATTCTTATCATTAACTGAGATGCTGGATGATTCGTATTAATTAAGAGATGACACACAATTAAGAAACGACATTATACTATTCTTACTAATCTGTCGAAATAAATACTGTCTGACATATCGATTGTTTCCGCCGATAAAGTTTCACTACGCAGAAGAAGTAAATGGTCAATTAGAAGTGAATCGTCGGATAGGAAAAGTAAATTACATTTTTTTTACACACACGCACACACACGATTACACTACGCTACTAAACCGCAGATAATCGAATATCGACTACCGTTGAGACCAATTTTGGTCTTATTTATTTCAGTCAGCCGAAAAAGAGGTCAGTTGCACGCAGGTGAAGGATGATTAAAACAAGAACAATTACTAACTTCGGATATCGCGTTCTTATCGCGCTCGAGACAGATACGATGATATTATCCATTCACGGTCAATATTGGTTCTTTCCTCTTATGGTGCGTTTCTTTGCACATATTTTTCCAAAATTATAGTTTTCCCCAGTTAGGAGTAATTGAAATATCAATATACATATAAATTTATATGTAGCAAAGGAAAGAGATTTATTCTCTCTCTCCGCGAATGTTTGTTTAAAAAACGGAGAAAATTATTTATCCGGCAGAAGAATATTTCATAGACACTTAAAATAATTAGAGCACAAGATATACGCAATATATGATACTTAAAGCGCTAAATTATCGCGAAATCTTAAAATTACGGAATGTAAAACGCACGCAGAAAGTTCGGAACTTTACAAATGTTTGGATAGACAGTTTGTATAATCTAATCTTATCGCAACATTCGCTTCTACGTAAAGAGAAATCACGCAGGCGTTCATTTATATTTTTCCTCGCCTCGTACTTTATCAATTCCCTTCTCGGTTCATCTTTTCATGCTGTCTGACACGCAGGTCACGCGTACGACCTCGTATTCCAGTGTACACTACCGGTCATCGTAGAATCGATCGTTGCCTCGGTCACAAGAAAAAAGGACGCGAGAGAAGTGGAGCGTACTTAGATCCGTCGGAGCAGGCTGACGAGTTAAGAATCGCTCCGAGAAATTCGAGTCAATGGCAAGGAGAGCACTTGAAATGAATTCGCTTTACGAGCCCTTTCCCGGAAGTCGTTACATTAAGCAAGCAGTGGTTGCGCGTCGCGTATTTCGTGATTGCGACATTAAGATTATTAATTGTTCAGTACACAATCGACAATGTAAACTTCCTTTCGAGAATGAATTCTCACGAACGGACGTATACAGCCAAAAAAAAATCGATAAAAGCAAAAGTGAGAATTTGTAAAGTCAGACGTTTAATTGCTCGGTACACAATTGACAATGCGAACGACCTTACGAGAATGAATTTCCATAGAGAGGCATATACATAATTACAAAAAGAGTCTATGAAAGCAAAAACCCGCCAAGAAATGAAGATTTGCGAGGCCAAGTTTCGGAAAGTGAAGCGAGCAAATTCGCGAATCAAACCCCAACTGTATTACCTCGAAATAATTGAAGCACGTTATTGCAACGTGATGTGCGTTAAGTATTCCATTGCTGTCAAATCGATTGCTGGGCGTTTTAATAACACTCGGATCATTTCGACAAAAGGAGAGAAAAAGAGACTTCCAGCGAAAAGAAGAACTCAGGCGGCTCGCTCGTCTCGAGGAGTTGGTCCCGATTGCCGAAGCTAGAAGTCACTGACCACCTTCGCCGCTGCAATTGTATTATGAAGTAATAGCGCGATAATGGTTTCAAGCAGCAACAGCTTGACGGCACTTACGACTCCCCACATTCGTGTCGCGGGATAGGATGCTCAATGGCGCATTGAGGCGTTCTACTTGCACGAAACAGCAGGACACGAGGCGCGCGCGTCGGCTGTATGTAGACTCGTTAGGGCTTTAATCACTTTCGCGAAGGTAGGCCTTCCCCTCGATCCGCATCTCGTGGTCTATCGGTGATGGTTGAAAAATCATTTCGCCGCTCGTTTCAGCCGCTATTATCTCCATCGGAAATAGTCGCGAGGGACAATTAGCGCCGCCTTCTTAGGAGTCGCTGAAGGACTCGCGACTTTTCGATCTTCGTTGAACCGAGCGGACTTGAGCGAGCAATTTAGTAAACGTTGACATGTGCATGCACAAGCTGCGTCCGAATTATTCTTCGTGTCGAATAAGGAGAAACGAGCGTGTGTTCGTTATTATCTCTCAAAGATAGCCGCGACTAATAACTGTCATTGCCTTCTTAGGAATTACCGGTGGACTCGCGACTCTGATCGTCTTTGAATGCGGCGAACTTGAACGAATAATTCAGTACACGTTGATTGTACATGTACAAGGTGCATTCGAATCATCTTCTATAGCGGAAAAGCAGAGACCGAGTTCTACACATCACAGTTCTACACAGCCGCGGAATTTTGTCATCGAGGTCCTTGCGATATTAATATCTCTCATCGAGGCGTCGTAGAAAATAAGTACACGTCCAAGACGAACCAACACAAGTACGCGCACAGACGCACACAGCCATGCGGAGTTTATCTTCAACAAAGATCTCCTGATTGAACATTGACCGCTATACTTGAACAACGCAATTAGACAGAAACTCTTCAAGCTCTACTAAGTACCGATATTTCGTGTAATTAGGCGTGGAAGCGGCACTTGAGGCGTTCATTCGCGCATTACGCAGCGGAGCGGATCTCTCCGC
Source organism: Harpegnathos saltator (assembly GCF_003227715.2). Classification (NCBI taxonomy): domain Eukaryota; kingdom Metazoa; phylum Arthropoda; class Insecta; order Hymenoptera; family Formicidae; genus Harpegnathos; species Harpegnathos saltator. The sequence continues at coordinate 391,375 of NW_020230716.1, read as the reverse complement.
TCAGACTTTGTTTGACAGCTACAGCCATGATTGTTTATACCGTTAATTAATCGCTACGTCGAAGAACGCGCCGTTGAATACGAGATAGATCTCCCTTGCGAAGCAGGTGAGACGAATGAAACGTTACGGGTGACACGAGCCGTTGCACGCGTCTCGCGCGCGCGCGGCGAGGAAGCTCTCAAACAAAAATACGCCGAGCGGCACTCGCCGCTTCCTTCGAGAACAGGCGGTAGACGTAAACGAGAATAATGAGTGGAGCTCTTGTAGGAACACCATCCGCGTCTCACAGGATGAAATTCCCGAGATGACAACGACCTACCGCGCGGCGGTACTGGCCAAATTTCTAAGTTGAGCCGTTTATTTTGGATGTGACACGAATAACGCGTTTTAAAACGCGATCAATTTACGTGCGCGACGCCGCGGCCGGCGTCGAGACTTTCAACATTTCACTTGTTGCTATTGCAAACATGTTGCAGACTCGTGTCCGTCGATCCGGACCGACAGTCGACTTTTCGGGACACGCTGTAGAGAAAAGATAATGATTATTCCTCTCCACGGTTTAACGCGACTTTATAAAACAGTCTCGTTTGTCTCTTCTCTTTTTGCGTACAGAGAAAAATCTCAGTCGTGTAACTGAGTGGGCACCGGACGAAATCATCGCGGTGACGCGATGAGAAGATGATATCTCTGTAACATCGAGATCACTCGTCATGTTCAGTTCACTCGGATGTTCAGTTGTATTAAAACTCGACTGACGAATGTTCATCTCGCAACATCTCGCAACGATCCGTTTCCATGTTTATTAATTTCGTAGTAAATATAAGAAAATAATTTTTTGCTCTTGAGTAACTCGCTCTTTTCCTCTTTCTCCTACTCTCTCTCTCTCTCTCTCTCTCTCTCTCTCTCTCTCTCTCTCTCTCTTTCTTTCTATTAAAATTGCGTAACATTCTATCGCTATCTCTAGTAGTTCACGGGAGAATAGCTTGTAAAACACTTTATACACCATCCATTATGTTTACTGACTACACATATCTAGTTTAATTATCAACTATATGATGTATTATTATAAAAGAATCTAAGCCGGAAATTCACAATATGGCCATCAACCTTGATTAGTAAGTAGCACCGATGCGTAAGTAACCTGCTGAAGTTTTCAATAACTGAACCATTTTTTTTATATTGTGTAGCGAAAAGACAAAAATTTTACGTATAGTACATAAATTCGTCTTGTATGATGGTATGTTAAAAAGTACATAATTTAAACTTGCATTTTCCGTTAGAGATGCGATGTTAAATATGTTACTAAAATATGTTATGCATATATAAAATAAATAAACAAACATATTAAGAATAGAATTTAAGATAACTGAAAAAGAAATACTAACGCGTTGATTGATCTAGCTTTTGGATTCGTATTAATTACAAAATGAAAAGCCTAAAATATCACAACAATACATTTCGTATATCGCAAATAACATACATTGCAAAACGTTGCCATCGTCATGGGAAATGTCCTCCTGGCTGTGATATAAAGTGGTTTACTGGCGCGCAGCATGATCAGCATTAAGCTTTTAGCTACTTTTGGTTCTTTGTTATACCACGGATATTCATACGTGCCTTGATGGAAACGTGGAAAAATCGACAACACGACGGTTATATATGGAATAACTGTTGATAAAATTCAGCTCCGACTAATGGCTCGACCAGTGCTCGTGATCGCGCGGAAAAAGGGAAAACGATCTCGCTGCTCGGCAATTCCCGGACTCTTTATCCTTCCCGAGTAATTCTCGTTGAGTCGCGAACGCAGAAGAATAAGCGAATTATGCGTATTCAGCGTCCACGGCCCTGGTTGTTTATCGCGCGTTATTCGTTTATCAATGTGACGTAACGAATTAATTAAGCGCGATATCCCGGGACAAAGGCGAGGAGCAATGCGCTCTGTAGCCGCGAGCGTAATCTGCGGACAGATACCCGATGACTCCTGTTATCGAGGACGACGACGACGACGACGACGACAACGACGGCGGCGACGATCACGTTAAAACGATGCGTACGAAATCAGTCTTCGTCCGCGGGCGATCACATTAATAAGCGATCGCTTTGTTCGTTATTCGCGTCGCTCGCGAACGTGAGACCAATTCGACGAGCACTTCCCGATCGCGCGACGGGACGCGATTGTAAGCGAATTAAAATTCCGCTCGATTCGCGACCCGCGGTGACGTTCAATGGCAAATCGTCGTGGAAACGCTGGCGGAACTCGCGAGCGCGGCCTCTCGTTCGTCAAACGGTGAAATCCTACGGCGCGAGGACGCCGTATCGGAAGCGATGTCAGACGGATGACAGTCACCAGCCACCAAGGACGAGCGATCGGAAGCAAATAGTGAGGCCGATGACAATTGTCGAGCGAGTGCTCATCACCGGCGTCAACATGAGAGACGTTTCTTCACCGATTACCGATCCGACTGAGGCGGATGTCATTTTTGTAATGTCCCCCTCGACTTTTCCGCGATCAGTCGCATGAGATTCGCGCGAACGGTGGGGCTCTAACGCAGGGGAATGCTTACGTGGACTGACACATTTTTTACAGTTCTTGCTAGCACAACTTGGCTCTCTCATATCGTAACGAGACAGATACAAAGTATAAACGACGTAACATGCACGCGAATCGTGTATTTTATCTTTTACATTATTTCTTGAATTTTATTTCACGTATAAATCTTCCTCTGATGTTTTCATATATTTCTTTGTCTCTTGTTTGGCAAGAAATGACAACAAAGAGACGGACAAATAATTGTCGTAGAAAGTGCAATTAAAACGGGCACACATCGGCATGTTGCACGCTGCTACTCATCATAGAAAATCACTCTGCGTATGTTCAGCCTAACGAGAGACGGAACTAAAATAGCAGATACACGCTTGCGTAATTCTCCGTGTCGTTTGCAAGATAGATGGGCAGAAAGAGAGACAGAGTGGGAGGGGAGAGAAGATGGTAAAAAAAAAAAGCGCCGGCGTTCGAGTATTTCTCGCGCAAAGCGTAGTGATTCGGTGGCTGGGAGCGCGCATAATGAGAACGTTGTCGGGAGCGCACGCGGTTGCATCGTCTCGTCTCCCGGCTAAATGCGAAAGCGACGCTTCAGCTTTCCGGCATGTCAGGGCTAATTTCGCTAACGCCAATCAATGCTAGATCGCGGTTAAACAAATTGTCTGTCGCTGTAATAGGAATAACACTACGATCTATGCAAAGTCGTCGGATGTGCTCCGTTTCAAATTGACGGTGAACTAACGGCGAGCGAGATCGCTCTCTGTTTTATTATATTTTTTTCTTTTACACGGACACGTTATTCGTGCAAAGATCGCGTGTCATGAATACCCGTGTGAAGTTGTTACTTTTGCAAACTCGTCTCAAGTGAGATGCTCAAATTAAAAATTTAAATCAGATGGCAGATTCTCACGTCTAGCATTCACCACAGACGGTTCGATAGAAAAAAACACAGGATAAACTCTAGATATAAATCCGAGTATCTCACGTGACGTGAACTTCGTAAGTAATGATTGTTTGTACAGGCTTAAGTGAAGTGCAGAAAAAAGAAGCGAATCCGTCCGTGAGAGACAGCGAAGTGCCTCGGCAAATAAAGCGAAACGAAAGGTGACACGTCGGTGTAAACGTTTATCGATGAAATTAGAGGGGATGAGAAGAGAAAGCACACGGGGTTGTCCCGCGTTGGAGTCAATTGTCGACTTTTCGGATCATTAGTTTCAGTTAGCCGTTTCTCGTCCCCGACAGATTACGGCCCAAAGTATGGCGCGCACGTGTGCGCGTGTAAAAAGACATTTAGTTGGGCGTAATTAATATTAATTGAAGCTGGTGAAGCGCGGAATGCCTGGATAATCGGCCGGTTATTAAGAATCGCTCACGTCCAACCGAAACGGCTCGATTTTTTTCATTTCTGTCATTCTGTCAGTAGCCACTGACGTAACATAAAAAATGATCAGACTCGGTGTGCTTTTATGCCGAGCTGACTCAAATCGCCAGTATCCTTCGCTTGTTAACGTATCGTTAGCGCCAAGGAATAACCGAAGATTTCGGAGAATCGGTAATTCACGATGAAATCGAACAAACCTCCATTTACTTCGTCCTTTATCGACTTCCTATTGAACGAGATGATTCTTACATAAAGGAGGATTCTGGGAAAGGCAATCTCGAGAGTGTGACAAAATCGTTCTTTCCGATCTGTTTCGCTAGAGCTGCAACTAAAGGAAGAAAAGATCTATTATCTCTCTCTCTCTCTCTCTCTCTCTCTCTCTCTCTCTCTCTCTCTCTCTCTCTCTCTCTCTCTCTCTCTACCTCGCGCGCGCAGTTCAGAACAAGTATCTCGTAAGCCGAAGATGTCGATCCTCCCTTCAAATGAAATCATTATCGGAATCAGGCTATCCTCCTCGTCCCAATATCTCTCCTCCCACGATCGTCTCTATTATCCCGCCCCGTTATTCGCGCATGAGAAAATCATGAAAGCAACGTTTACGTAAACTGCTCCAGAGACGCGCAAAGTTAAATCATCATGAGGGTAATCGCGCCCAATATTTCCGTCAGCGTACCGTTCGATGCACAGGATCACTCTGATATAAATCCGGTTATCTCTGAGTGAACTCGGTAAGTCAATGATGGAACGTTCAAAGTAATGCCACGAAAGAAAGATACAATCCTCCGTGAAACTGCTGCAAAATAATTGTCCTGTTTACGGTAAATTGCAGATCTGTTAGTAAACGAAACGGGAATCGATTTATGCGCGATGATCGACTTATGTCATGAAATTGGACGCGAAGGATGAATAAAATTTATACACCATCAATGCGGATTTGATCATTGTTTGTTACAGTTTTCGATCCCGGAAGATTAAGGCCCAAAGTATGCGGAAGTGTCGTGTTAAATGGAAACATTTCTCCCGTAATTAAAATGATGGTACGCGAACTGATAATCCTTTATTCAAGAATCTACGTCCCGATCGATTTTTTCATTTTTCTTCTTAAGTGCCCTCGTAATATGATCAGAGGTGTGCTTTTATCACGATATCGAATCTAAGACCTCCAGATTCGTCTATTAATAACTCCCTTATTAGAGATGTTCTTACATAGAAACGAAGCGAGTATCGAGATTGGGAAAGCAATTCGAATGTGAAAAATCGTTATTCCGATCTGTTTCGCTAACTGCAATAAAGGAAGAAAAGATTATTATCTCTTTTTTTTTTTTTTTTTTTTTTTCTTGTTCTTTTTCAGGGAGTCAAACAATAATCATCCGTGAAGCGAGCAATCGATACGCTATGCCCAGAATGGAATCATTTATCGAATCAGCTTATCTCCTGTGCCAATATCCTGCTCGGTCGCGGACATCGTCGTTATTATCCGCCCGTTATTGGCAAATGACGCACAATATACCGAGATGTACGACGTTCGTAAGCAATTACGGCCAAAGAAATGAGAAGAAATCAAGCGGTAAGGAGATGAGGCTCGTGATCGTCGTCGGATTGCTGGCGGTCACCGTCATCGCCCTCGTCGTAACGCTGACCTTGCAGATGGTGGTTTTCCGCAGGAAGGAATATAAAGAGATGTGTCAGAGCGAGGAGTGCATCAAAACAGGTACAATGCGCGTACAATCCACCGTCCTTTTCACTTACATGGTAAGACGAGGTCGCGTGACTCTCTGCTTCTTAATGTGTTCCGTGCTGGATCAATTTTATCTGACTTGCCATCCATGCTACGAATGGATCACCGGTGTGGCCCGCGTTGTCGTATTATGAGCCAAATTTAGCTCGTAAAGTATATCACATGTCTTATAATAATAATTATTGAGGTATCCTATGTGATTACGTCTCGTAGGATTGGAAAGTGACACGTTGCTTGGCGTAAGACCGTTACCGTTACAAGTCAACATTTTTCGGTGACGACTTGGTGGACGACGTTATTTCTTTTTCATAACGTAACGGTAATGGTAGACTTGAGAGACTATCGGTTAACACGATACACATTGTTAACATAATGTTCGAATGACGAGCGACACGAGTATCGCTGCCTGCAATCACGACAAGTGTAAGGCGACTCGACAACTCGAGGATAATGTGTTTGCATTGTCTCAGCGGCGCGAGTGATCGGTGCGATGAACAGATCCGTGGATCCTTGCCAGGACTTCTACAGCTTCGCCTGTGGCGGCTGGATCAACAAGCACCCGATTCCTCAAAGTCAAAGCTACTGGGACCAGCTGAGCTTGCTCAGGGAGGAACTCCTGAAGAATTTAAGGCTCTTGCTCGAGGAGCCGGACCAGGAAGATGATCTCAAACCGGTAAAGCTGGCGAGATCCCTTTACAGGACTTGTATGGACGTCGGTAAGTCAGGCACAAGGAGACCTAATAATAATATTAAATGAAAATGATTGTTAGAAATAAAAATGACCAGTACCGGGAATAATTGAAAAAGAAACAATGGGAAAGATAACAAATATTAGAAATAACGTCAGACACAAAAACCGACGAGATTTCGAACCACGTGAAGTTAAATAACGTGAAGCAGTTTTCGAGATCGAAGGAGAGAAACGGTGAGAGAATCGTTCCGTTTCGAGGCAACGAGTCGTAAACGGAACTCCGTTTGTTTTACTTGTTATCGCCGACGATAAATTATTCATTAATTGTTCGTTCTGTCGCGTGGAGAGTGCCTCTCCACGCGACAGAGCATAGTGCGATGCGTAGTGTCATCTGCATAAGCGTGAATTCGAAAGGGTAAGCGCTTAACACGCTTACGTATCGCTCGTGCCGCAATGTATTATTACTGTCGCGTTACTAACAACGTAATAAAGCAAATTGACGACTCCATTACCGCGAAGAAGTATCCGGAACCTCGTGCCTCCCGGCGGCTGCGCGATCGCGATTATAAATTGGACGAAGCCGAGGAAAGGAATCGACGGTACGAGTGATTTAAATAGAAACAACCATCGATCCGCCATTCACGGGTTCGCCGTTGGCGTGTAATTGAAGATGATAATGAAATACGTTGCGTGCTGTTCGAACTCTGCGACTGCTGCGACGACCTCGGGACGGTAGAACGTACTTTGCAAAATCTCACGTACGAGAGGTACGAGTCATCGGAGTGCACCGTCGAATTGCAGCGAGTGTCGAGGCTCTGGGACTAGAACCCATCTTCGAGGTGCTCAACAAATTAGGCCTGCCGAAGGAGCCGCCGATGCAGGGCAAAGTACCTGCTGTCGACTTACCGAGGATAGCGGGTATAGCGCAAAGGATGTTGGGCCTGAACTTCCTGATTCATTTCTACATCAGCGAGGACATCCGCGACACCACGAGGAATCGGATGATGGTGAGAATATGACTGAACCTTATATATAAATATACGTCGAGTGCCACAATTGTGTCGTGATTTCCGTCGATTGTCTCAATGCCCGACTCAACTTTAAGTCATCAAGGATGCGGTACATAAAAATGCAATTTCTTGATATTGGGTGAGTGCAAAAGTTCGTGCGGAGTTTGTGAGTAAAAGTCACACAGTGATTAGGCAAACAAAAATCTTTATTCAATCAATGATATATTCTCCATCGTTTTCTATAATCTTTTCCCAACGTTCTGGCAGCATACGGATGCCTCGATCATAAAAACTGCGCGATTTAGATTCGAAGAACGAAGAGACGCCGTTTTTTAAGGCCTCCAAAGAGTCAAAGTTTTTTCCATTTAAATAATTTTGCAATGACCGGAACAAGTGATAGTCAGATGGTGCGATATCAGGAGAATACGGTGGATGCGTTAAGACATCCCATTTCAGGCTCTTCAGTTTGCGCAGCGTCTTTTTCGAAACGTGTGGTCTGGCGTTGTCGTGATGAAAGACGACTCCCTTGCGATTTGACAAAATCGGACGTTTCTCTTTTATTTCTCGATTCAGATTGGTTAATTGGCGACAGTACTTGTCCGAATCAATCGTTTCGCCAGCGGGGAGAAGCTCGAAATAGATTATGCCCTTGCAATCCCACCAAACAGAAAGCATCACCTTCATCGGGTGCAAACTGGCCTTTGGCATTGCGTCACCATGCTCACCTGATTGTTTCCATGTCCGTTTGCGCTGAACATTGTTGTAGAGGACCCATTTCTCATCGCCCGTCACTAGTCGATCCAAAAACGACTCGTTATTGAGCCGCCCGAGTAAAGAAACGGCTGCAGAAATTCGCTTGATTTTGTTCTTCTCGGTCAGCAAATGGGGCACCCATATATCGAGCTTCAAATCGAATCCCATCTTTTTTAAACGCCGAAAAGCGGTTGATCGGTCAACGTTTAGTGCTGTAGCAACTTCTTCTGTTGAAATTCGCGGATTATTGAGCACTAAAGTACGCAAAACATCGTCATCAATGTCAGAAGGTCGACCAGAGCGTGGCTCGTCTTCAAGGTTAAATTCTCCGCGCCGAAATTTAGCAAACCATTTTTCCACAGTTCGTTTAGCTGGTGCTTCATCCTGATAAACATCCTGAATGTTTTTTACGGCTGCGGCGACGTTTATTCCCTTCCGAAACTCGTAAAGCATAACATGCCGTAAATGCACCTTATCGATACTCATTTTTAAAGTGATATTTCTCGAAGCAGTTTGTATGAAAACAAATGATTTTTTTTTTAATAACAGCTGAAGACGTCACCTTTCCAACGTTATATAATATGTAGATGGAAGTATTAATGACAACACTTTACGACGCTTATAACTCCATCTATTGAAACTCCGCACGAACTTTTGCACTCACCCAATATATGTATTCATCGGCTCGTTTCACTGTCCCTCTATCGGCTGTCCAGTGCCGTTTGTGCAAGCTATTATTTACGTAACACTACTTTTACGAAATGTTCACGTTCTTTCTCTTAGAGGAAATGTCGAAGCACCGTTGCTTATCAGGCGATCGAAAAAGCGGCGCTCTCCGCGAGCTAAGCTTCGGAATGAATAATAAAGTGACTTTCTTCGGTCAAATTTTCTCAAGTGGACTCCGCTTTAACGGGATTTTGGGACTTAGCTTCAAGCACAAAGTCGTGTCAGATCAAAAATCGGAAAGTCACCATAAATAATGGTGCGTTGCGTCTGCGTTCGCGGTGATACACTAGGAGGGAACGAAGGATCCTCCTTTCAGATGGAGCAAGTATCTCCCGGATTCAGCGAGCGTTATCTGCTGGACCCACGAAGGTTTCACTCGGAATTGACGGAGTACAGGAAGTACATCAAAGCCATGGTCGAGCTTGCAGGGGCTGGTAACATGAGTGCGAATTATGCCAATGAGATCTTGGAGTTCAGTACAAAGATCGCCAAAGTGAGTGGAATCGCGCGCGACTTCTTTCTTCGCCAATTTTTTCGCGAATGCGCTCATGTGCTCATCTCTCAGCATCAGCTTCTAATTCTACATCTTTATATTAAATGTGACCATCGCGAATAATCCCTCGTCCTCGAAATCCCTGATCAGATCATGGCGACACCCGAGGAGCGGCGCAGCTCGGACCACCTAATTCACGACGTGACGATCGAGGAGCTGCAGGAAGTGACCGATCTGCACGTGCAGCAGGTAAGGCAGCATTAAAGCAGCGAGTGTGAAGCGATAATTAAAGGCCCGCGATTAAAACGATTAGAAGTTAACGAATGTTCAGAGCGAAAAATGCCACCTCGCGCGCGATACTCCAAGGGAGTCCACGCTTGAGACTTCACACAAAGTCCCGCGCGATCTCGAAACCTCGAAAACAACGGTTGAGCAACGCGACAGAATGTTAGAATGTCGGCCTGTCCTATATTACGAGACATCAGCTTCATTCCTTCGCTTATGATTTCCCATTGAGCTTAATCACTCGCGCGTTCTCACGCACAGTGCGCGCGAGGACACGGTGGAACTTCTCCGCCGACATGTCGCGAACAATTAGACTTAACAAAGCCGGCCGATTTGCCGGGCTGATCGAGCACGCGCTTGAGAAAAGGAAGGGACCATGTGGGATCGGCGGGGTCGGTCGACGACGAAGAGGCGCGACGTGTGCGGGAAATCGAGACGACCCTCTTCGCCCGGGCGCAGCCGAGCAATTAAACACGCGCGGACGCGCGGTTTCGACGTTTCAGTGGAACTGGACGAGGTATCTGGAGGCCGTGTTCGAGAACACGAATGTCACGCTAAATCCGGCCGAGGACCGAGTTATCATAATGGACCTGCGCTATTTGCAGAAATTGCCGTTGCTGTTGGCCGCCACGCCGCACGCCACGATAGGTAGGTTTCCGTGTGATTTTCGCACCCTCGCCGAATGCCTCGCGCCCTCGAGTGCCACTCGACGCGACAATCGCACTCGCATTCGCACGGATTGCGAGTCGCGACACTTCCCTCGGTGTCTCTATTACGGCACCCTCGACCGGCGCGAGAAAGGGCGACCTGGAGGATCCTTAATACGATTTGCGCAGCCTCCCTCCCCAGCGTTTGCGCGGCCCGCGCGAGCTCGCGCAGATTCTTCGCGCGAAGTTTCCACCGAATCGAATTTCTCTCCCTTCATCCTCGTCCGTCTCTCTCTCTCTCCCTTGCCTCCTGCTCCTGATGGTATTGTCCGATGCGCGATAACGTTATCATGGCATTACGCTCGCGTCGTTCTTATCGCGACTCTAACAATTTTGCGCGCGCGGGTTACGGTTTTATCATTTATTCCTAACGAATTGGGTTAAATTTAGCAGCTTGTTATTTTCGGCGCGAGCGGTTATCGCGGATACTCGCGTGGAATCTCTTTGTGTTTGTATAGTTTCTCGCTCAGATAGACCTACGCACGCGGATGTCACGATTAAATGTGGAAAAACGGGGTCTTCTGGGAAGCAACGGCGTTATTTTCTTTTTTCTTGCTTTTTAGTTTGTGACAGCCATTCCTCGGATAACGGTAACGAATGCAATTGTTACTCTCATCGTCGTTTTGCGCTGGCTTCTACTTGCTTCCATATTTGTTACTCGATTCCGCAAACAGCTTTCGCAATCTCGCATAAACGACACACATCCTGCGTTGGCTCTTATCGACCTGGTTTATTTGTCGATTTTATCCGATCCGAAAGAATCCGTTGTAACTATATTCTCTTTGTATTTCTTGCGAGCTAGACTACTGTGCAGAATGCCGAGCTCAAGCCAACTTGTCGATAACACGGTCACACGCCGATAACAATAAACCGATAATATGGTAAATTAATTCGGAGATCGATATGAGGTCGAAGGTAAAAATAGGCATCGGACGTTTCTGCAAACTGCAGCTCCCCCTTCGACTCGTAGAAAAAAATCCCTTCGCGAAATATCAAAGATGGCCGGAGCTGCATCTTTTAGCGAACAGCATCAATGATTCGCGCGATCGAGCACGCGAGGGAATCCGAGAGCAATAAAAGACCGCGGCCGAGTGAAGTCACGGAGGTCGAAAGCTATCGGGTCCCGTTCGAGGAAGCCGCGCGTAGAGTGCTGCGATTGTTTTGCCGTTTGCGGAATCGAGAAGCGACAACTCGCGATGATAATGCAACGGCGGTAATACCCAGGCTGATTTTTCAGTTCGATTCGTCTGGTGGAACGTGTACTCGACCGTTGCCCCGTTGACGCTGCAAAAGTTCCGCGACCTCGGCTTCCAGTTCTCGCAGAAGGTCTACGGGCTGAAGGAGAAGACGGCACGCTGGAAGGGATGCACCGGCAACGCCAACGCGAACTTCGGCATGGCGCTCAGCTATGTTTACGCGCAGAAACACTTTAACGAACAGGCGCGAGAGAAGGTTGGGGATTAAAGAAAACTTTGTTCATATGCATATAAACAAAAAGAATGAGAGCGAAACTCTGGAAGGTCGATTTCAAACGATTGCATACGATAAATCGTGTCCCGGAGGAAACTGCACTGCAAACTCGAGTGTGTTATTTCGACGCGTATAAGCTGAAACTTCCTTTACGCGTATCTTGTCGTCTTAAATCACGTGGTTTAAACGCGTTAAGTGATATCGAAATGCATCAAAATGCATCAAATGCTTCAGTTTGTACGTGTTGAAATAACACACTCGGGTTTGCAGTGTGTAACATCGGCTTTCGTGGCATCGAATGTGAAACATTGAAAATTCATCACGAGAGTCGCTACAGCGGTTTCGAAATTAAATTTTTTAAAATAAAGGGAAAAATGTAACGTTTATAGCCGAGAATTTTATTCTAAATTTAGTTAACTTAAATAGAAGCAATTTTTTCGTAAAAAGTTACTGTTTTGGAAGAAAGTATATTTTCTCATCCGAAAGGAATTTTTCCTCAGTGCAGACATGCGTATGTATCAATATAAGGAAATACACAGACACAGACAATTTTTTTTATCTTTTAGATATTTGTTCTTTTAGTGAAGGTGTAGAAAAAAGATCGTAATGATGTTCGAACCGATGAAATTCGACCAGACGAGATAATGTAACTTGCGGCAATCGATTATTGACTTTTAAATGTCATCTGTAGGCTCTGGAGATGTTGTTGGATATCAGAGCAGCATTCGACGAGATGGTCGCGGAATTGGACTGGATGGACATCGGCACGAGAGCTCGAGCTCATCGAAAATTACACGCAATGAGGCCGTTTGTAGGATTTCCCGACTGGATCACCAATTCGAAGGAGTTGGACAAGTTTTACGAAGGGGTATGAGAGAATGTTTAGTTTATCTTTCATCTTTGTGCAGAAACAGACTGTGTGAATAGAGTTTATCTTCCTAAGGAACATAGTAAATTTTTTAATAATATACACAATATTTAATAATATATAGAGAAAATTTTAGTTTCTAAAATATAAGCAGCGCATATGAAATGAAAGAATAAGAAATTAAAGTAAAAGATCAATATGTTTCTCGATTACAAAATTCTAATTTCCAAATTCTGGAGAAATCATAGGCTTTTGGAGTAAAATTCTCTCCAAAATTCGTTCGTTCTCCTTTTATAGGCAGAGGTAATCGATGGAAAGTTATTCGCGACTTTTCTGAGACTGACCAACGTGAGTGTAAGAAAAAGTTTAAACAATCTCCGCGAAAAACCCGACAAGAATCGCTGGATATCAACTGGCACGACGGTAAATGCGTTCTATAGCGCCATATTGAATTCAGTCAGTAAGTAATTAATTTCTTACGTTCGGATATATTTGTTTTTCGATGTCGTTGTAACGCAACATTTCACTCCAATTGTTCGAACTGAATCGAAGTTAAAGAAGAAATATTATCCTAGCTTTTCCAGCTGGCATCCTGCATCCACCGTTCTACGGCAACGGATTAGAGTACGTAAATATATAAATATATAAATTCATATTCCGTAGACGAGAAAGAAATAATGTTCTTCGTTTCGTGATGGACGAAGAAAGTAAATGAAAATAGACTAATACATCTTTCGTACTTTATTAAGAAAAGATTACTCAAGCCCGAGACACGAGTTGTCGCAAAAGTGGATAAATAATTATCAACATTGAACACTATTTTGCATTTAATAAATTGTACCTTCTAATTCGGGTCGCAATATAGCGTCAAGGATGCGTTCCCGGACGAATGTGAAAGTCCATAAAAACGAAGCTATAAAAATCCGCCGAGCGACCCGAGTCGCTCTTTATCGGAAGCTGTTAAATTCTAACGTTGCACGTTGCAGATCCATCAATTACGGCGCTATGGGGGCTATTATGGGCCACGAGCTTACACACGGTTTCGACGATCAAGGTGCGTGATCGACGACGCGACACAAGACGCGTTGCGCAACGTCGCTAAAAATTCATCGTCTCCTCCTCCTTGGCGCATAAACGCCCGCATATCTATAATGAATATCTAGAATAATAATGAGTATCCACGCGATCATGTCTTATTATTTTTTCTCTTCTATGTCAGGTCGCAGGTATGACGAGAACGGCAATCTCCGGCAATGGTGGAGCGACGAAACGTTACGACACTATCATGAGAAGGTGCAGTGTATCATCGAGCAATACAGCAACTATCATTTGCCGGAGCTAGGTGATAATTTCACGGTGAGTATTGGTGCGTGGGGGTTCCACCCTCGTGCGGTAGCGCCGAAAAAGCGTGCCAAGGTAGGCACGTGTGCTCAATCGCTCGGCTTGCTAATTTTCAGGTAAACGGCATCAATACCCAGGGCGAAAACATCGCCGACAACGGCGGCATCAGGGAGGCTTACAGGGCGTATCAGAGGCTGATCGCGCGCAGCCCATATCAGCAAGTTCTGCCTGGTCTCGTCGACTACAGCGACGAGCAACTGTTCTTTCTGGGCTTCGCTCAGGTAATGTTTGCGATGTCTAAAGGGCATGGAATAAAAAAAAAGGCAATAAGAAAATTGGTTAATCACAATCGACTAGTTCTGCATCATAAAGGAGAATAATCGTGGTTGATTAATACGCCAAAGAACACAAATTTTTTAACAGCAGATGTTTAATGTTAAGTATTTTAGTTCTTAAGATACAAGTAGCGCATAAGGAACGAAAAGATAAGTAACGAAGGTAGAAGATCGTATTTTCGATATTACCGTTCAAATTTGGGTCTTGATGTGTAATTTGGTAGTACGCAGGTGGAAGAGCTCAATGAGAAAACTTTGATATAACTGGACGCGATAATTCCTTGTCAGACTAATAAAAATGTACTTACAAATGAGATTTATCTACTGTGTAAAACGAGTTTACATTGTCTTATGATACTTTGTTGTCATCACATGAACACTGATCTCTCTTTTAAGGTCTGGTGCGGAAACTATACAAATGGAGCACTGAAGTCCAAGGTGATAGAGGGTGTCCATGCACCGAATCACTTCAGGGTAATAGGCACGCTGTCCAACAACGCGGAGTTCGCGAAGGCGTGGAAGTGCCCTCTCGGTAGTCCCATGAATCCACCGCATAAGTGTATCTTGTGGTAGACATTTGTCGTGTGTAACATCCGTTCATCGCGTCGAAAAGTCGCTATCATTCATGCGATCAGATCCGATTTCTCATATATTCCTACTAAAATATATTCTCCTTAAATATATGTAGCATCGAGATGGCTATTCAATCCTGGTGAACATGCATGTTTCGTAAAATTGAGATCTCGAAATTCGATAGCGAGGACAATTTCCTGAAAAATCACAATACAGAGACAATATCCTGCACGGAGGAAAAAATCAGTTAAATTAATGTGACAACGAACAAACCGAATCTTTTGATCGAAAGAAACAGTATGCCTTAGAATTCAGTTTATCAGCCAGAGATTCTATTTCAGTATTTTGGTCAAATCTATTTCAATATTTTATATTCTGCAAGATTGTTTCTGCACTTGGATTTCATATTATGACTCTTCGGGAAATTACCCCAATTTTTAAATTTTAACACATTTCTCTCAGGACAATGCATCTTCGCCATAATGACCATTCCTGCAATTTTTTTCTCTACGTAGGAATACATGAGAAATCGATTGTGACTGCGATGAGACGACAAGCCGACTGTGTAATTGTCGCGAACTCATCTCCTGTTAATAATCTCTAAACGCGCGACAATTGATGCGGTGATAAATCGACGAAATTGTAAATAGACTGATTCTTAGGAACTAGCGAGTAATTTATTATGCACCTAGACGATACTCGTAGTCTTAAGTTTATCATATGTAAATATATCACATAAAAAAAGAGGTGATACTTTTTATAAAGAGATTGCTCTCTTAATTGATCTTAATTTTTCTAATTTTCTTCATTGTGTGTGTATGTCCTTTCCTTTTATTTTTCGGCACGACCTCTTCTTGAGAAAATATCTTTTTCTTTCTTTTCTTTCTGGGTGGACCATCTTCAGAGAGAGTGTCCATAGTCATTGATAATTTTTCTTTGCGTTTTATGCAACTGGTAGGCAATTGTTCCATTATATTGGTCTTCTTGACCTTCTTCGTTGGAAAAATATCCTCTGAAACAGTATTATCCTTTTGCCGCTTTTTATTAGAAATTTTCGGCTCGTTTGTTTTTAATAGCATCTTCTTCCTCGGTTTATCTATGACATCCTCTTCTTTCTCGAACGATTTGTCCCTCTTTCTTTTCTTCTTTTTTGTAATTACAATCTCTTTCGATTTTGAAGCTTTCTTCTTCAAGTCTTGGACATCATCTTCTAAATTTTCTATAACTCTTTTGTTTTTATGCTTTGTCTTTATTTTAGGACTCGCGATATCTACGACTTCCGTTTCACCTTCGTCCTCGATAATAACTTCCTGTTTTAATCTCAGAGTACTTTCCTTCTTTACTTTCTTTTCCTTCTCTAATTCCTCTTGTTTCGGCTGCACTAAATTCCCATAAGTTAGTGCTAGTGCGAGACAAGTGATTCTGGCGCCGCAATTAACACTTTGCAACATATTCAAGTTATGTTCGCTGTATTTCCAAAGTTTAATCTCTCCGGAACTGGAGGCACTGACCAATAAGTTATTTATGTTTGCAATACATTTTACCCTAATGTCATGTGCTGTCATCTCCAATGTTGGACTCTTAGTTCTGAGATCACAGAATTTGATTTGTCCGTTTTCGAAACCGGCCGCGATCATATTGTCATTTAAGAATTCTACACAAACAATCTTTGACTCGAATGTGAATTCACTGTGCACTCCAGCAGTTTCTACAAAATATACATATATCTCCTGATTAATAGCTAATAGATATTTATCGCCATTTGGATTCCACCGGATAATTGTTATGTTCTTAGCATTGTATTTCATTCTTGGTATTAAATTGATAGCATAGGCTTGTCTGCCCTTAACAAGATTCCAAGTTCTCAGAGCACCATCCATTCCAGTAGACAGAGCCAATTTCCCTGTAGGATGTATAGCTAGAGTATTAACAGCTAAACCTTTGTGTGCTTTCTGCCAATGTTTTTCTATTTGCCAATTACCACAACGGACAGCTGCTATACTTCCATCATTACTACATGTGAAGAGATGTGATGCTTCTGGAGTAAATGCCAAGCAATTAATAGTATCTGCAAAGAAACATTGTAAATAGCATTACATAGTACACAATTTTTGAGAACTAGAATGAACATACAAATTCATCTACACACCATTGTGAAACATCAATTTGCCAGTTTCTTTCCTATTGCGTAGATCATATAGGCATACTATATCATCAGCTCCAGCAGAAGCTAAATAATTTTTACTGCTAGTAACACTGCGTATACTTGCCACATGACTGTGTGTTGCAAAACTTTTCTCCACTTTGTATTCCTAAAGGTAAGAAAAAAGAACAATGAATATAAGTCTATCTATTTTTTCCAAATCATATCTTATCTGATTATTAACTAGATTATTAATTAGATTATTATACTATATTCATTCTAACATTACATTGCGATATTTATAAACTATTGCTAATTTGCAATATGTGATGGAATTTACTTACATTTACAATATTCTGTACTTTGTAACCAAGCAAATATTGCTCATATGTCCCCACAATGATCTCAAAAGGATCAGTCACTCTTGAGTCCATATATGGCATTTTGAACAGTCTTATTCATAAAATTGTAACAATATTCTCCTAATAAAATTTTGACTAGTGTTCTTCACACGTGCGAGAAACGTACAACGTGCGGACCGACTGAACGGCGCGGAAACATCGTCTGCAAAGATCACGAAATATCTAGAACATTCAACAATAACAAAATCAAACTGAGATTATTAAGAAAAAAAAAAAATATATAGACTAAAAATGATTGCTTCTATAATTTGTTGTTGCCGTTAACTTACACTGACTGAAATTTTAAAAGTTCTGTGCCTGTGTTTAATTGTACATTACAACATAAAAAAGAACGGCTGACGAATGGTAGAGTTATATTACTTAGAATATAAATTAGAATAAAAATTAGAATATAAAATTTTTTACTTACTGCTGAATCGAAGAATTCGAAAACTTGAAAAGAACGTCTGAACTACAGTATGAGGATCTTCTAACCTGATATTAGATCATGAGATGTTAGAACAAGAAATCTAACCTATTTTTGAATTTTATATGTGCGAATTTTTACTGAAAATAGTGGAGGCTCGTAGCGGTGAAACTCGTTACTTTTGTTAGTTCCAAAGTCTCCGCTACGAGTCGTTACTGTTGAAGAATCGAGGTCGTAGAACGACTCGATAATACATCAGACAAACTCTTAGAGGCCTTCTACAATAAGCAATTAGTTATAAGCATAAGCAAATTGACCAATTACAATTGACTATTTCAAAAATAATCGACTGTGGTTGGTCAATTTGGTTACAACTACAGCTATGACTAATAGCTTATTATAGAAGGCCCATCACTCTTCAAATAAAACAATACAACAATAACTCAAACAAACCATGTCTTCAAATAATCTTCAACAGCGAAAGTTAAACAATATTTTTAATTTTAATATATTTTAAATAGTACAGCCAAACGACGGATCGAAAAAATTTTTATGTATGTGTGTGTTTATATACAATGGGCCATATTTAGAACACGCTTGTAACAATGGGTGCATTCAGTACTACAATCGCTCACTGAGCGCTAAGTGAGCTCTTGCATCTGATTGGTGTATATTTTTAAATCTAAAGGAATATACCAATCAAATGTAAAAGCTCACTGAGCGCTCAGTGAGAGGTTGTAGTATTGAATGCACCCTATGGCTGCGTTCCGATATTCACTGCCAGCACTGAAAATCTATAGTATACGTGACACAAACTGTGTATTTTCAGTACTGGCAGTGAATTTCGGAACGCAGCCTATGTTAGCGCGCTGTTAACCAATGAAAAGCTATGCAATATGCCTTTGATTAGTTAACAGCGCACTAACATAGTTATAAGCATGTTCTGAATATGGGTCTTAAATAATATAATTCAATAAGATTAAATGATTCATTTTTCAACTGCATGACTGAACAGTGGACTGGATAAACTTTTGTATCTCTTTTATCATAAAATTTTAATTCGTCAGAAACTAATATGGAATTATATTATTAAAAAATTAAAGTCTCAGCACAGAATAGATTTAAAAACGATTTAAATAAAATATAAATATATTTTGATATTGTTTTTATTTTACCTCTTTTTCTTTTAAATGTTACAAGAGTTGCTATTATATCATCAAGATAAATACTTAAGTATTTATAGATTTAAATATTATAGTTAAGGTCTGTTTTTAGCTGAGCTAATGCTGAAATTCATTCCTTTTCTTTTTAATGCAAATTTTTATTTGTTGCACTTTAATGGCAAAAAGTGCAATCTACAGCTCAGATAAAAAAAACAAACTTAACTACAATAATGCAATAACATATATATATATATATATATCAGATTTCTCCCATATAAAGAATATATTAAATTATCTCTGAACTGAGAGATATTGTGTACAATATCAGAGATTGATAATGTACATGTAAATATTTGTGTTAAATGATAAGACAAGTGATATCTGTTTGTACAATCCAAAGTGGCAAAGATGTAAATTGCACAATCAGTAATTCAGTCACCCGCGAACTTCGCTGATCTCGTACAGTTGTCAGTAAAGCAGTTAATTACGAAAATGATAGATGCAAGAATAATTGATATCGATGTGAAGGATATTAGATTCCCAACGTCATTATTGGCCGATGGCAGTGATGCAATGGTATATGTATATACATGAGGCCTGTTCGTTTTGTCTACACTGCTGAACTGGTGCAACAAGTTGAAGTGAGAAAACCTGTTTGTTTCATTTTAACTTAATACACCAGTTCAGCAGTGCAGACAAAACAAACAGACCTATGATTACATAATGCATATAATGAAAATATCTGCCATTTATGTAGCAAAATGCATAGACTATACTTTTGGATATAAAATAATTTATATTGCAATTATTGCAATTGAAAACTTTTTATTTGTTTGACTTCTCTACTTATTGTTTATAAATTTATCCATAGATTATATTTATTCATAGATTATATTCTTGATGTTATTCATTATTTGTAACATTAGCATACTGATCCTGACTACTCTTGCGCCTATGTGACAATAAAAACTGATCAGGGATATGAAGGCTATGGTCTTACATTTACTTTGGGAAGAGGCACTGAAGTTGGTATGCATAATTAAACATTAGCATGAAAACTTATTATTAATACAGAAGTATGTAATGAAAGAAATACATACATATTTATCTTCTTTCATCTTTTCATATCAATAGTAATTTTTATAATTAGTGGTGCAAGCATGTAGATCCATGTTTGGATTGGTAAAGAATCAAACAACGACTCAAATTTATGGTGACTTTGCGTCCTTTTGGAGAAAATTGACGAGCGAATCGCAATTGAGATGGGTAATATGTGAACTAAATTACACGACGCACAAATACTTGATAAAATAACAGTATAATTCTTATATTTCAGATCGGACCTGAGAAAGGTGTGATTCACCTAGCTACAGCAGCTATCATAAACGCATTGTGGGACTTGTGGGCCCGAATCGAGGATAAGCCTGTCTGGAAGCTCCTGACAGACTTAACGCCCGAACAACTCGTTTCCACTGTGGACTTTCGATACATGTGAGCTGAATATTTTTGTACAAAGATACACTTATGCATTTGACAACTTTGGAATATTTCTACCCTTTTCAATGGAAAGTACCGACATGGTAACCAAGGAGGAAGTGATAGATATGCTCAGGAAAAATGAACCGTATAAAAAAGAACGTGAGGAGCTCCTGAGAAGAAATGGATATCCCGCATACACAACTCAAGTGGGATGGTTGGGTTACAGCGATCAGAAAGTCAAAGATCTTTGTGCGAAGTATTTGCGTCTGGGTTTCACGCGCTTCAAAGTGAAAGTGGGTCAGAATTTGGAGGACGACGTCAGGAGATGCCGTTTGGTACGCGAAGTTATAAGCTACGACAACAAATTGATGTTGGACGCGAATCAAATCTGGGATGTGAACGTGGCGATTGAATGGATGGACAGGCTAACGGAATTCAAGCCTTTCTGGATAGAAGAGCCAACATCGCCTGATGATATCTTGGGACACGCCATGATAGCTGCCGCCTTACGACCGCACGGTATCGCGGTTGCCACCGGTGAGATGTGCGCGAATCGCGTCCTGTTTAAGCAACTGCTGCAAATGCGAGCGATCAACATCTGTCAGATTGATTCGGCGAGGATCGGAGGAATCAATGAAATTTTATCTGTATATTTTATGGCAGAAAAGACTAAAAGTAAGTTTAACAACCACTAACAATTCTCTCGCTAGTCTTTAGATTTTAATATTTCGGATTGATTAACTCACGTGAATTTAATTTTCACTTATTATGAAAAAAAACTTCACAGAGACTTTTTTTCGTTTACAGCACCAGTTTGGCCACATGCTGGTGGAGTGGGCCTTTGTGAGATGGTACAGCATCTTCAAATGTGGGCTTACATTTGCCTATCTTCGTGCGTCGAGGATTGTGCGATAGAGTTTGTAGATCAACAGCATGAACACTTTGTGGATCCTGTACTTGTTGAAAATGCCTCTTATAAACTGCCTACACTTCCCGGATATTCAACCAAGCTTAAAGATGATTGTATTTTAAACTATACTTATCCAGAGGGTAAAGAATGGAAATGATAGAACTAAGGATTTTTTAAAAAATTATCAAAATAAAGTAGATATCTTATAGATTAACACATATAAATATATAATTTGTACTGTATATATAAAATGAATATACCAACAAGTTGGAAAACAATGAAAATAAAAATAATATTTATAGAAAATATTTTATATATCTAATTTTTGATAAATTCTATAAATATTTTTACTCTCACCATTATATCAAATGCTTCATGTCGCAGATTGGATGAAACTGCCATCTTTGTTATTAAAAGAGAAATAAATTAAATAACCATTATTTATAATCTTCTAGGCGAGATTTCACATAGTCCGTCTATACACAAAAGAAATAATATAAACAAGACTATAAAATTCACAGTTAGAAAAGTAGGCTTTTTCTGATACTTACACCTACAAACCAGTAAGAATTAGGATTAAACATTATCTTTTTCATAATATTCATTTGCTCTACTGGAGAAATAACATGTAGATGCAAATGATCAACAGTATTAAATGGTGGCCAGTGGAATCCTGTTCGAGTAGATGCAGGATCTAGTCCCATTTTTTCTGAGACTACATTTACTGTAGCAACAATTTTATCAACTAAAATTTAATTTAACATTGAGGAAATATAATAATATTGGTTATAGAATTTTTGTAACATTAATTGTATTAAATACTTTTCCCATACATTTAGATGGAAATTAGCATTAACATATTCAAAAATTTAATATACTTACAAAGTTCAGAATCTTCTGGCTTTAGTACTTTTGCATTACGAATATGTTTGTTTGGAATTATTAAATAATGATGTGTTGATGCTGGCTTAATGTCTTTAATGCATGTGACATCATCGTCCTACAGCAATAAGAAACAAACGTGAACAATAGAAATTACTAATTACTTATTTGACATTTCCCCGTAATCTCTTTGCTGAACTGTCAATAATTTGTTTGAATTTAACCTTTCATACCTCGTAAATTTTCTCACCAGGTTCTTCATTTCGAATAATTTTGCAGAAAATGCAATTTACCACTTCTGTGGTCATTGATGTTTACAATATTACAACAACTAATATTAATCACAATTTCTTTCAAAGCCAAATCTGTTATTTAAACTATTAAAATATCTCTAAAACGCATCATCACAACTCCATAATGAACACTGTCGCCAACTGCCACCGACAGAATGGCCGCGTTCAGTAGAACAAAGTGATCAGAGAGCGCTTAGTGATTATTGTCTGTGATTGGAGCATTCTTTTAGATTCTTCATAGATCCAGAAGTATTTACCAATCAGGAGCGAGATTCAGTGGAAAATCTAGTAATGTTGCCCAACTGTTGAGTCTGCTGAATGCAACCAATTAGTTTTCTTCATTGCCCTCCTCAGGACAGAAATGAAGGACTCTGATTGGTTGATTCTCTTATGCGTTGTGTATTATGCATTATGCAGAAGTCTGTGCTCTGGCCCTAAACATACACTTTGGTTGGTTGGTTGGTTCTATTTCTGGCTCCGGAATGTATTGCAACAGTATCCACACACCATTTTCCAGAAACATACACTTTAAAACAGAGAGAAACTTGAAAGCGGCCAACATGGTCTTTTCGGTGACATCGACTTTCCGCTCTGGGAAAGGACGCTATTTGCATCTATTTTGAGAGGGGAACTACGATGTTACATCCACTTTCAGGTCTCGGCGATAAAACCTGTATATGGTGGCAGTCCGTGCTACATCAACTTTCAGGCGGTTTATGTCCGTGCTACAACCATAATAGCGTACTTAACAAGCACGGTCTCGCACATTGTTGTGCATTTGTAACATGAATGAACATGTTACATGCGTAAAAGAAAAGAAGAATTGAGATTGTGTATGATTAATATCATAAAGATTATATCATAAAGATTATATACGATATATATCGTATAAATATAGGGTGTCCGGTAATTAGCTGCGAACCCGAAGTGTGAAGGTAGATTGGGTTAAGACAAACATAAAACCCATACCCAAAGTCCCATACCATTTTTTTTACCAAGATTTACAATAATTATTGAGTGATTAATTACAGAAATCTGACGAATGAGCGCGCCCTAAGACGAATAGGAGAAGCGTCGTAACAGAGAGAAGAACATCATTAACAAGGATGTAGATGTGGATATGAATGTGGATGCAGGTGCGGATGAGGGTGTGGATGTGGATCTCAATTCTTCTTTTCTTTTGCGCATGTTAACATGTTAATTCATGTTACAAATGCATAATAATGTGCGAGACCGTGCTTGTCAAGTATGCTGTTATGGTTATAGCACGGACATAAACCGCCTGAAAGTTGATGTAGTACGGACTGCCACTACATGCAGGTTTTATCGCCGAAATTTGAAAATGGATGTAACATCGTAGTTTCCTTCTCAAAATGGATACAGATGGCGCCCTTTCCCCGTGCGGAAAGACGGTGTCGCCGAAAACACCGTGTTGGCCGCTCTCAGGTTCCCACAGGTTCCTCTCTGCTCTTTAAAAAGATAAGGGAAATTTTCTGCACTAGTGCAAAAAGTTCAATAGAAAAGAACAAGCTTAAACTTTGTTTTTGTCATAATATTCTAATTCTTATGCAAATTAAAAGCCCAATTTTATGCCGAATCCAATATTAAATATATATATTAAAAATATAATATACGTATTAACAACAAAAGAATATTATGAATTAACTAACCTCAATTATCTAATATTCTAGCGTTTGATAACAGTATTCGAAATTTTTTGTTCGCCTTTGGCGGTTGGATGTGGTTGCGCAGATTTTTTGATTTGATTGGGATTGCGTACGTGTTATCCCTGCTTTCTTTATCTCTATTACTTTTACAACGGGAAAATGGCGTGTAGGAACTATAGCCTTATAGTCCGGAGCCAAATATAGGACCAACCAACCAACCAACCAATAACAGTATTCGAGATCATTATCATTATTCGGAAAGAAGTGAAAAGGATAATATTAAACAAATTTATTTTTATCGTACGATTGCATTATCAAGTACAATCATATATGTAATGTTTCAGCATAAACATGTCAAATTTTGGTAACAAATATAAATGTTGTTTATGTGGCAATTTAATACATGTTTATTTACATATATTTGATAGAAACATTTTTATATAAATGTAAATTTTCAATTGATGTCAATTGTTAATTCTTTAGTAATAATTGTAATCTGACTGCTATTTATTTGCGTGTATATTATATCTTATAAAAATTAACATTTTATCAAAATGCAACTACAAGAAGGGCTTGCATCAAAATATATATATATCACATGTGTAATTACAGCTTATTGGTAAGTTACCAAATGATATTAAACATATATATGTATTGTATTTGCTTTATCAAACATATATATGTATTGTATTTGCTTTACCAATGATTAAATTTATATATCATATATAAATATATGAAATAAGAGATATAATTTACAATATATAATATCTTGGGACATTATGTTGCATATAATCAAATGAAATATGAATTTAAAATATCTTTCAGGATAGTATCCATTTCAACTGTATTTGTGAATAAGGCACTTCTATCTAGTGAAACTATGAATTTGGATGCTCCACTTTTCGTAACTTGGTTTCAATGTATAGTAAGCGTAATTATTTGCGCTACTTTACATAAATTATCACAATGTTTTCCAAAACATATAAAAATTGCAAATGGTAGTCCATTTAACATAGACACCTTCAAAAAGGTATGATTTTTTTACAGATACTTTTAACTGTTTAGGTTTTTTTTAATTGTTAGTTACTAAAAAGAAAATTCATTCAATCTCAAGAGCTTTGCATTAAACGATTTTCATATGCAGTTAGTAATTAATTTGACAAAATATTTAATATTGAAAAATAAAAGGTAAAATTTAGTGCATTTGTAAGAAAAAAATTTTCAAGTAAAAGTAGAAGTAGAAGAATCAAGAAGTCATGTAGAAGTAGAGAATATGGTCTTAACTTTAGGAGTTATTTTCTTTTAGGCAAGATTATATAACATGTTTATATAGATATTCCAACTTCTTATAGGTATTGCCATTGTCAATCTTGTTTGCTGGAATGATAGCAACTAATAACTTGTGTTTAAAATATGTTGATGTTGCTTTTTATTATATAGGTCGTTCATTGACGACTATATTTAATGTCGTGTTTACTTATCTTTTACTCGGTAAGAGATATTTTATGGAAGCAAATTTAGCTATATGAATTAATGAGAAATTATCTAGAGGTATTAATTGATGAAACACTTACAGGAGAAAAGACTTCTTTCAAATGTATAATATGCTGTGCAACGATTATCAGTGGATTCTGGTTAGGGGTAGATCAGGAGCAAGTGGCAGGTTCTCTGTCTGTTATCGGAACGTTTTTCGGCATAGCTGGATCATTACTGTTGGCCTTATATACCATCCATATGAAATGGACGCTTCCAGATGTAGATCAAGATGTCTTCTTGCTTTCCTATTGTAATAATATGTACAGTATTGTTATTTTTATCCCATTAATGTTAATTAACGGTGAACATATCACTGTATTTAATTACGAAAAACTTTGGCACCCCTTTTTCTGGTGTGCTATAACAATTGGCGGTTTATTCGGATTTGCCATTGGATATTTCACCACACTTCAAGTGAAAGCTACATCGCCTTTGACGCATAACATTAGCGGTACTGCGAAAGCGTGTGCTCAAACAATCTTAGCAACATATTGGTTTAACGAATCGAAGACATTCCTTTGGTGGATGAGCAATATCATCGTCCTTACTGCCAGCGCGTATTATGCGAGGATTAGACAATTGGATCTTAGTAAACAGTACAAACTACAAACACAACAGCTTAAGGTGTAATAATAATGATAATGAAAAATATGATTTAAAATTTTAATATATTCTTAAAATGTTACTTTTTATAAAATTTTTTTATATATAAATTATTCCTATAGGCATTTCATATTCAAATTCGGATAAATTGGAAGGGTTCAGATTTTAAAAATATTCGCACATGTACACGTTCCTTTCCATTTTGTAATAATTATGTATATGTGTGTGTACATGAGCACGTACGTGCGCGCGCTCGCGGTAAGACAGTATAATTTAAAAGATTATAGATAAAATGTATATGTTTAAAATATATATAAAATATACATAAAATATAAAGTTTACAATATTTACCATCCAACTTTCTGTCAACAAATTTCCTGTTTACGATTATACAAGCTGAACAATCGTCTAACGTACGTGCAAAGCTTGTAGAAAGTATGTTTCTACATAGCTGAGATTATCTTCTAATATCACAGTATTACAGTCTCCAATCAAGATCCATCAAGATCCATCATCGGATCCTATATGTTCACCGATAAATCGTCCATATGTATTTAGAATCGCGACGAAATGCCATTTCCACGACTATCAGAATGACTTGACAGCGCGTCCTTCCTCTTGATAATCGCATTTACACTCTTAATGAGTGAATTGTCGTCAGTAGGCAATGACGATATCATTGGCTGTAATCGAATCCGCAATGCGGTCTCCATCGAGTGTCTTTGATTATTTTCGATCACCATGCCGTCGGAAACGTAGTAGTATCTACACAGATGAAATAAGCATGATTATATCTTTCATTTTTTGTTTATTTGAAATTGTCAGATTCTTCCTGTTGTACCTGGGATATTCTATTGCGGCGGAAACATTCAGGACACGCACGACAAGATTATACAGAATCTGCCCGTTGAGAAAGGCATCGTCCGAACCGAATACACCACGTAATCCGCATCTTTCTTTCTCATGATGGAAAATGATAGGGATGAAAATAGATAGATCATTATCATCGACGTTCTTGTCCAACAAAAATCCGGCAGCGGTCATATTTCTGAGCCCTAAAGGCGAACCTAAACCGCTATATGATTTGTTATATTAATATGATGCTAATATTGTTATTCAACGTATGAAAGTTAATTTAATTGATTTGTGCTACTAACGATAAGACGCAGACGTATATATCTTGCCAATCCATCGCCATAACTCCGGTATATGTTTCTTTTTTGACTGAAAAAATTATAGTCATCTAACTTGAAAAAAGAAACTGAAGAACTTTATAAGAGTTTATAATTATTAAATTATATTTATAGCTGTTATCTAATATAGAATTATCAAATATCTATCAATGATATTGATGATTAACAAAAATGGCTTATGTAACTTACCATGTTGAGTATTTTGTGAAAACAGCAAATGCAAATGTGTCAATGTTTGAGCAATAAGAGCTTGAGAGTCTATTGTGGATGCATTTTCCGCAAAAATCGGAAGGTTTTCCAACGTTTCAATTACTGATTGCATAAAGCTCGCATGAGATGAATAATAAACAATAGATTCCCATGCAGAATATCATCGTGTAGAATATCGTCGTGCAGAATCTTGTATGACAAAGTACCATTGTATAATTCTGCAAAGAAACGTGATAAAGCTTCAATAATACTGACAACTACTGTAGAATGGTGTGAATTATCTATAATCGGATGAAATTGTTATGCTACAAATGCAATGCTACATACAATATAATACACAAATTTATACCTTTTGTACCATACTCTGCTATAATATCCAATGTGCTCGCAAGTTCCTGTAATGATAATGTATCACCTGGATTTAAAGGACCATAGAGTGCTCCATAATCAGTGTTTTTCAAGACTTCATCCACAAAATCTTTGGATACCACAAATCCTTCTCGGGCTAAATTGGCGGAAGGTTTTACAATATCGCGCCAAGGTAAAATGCCATATGATCTTTGAGCAAGTTCTAATCCTCGTAGCAGAGCTGGCAAACGGATTCCAGCTTTCGCAAAGATGCCTGTTGCATTGGAAAATAATATATAATATATAATATATTTCCCATATTACATTTCATGTAACAAAATAATATACAAACCTCCGGTTGTATTACTTGCAAAATCGATAATAATTGGATAACTCTGGTTTTTAAAGTTATGTATCATTATATAACCACCCCTGAAAACAACGTAGAAATCAACAATAACAATGACAGAAAGAAAGACAATATCTTACCCGCCAAGACCAGTTTTATGAGGCGCTACTACAGTCATGCAGATAGTTGCTGCTACTGCAGCATCTACTGCGTTACCTAGTCTTCTCAGTATCCTGGTACCAATTTGAGAGCAATTTGAATAATCAGTAGCAACTGCTCCATGGATACCATGAAGTCTACTCTAAGATGTAATAAAATTATTATAGGAATATTTTATTATATTTATTTTTCATCTCCTATTTTTCCTTATTTTTTTCTTTCTATTTACCTGTGGTATGTCCTCAGTATAAAGAATTTGCAACACTAGCATAGTAGTAATGCCGATAGTTAATGCAGCAAAACAAACAATAATCAACTGTAATCCATTGCCACAGCAATTATATAATTTGTACTTGTAATTTTTCTCCTTGGTTAAAGGACATTCTTCTGTAAGATCTGCAAATTATTGTGTTAATTTGTAAATTTTCTTTCTTTTTTTTTTATTATATTTTCTACCATATGTGTATCCAGTGTGCAATGCTTATATGGAAAACTGTTAATACTTAAGAGTTTTGACAGTGACATTTTTCTGATAATTAGAAGATTCTTGTTGCATGTGCAAGTGTATATCAATGGAAAATATAGTAAAAGATAACAGAAAATCTTCATACACTTACGTATATTATAATTCATTTTTAACCTATTTCTTCGACTCTCTTCTAGTGTCGATCAG
The DNA here is from genome assembly GCF_003227715.2 of Harpegnathos saltator. Lineage (NCBI taxonomy): Eukaryota > Metazoa > Arthropoda > Insecta > Hymenoptera > Formicidae > Harpegnathos > Harpegnathos saltator. The sequence continues at coordinate 362,026 of NW_020230716.1, read as the reverse complement.
CTGAACCCCCATAAGTCTAATTTCTCCTTTGACGTTTCTCTCCCACTAGTCTCTATTCTTGCGGTAGTGAGGTTATAAACACATCATTTAAACGAAATAAATAGTAGGTATTGTTTTCAAGCAGTATAATTCAAAGGCAGTTAAAGAGTCATTCCATTTTCAAATAATTGTCTTATATAGTGTGCAATATTCGTAGTTTATATGTTACACATTATAATTATTTATTTTCTATTATAGAAAATATAAAATATATGTACGCACGACGCAATGGAAGTAGATTTACATCTATTTGAAAAGAAGAGAATTAAAAAAATAGACAGATATCTACATAAATAATAAAAAAAATAATTTCTGTTTAAAAAGAGAAAAGAGGGACAGAAATCTATTAAAGAATAGGAAAAGTAAAGAAACGAACAGAGAGAAAGAAAGAAAAAAAGACTGAAATCACTGTTACTTGTTTTACAATTGTATTTCTTTTATTATTGTATTTATATATTTATATTAACACAGTAATTTATGTTAAACAATAAACATAATGACTACTGACATAGTAGCCATGTTAAAGGAACCGCAAATGACGAAAATATGCGCTCCAATGGTTAGATATAGCAAGTAAGTTAAAATAATATTTTTTTAATCTGACATCTCATATAAAATATTTATTTTATCTCTGCTGTTAATAGGTTACAATTCAGAACACTTGTAAGACGTTATGCATGTGATATATGTTTTACACCTATGATCATGGCAAATTCATTTGTACAATCTTCAAAAGCTAGAGAAAATGAATTTACTACATATAAAGAAGACAAACCATTAATTGTTCAATTTGCAGCCAATACTGTAAATGATTTCATTAGTGCTACAGAAATGATTGCACCGTAAGTATTATAAATCTGTTACAAATAATTTATGTACTGGAGTTTATATATATAATTTTATTAATTTTTAAAATTTAAAATATTTGTTTGTATATTAATCATTTATTTCATAATCAATAGATACAGCAATGGTGTAGATTTGAATTGTGGCTGTCCTCAACGTTGGGCAATAAAAGATGGATATGGAGCTGATTTATTAAGGAAACCAGAATTAGTAAGCGATTTAATATATCAAGTCAGAAATCGTATTCCAAAACCATTCACTGTATCTGTAAAAATACGATTGTTAAAAGACATATGCAAAACAATAATGTTATGTCAAACTTTGGAAAAAGCTGGTGCTTCATTTTTAACAATCCATGCAAGGACTCCTGAGATGCGTAATGAACCAATCGAATTAGACAATCTTAAGCTTCTTAGAGATTGTGTACAGTTGCCATTTATCGCAAATGGTGATGTAAAAGATTTAGAAAGTGCAGAAGTTTTATTCAGAGAATCAAGATGTGAAGGGGTAATGTCTGCTAGAGGCATTCTAACTAATCCAGCGTTATTTTCGGGACATTCCACTACCCCACTTATTTGTATTCAAGATTGGTTGGATATTGCATCAACCATACCAACTGAGTTTCAATGTTTCCATCATCATCTAGTATTCATGTTGGAAAAAGTTCTACCAAAAAAAGATCGTGTACTATTTAATAACTTACAAAACAAGTTATCTGTGTTAGATTTTTTAGAAAATTATTATAATATAAGACCAAATATGTCATTTGATTCAATAGAGTTAACTAAGTGTACCTTTAATACATCATACGTACAGCAAAAAGAGAAGTATATTCATTTCTGGGAAGATGATACATCCAGTGATTTTTTAGGAAATATATTTGATATAGAATCATAAAAAGGTAGTGTTTTATTCTCACAAATATTGAAATTATACGAACACTATCTTTTTTGTAAAACTTTTATAACTTTATAGAAAAAAGTCAGATGTCTCGTAATCATTGTATTGAGTTAAATCTCATTATGGTTATTAAATTAAAGATGTAAATTTTATAATGTTTTGTATAAATTCAATAAAACATTACGATAAGTCAAAAATTGTTCTGTCTGTATAGAAATACAAAACTCGATGTTAAACAGCGAAAATATAGGCATTAAATAATAAAATATTATTTCTGTGTTTAAATATAGATATTTTCGGCATCTAGTTCATGCCAGAGACCATACCACCGTACTTTGAGTCCATATTTTTTCGAAGGACTTTTTAATTAATGCATACTAGTGCAATAAGTTAGGAGAGAAAATACTTTTCTATAATTACTACATGGGCTGAAAAGTCTTTGGCTTAACAATGAAAAAACGATTTTTTTAATGAAAAAAGTGTTTTATTCCTCGACATAATCTCCATTTAGAGTAATGCACTTAGTGTAACGGTCCGCTAACATTTCGATGCCGGTCTTATAGTGCTCGGTGTCAAGTCCCTCAAAATAGGCATTTGTTTCCAACTTGACCTCCTCTTTCGAGTAAAATCTTTTACTAGCGAGCCACTGCTTCAGTCGGGGAAAAAGGAAATAGTCGCTGGGGGCCAGGTCTGGAGAATACGGGGGATGCGGGACCAATTCATAGCGCAATTTCTTTAATTTATCGGTCGTATCGCGAGCCGAGTGAGCTGGAGCATTGTCTTGGTGAAACAAAATTTTTTTCTTTGCCAAATGTGGCCGTTTGACCTTGACCTCGTCGTCCAATCGATCCAGTAATGTACAGTAATATTTTTTATTGATAGTTTTACCATGTTCAAGATAATCAATGAATATTATGTTATGCGCATCCCAAAAAATACTGGCCAAAACCTTGCCGGCTGATTGTTGTATCTTCGGGCGCTTCGGACGGCTTTCACCAGGCAATAACCACTCCGCTGATTGCCAATTGGACTCCGGTGTGTAGTAATGGATCCATGTTTCATCCATTGTGACAAATCGACGCAAAAACTCCTTCTTATTGCGGTTAAATAGGGCCAGATTTTGCTTTGAAAGTCGAACACGTTCCGCTTTTTGCTCAATTGTCAAAAAACGCGGCACCCAACGCGCGCAAAGCTTTTTCATGTGTAAATATTCATGAATGATATGACCAACGCGTTCCTTTGAGATGCCTATGATGTTAGCTAGCTCACTCAATTTCATTTTGCGGTCATTCAACACGATTTTACTGATTTTCTGGATGTTTTCTGGAGTAACTGCCTCATTTGGCCTTCCTGAACGTGGTGCATCATTTGTGCTCGTACGGTTACGACGAAACTCAGCAAACCAATATTTGATGGTTGAATTCGGTGGGGCAGATGTGCTGTAACATTTATCAAGCCATGCCTTTGCTTTAACAGTGTTTTTTCCCATCAGGAAGCAATGTTTAATCAAAACACGAAATTCACTTTTTTCCATAGTAAAGATAAATTCAGAGGTAACGTCACTTGGAAAGCTATAACTTGTACACGAGTCAACGAAATATCATGAAATTTTTACAGCATCTAAGTTAAGGTTGGTATTCTATAGGAAATATAAGGATTTTTTATTTGTGGCGCCATCTATATGTCAGGCCAAAGACTTTTCAGCCCATGTAGTATCTTGCTTTTAAATATTCCAATTTAAATATTAGCGCGCTGCTATTATCAAGAACATGGTGAAATGTCTAGTAACTTTGGATGCAAAGGGCAAGAGCACAGGTTTTTGCATAACGCATAATACATAACGCATAAGAGAATAAACCAATTAGTTTTCTTCATTTCCCTCCTCAGGATAGAAATGAAGAACTCTGATTGGTTGATTCTCTTATGCGTTGTGTATTATGCGTTATGCAGAAGTCTGTGCTCTGGCCCTAAAGGCCATTGCACGTAAAAAAATTTTAGTCGTAACCGTAAGACCGTAAGCAAATTGACCAATCACAGTCCAGCATTTCGAAATATGCGAATTGTGATTGGTCAATTTGCTTACGGACTTACGGTTACGACTAAAACTTTTGTACGTGCAATGGCTTTTACTCTTACAGCTATTGTAGACGAGCCTTTAAGGATATGGTTACATGGAGTTAGAAATAGCAGAACGAAAGGAAAGCAGAAAAGGCAAATGGTAGGGATTAAAGCCAGCGGCACACGGTGCTTATTTTCGTGCTGGAGTGCTTGCTGGATGAAAATACTGCGTTGTGATTGGTATATTTTCGAAGATGGATGAAAATGCACCAATCAGAACGCAGTATTTTCATCCAGCAAGCAATTCAGCACGAAAACAAGCATCGTGTGCCGCTGGCTTAACCAATGAGAGCAATTCTGTTCCGCTATTTTACAGTAAAACAACGGAACGAGATTGTTCTGATTGGTTAACCTCCGTTTTTTCCGTTTCTTTTCCGTTCCTCTATTTCGAACTCAATGTAACTATCCTTAGGGCCAGAGCACAGACTTCTGCATAACGCATAATACACAACGCATAAGAGAATCAACCAATCAGAGTTGTTCATTTCTGTCCTGAGGAGGGAAATGAAGAAGACTAATTGGTTTATTCTCTTATGTATTATGTATTATGTGTTATGCAAAAGCCTGTGCTCTTGCCCTTCCTCTTCAGTTTAGTGTTGAGACTCATGTTAGTAAGATCTTCACATCGGTTTTTATGATATAAGATTTTAAATTTTATATCATGTATACTCTTGAAGATGGTAAGTATATTAGAATGATATGTATATATAAAATTTATATTAAAAGGCATAATAAAAGAGAAATATAGAGATTGATTGCTTTTTTTGATCACTTTATAATCGGTCATTTAATCTAGAGCTGATGATACCTGGGTACCCGGATATTATCCGTATTATCCATATTACTCGTATTATCCGTATTACTCGAGTGTCTATGTAATAAAAGATTGTCAGAAGAAATCATACAATTGGACTCAGAGAATAGATAAATGTAGGTTATATCTGATTATGATATTAAATTAACGTATGTCATTGAGACTGTCAGAAGTTTGACATGAAGTAGGCAGATAATTTAAACAAACACGAATAATAAAAGTACAGGTAATACAAGTGGGTACCCGGGTATTTTCAACATATTTCAGATAATGAGCGGGTATTCTGGTACCCGGGTAATTTATTACCTGGTCCAAATCATCAGCTCTAACTTAATCCACATGCTACTACTCATGTACTGCATACTGCTACATTTATTCATGAAAACTATATATATATACACATATATACATTTATATTAAAAGACGTAATAAGAGAGAGAAAGAGAGAGATATAGAGATTGATTATTTTTTGGGTTTCTTTGTAATTGGTCATTTAATCCACATGTAACTACTCATGTACCACATACTACTACATCTTTACTTAAGAAAAATATTTTATACTAGATCAATATGATGATGAAGACGCGGAGGAAATTTCGTCGAAACTTTGGCAAGAAGCCTGCTGGATTGTTATTAACGCGTATTTTGATGAGAAAGGTCTTGTACGCCAACAATTGGATAGTTTTGATGAATTTATCGAAATGTCTGTTCAACGTATCGTAGAAGACTCACCACAAATTGACTTACAAGCTGAGGCACAACATACCACAGGCGAGATCGAAAATCCGGTGAGACATTTGTTGAAATTTGAACAGATTTATTTATCTAAACCTACCCATTGGGAGAAAGATGGCGCACCATCTCCTATGATGCCTAATGAGGCCAGACTTAGGAATCTGACATATTCAGCCCCATTGTATGTAGACATTACCAAAACAATCATGAAGGATGGTGAGGAACCCATAGAAACACAACATCAAAAAACATTTATTGGGAAAATACCGATTATGTTAAGATCAAAGTACTGTCTGTTGGCTGGCTTATCCGATCGTGATTTAACAGAATTGAATGAGTGTCCTTTAGATCCAGGTGGATATTTCATTATAAATGGCTCAGAGAAGGTTCTTATAGCACAAGAGAAAATGGCTACAAACACGGTCTATGTGTTTAGCATGAAAGATGGGAAATATGCGTACAAGGCAGAAATCAGATCGTGTTTAGAACACAGCTCACGCCCTACGTCAACTTTATGGATTAATATGATGGCCAAAAGTGGAGCTAGTATTAAAAAGTCTGCCATAGGTCAACGTATTGTCGCCATTATACCATACGTAAAACAAGAGATTCCTATCATGGTCGTTTTCCGTGCTCTCGGATTCGTCGCAGATCGCGACATCTTGGAACACATCATATACGACTTCGACGACCCCGAGATGATGGAAATGGTGAAACCGTCCTTGGACGAAGCTTTCGTTATACAGGAGCAGAATGTTGCTCTGAATTTCATTGGTACAAGAGGTGCCCGGGCTGGTGTGACCAAGGAAAAGCGTATCAAATACGCCAGGGAGATCTTGCAGAAAGAAATGTTGCCACACGTTGGCATAAGCGACTTCTGTGAAACTAAGAAAGCCTATTTCCTCGGCTACATGGTGCACAGATTACTATCGGCGTCCTTAGGACGAAGGGAATTAGACGATAGGGATCATTACGGCAACAAACGATTGGACTTGGCTGGACCTTTGCTAGCGTTCCTTTTCCGCGCTCTCTTTAAGAACTTGATGAAGGAGGTACGTTTGTACGCGCAGAAGTTTATCGACAGAGGCAAGGACTTCAATCTAGAATTGGCTATCAAGACAAAAATCATCACCGACGGTTTGAGATACTCGCTCGCCACCGGCAACTGGGGTGATCAAAAGAAGGCGCATCAGGCGAGAGCAGGTGTGTCGCAGGTATTGAACAGGCTGACTTTCGCGTCAACGTTGTCGCATCTTAGACGAGTGAACTCCCCAATTGGCAGAGACGGCAAATTAGCCAAGCCCCGTCAATTGCACAACACCTTATGGGGTATGCTCTGCCCCGCGGAAACTCCCGAGGGTGCTGCTGTAGGACTAGTGAAAAACTTGGCCCTGATGGCTTACATCAGCGTCGGCTCGCAGCCTTCGCCGATCCTCGAGTTCTTGGAGGAGTGGTCGATGGAGAATCTCGAGGAGATCGCGCCTAGCGCGATCGCCGACGCTACGAAGATATTCGTGAACGGATGCTGGGTCGGCATCCACAGAGATCCGGACCAACTGATGGCTACTTTGCGCAAGTTGAGACGGCAGATGGACATCATTGTGTCAGAAGTGTCGATGATCCGCGACATCAGGGACCGTGAGATAAGAATATACACGGACGCGGGTAGGATCAGTAGGCCTTTGCTCATAGTGGAGGGACAGAATTTGCTGTTAAAGAAGAGGCACATCGACATGCTGAAGGAAAGGGACTATAACAACGACGGGTAAGCATCTGCTTGTTCTTTTAACTAGTCAAAACTAGTCACTTGAAGATGTATTAACGTCAACTTATTAGCTTTTTCTTACACAAGTTGAAATAACTCAACGATATTAAAATTATAACATAGATATTGCCTTGCACAATCAGCTTTTAACTTTCTACAAATTGATTTAATTTTAACTTATAATTAAGATAGCTTTCACTTAAGCAACTTTTGACTTAACCAAGTGAACTTTATAAACTTAACTTAACTCTTTAAGCTGAATTTGGATAAAAATATATTATATGTTTTCAATTTATCCAACCTCCTCTGATTACAGGTGGCAGGAATTAGTAGGTAGTGGAGTAGTGGAATACATAGACACTCTGGAAGAAGAGACCGTCATGATCGCCATGTCACCTGATGATCTCCGGCAAGAGAAAGAGTACGCCTATTGTACGACATACACACATTGCGAGATTCATCCGGCGATGATCCTGGGTGTCTGCGCTTCCATCATACCTTTCCCCGATCACAATCAGAGTCCTAGAAATACTTATCAGGTAGATGCACGATTTCGGCTAATTGCTTCTCTTAGAATCTTTTTTTATGTTTCCCTCTGATCTCTCACGTCACTCATGGAATTGATTTTTCAGAGCGCTATGGGTAAACAAGCTATGGGCGTGTATATCACGAATTTCCACGTGCGTATGGACACTTTAGCTCACGTGCTGTATTATCCTCACAAACCGTTGGTCACCACAAGATCCATGGAGTATCTTAGATTCCGCGAGCTACCAGCGGGTATCAATAGCATCGTTGCGATCTTGTGTTATACAGGATATAATCAGGAGGATAGCGTCATTTTGAACGCCAGCGCCGTCGAGAGAGGCTTTTTCAGATCAGTATTTTACCGCTCTTACAAGGAGGCCGAGTCGAAGAAGATCGGCGACCAAGAAGAGCAATTTGAGAAACCGTCGCGCTTAACTTGCCAAGGGATGCGCAATGCCATATATGATAAGTTGGACGACGATGGAATAATTGCGCCTGGAATTCGAGTATCCGGCGACGACGTGATTATAGGCAAAACAATCACTTTGCCAGAAACGGACGACGAAGTGAATATTGTTCTTGAACATATTACATTATTCAAGTCATTGAACATTGGATCGTGTAGCAAGCTGGAATGAGAGAAAGAGAGCACTAATATGACTTTGATGCTTCAATAACTTTGAAGTGAGAGAGATAGTAAAGAATATCGCTGTTTTCGTCTTTTACGTCTAAGTAAAAAGATAAGACTAGCATATTAATGAAATGAAGAGAACGATAGTCTTCGTCTTACGAGCTAGTATGATTTTTACTGGATTATTGCTTTCTTTTACTCGTTTCAGTTATATATGCTCAATGATTTGTTAGCGAATAGCTATGGCAGTTCTATAATTCTTCGTTTTCTCATACGTTTTCAGCTGGACAGCACGACGAAACGTTTCACAAAGCGCGATGCATCGACATTTTTGCGAAATAGTGAAACTGGTATAGTTGATCAGGTAATGCTAACATTGAATAGCGAGGGGTACAAGTTCTGCAAGATTCGTGTGCGCAGCGTACGTATCCCGCAGATAGGCGACAAATTTGCGTCGCGTCACGGGCAAAAAGGAACATGCGGCATTCAGTATAGACAAGAGGACATGCCATTCTCCTGCGAGGGTCTTACGCCCGATATTATTATCAATCCCCACGCTATTCCTTCTCGTATGACAATTGGTCACTTGATCGAGTGTATACAGGGAAAAGTGTCCGCAAACAAGGGTACGGTTTTCACTCAAGTTTAAATTCATATTTTTATTGTATCTGAAGTTTGATGACTCTGTTTACACTTTAATATTATTTCGACAAGAAACAAAAGGCAGAAGATTAATGTGCTTTAAGTATCTTAAAGAAATACTTTCTCTCTTATAACGTTTCTCATCCGATTACGTTACTTATGAATGTAGTCTGCTTAAATAAGAGTTAAGCGAGTATGGTTACAAAACTCTTCACGAAGTCTGAGCTATTAATGTATCGCCAAATGTATTCTCAGGAGAGATCGGTGACGCGACGCCGTTTAACGACGCTGTGAACGTGCAGAAGATCTCCACGCTTCTGCAGGAATACGGTTACCAGTTGCGAGGAAACGAGGTCATGTACAATGGACATACGGGTCGCAAGATCAATGCGCAGGTGTTTTTAGGACCGACTTATTATCAACGTTTGAAGCATATGGTGGACGATAAGATTCACAGTAGAGCAAGAGGACCAGTGCAGATTTTAGTTCGACAACCTATGGAAGGTCGAGCGAGGTAATTATTAGCGTTGTTATTCTTATTAATTCAACACAAACTGCGGATTGGCACACAATATGTGTATACGTTTGTGTATTTATTCAGGGATGGTGGACTTCGTTTCGGAGAAATGGAACGAGACTGTCAAATTTCTCACGGTGCAGCGCAGTTTCTGAGAGAGCGTCTATTTGAAGTATCGGATCCTTATCGGATTCACATTTGTAATTTCTGTGGCCTGATTGCTATCGCGAATTTACGGAACAACACATTCGAATGTAAGGGATGTAAAAATAAAACACAAATTTCGCAAATTCGATTGCCATACGCGGCTAAGTTACTCTTCCAGGAACTTATGGCAATGAATATTGCGCCTAGACTAATGACTACGTAAGCACAATGTAAAAAATGATGATTTCAATAAAATTAAAGACATAATACATTATATTCTATTAATATCGTAGAATAAATTTTACTTTCTTTTGTATCACAATTTTTACATAAATTTTACATAAATTAGAGTTTACGTAAGATTACAGTTTGAAAAGGAAAACATAAAAAGAGCATGAAAAGAATATATATACATAAATATATAATATAAAGATAAAATCTTATAAAAAAAAAATCGATATTATATAATACTTCAAGTTATCATTTCCCTTCAATTATGAGTTATTAAGATGCAATAATATTTTATTACATATTTCTTAATTCATATTTATTTCATAGTTTAATTCATTTATATATTATATAATTTATTTCATAATTCACACATACGTATATTTATATCTTATGACGTAGTTTATGCAGATGGATAAACATTTGTGTGTACGGAATGTTAATTGGATCTTACATCTGCTTTAAGTAAAAAAAAAATTATTCAAAAAAGCATTTAAAGAAATAATATATTTTTTATGCAAGTTCTGTAAGATCCAACTTCAAAGTAACGCAAATATTATTTAGGTATTAACATTTTCGCGGCCTGTAATTTTGACGCAATCCTAAAGTTGAAAACCATAAGATTTTTTTTTATTAAAAAAGAATAAACTTTGAAAAACTTGTTTTTATGTCATGTTGTGAATCATATAAGTTTCTACAATATATATAAAAAGAATCAATTACTTCAAAATAAAATTCAATATTTTCTTAATAAACATCTTTATGTATATATTTTATACGTATATATTCATATATAATTTATGTATATATAGATATATGATATATAGTATATAGATATATTTCAAACGAATAATTAAATAAATTTTCCATCAATTATCATGAAAACAGCACAACATAAGCGGCCCTCAACTTTAACCATAAAAGAACGTAGCATTACGTCAACGGCCATGAACGTGTTATTCATCCACAGTCCTTATATTACATACATCTAAGATACAAAATTTCGCTTTACAGACAGGACAGGTACATTTAGAGGATAGCCACGTTTCGGGAGCATTTTTATCTTGTCTTGAGGCAAACCTATAAAAATCACCAAAATACCAAAAATATATTGACCCAACACGATTCGATTTAATGTAAATATATAATAAAAAAGTTGATGCAAGATGTTTGTCGTACTTGTTAAATAAAATAAAAAACAAAAATAACACCCTATTTCAAGAAATAAGTTTTATGAATAAAATAAACGACTTGGTATTTTTGAGACATTTCACAAGTATTTCCTTTCTTTTAATACTTGCTCTTAAACTTGCTTTAATAGAAAAATATTAAGTTTTTTGCATCAACCTAATTTAACGATATTTGAGAATAACAATAATAAAAGATACTGACCATTTTGCCATACACTCTATACACCACATTGGACGGCAATAGCACATTGTACAGCTATTAGCATCTCTACTTTCGGTAACGTCGTCACATGTTTTGTTCAATTTCATATTTGCAGTTACTTGCATACATCCTACACACTGATCCAACTCCTAGAGGTATGAATCATAAGCGGAACCAGGTTGATAAACAGGACTAAAAATAGTGAAGTAGATAATAGCTGCAATATTTGATACCTGGGCAGTATTGTAAACTGGATTTTTATTAGCTTCTTCTTTGAAAGTACTAATAAATCTATCGAGCAAGGTTTTATGGAATGTTATATTTTGTGGTATAATGATTGGCCGTATAACTTTATCTTGCAGCTCTTTAAAATCCAATGCATTTAATCTGATGTCAAATGGTTCTGCTGTTGCTCGCATAGATTTTACCTAGAAAGAATAAAGAGAAAAACCAGTTTTGAGTCCTATAGAACATGACAAATTTAAAAACTATATAGAATTTTATGTCATACTTGAATATTAATAAATTGAACTTGATCTCCTGTTATAGCTGACATCAAATGTGTATCGCATTGATTCACTATCAAAGTGGCATCGCTCTGATGTATCACTTGTAACTTGTAAGGAGTGATCTTAATGATCCAATTATCCGTTGCTACAATACGAGTTACACCATTTGTAATAATATCAGTTTTATCTACTCTAAAATAAGTAATATTATTTTAGTATAAAAATGGAGTACACTTGCAATATAACTTGTATTTCTAAGTATCAAATATTTAAACAAACCTTCGATATTCTTTGTTGATGTCTGCGGCAACATCTAGCCATGATATGTTATTGTTGCTGTACACAGAAAGATTCTGCGCTATTGGATGCGACTCCCAATTATGTATATACCATTCACAAATCTTATTCAATGTATACAAAGTTCCAACCGTGACGAAGACAACAATTATTAATCCAATAGGATTCTCGCCACTGTAAACCCATTTTCCAACGTCCAAATGACCGTAGAACATTAATCCCATAATGTAATCTGGACAGAGAAATCACATATTGAATATGAATATTCATCAGTAAGATAACAAGATGATCAAATGTAGTTGTATAAATATGTTTACTCTTACCTAAAGGAAGCATGGAGTGTATGAATAACGTTAATACGCTTCTTCTAATGTGATATTGTATAAAAAACTCATTTTCGCATCCGAGAACATCTCTGAAAACATCTTTGATAGTTAATCCCGCTGCAACAAATTCTATCGGTGGATACACGATACATCCGGAGATCAAAATATAAAATAAACTGTAGAAAAATAAATCGGACATTTTATCTAAAGACTTCTCGTCACCAGACGGAGTTTTGCCAGTAAATTATGAATGATAATATCCACAGGCGCTACAATATTTCGCAGGTTCTCTCGGGGATCGATGCTTCTCGCTTTTTCCTGCCAAGATTAGAGTCACCAAACCAAACTAATTAGGTCTCTCCACGCACGCGCGTATCTACACTTTATTATCTCTTTCTTACTCGCTTTAAAATTTGAGCTCCTATATGTCTATCTTACTTTAAATATGCAAATAGTGCAACTAGAACGAACAATCTTACAGTATTGTAAACTATATTGTCTATGCTCGGTCACATCGGTATTCTGCATTATCTTCCGATTTATTTCATTATGGTAATAAATACGAAACTCGTATCGTGTTCGTTGGCGACACCGTCAGGCGTAGTTTGAAAGGAAAGTGTGACGTAGCCGTTAAAAGGCATTTTAAACATACTTGGAGATGGTACGGTATTTCATTAGCTGTAAAATGCGAAAATAGAATCAAAATTTCGACTCGCATAATTTAATACTTTGAAGCCTATATCAACCTATCCTGATTCTATTTAACCTACAGCTTTGCCGAAGAGCCCCTTGAGAACCTACAAGTGACAAATTGTACGTTTTCTGCCATTTAGATTATTTGAAGTCTTCCGGGCACGAGATATGACGGACAGTAAGTTTACAGTAGGAGTAGCTTGAGAAGCTTGTGGCATCTCGATATTCATTTATTTAGAGGTTAACGCGCTTTGTAAGTAGGACCGATTCAAGTTGTAGGCGACAAGTATGCACGAGATGGGCGGCCGTTCGAACGTACGTTCGAAGTTACATTCGTGCGGCCTACTCCCCATTGAAAGATCCTAGTCGGCCTTATAAGGATGGTAGCCGCGCCTACATCCACGTAGCTACGCTCACATGATCGAGCTGACGATAAATGGCTAACTCATCTACATCGACGACAGCTGTATCGAGTTAAGCGCTGCGAGTTTCCCATAACGGTTACCCTACGTATGTGTAATATGCGTGAGATAAAATCGTGCGTCAAATGTAACCAGCTGCTGAAACGAAACAAATGTATGCGCAACGGTTCATCTATATTACGCGTCACGGTGTCTGGAAACTCTGCACGTTTCTCCTTGCAGAACTTGATATTCTTCCTGACAAGATTCACATTTTTTGTTCGAGATTCTTAGAGCTGCAGTATAGATAAGGTACTGGCTGAATTGATGAGAATTTACTAAAGGTATCACCGTGACCTGACTATTCTCCATTGCTATTTCAGAGCTTTATTCTTTGTAAAACGGTTCAAGGGATACGATAGGTGCGCCGTAAGGACACGATGGCTATTCCGGAACGGAAATATGTAGCTGTATGTGTGTATGTATACATATACACATCGTTTAATAGCTACGGAGTTCGTCGGCCGTACTTTCTAAAATTGTCCCGAGACTGCGAGAGCTTAAATTGCTTCAGACGCGGATTCCCTTGCTTTATTTCTGCTTTTGCTTGGGAAGACGTGCGCGAGAAGGCGAGTTGAAGAGACGGAGCGAGACGCAGAATGCGTTGCGTAACGAAGAGTAACGAGAAGAACGGTACAAAGGAGGACAGGTGTGTGTAATGTGGACCTGTAATTTTTGCAGATCCGATAGCTTATTAATATCGCCGGAGAAAAATACAACTTGGCGACGTTCGTTTCAGCGTGATCGTGCAAGATCGCACATGCGGTTACGCAATCTCGTAATTCTACGTGGCCGGATATGAAGCGCGACGAGTGTCATTGATGGCAGCGTGCTCTCGGGACAAGCGTAGTAAATCGGGTACAGACCGAGGCTATAAGAGATCGTCGCTCGCGCTTTGCGCGGCTCAGTGAGTCAAGATCGTTCGAAGGAGCTCCATTGCCAGCTTCGTTCGAACGGCCGGCGGCGTCGAACGCGTACATTCGCGACACATTGGAACCAGTAACTCTCTTCGTCCAAGTTCAACAAATCTTTCTTCTTCGAGATGGTAAGAGTCTCTTTTTTTCTTATCACCCATTTCTCATGATTATAAGTATACTCGTCTCAATTGTGTTTCTTTCGAAAGAAGAAATGAAGAAATGCAGCTAAACGAGTCTACGCACAGCAAAATATATATACTGCATTCAAGTAAATATTACTCTTTTCAAGTGTTCAATAAGTTTGTAATTTGTAAGACTATCAAATTTGCTCAAAATACATTATAAATCCTAAGTAAGTTTGGAATTCCGATCAAGGATGTTAAACTGAAACAAAAGGATTAAGTATATACAAACAAAAATTCGGTTTGCTTTCTATATATTCTATAGAGTATAAATTTCACAATACCTTGAATAACCTTGAAGAAAGACTAAGCTTTTCTAAAATTTATGAAAAATGAGTATCCTAAGATTATTATTAAGAAAACATTCTCAATTTAAGATGATCATTGCTTAAAAGAAGGAGAGTAAATTGAGCAACTGCTTTTCTTGGCAGTAGAATAATATTTTTCTCTGCGTAGTTTCTAAAATATACAATCAGTGTATTTCTCACCGAAATGTTATATTTACAATTAGTGACTCTGTCACACAAGCATAACACTACAATCAATAAAATCTCGCTGAAAGGGTCAGATAATAATAGCGACCTCGTTATTGAAGCAGTTTGCAAACACAGATAGTGTCATTGTAGACAAGACATACAGGAGTCGTTAATTCCATCGCTTCAATTGTAGAATATCGAATCAAGTACACAGCAAATTCGTATACTACACGAGAATGGTCTGGTTGAAAATCAGCGAGTACTCACCGACCTCACCGGTGAAATTTATTCTTTTTACTGATTCGAGTCGATGATATTAATTTTCACTGATTCGCTCTGAGAGAGTATAATCTATCGAAAGTACCGTCATCACGGCGAATATGTTGATTTGATTCCGTAAAATCGGCCGAGTTTTTAGATTCGCCTAGCGCAATATTATCTCGCGCGTATTGGCACAACTGGTGACTGTGCGACGATACACTCGTTGCATTACGTTATTGCTACTTTTAGAACGAAAATTCGCGCAATACGCAACGACGTGACGAAGCTCGCATACGACGTGACGAAGCTCGCTTTAGCGACATTCGTTTTTCATTATTGCGGTCGTCTCGTAGCGCGCGACGACTTCAATTTTAATTTCATCAAATACCCCGAAGATATTAATATCCTCTAATCCATATTCGCATTTGCATGTGTATGTGCACAAACGGTGATTTTTTTGTTCCACTTCCTTTGTCAGACCCGAGATCAATTTTTTTTCAACCTGCGATTAAATCCGAAGAATCTATAATCAAAAAACTGATCCAGTGATTTCAGGACTCATTCTAGATAATACGTATTGCGGTTTTCAACGTTGCACACGTACTTACTGTATATGTGCTTAATAATAGTTTGTGTGCGAAAAGGAGAAAAGAGGAAACACCAATCGAATCGCAATCGGAATGTTATCAGCCTTGTAACACTTTCAGCGTGAATGCATATCCGTTCACGTAGGCCAGGCAGGAGTACAGATTGGAAATGCCTGCTGGGAATTGTATTGTCTGGAGCATGGCATCCAACCGGACGGGCAGATGCCGTCGGACAAGATGCTCGGAGGCGGCGACGACAGCTTCAACACCTTTTTCAGCGAAACCGGCGCTGGAAAACACGTACCCAGAGCGGTATTCGTGGATCTCGAGCCCACTGTAGTAGGTAAGTGGCACGTGGTAACTCGATGTCCCATTTGACCATTTGAGTGATCCGGGCTTGAGAAAGGTATCTTGTTTGACGAGTAATAAGCTGTACTGTTACTCGTTGTCCATTGAAGAAAGTTAACTTGTCGCTGTTCTCATTACTCATTACTCAGGAAGCGACGACTCGCTAGAATTACCTTTCTCACCGAGTTTTGAACGGTTCTTTTTGAGATTCACTTCTGTCTATTCTGTATATTGGTATTCCGTGTGTGCGTAGCAACACAGAAAGTAACGCTTATATTAATCACCGTTATGTCGTTGCTAATGGAAAAAATAACGTTGTTAAGGTGAATGCTCTGATTAGTGATCAAATAATATTATCGTGAAAACTAATTAATAAACTAATTAAATATGTATTAATATAAGTACACAAAGTTGCCTTTGTTGAATTTCTTTATTATATTATGGTGTTATAATTGTGGTGTTTTAATCGGGTTATATTTTTCTAATGTATGGAAAGATTTCAATTTATATCTGATTTATTTCCTGAAAGAGATGACTTAAGTATCATTTAATGGCACGATGATTTACTATTGCATTTTAAGAACGTTGAAGAATAGTCACACAGATCTATATGTTTTATAATATTTTTCAAAAGAGAACAAATTCTTTTTTCGAGCACATGGTAATGAACTCTTCTATTTACAATCTGCGATGAGTATAAAAGACTATAACTGTTACTTCGAAGAAGCAAGGTAAATCGAGTTCCTCGCTTTTCTCAGCAATGGAATGATATTTCTCCGTGTGTGCCTTTCAGACGAGGTGCGCACTGGCACGTATCGGCAACTGTTCCATCCCGAGCAACTGATAACCGGCAAGGAGGATGCCGCGAATAATTACGCGCGCGGCCACTACACGATCGGCAAGGAGATAGTGGACCTTGTTCTAGACCGCGTTCGCAAACTGGCTGACCAATGCACGGGACTGCAAGGTTTTCTGATTTTTCATTCGTTCGGCGGCGGCACCGGTTCCGGCTTCACGTCTTTGCTGATGGAGCGACTGTCGGTCGACTACGGCAAGAAGTCCAAGCTCGAATTCGCGATCTATCCGGCGCCCCAGGTCTCGACAGCCGTGGTCGAGCCATATAACTCGATTCTCACGACGCACACCACCCTCGAGCATTCCGACTGCGCGTTCATGGTGGATAACGAGGCGATTTACGACATCTGCAGACGCAACTTGGACATCGAGCGGCCCACCTACACGAATCTGAACCGACTGATCGGCCAGATCGTGTCGTCGATCACGGCCTCACTGCGCTTCGACGGCGCGCTCAACGTCGACCTGACGGAATTCCAGACGAATCTGGTACCCTATCCCAGGATCCATTTCCCCTTGGTCACCTATGCGCCCGTCATATCCGCGGAGAAGGCCTACCATGAGCAGTTATCCGTCGCCGAGATCACGAACGCCTGCTTCGAGCCGGCCAATCAGATGGTCAAATGCGACCCGCGTCATGGCAAGTATATGGCCTGCTGTATGCTCTATAGAGGCGACGTGGTGCCGAAGGACGTGAACGCGGCGATCGCGACCATCAAGACTAAGCGTAGCATCCAATTTGTCGATTGGTGCCCCACCGGCTTCAAGGTCGGCATCAATTATCAGCCACCGACGGTCGTGCCCGGCGGCGATCTCGCCAAAGTGCAGCGTGCCGTCTGCATGCTGTCGAACACGACGGCGATTGCCGAGGCCTGGGCACGGCTCGACCACAAGTTCGACCTGATGTATGCGAAGAGGGCCTTCGTGCATTGGTACGTGGGTGAGGGCATGGAAGAGGGAGAGTTCTCCGAGGCGCGGGAGGATCTAGCTGCGTTGGAGAAAGACTATGAAGAAGTCGGCATGGACTCCACCGACGGAGAGGGAGACGCCGCAGATGAATACTAAAGATCCCCGGGAGAAAATTATTACATATAATTTGTATGAATTTTGTCTCTACATGACGTCACATATGTAACCGCGCGTAATTATACACGTCAACGTGGAAAAAAGAGCTGTTACATGTATAAATACAATTGAAGTGACTGTTTATGTTTGTGGCAGTCGATGATATCTTTTCTTCTTTATTCAACGGCGTTTTCTCCGTGTAAACGTGTACAATTATGTATGATTAAATATGTGGCCGTATACTTAGACAAGATTCATATAATTATATGCAATCCTTTTGGCTCGGATTCGATTGCTGTCGGTGCTCTGTCGTCTACTTATGATCGCCACGACGCTTGCCGCTTATTACAATTATGCGCTTGTGATTTCCCTACCCGGCTAATTTCCTAAGACCCGGAGTGATCCCCGTAAAGTTACCATCGCACAAGCGATCGTGTTGATCTTGCCACTTGCTTCTCACTCGAGTCAAGTTTTGTACGTCTCGCCGTTGCGAGACGGAGCGTGCATTAAATTTCGTTCGAACAATTTGTTACTTAGTTAGAAGCTTGGAAAAATGCAAGTATTGAGAAATATATAAGCATATGCAAAAGTACTGTCTCGTGTATTTTGTAATATTATTTATATATTATATCAACCATTATTACAATAATAGATTGCATTAATATATATCTTCGATCGTACAATTATTATCGATCATTACATGATACGTGTGAATACTACAAGTGAGGGGAGTGAAGGAGAAGAGGAGGCGAGAAAAAAGCGTGTATGGGGCGAATGCTTCCACAAGGTGCGCCTAATCGGGCTTTGAAGCACGTGCGATCTCGTGACGAGTCGTCATTTGAAAGAGAAAGCACAGCATAAATTCGATATATTGCACCACGAGCTTAATTCGCAATTTCTCGTGCTCTGCATGTAGCGGTAATTGCGTTGGTCTTAATGATAAAACTAATAATAATAATAGTAATAATAATTAATAATAATAATAATAATAATAATAATAATAGCAAAAGTAATAATAATTATCGTGGTCGTCAACATCGATACCGTGATCGAAGACAAAACGATACAAAATAAAATATATCATCAAAATCGAACAGATAAATCCTTCTCCTCGTGCATGCATCGATGAAAATATCTCCGAGCCGCAATGTGCATGTGCGCTTTATATCTCGCTCGTCACGTTATCTCTAGACCTCTCAGCTGCTCCCGAGTATCGCTACATTTTACAATGGACGTTCACATTATTAAAATAATGCTTCTTACATGTAGTACATGTAATACATGTGGTGCTCGGACCCATGCATGCACGAGGCGAAATTTGACGCCGATGTTCCTTTTTTTTTTATTTGTACATAGCATATACGTTATACAAACGATCGATCGGGTCGATTACGGAATAAAAACTACAATCATTAGTGCTCGAATCATAAATCTTATAACAACACTTCTCGATAGCTTCAACAAGCCAGAACGAATACGAAGAAACAAAAGCAACGCGCTTCGACACTTTGCTCTCTCTCTTTATCTTTCTCCTTAATTTTTCATTCGATAAGTCATTCGTCGATCAAATATACCCGTAAGAATTGCAAGAGAGTGTATGTGTGTGTGTATGTGTACATATGTGTGTAATCGCGCGACACAGAATAGAAATATTATATTTACTTACTTGGTCCAACCAAGTTCGCGACTTGTTGAAGTTACTGTAGGAAGCTGTTACTCAACTGCAAGTGACATGCAAACACGGTCGGAGGGCAAGACCCAAACGATCACTCAATTATCGTAAATCAGTCAATACGATAAAGAATGAAACAGAAATGTCGAACGCAAAACCGATTGACGAAGATACGAGAGGCACGTCCTGACACACCGGTAATGAATTCTCTGCTCGTGAAAGCATTACCGCGCGCGTTCTACTTTCGTATGTACACGCAACGAGTATATATCCCTTACGATAAATTTCGACTTGCGATTTGTTTTTTTCTTCTTTTCCTTCTTTTTTTTTTTGAAACGATTTCGTCACGTTGAGTAATAATTGGGGGGGGGTGAGGGAGGGGGGGGAGTACACGTCGAGAGCTCTATCACAATGCGTCGTACTTCGATTCCACTGGCACTGAGCGCCGACAGGATTTTCCTGTGTGGGTCACAATGAGTCCGTACCGATCGCTTCGATTCGACTCGTCCCGGTACGGACTGATTCACGCTCGTGAGTGTGACTTACTCTGTCGGCACGTTATTTCATTTTAATGAATTTGCGTTGATATATAAACATCAACCTATATAGAGTTATGGTAACAAAGAGGCTCAATTCGATAACAATTATAATCAACGGGGTACCATATGTTACAAATTACCTCATATCGATATATCAAATATGAATACTATGCCGAGAGAAGAAGAGACGATTCCAACGAGAGAAAGGGGGCTTGCTTCTTTTTCCTATTTCTTTTTAACGCTGACATTTCGCGTCGTGGCGCGGACGCGACACTTCCGTATTCCCGCAGGACTCTGTTTCGTACGTCGGATTGAGAGATTGTTCTGTTTCTTTTTGTAAATAAAAAAAGAAAAAAAAAGAACGCGAAGGCTCTTTTCGCATAAATCTATCTGTTTCTCTTCGTGTGGTCTGAAGCCGTCTGTATCGCCGAGTGGAATCTGTGAATCTTTCGACGAAGATCACATTCGCCAAGGTCGCAATAGAAGAATAGGAGTTATTTCCGAACAAGACGAAATAGAGTAGAAGCAAGTAGCAACGAGATCATAATAGCAACAATGACGACAACGGCGACGAGGATGAATTATAATGGTTGTGATGACGACAGCAAGAAGAATGACGGCGACGAAAGTGATTATAATGATAACGATAACGGCTAATGATGATAATAATGATGATGATGATAATGATGGTGGTGGTAATGGTGATGATGATGATGAAGAAGAATGAAGATAATAATGATGATGAAGAAGAAGGAGACAATGACGACGATAGCGGCGGCGGCGGCGGCGACGACGACGACGACGACGACGACGACGGCGGCAGCTACGACGACAACGACGACGGCGACGACGACGGCGGCAAACGGCGTCAATAACGGCGATTAAAACGACGAAGACGGCAAAATGGTGACGCCTCTCTATCTGTCTTCGTCGCAAAGTATGCATATGTAACTCTTTATTGCGTTACACACAAACGGGGTAGGAGAGGCAAAATTAAATTAGCGGATTAAATACATTAGCGCGACGCTTAACAAATTAAAAACGTAAAAACATTAACAGTACAATATAGTTTCCTTATCGTAGACGTAATGCGATGGCAGTCTTGAGTCCTGGAAAGATGCTGTGATTGTTGCTCGTTCGCTTCGATTACTCGCGTAAATCCGTTCTTCTTCTTTCTTTCTTTCGTATATGTGTGTATTTTTTTTTTCATCTTCCGGCATTCGTCTGTGCTTCGTCTGTACTCGGAATTTCGTCCTTTGTTTTAAAACCGAACTTGCTTCGATCTTGAGAGTTTAA
This sequence comes from Harpegnathos saltator, assembly GCF_003227715.2. Classification (NCBI taxonomy): domain Eukaryota; kingdom Metazoa; phylum Arthropoda; class Insecta; order Hymenoptera; family Formicidae; genus Harpegnathos; species Harpegnathos saltator. The sequence continues at coordinate 340,240 of NW_020230716.1, read as the reverse complement.
CTTGTATTTGTTCATTTTATTATTTATGATAAGCTTTTGCTTGTGGCAGTGTCTGCAAATATAGATTAGCTCAGCGTCAGTCGATGCTACATTCTCGCCTTATCGCATACGTATCGTCGGCAATTATTCGAAAATATCTTCGCTAGAATGATTTCACGCGAATGTGTGATTCTAAGTCTGAAAATATGTCCGCTCTTCGATGCATCTATCTGCATGAGATTTAGCGACAGCCCGTCTAATGTTAGAAGAAAAGGGGTGCTGCTCCTTCCTACCTTATGCCGGGATCAAGGGACTAACCATCCACGAGAGGAGTGTGTCGATTGAGAAACGATCGATCGAGCGAGCGAGCAAGTCGCCGAAGCTCTCTGTCATCGATTGGAAAAGAGACGATACACTTTCCACGATACACGAAAAAAAGAGACTGACTGGATTAACGTGACAATGAGCGAAGCAAACGCGACTTAGTCGAGGGAAAATTTCGGACTTATCAGTCAAGTTCGTTGTTCTACGTACCAGAAATTCAAGCAATCTGTGTACGTGTAAAAACAAAAAAAAACCACTCGTATCAGTAGTTGTCAAACGACAAAACGTGCAACGTAGCGACGCGTTCGATCGTGCGACCGATCTGTAGATTGTACAAGACGCTAGAGTAAGCACAACAACGCTTATGAAAATCACATTCAATAAGACACGCAAGTACAATCGTATGTGACGAGAATCTCTAAGTACTCCTCGTGGGTATACCGGTCGAGTAAACGAACAAGAGAATGAGTCACAATTTGAGCGGCGTCGCGCCGCTTACATACCTGAGCTAAGGACTACCTACGCCTCGACCGACTTCTTCTTCTCTTTCTTCTTTTTTAGGAAGGACGGCGTTCTAAGGCCCTTCTTCTTCTTCTTTTCCTTCTTTGGCGATTCCTCGCTAACGCTCACATCCTGCGACATGGAACCCTTAACACGGAAGGTCCCAACCGTAACCATAAACCTTTCTGCATGCACATGCATAGCGAGAGAGAGAGAGAGAGAGAGAGAGAGAGAGAGAGAAAGAGAAAGGAAGAGAGAGAAAGGAAGAGAGAGAGAGAGAGAGAGAGAGAGAGAGAGAGAGAGAGAGAGAGAGAGAGGAAGAGAGAGAGAGAGGAAGACAGAAAGAGAGAGAAGAGAACGCCGGATTTCTTTCGTCTAAGAATCGTTCTATCACTGATTATCTGATTATCCCATGCAAGCCGAGACAATGGAGAAGAAATTTGTAGAAGCGAATCTATGCGAAACGTCTATGCCTTGTATGAGCGCTGTGTATATATATGTGATAGTGAAATATTAATGTGTAACCAATGCAAGGCGCAAAGCGACAATTCGTTTGAATCAGACTCTGTTTCATGACGATCCTTGTGTCGCGCGTTATCATGAGAAAGTTGAGCGGACACGCATTGTCCCAGAAAATCGGAACCCCGAAATTCGGAAGCCGCATTCGGAAACCGAGAAAGTTTCTACTGAACAATATTGAGCAACTGGGAAGTAGTGCCAAAGTCCAAATTTATGTATTATAATAATTAATCGACGGTTCGTTGAGATATTTTTTCAACTTTACAATATGAAAAGATTTGTTTCAATTTATATTATAAATTTATGTTTGTATTAATTTATAACAATTAATAGTTTGTTCGGGTATTTTCTTAATTTGCAATATAAAAGTTTATATTATATAGCAAATATTACATTTATATATAAAATACTTTTTTATACTGTCTTTAGATGTATCGAATACGAGTGTTTGACTTCTTTAATAGTATGATTATGTTAATATCTCTCAGAAAAATTCTCTTTGTGTAGAATAATTTCTCGAAAAATCATAATACCGATATCCAAGTATCGAGCTAATATATCTCTCGAGAAGGAAGTATTATTCGAAAACAATACACAGATATAATAGAATCTATTTGAATACACTGTTGATGTATTTCAATAGATATTAATGCACTTATTTTATTTATTTTTATATTATTTATTTATTTATTTTTATACTCTTTGTTTCTCTATATGTGAACCATCTAATATCGAATTTGCTTCTAAGTCTGTTTCATCTGCGATTATTTTAATTTATCGTATATACTGAAGGGTTTTCCAGTTAATAAAGATTCTAAATTATTATTATTATTATTTTAATAAAATTATATATTTCGGGAGATCGCCTCAGTATTTGAATTTCGGTATCGTGATTTTTCAAGAAGTTACTCCATTTTTTTAATTTCGGCAATTTCTTTTTCCGGAATAATACATGTCCACTGAAAAGTGTCTCATTGAAAAAAGTGTTCCCAGTCTCGAATGCATTCAAAGTGTAAAAAGTGAAAATGACGTACATATGCGGAGATCAGTGCGAGTTTATTTGCTCGTTCGTCTTTATCTCTCTCGTTAAATGCAAAACACAGTTTTTCTTTCGCTTCAGCGTAATGTGCAGTTCTGTTTCTCGCTCTTGCGCCCTCGCACTTGAACTCGAAGTAAACAACGTAAAATACCGTTTTATCCATATATGCCAATATACACACAAACACAGCCGATCAAGTGTGTCTTTGTCTCAGTATTGGATTGAGATATACGCATAGGATGAAACACGTGAAAAATTAACGCGACAGTCCGGCTCCCCGCATATGGTACATGTAGTACATCGTGCGGTGATTCTTAATATTAAAGGTATTGCTACAAACCTCCTTGCTACTTTGCGAGAAAGTGCTGTGATGAGCGTCCGAGTGATCGCCATTCACGGTATTCTCTCCTAGAACATAAAGAATGCACTGTCAATTATCTTATCAATTATAATTTTGTCAGTTATAATAGACGGGAAAAATACGAATGCGTAAGGCAATAATCGTATGTTTCGCGTGATGATTAGCGAACCGAGGGATTAAAATTACTCTGAGTTTAGACAACGGTAAATCACGCGTCATTTTACACCGAGATGAAGAGAAGCGAGAGGAGAAAATAGAAGAGACGCCTTACCTTCAAACGATGATTGTAAAACTGATTCTTGGGTTTGTTATGGGAAATCAATGTCCTCAAGCAAACATCTTTAGCATCAACCATTCTCAGCTTGCAGGAAGGACGCGTCGAGAAGGTAGTGGGATAACGATGGGTATTAATGCAGGTCCGATTAAAGGTGAGTATTGAAAAATGTGAGAAGTGTTATGTGCAAACTTTTATGTCACCGAACGTGCGTCAAAACTGTGCGCGTGCAATGTAGGTACACACATTTGAGAAATATATAAGTTATAAGCATTCACACAAAGAACCAAGTTAACCTAGGTGTTAAAGAGCTATGTAAGCGTGTAACATAATAATATTATAACAATATGTTATATCGGACGAAATCTCGTTGGCCGAACTAAAGAACTAAAATATAAAATATAAACTGAGGAAACAAAAATAAACTAAAAAGAAAATTAAAACCAACATTTGTATCACGAAATCTTTGGTCTCTGATCAACGAAACTTTAACGAAAGCAAAAAGAAAAAAAAGAATAAAAAGAAAAAATAAAACTGGAAAATAATAAGTATTATGCAAATGAAACTTGTACTTTTAGGTACTTGTACTTGCGCTTATTCGGATTATAAAATTCGTCAAAATTCTCCTTTCGAGTTCAGGAGTACGCTCAGTCCTAAAAGTGAAGTCAGTTACACGGAAAACGTGCCTTGTTTGTGCGTAAATAGACGTTAAAATTATAAAGAGAAGAAAATTTGAAGAAATTAACTAACATTACAATCTAATGAGAATCTCTCAACACTTTACGCGGTATATAACAATATCACACATCTGAGAAATATAAACACCAACGCCGAGAACGTAAAACTTCTATCATCGACTGCTTAAGACGAATCAGGCGACACGCGTATGTTCAACTCGTCAACGAGGAGGCGCGTGCCATCAAATCGATTAATTAAAATACTTCCTCTCCAATTTCGCTCGGGAAGGACCGACATTTTATGGCGGTTCAATTGATCAATCGCAAAGTTTACGATACAAATCCCACGCTCCACACGGCGAATAACGCGTTCTAATTATGCGTTCAATCGCGACTTCTCCACGATGGCTTTCTCCAAGCGTATGAACTCTTTGGTGTCGTACGAATACAAGTCCAGCGGCGAGTTCCAGACGGAGTCGTAGCGTTCCTGAGGATCGCTCCTCTCGTCGTTATCGCTGTACTCGGAGATCGTGTAAGTGTCGTCGAGCGACATGACTTTCTTCACGGAATCCTCCGCGCTCTCGTCGACCAAGTGGCTTGCCAGTTGAAACGACGACGAGTCGTGAGAATCCTCCAACAAAGCGGACGTGGAACAATCGTCGACGTACTCGTACGCTACCTCGTTCGGCTCCTCCTCATTGATAGGCGTCAAACGGCTGCTGTCCAGGTCGTTGAGCTCGCGGCAATAAGAACACTGCTCGCACGTCTCGATGTCTGACCTCATCAGGACCACCTCTTCGTTGTAACTCCTCTTGTTGAGGTTCTTCACGGTCATCAGATGATCTTGGTCCATCCTGTAAGTCGTATTGCCCTCCATATCGTTGACCGGAGCATCCGGTCGCTTGTTGCCACTTCCGTCTGCGACTTTGAGAACGCGAAAGTTCAATTCCAGAGTCCTGTCGTCGGCGACAACGAGTGGCAGTCTCTTCGCCACCGTGCAAAACTCCATCACAGCGGAGGATCGGTCGCCCTGCTCGCGCGCCTCAGCTCGATCGTCGCGGCGAAAGTCCGGCGACGAGTTTCCCAAGAAGCTTTTGATCTGACAAACGTCATCATCGGCGGTTGTGCTCGTCGCCAGGACGTCGCACGACTCGCAAGATTCACCAAGAGCGCACCCATCGGTCAGTAACAAGCATTCCCGGTGGTAATTGTCGATGAGGTTGTGCACGACTTCCTTCACGATGCCCAAGTTGTAGATGGAAGAGTCTAAGTATGAGAGAATGTAAACGTTCTCGATGACCTCGGTGACGATTAACCGTGCGATCAACAAGGAGTCGTAGCGCATGGTCTCGCCGGAAGCGTTGAGATCGGCGATGATTTCATTGGTGGACTCGTTGATCCCGTTGTGGAACACCTCGCCGTCGATATCCGACAGTTCGAGAACCGTGCAGCTCGGCAGCTCGAGTATGTCGGAGCCGGAGCTCGCGGATCGCGGGTCGAGCTCGCAGCTGCCGCTGTCGCTTGACGCCTCGCGACAATCGTACGGGCAATCCGGTAACGGTTTCACGTCCACGCTCGTCGATTCCATCCATATGTAATCGCGCGACGCGTCGCTGCCGTCGCTTCTGGTCGCATCGGAGCCGTGCCAGTCCGAGCGTTCCGCCAGATCCTGCGACGTGTTGTCGTCGTTGCCGCTGTCTTCGTGGTCGACGGCTATGGACGGAGTCAGGCTGTAAATCAGACTCATATTCGTCGCGTCCAGGTTGTACTTGACGCAGGTGTCGGTGTTGGGCAGAGCGTCCAGCTCTGTTCTCGACGAAGTGATATTTGTATCCATGCTCTCGATCATCTTCACGAGATCGTCGTAATACGACTCGGGCGTGTCGGTCTCTTCTCTGTACGGACGATCGCTCTCACAGACGGGACTCCTAACCCACGATCCGGTATCTTGCGTTTTCAGCACACAGTTGTCGTTCGTCTCTTCGTCCGACGTACCTTCAACTTTACTCGCCGTGACGCCAGCGTTTTCGCGGCATTTTTCGGGAGGTGAACCGTTTAACAACTGTGAATTCTCTTCATCGTTACTATCTCGTTGAGATGGCTCGGTGCAGATGCGGAAAAGTGTTCCTTCTTTCATCGTCATCGTCATTGTTGTCGTTATCATATGTTGCTCCTGCAATTTCTTATTCGCTAAGTCGAATGTTGAATCTACAGAATCGTTGCTTTCCCCCTTACTTCCCGGAGGAGCTCCCTTTACTGTGGAAACGACCTCCTTGATCGACGATTCACAACATTCGACCTCTTCGAGAAGTCTCTCCTTTTTCTCGATTTTATTATCATCGTTTGTGCAAGATGTAGCGATGTCATGAGGACTCGGCTCGGTTTCCTTCACGTTAACAATTTCTACAGAATTCGCTTTCGCGATGTTCTTCCATTTTACCGGATACACCGCGATGTCGCTCGTACGCTCCTCGTCATTTGACTTCTTGTCCAGTCTTTCCGGACTTGTGCTCGTCTGAGATGCGTCGTACACTTCTGCAGAACGTATCTCATGCGTATCTTCGCTCGGCTCCACCGTGGAACTTCGCTCGCACACACCCTCATCGTTAGTCGCTTTCATTGTTCCTGGCAACGTGGCCGACGGCTTCACCGCGGCTTGCTGATACTCCAAGTCTTGGAAGAACTTCCGTCTTGCTTCGTACCGCGACTTGAACAACTCATCGGTCGACTGTAACTTGATACTCTGGCTGTGAGCGAGCGTTCTCGAGCGTGTGATCAGAACAGGTTTCTTTCGCTCAGCGGTAGTCGTGATTCGAACGTTCTCCAGGTGAAGACGATCGTAAAGAGGCTCAGAGAGCCGTCGGTCGGCACGGTACATTAGCACACGCTCGCTGCTCGCGCTGCTGTAACTGCTGGATAGTTCGCAATCTGCAAACATTATGTCCAAAAATATCTCAGGCTAAGATTTCGATAAACGACGGATCGGTGGCCGTCCGTTTCGTTCTTGGTAGAAACGAAGAACGCTCACGATCTCCCGGATACACTCCGCCGTTCGCGCTCGAGTCTTCTTCGTCGCTTACGCTGCTTACTCGAAATAGAGGTGACTCTTAGCGCGCTTCAGCTACCGCTAGCCGAAGCGCTGATACCTTGCCGTTGTGCCTCGCTCTCTTTGAATTTGAAAACGCTAGAAACACGTCGTTACACGCGCGAATGCTGCTCTTTTTCTATCTTTTATGCCGGGCGGAACTGTTACTCACCGTCGTTATTATTATCGCGACGACTAAAGCAAAACATAAGACAAAAGTATATCAGCGCAATAGTCACGGCAAGACTTGAAACAATGAGACAGATAATAAACAGCATCATGGGCGCAAGCTTGTGTTATATTGTGTTATCATATTCGTTTCGATTTTTCTTTTAGTTGAAAAGTGCGCAACAGACAATGCAAAAGCACGCTATAGTTGATGTAGAAATGCGTGAAAGGCTCTCGAGGATCTTTTTATCACGGCGCAGAACGAAAAAGCGGGGCGAGAAGAATGTTTTCGCACAATCAGTTACTGCTGCAAGCATGTACGATCGTTGTTATTTCGAGTGGCGAAAGGAGACGAGTAAGCTTTCGTGGTGGGTTCCGCTGGACATACGCAGGCAAAAGCGACGACGAGTTTCGATACGCTTGTGCGTGCGTATCTCTGGCGATAAGATCAAAATGAGGAATGCGATATGAGCAATTAGTACAGCTACAGTTGCGGACGGAGAGCGTATCCCATACAGGAAGAAGTGCAACCGGATTAGACGCATCGCACGACAAGATGTGACGTGTACACGAAGATCTCTGTGAAGATTTACCACATGGTGGTCACTCACCTCCTTTGTAATCGCCCTGTCGCTCGATCGTTCTGCTGCGCATCTCGTTGAGGTACTCTGCAGTAGCATCATTCACTGTGCATCAGAAATAAATATGTGTACGGTTCACACCCGTCCGCCAATTCGACGTTTCTCGTGAGAGAACCAACCGTTGTCAACGTGATCATTTTATGCTACGCACTCTGTGTGTGTGTGTGTGTGTGTGTGTATGTGTGTGATCGTTTCGATTTCTGATTGAATTTATACCGAGACGGATATATCGACGGACTTGGTAACTTGAGACACGCGATATATTCCGATCGTTATTAATATGCGACGTAGCGATATATTAACGATATGGTGCGACGGATTAAGAAGCCTCTCGACATCGTGAAAAATGCTACCGACCGATTGCGGCGTGTAACATACACTCACGAACATGTACACTCACCTGTTTGTAGACAGACGCAAGTGAAATTTGCATTTCGTCGACTCTACCGAGCGTTTGCGTAGTTGAGACAAATAAATACCGATTAACGTGTGCGTAATATTGTCGGGATGCATCTTTGTGTGCGATGCGGTTGTTATATATCCACATGTACACACAAACGTGCTGTCTGTTCTGCTCTAATAACGTGCGGAAAATTTGTTGCGCAGGCAGAGACGAAAGAGTATCATGCGAATCAGTTGCAAACAAGGAGTCATGCAAGAATCGGAATTGAACCAACGGAATTGAACGTGATTACTCATCAACCGTTCGCACTGACTGACTGACTGACGAAAGGTGCGACGTCTATTCGGAACGAAATGGTGAGAAAAAGGACTTACCGTCGCTCAACACGACTTCGGGTTGACTCGGCGCAGGCACTTGTTTCGTTTCTATTCGCAATACTCGGGGTTCTGTAGCAAAGGAGTACGCGAGTGTTGGTTAATAACGTAGAAAATAAAAATCCATCGCTATATACTAGGTAGGTAGTGTACATGGTGTGTATGGTACATGGAGAAATCCAGAAGCCCTCCTCATAAATTTTCATCAAATATTAAATTAAAAATTAAAATTAAATACATTGGATTTACCGTCTCTACTCTCCTCCTCCGTTTCCGAAGTAACAGAAACCGGTGATTGAATAGGACTCTTGGCAGTGCTGGATTCATGCGTCGCGCGACTGATGTTAAAGGACGACAAGGCCTCGGATTCTGACTGTGATTCATCGTCTAATTACAAAATAAACAAGGTAATATTAATGGTTTCGTGGTGAAGAGAGAGAGTCTGCCGAGCGTTCAAGTGAACATGTAATTTCAAGGTATGGGAAACGAATACACAGATGCATGCAGATACACAGAGAAATACCGAATGGGAGACTCACTAGAAATACTGGATAAAGAAAAAAAAAAAAAAAAAGAAACGAAACATCGACGAATCGCACTCACAAGGATCTCCCTTCTGTTTGCGTTCGATCTCTCTCTTATACTGATCCAATTCTTGATCCGTGACGGCGTCGAAGGGATTTTTGGCATAGGGTGTCTTGTATACCATCGCATTGTGTTGGAAACCACGTTGTATAATACCTTTGCTAGCAGCTCCCACTAAGACTACTTGCTCTCCAGTACCACTAATCGTCGCGTCCTTGTAAGCAACGAACGAATATGTGAACGATGATATCTTAACACGTGTTTGCCTTTCAGAAATTTGTATGGAGATAATCGGGAAGACGCTACCGTAGATGTTGCAAATTTCATGTTGCCTCCTACGTTTCAGCAATAATTAATTAAATTTAGCAATTATTATTTATCACTACTTGAAGAGTTACACTCTGTCTGCTGATTATTTGCTGAATGTAAAGTGCTTAATGTGGCGAGTCGCTAATCGATACTTAATTTAATCTCTAATTAATGCCTGATTGATACTAATCGATATTTAAAAATACAACGATTAAGTTAATATACCTGCATTTTCTTAGCTTCTTCCCATGAGACACCCTCTAATATGTGAGACTGAGGACCAGCTGATATCTTGTCTGCTCGCCGGTAATCTTTAATCTATTAGGGAAACAAAAGTGTATCGAACTTGTATGTTTTCATTTAAGTAAACCGAGCAATATAAAGGAAACGAGATAGAAGCAAAAAAAGGTGATACGCATGTAGTTAGCGATACATCTGTGCTTACCTGCTGCTGTATTTGTTTGAACTCCTTTGGGTTGGTATTTTTCGGTACAAACTGTAGAGCACCGTCTATCTTCACCGGCGTGCTGCTATGGGTAGGAGATCCGTCAGACACCCACTGCACACAAAACCAGAACATTAGTTGATTCTCTCTCTCTCTTTCTATCTCACTCTCTCTCTTTCTCTTGAATCGTTCTAATAAGATTATGTTAACGTAAGATAAGACTGACTCTTGCATGCTATGTGTGCCTGCTGCGTACTTGTCTCCTCTAGCAGATTGCTTCAGAATGATTGAACATAATTGGGAAATATACGACAGAAAGTTCAACGCTCCCGTTACAGACAATGTTGTGGACAAATGTACATGTGATTCAACAGTACGATAATATCGATGGTAATCTGCACGTGTAAGGAATCTAACATTTAGTTTTCTTCAGAAATTAAACAATATTCATGGGACACATAGGGCCACTTGCTCTGGTTTTGTAAATGCAGTGGGACGTGTGACCAGGCCAGCGAGATCTTGATGGTGAGATCAGGCACACATTCATACAGAGTCGTAGAGATATATTGAAATATATTTTGCACGACTTAATTACATACGTATTGTAGCAAAAAATGGCAAAATGCGTGGAAAATAAGTATCCGTTAAAATTGTATGTAATGCTACTAGACATTATTTCATTTTCATCTTATATACTACTGGAATTGGAAATTTAGACCGAGACTATCATATCAGATTGCTTCATCCAGATTGTACGACGATATTATTCTTGACGAAAGTTAAATCTGTGTGCGAACAAGATAGATGGAGAAAATCTCAGTAGTAGTTATAACGTTAATAGATATTTTACAGACGACAACATACGAGTACACACAACTCCACAACGCTATTGAAGCGCCAAGTTTATCACAGCGCAATATCTCTACGCTGCATACTTGAAACGTTGTTAAAAAGTTTCATCCAAGTTAATAATCATCCTCTTTAAACAGTACGTATAACTTTATTTAAACATCAAGAGGCTACAGAAGAACAGTCGTTAATATCTTATATGTAAACGTACGCACTAACGATTGACTGGAATTCAACGTGGTAATGCCTGGTATGTGTATAGAAATGTGTTAACCACCTTCGTTCTGCATTTTCATTAGTTTCACTCCTAACAAGAGTGTTTTTCCACTCGGTAAGCACATCTACTAAGCATTCCTCTGCGTTTTATGAAGATGAATGGTTTCGTCAGTCAGAAACTTCGTTGGAATAGAAACAGGCGTACAACGAAGAGTTTAGGTGTTGCATTGCCAGCCCATAAAATACTCTTTAATCGTTAACAGATTAAAGTGAAATATCATTTGATATTATCTGTCATTTCGTAAAAAATTTCAACGTGTTTTAATTCCGTTTAATTTGATATATCGGTTGAGAGGAATCACCGATAACAGCACGTTTTGGTCAATACATTTCATAACGCGAGATATTTATTATTAGCGCACAATGCCTGTCAATGAATATTTGTGCGATATTTCTTATGAATCGTTTCTTTTTGTTAATATAATGTTAATAATTGACCAATGCCTATATACATGTACATATATATATATATATATGTATTTAAATATATGCGCGCATGCACACATGTATACACACGTTGGTCATAACATAGTTTAAAGTAATTGTAACTTCTGCTTTGATTTACGAAACTCTCTCTCGATCGGTCCTTATATTATTATATATCATATGTATTAGAGTAAGCAATTTGCAGAGTAATATCGATCAAGCTCTGTGATATAACAAGAATTACGCTTAATAGGAAATATCTGTACTTTCAAAAAGTTATGTCGCTATAGTGCGAAATATATATACGTCAGTATACTATAACCAGCATTAATATCTAATACGTTGTTTTCTCAATGAAAGATGACTGTTCTGATTAAAAAAAAGGAAAAAAAAATGTATAATATAAAATCGTCGTTTTTAACGTGTATTAGCAATGAATTCGGAGCTAATAGCATGAGTTGGAATGCACCGAATTCGTATACGCAATCGTGATCAATTAGCATGACGTATGTACTTATCTCTCTGCTCTGTATACTCGTTAATAAAAAACCAAGCTGATAAAAAACGTGATAAAAGCGAGTCAGATTACGTAATTAGCGTGATAAGGCTGCAACTGTCTATGGTCTATTGCTTGAAAATGAGATAACCAGTGCCAAGTAATATGTATGTCGCATAGCGTACGAGAATATACTATCTATTTACGGCCGTATAAATATGCGTGTCGTCGTTCTTCATCTCATCGTCAGAAATATCTTTTCAGTATCTTTCTCGGCAAAATAAAATCGTTCATCGGTAAATAATAAAGATTAAAAAGAGGAAAAATTGAATTTTGTCATGTAATTTGTAAAAGTCAATGTTCATGTGTGTATAGCTGAAGCTATACTAGGCACATTGTACTAACGTCAAATGATGAAACGTACTGAGTTCAAATAAAAAAAGAAAAAATTAAAATGCGTCTGAATTTGCATATTATGTATGTACCATTGATCAGTATAACTTTACCATGTCTGATAAGCACAGTATCGACATACGGCAAATATTTAGTTCAAATCAACATCTAATTTTATATAAAGCCTTTCCGTCTCGGTTGTTACGCAATTCGTAGTCCGACTAGCGGCCACAATACGCGATTACAATAAAATGTCAAATAAGAAATATATTAAATAGGCTTGCTTATACATGTATATATTAAATTTAGCGCAAAATTGCGCGGAATGAGTATTGGGGGTAATTAGTCGTTCTTATTCTCAAAAGTAATGACTTCTACCTTGGTGATCTTTTTAGGATCGGGTGTTCCAGTTTCCAGGATCTCGACCTTTTGGTAAACATTTGGCGAATTTAACCAACGGGATCTGTCAGTGCCTTTACGTCCGCCTTTCCACAGCCTGCTCGAAAAAAAGGAAAGAAATTGGCTGAGCGTGCGATGTTAGCTACTTTGGTGGTGTTGAAACAAACATACGAGCGAGTTGAAAGAGAAAGAAAGCAGAAACTTACCCTTGCTTGTACAATTCTTCCTCTTCGAGCAGATATCCCAAAGACGACACAGCAGGGGGTACTTCAACATCGTTTCGCGGTCTTGGCGGCTCTCCCTTTATAAGAGGATTTCTATATATGTAGCCCGTACGGAATCCCTAAAAAATACAACGAAAGAAGAAAGGTATTACATTTTCAATGAATGTTACAGTAACGGTGGTGCGATCGTGATCCTCTAGATTGAACTTACAGCATTATCGAGCATTCTCATGAGAGCCTCAAACTCCGCACCGCCAATTCTCCAGCGTTTCTCCAGTTTTTCAGCGAGAGCGGACGATTCCACCGCTGTGCTTTGCTGCTGAGGACTTGGTGGCTTCCTCGAGGCTTCGAATATAGCTTTCTTCGATTCCTCGCTGATAAGGTTTAGATTGTCTACGCCCGCGGGCATTAACTTCAGTTGCGTCTCGCATGCAACTACGGTATTGTAAACGTTAAAGAACGCCTCTTCCACTGTTTCTCCGCAGCAAAGAGCACCGCGATTCGTCAGAAGCATAACCTTATTGACCGGTCCGAGGTTACGAGCGATCTTCTCGCGTTCTTCTGGCTCGACCGAACCTCCTATGTACTGATGGCTGCTCACTTCGCCTATCACTATGCTCTCCTGACCGATCGGTAGTAATCCGCATTTCAAGGAGGAGATCTACGCATGAAAAGAATGCGCATCAGCAATCACGATTCTTTCTTCGCATAAAGTGAACAAGTTTTAAGCCATTAATCGTCATTAAAAAGACTTTGCGTGATTAATCACTTCAACGGATTAGTGATAAAAGATACTAATGCGTCCGTAAAGAAAAAATCGATACACGAGAGATGGACGTTATCGGAAAACAAAGGAAACGAGTGACGAAACGTTTACTCACAGCGGTTACGGACGGAGTAGTAATATGAATAATGCACTTGATGTCAGGCCTGGCAGCGTGTATCGTCGAGTGCAATTGAAAACCCGTGATGTGTACGCCGAAGTTGGTCGTTCCTTGTTCGACAACCGCGCCTTGCATGTCCACCTTGATCAAACTCGAAGCGGTGACCTCGTGATAGAGCAGCCCGTAAGGATTCACCAAAAAGTGCTCCTGATCCTGGTTGAGACGAGCGGTGATTTGTCCGCCGACACCTTGAGTCCATCCGTACAGATCGAGCAATCTGAATACCGCCGCCAATTTGCATCGCAGCAACTTTTCACCCTTGGCGTATCCCATGCTTTCTACGCCGCGAATATCGTTGATGGGCAAGACGCAATTTGAATCTGTGAATCCGGAAAGAAAAGAATCGTGAGACATGCGTACATGAAGAAGCTAGGAAAAGGAAAAAAAAAAAAAGAAATATTCCCAAAGTAAATCCAACATAATAGAGGCGACTAACTTTTGAACACATTGCCGTTGAATCGAGCTCCTTGTGCACCCATCATGTCGGAGATCTGTTGCAGAAGACCGGAGGGTCCAGCACCGTCCTTCATCTGTGTCTCAATTATGCGTTCCAGTTCTTCTCGGAAGATTCGTGAATTCATCATCATCTCGACCCTCTTTCTCCTCTCCATCTCTCTCATGTCCTACGGATCAGTTCCTTTTATTTAACAAGCTTGCATTTTCATTTGTCTGCATCCAAAATGTCCCGTGAGAATTGCCAAAGTTTCAACAGATTGTCATCGAATACTGATTGATTTTTATGATCAGAGGCACGGCGAGGCTGTTCGGTATCTACAAGAGTACCGGGAGAACTGCACGGGAACTTACCGCATCGATATCGGCGGGTCTCATCTTGCTTTTTTCCTCTTCCGTTAAACCGTCCACCGCTCCGTTCGTATGTGGCTCACTCAATGCTTGTTGGCTCGGGTCTGCCATTTTCGAGCCTCGTACAAGTACCGGCAACTGCAACGCATCAGTGAAAAAGAATGTAGACTCGGCGAAGATGCGACCACAAAAAAAATTTTGTTTTTTTTTCAGACAACGAAAGGCGAACGATCGACGCGACAGACGCGCGGCGGCGAGCGAATACGCGTCGGCCGCACCGTCGTTTTGATATACGCGAAAGCGACATTTACGCTCGTTTCCCCCGAATCCGACGCTCGGTACGGGTACCTTAGCCGGTGCGCGATCAATAAAGTTGCAGAGCCCTACCAGGAATCATGTGCGTGTAGGCGAAAGCCTACGTATATACGCGCGACGCAACATTCTTTTTTCGCTTAATCGCGAGTAATTCGGCAGCAGCTCGCCCGCGCGTTCGCTCGCGTTTCCGCGCGTAATTAAGCCGCTTATCGGCTGCCGTTATTCATAGGAAAATGGGGCGAGCGAGCTATATAGGCGACTATTGCTTGTTTAACGTTCGCACTCGGATCTGTGTCACCGGTCGTTCACCGCTCGGCTTTCCTTACGCCAAGTACCGGTGCATCGGACACGCAACGCGTACTCACAACGGCCGCACACCACACACACACACACACACACATACACACACGCGCTATATCCTTATTCTATGGCGTCGCTTTTCACCTTTTCACGATGCGCTTCCCTCGCGCAATATCATCGGCCTACGTTAAATACTGCAGCGAACAATATATTACGGAACAATTGCAAGTGCTCGCAACGGCAGCAATTAATAGCAACGTGTTCTCGTCGCAGACGCGCTATTTTGTTCTTTTTTCTTCGCCGGCTCGGAGTAAAGATACGACAATCGTCCGGCCGGCCAACCATCTAATCAACAAGTCGCCCGCCGACGAGATCAATTTCAGCTCGATTAACGAGTCTGACTTAAGTTTCCGACTATTACAGCGGTGTTGCAAAAGAGCCGCGTGCGCGCGCGCGTCATTTCCGGTGCGATACGCGCGGAAAGAGGCGGACAAATAACTATATGGAATTACGCGGTGTAAAATCCAATTCTTTCCGCTCGGTGTGCCTTTATGTTTCTTCTTTTGTGTACGCTCTCGTATTGTGCGTCCCATTTTCGTCAAGATATTGTCGCTCTAAATCAATACCCCGCCGGGGTATCTTTAAACGGCCGCAATTGGAGCACTGCTGCTAATTAAAGAAATACCTATGGAAGTCGACTTCTTCGCGAAAATCAATTTAGCGCACTCAGACTTGAGATTCGAAAAGAAGACGATAAAATACGACTTTTTTCTACTCTTGGCATCTTCGTGAAGTTTTTCAGTTACGGAGAACTGAAACCAGCGGGGAGACTCAAAAATCCTCCGCGAGGGGGGGATCAGAGGGGACTGGGGGTACTATTTGTTTCCGCCAGCAACTTCAGAGCAATTCGGAGCAGATCCCCCGTGAGAAGGCGCTCCTGAAGCCGCTCTCGCGAATCAGCGGCGAATTCTTGCGTGAAAATCTCACATATTTCTCGCGGCGAATCAGCGACAAAAATACGTCTCTCTGTGCGAGTACGCGCAAACAATTTGCGCCTAATACGCGAAAATACGCGGCGGGCGTGTCGCCGTTTGAAATGTTGCCAGGCGTTGGAACACGCGCGACGACAACTCGCTCTCGTCGTGCCGGCGAATCCGAGGCGATACACTTTCGATACACGCGAATTGCCAAGCAGCCCGGAAACGCGTCGCGGTGCGCGACGAAAGGCACGAAGAGTCGCGCGAATGTCGCCCCCGGCGCGAATTGACGGTAATTAACGTTAAAGGGTTGGGCAGATATTCGGCGCAAGTGGCTTCGTTTAAGTCCCTCGCGTACAGCGCGTCGTCGTCATTCTCTCCTCTCCTCTCTCCTCTCCCGGCGTCGTTGACGTCGCGATAACGCATGCCGGTGCTCAATAATTCCGCTCTTGTCAAACAAACGGCAATACCGGAGGGTCCTTGAGCGCGATGCACGGCGCGGCGGAAAGATAGAGGAGGATGTTACGTTACGGGCACATTGTACGCAGGAACAACGAATGCTCGACCACAATGATTTTTCGAGCAGACGAAGGACGAAGGACGCGTGTCTCGTGTGTATGTGTGTGTGTGTGAGAGAGAGAGAGAGAGAGAGAGAGAGAGAGAGAAAGAGCACGCGTTCGTCGATCAGTCTCGTAGCCGAACGCGCGAGAGATATTCCGCAGTATGGGTAGTCACGCACACAATGCTCGCTGTGTTGTTCCTTCAAGTCGCAGAGCGATACTCCCATCTTCGCGCGAGAGTCGCCCGGAGACGCTCTCTCGTTCGTGAGGAGCGCTTATCGCGACGATAACGAGAGGAGACGCGAGCCGCTCCGCAAACTCAATGAAAGCGATCGCGCGCCGGCGACGACGACGATGACGATGACGACGTTCGTTACGCTCGCTGGCTCCTCGAGAGTCCCTCGAGCTCTTGCGAGTGTTCGCGGAGCCCTCGTCTTAAAATAGAGAGGGATCAGGGACGGACGGAGACGGAGTCAGATATTCGCGCATCCTTCCAGGGAACGATTTCGTTTCTTCTTCGTATGGCCGGCTGGTTCTCGGGAATATCGCGCGATCGAAGTACGCCCTGTAATTCGCTTACGCGCGTCTCTCGCGGGGAGGGAAGGGGGGAGGGGGAGAGGCGACGCCGGGAAACAAAGGAGCGGCCGAAGAGTAGTAACCGTGACTCGCGGAATCACGGAGACTTTTTCGGGGGATTATCGCGTCTCGGTCCTCGCGCCGCGAGATTTATGTCCGTCAAGATCGAAGACGAAGGCGCGAAGTAAGCAGGAAACTATGAGAATCAGGGTCAGGGTATTCCTCCTCTTTGTCTCTCTCCTTGGTCGCTAGAGCCGCCGACGATCAACGCGACCTACTTCCACCGGAGCGGCCGACGACGACGAGATTTTTAAAAGATCCGCCGCGCGGGGGCGAAGATGTTTCTTCACTGAACTCCTTCCCTTTCATGCGACGTCCGTGGAAAATATAAATTCATGCGCTCTTCGCGCGAAATTCGAGACGGTCACTCTTGACCGCCCGGCAGCTCTGATGTCAAAGCGCATCGCTCCCGGCGAAACCTCAGGAACAATAGCGAGCGTTGTGAGGTCTCAGGAAGTGACATTATGCGCGCACGGAGAGAACAAAATCTGCTTGAATTCACGCGACGATGAACGGGAAGCGGCAGAGAGAAAGAAAGAAAATACACGTTTCGGTCGGAGGAGACAAAAAGGCGCCGCGCTCGGTTCTTGCTCGTACTGTCGCGCGTACTTTCTCCTCTCTGTCCATGTAACACGCCCCGTGTTTCCCGTCGATGTTGTCGAGCGAGTTATCACGCGAGTTTATTTACAAATAATGCGCCACCGAGCGAGACCTCTCCCCGTACGGGGAGGATCACGGCTGAATATTCGGTATCGATTCAACAGCGCCCGCTATCAGTTTCACAGCGCGTCTCTCTCTCTCTCTCTCTCTCTCTCTCTCTCTCTCTCTAATCCTCTCCGATTTGTACTCAATGGCGCGACCATTGTGGGCGACAGGAGAGTCCGTCCGGCGAAGAAAGAAAGAACGAAGTTTAAAACACGGACACGGTGCGTCGCGCCGCGCTGCGGCACCGTTATTACGCGAGCTCGTGCGATATCAATGATGATGATGGGAGCCCCCTTACGCAACGTAGCCCGCAGCTAGCGGAATCGTCGCGCACACGTGCTCACGTCTCCTGCGTGTGGATCGCATCTCTGTTTGTGCCACGGCCGTGGCCGAAAGAAACACACACGGACTTCTTTCTCTGTCTTTCCCCCCTCCTCCTCCCTCTCTCTCTCGTTAGTGTTTTTATTTTCATTGACCGCTCTCAGCCATGAGCGAGAGAGAGAGAGAGAGAAAGAGAGAGAAAGAGAGAGATCCCATGAGTTTCTGGGCGTCGACTCGTTTTTACATGCGACGACTCAGAGTCAGTCCACCACTCGTATTTTCAGCTATGATTCACATCAAAGCGCGCGATATCGATATCGCGCTCGTCCGCTCCTTGCCGAGAGAAAGGCGGACGCGAGATCGTGTGTGAGAAGGACCGATCTCGACTCGCTCCGCATCGGCCCGATCGGGTGACTTCTTTAATTAATTAAATCTGAAGAGCGTTGTCCCGACTGACGCCGAGTCGGCCGATCGTCTTCTCTCTTCTTTTTTTTCCAACACTGATTTCTGTATCGCAGACACAAGTATTGACACTGATTAAAGCGCGTATCGTGCGGCTCTGCTATTTGCACTGTCGATAAATAACAGGCGCGATGTAATAACGCCCCGACGATAATAGAGAGTTTTCCAAACGATTAATTTATATATGTATTATTATGTGCGTGTGTGTGTGTGTGTGTGTGTGTGCATGCGCGCGAGCTTATTGAACATCCCGATTGCGAGTCGACCACTACGCGCGAACAACAAGCGCGTCGTTTCGAAATATTTTCCGCTTTAAACGCTTACGTCATACACACGCGAAAACGATCTCACGTTAGCGCGGATTATCGTTGGTCGGGCGACCGGCGAACGGCAAACGGCGAACGGCGACAGACACTTAACGCAATGACGTCATGGTTAATCACAGATTATGCTCGTCACGGCGGGCGAGCAACGCAGAGCGCCGTCAATTACAGCAGAGGAAGAGAGAGACCACGAGAGAGTAACGATGACAAAAATGAAACAGCGAAAGAGACAATTGATCGTCAATTACAAAAGAATACACACACACACACACACACATGCGCGCGCGCACACATAGCGACAGTGTGTGCACATTCGCACCGAGAGAATCGCTCATCAGGCGTATTTTTGTATCTCACACACGTTCGTCCGCGTTTCACGGCTCTCTCACAACGAGATGTGTACCGTGCCGTTAATGTCCCGAGTTTCTCCGGGGCTGCGCTGAGGAAACCCGACGTTCCCACAATCGTCCGGTAAAAATGACCCGTGATCTCGTGTACATTCTAAGATCTACCAATAGGTCTCATTCTCTTCGGCAGCAAGTAGGTTGCAGCATTTTTCCGTCCGAGTGAAACGAGCGCATGAATTAGCGTCGAGGGGAGAAGAAACGAGGTTTCAGTGCAGTAGCAGCAGCAGCAGTAATTCGGCTAAAAGGCCTTTTCAGCGCCGCACTGGAACGTCGTTTCTTTCTTCTCAACGTTCTAGCGTACATATCCGTTTCAGCGTAACGGCAAAAGGCTTCCGCCAAATAGAGCAAACCCGATGACATCCATCTTCCAAAAGTCGACCGGCCGACCGTTGTGTTCTGCGAACGAGCCGGCCGGATCACGAGAGCAAACGCGCGCGCACACACAGGGTGTCTCCTAATGAGCGGACGTAGTAACCGGGAAGAGCGGGTGTCTCCGTGTATCGTCAGCAATTGTGCTCGTGTGTTCGCCTCCGCGGGGAATGATGCAAGTGATATCTCTCGCCTGCGACTCTCGAATACGAGAGCGGTTGTTGATCATTGCGTTGACCTTTACGAGGAGGTGCTGGTCGCATCGACTCTGAGATCGAGAGAGATTAATCGACGGTGTCCCTATTTCGCAGCGCGTTTCGGGTTCTACCCGTTCAGCCTTACGCTGGAATGTAGAAACGGAGAGAAATCAGCCTTGCTGATACACACGCAACGTATCAGCACGGATCTGTCGCTTCGAGTTGACCGACCGATCGACCGACCGACCGACCGACCGACGGACTCCAAACGGCGGATCTACGTGCGTCACTACTAACAAGTATACATAATTAGCCGAGCGGAACGTTCAACTCGAACGTTGATCGATGGGTCGTCACCCATCATCGCTCGTGGCGGCAAGTCCGACGTACAGACACGGGAGCTCCGTCGGCCGATGGTGAGCTGCTAGCCCTGGCGGCCTCGCCAGGACCAGGACGATGCAAATGGCGACATTTCAGGGGAGAGGGGGGAGGGGGCAAATTTAGATTTCAATCGGTCGCGATCGCGACCGCGGACACGGTGGCTTCGTCGCAGAGCCCGCGCGTCAATGACGGGCGACGAGAGTCGCCTCCGCCGCTGCTGTCGACCGGGTCGAAACCGCACGCGGCGGACTTGACGCGTCCGTCGAGGTGCTAACGCATCCGTCGCCGTCGAATCTTATCGGCCCGACACACCCCTCGCGCTACGTCATTCACACACATATAATCTAGTCGGGCGCGAACGGCCGACGACGAGCGTAGCGAGTACAGCTACGCGCAGCGAAGGAAGTCGCACCCGCGAGGAGGGCGCGACTCGCGGAGAGCTCGGCCGGCCGAGGTAGCCGTCGCAGCCGTGGTCGTGTGTCGTCGTCGATGACGGCCACGGCGGCGGCGGCGGCGGCTATCGGTCTCGTCGACGGTGACTTACCTACAAAGGAATCGCCAGCCGCCGCCTTCTTGTCCCCGAGCGAGAGAGAGAGATATGCCCCGTGCGCCCGTTTCACCAACCGTACGACACACAGCTCCGTCCGTATCACACACCGCGCGCGCGGCTGTTCCGTTCGATGAACAGCTTCCCCGCCTCCGCCTCCCCGCCTCCACCGCCACTGCCGCCGCCTCTGCGTCTCTGCCTCCGCTCCGAGCCGCCGCCGCCGTCGCCGCCGACGAAGCTTCGGACGAAGCGAGCTGCCGTCTAAGATTCTTCTTATCGCAGGCGCATCGATAAACGGCCGTGGCCGAAAGGGGCACGCGCACGCTCGCGATTAACAGCGTCCGGGCAAGCCAGCTCGAAGAAGCCGAGCGAGCCGACGAGACCGCGTTCCTTACGCGCGGGCCTCTCCGGCTGCCGCGGGAAATCGCATAGCTGGAGCAGTTCCGCGCCGGAATAGATCGCGCTGAGGATCGCTCTCTCGCCTGTCCACCGATCGCAGCCGTCTATACAGCCGCGAGTCGCTGCTTACTATGAATCGCCGAGGACCGGAGTTACCGGGTAAACGCCGCGTGCGCGCGCACACGCTACCTCGAACCGTCGCGACGAGATCCCGCGCGCTAGATGGCCGTTGCACTTGATGCGCCGGAGACCTCCCGCTCCGCCCCGCCACCTGTCGGCTGCACACCTGCACCTGTGGCTGATTTGTACACTGGAAAGCAAAACGGTTTCGACAGTTTTTTTTTTTCTAGTGACATGAATAACCCATATAATTGTGAATTTGAGAATCACTTGCACAAGAGAGAGAGAGAGAGAGAGAGAGAGAGACCCGCGATCTTTTGTTTTGTGTAGTTTGCAGGTTAAGCAGTGATCCTCAAATTCACAACTATACGAATTACCCATTACAAAAAATTCTGTCATTAGAAGAAAAACTGCCGAAACCTTTTTGCTTTCCAGTGTATGTACAGCGGCTTTGGTCCGGTTTAGTGACAATTTAATTAGTGACAACTGTAGTTAGTGATTTCTTGCACGTGATTATACACTTTTGGCATTTTCTCTTAAATCTAAAATATATTCCAATCAAATGTGAGAGCGCGCTAACTTGTGGCGTATTTGAGTGAGTGGGTTTTAATTTACATCCTAGGTTTTTTAGGGTCGAAATGTAGCTTTGTGATTGGCTACTAGAATCTTGTAACGTCATTAGATTGTTGTAAAACCGGATTGACGTTGCCATGTGAACGTACCCTGCGACCGCCATCTTTGCTACTCGCAGTGCCGTCAATTCGTTCGTACGCCGCGTTTCAGCGGGCAGCACATAGAAAAATGTAAGAAGTAAAGCGTAGCTGGGTACCTATTATGGAACTCGTCGGAATCGATTCCGATCGGAATAATTCCGTTTCCCCTAGAAAAGACAATAGAAATCTAAGAAATAACGGAATAAATTCGATCGGAATCGATTCCGACAAGTTCCATAATAGGTACCCTGATCATAGATGAAATGTAAGTGGTGATTGCTTACATTCTCAACTATAATGGGTTGATTTGCTCATTGCTTACATTCTCCTGCGCGCCATCCGCTTTACCGACATTTTTCAGGTCGGGTCTGTTCTTTGCAATTAAACTAGCTCGCGATTTTGCCTTTACAGTGAAATGGTTGTATAACATAATCAGGTGTTGAACAGGAAATTAATGAGGTTCCAATGTAGCGAATTAGCTGAAGAGAACGGATTTATCGCCCCGTTCGATCTGTTAACCCTCAAGTTTTTCATTAGAGACGATTTTTGTCATTTATGACTCGGCTCTTCGGTAATTTCTGACTTAAAGAAGGTATTTATGTAAATGGTTAATGAGGAGAAACTAAAAGTCTACCGATAAGAAAGAGATACACGAACAGATGACAATTTTTCTCGAACATCCTATATACTGTTTTGAAAGATGGCGGCGAATTTAAGTGCCCGCCGCGGAAGTTTCAGAATATACAGATTCGATCCAAATGTAATCGCGATGGCAGGGAGCGCGGTCTTATTATTCCATTACAATCGATAACGAAAAGAATACACAATGTAACTGGCATATTGTATATTCCGTTCTCCATTGACACATGAGCGTGTATGTACAAAGTCCTTCAGGAGAGAATTTAGTTTCCTCATATAAAAAATGAATCCTGTCTACTTTAGCGTGTGTTTCACATCGATTGGATCGTTGATGTATATGAATCGTGGACATTTTTATTTATCTCGCACGTGTAAATCGCACGGCCACGTTTAAAGTAAAAGTAACAATGTTGGGACGCATAATTCTGGATAATTTTTAGTTCGGTTCTTAAATAAGAGTAGTTAAATTTTCAACATAGAATACACATACACGCACATAATTACACATGTTCGACGTTGAAAATTTAAATATCCATATTTGAAGATCAAAGCAAGAATATTTCTGTTCTGCACGAATGGAGACATATTCTATAATGAATGTTTAAATGTTCCAATTTAGCGGCCAAAATAATAAGAATGGAGTAACATATGTCTCTTGACATCGGTACTTTTATCTTTATGACAGCAGAAAAAACAATTCTACCCTGTGAGATTTTCTGCTGGGCATTGTCTAGCGCAGTTTATGCTTTTCCAACATACTTATACTAATCGTTTATCAACTTTCTCAGCGTACCAAAAATACGCCTGATAAAATGTATCGACCAAAAAAATCGTTCATAAGAATCTGTGGAATCGTTGGAAGTGTAGCACAAAACGCTGAAACGTAGCGTCGACTTTTGCTAAACGCAGCCAATATTTAGTGTCTAATTTTACCGGTGCGTGTCTACAAAGATGTGGTCCTGTTCGAAAAATTCATTACAATATCTGTATCTATAGCATGACATGACTTGGAACGTTACAGACGCAATTACAATTACAGATGTAACATTTAATAATTAACTCTCGATATACCGATTTTAGTTTCGCAATTTTCTGTCGTAGCGATTCTATTTGTAAAAGAGTATTTCATGTTTTATGGATTTTAGGAATCTCTTTTTTAGGAATCTACTGTAACAAAAAAATTTCTTTTTCAACAGGATAACCCAATCTTATAATTTAATCAATACTACGATAGTATATCGAGGGTTAAAGGACGTAACGCTTCGCAGGCACATCTTCTCTGTACTTAAGTAAAAAAAGAAAGAGAGCGAGAGAGCGAGCGAGAGAGAGAGAGAGAGAGGGGGGGGAGAGAGAGAGAGAGAGAGAGAGAGAGGGGGGAGGGAGGGAGAGTCTCTTTTGATGAAAAGGAAACGGAAAACCCAACTGACCAATAAAGTTCTATTCAAAATTACTAATCACTGTTTTTTCTTTTTTGTTTAAAATAAATGCGATCCCATTTCCTATACCAATGCCTTGTCTTTATTAAATATATTTAATTAATACCTCTTAATAAAGTCGACTAAATTTGGTGTATACGTTGTGTGCAATTCTTTTGTATCGATCTCTTAAGAAACTTAGATCCTTGGATTGACAAAATTATTTTCCAAACGGTTATCATTATCGATAACAGTTTAATATAATTTTCGTTTCAGTTGTACAAAAAGGATAAAAAGAAAAATTGTGATGTAGAAAACTGAATTACATGCCATGTCGTCAAAACATCAGATACGCCTTAGCGTTTCTTTTGAGATCTAAACTTTTGTAGAGATAAAAATGCAAGAATAAAAAATAGGAATTTGAATAATTTCTAAGGTGAATTTGGAAATGTACAAATTTGAAGTCTTGATAATTCGAAGATCTAAATGAGTTACAATTCAAGGATTCGAGAATTTAAGTATTTATCTGTGAGAAGTAAACACGCTGTGAATACAATATTGACTATAAACAACATTCTCTGTTAAAAGGTCGCAAGCAAAGCTGCAAAAAGGAAAATATAAATATAATATATATAAAGGAAATAGAGATTTAGAGATTATTTACTTCTTGGGCTTTTGTATTTTGAAATTGGACGGTTATATGCTTTTCAGAGTCTCTTATTTCTTGATAAGATACTCGTCAAACGTTGCAGGGTCAAATATTTATAATATATTATAGAATATATTATAAAATAGATACTTATCATACATACGGGATACAAGATATGTGTAAATTTATAGATATAATTCTATATACACATATTGATTTCTTTGATTTTATCTGCGGATATTCAAATGTCTATTGAAATCCTTGAATGTTTGCAAAAGATAGATATTTGGAATGTATAAAGTGACAAGGATAAAAAGGAAAACCACAAGTCCGAAAAGAGTTGTTAAGTCTATGAACTTGAGAGTACAAGGATCTAAGAACACAGGAACGCGTAGGCATTTGTATATTTAAGAACAAAGGAGATCTAACAATCATGGATCAAAATGTGTAAGTATATTGTACATAATATAAAAATGTAACTCTATATATAAAAGATACAAATTTACAAAGAAAAGAAATCAATATCTTGAATACAGGTCCTTAGATTGTCGAAATTTTCTGAGATTCTTTTTGGTTTTAGATATATGCAGAATAATAGATGTAATTACCAAAACCAAGATCATAAAACTCCCAGCCACATTTTCTGAAGAATCTAAATATCTGAAAAGATCTAGAAGTGAATTGATCTGTGAGTGATAAATGTAACTTATGTGTGATATATGAAATTCTAGATAATTTCATAGAGTTACAAATCCAATGATTACGAATTGAGAAATATAATAAATAGAATTGACTAGACTTTGATAATTTTAGAACTTTAGGATTTTAGGAACTTTAGGATAGAACTGACAAAAGCACTGATTTTTTCAACCCATGATGGATAGATAAGATGATCCAATGAATTTTGATATTAATGAATTTAAATAGTCACTTTTAATGCTCCAAAAACTTCAAAGATTTGGAAACTTGTGTAAATTCAAGAAGTTAAAAATTCGTTGAGATGCATATTCAAATAGGTATATATGTACATATGGAGAGACTTGAAACGTTCTTAATAATTGAATGATAAATATAAGAATCCATACACAAAAGTACGGAAATTCATAAATTTAAATTTTATAAACTGCAGAGAGTAATGTTTCTATAAAACAAATAATCATAACGTTATCATTGAATAATATAAAAAGATTATTGTATCAAAATTCAAAAGGAAAAATTAGCTATTTTCTAAGAAGAATATTGTTTACCTAGATAGAAATTAATACGTTCCAATAATGTAATTTTCTAATTTTTATGGTTCTAATGCAGTTTGTCATACGTTTTATCAGATTAACATTGAACAATTATAATATAAAGAAATTACGAAAATATAATAGAAAGCATAAAGATTTATTCTGTTGATTTGTTGGTCCGTAAATTATGTTCAAGATTCGTGCTTCAAGGAATTTTTAACTTCTTGACTTTACATTTATATGACAATATAGTTATTTTTATCTATTTTTATCGTGTATATGTGTGATGACATACAACGTATATACATAAAATTTAATCGACCTCTTTATGAAATATCAAATATATTGATTGTAAAGGCAAGGCACTGGTATAGAAAACGAGATCGTATTTATTTTTGTACGTAATCTAAATTGATAATAGCTTAAATATAAAAATAAACGAAACCTATAAGACATCGGTGAACTTCGTTTCTTTATCCGCAGTCTCGTAATTCTCTAAGAAACGATGCACCTAATCGACATTATTATTTACAGGACATTTACACGATATGTTACAATCTTTTCTTCGGCAACGAGCCAAAGGCCGATATAACGGTGGGTTTGGTACCGGTGGCGGACGACGTGAGTGTCGTCAAGGTGGGTTGAGTGAGAAGGACCGTGGGCTTACCCGTTGCGGCAGCAGCAGCTGCGGCTGCAACGGCGGCGGCGGCGGCGGTGCCGCCGGTTGCCACCTGGTCCCATTTACTTTTCCGTTTCTTGGCATCATCCTCGGGACCACTGGTAGAGCTGTTTGGCCGTTTTGCAGTCCCAGATACGATCTCGATCTTCGTCTTCTCCTTACGCGCCTTCTCGAGCTTGTCCATCTCCGCCTTTTGCACCTTGGCAAGCTCCTCGTAATAAGAATCCTTGCTCCATTTGAACGGGTCGAATCTGTCCGGTGGATAGTTGGTGCCCAGCTCGTTAATGCTACAAAACTGAATGAGTTTTTCGTAAATTGAGGGATTCCGAAAATCCTTGCGCTGCTGGATCAGCAAATTCATGTCCAGCCCGCCGCTCTCCATCTTCCGACAGAGCTTCGTGATCTTGTCCTGCAGCTCGGGGGGACATTGAGTCGCCGGCTCCGGCGGGATTATTACCCCATAAGGATCCGTCTCGACACCATCTGAAAGCAATTCTCCGGGACGCAAGGAGGGCGACCGGCGTTCAGCACCGGCGGCGACGGTGGCAGTGGCAGCGACGACGGCAGCGGTAGCAGTGACGGCAACGGCGGCAGCAGCATTAAGAGCAGCAGCGCCGGCCGGGAGACCATTCTCCTCGGTGCGTTCCGCCACCGTCGCGCTCGCCGTCGTCAACAACGGCACCGGCAGTGCAACGGCCGCCCCCTCGTCGTCGGAGACTGTCGTGTCAAAATAAGAGACCAATCGCTGCACCTTCGTGGTCGCGTCCGGCAAGTCGCTACTACCGAACTTGCCGACGACGGGACTGTGCGAGGCTGAACGGCCAGATATGGGACTGATGGATCGGGCCTGGGGCTGACGACCGACTTGGGCATTATGCGGGGCGGCCCCCTGGGGAGTGTTCGAATTCTCCTCCTGCAGGCGCTCGTCTTCCACCCCGTCCTCGCCCTCCGAGTCGGTATAGGTGGCCGTGAGAGATGCCAGAGCAACACTTTGTACAGACATGGTTAGTTGGCTTTGAGTGCCCACTGTGCTACCAAGCGATATTTTGTGTGGGAACTCACCGGTCTGGCGTAGTAGCCTGACCCAGCGCACGTGAGCCACGTAAGGCTTTAGGCACAGGGACAAGGAGGCTTTTATGGGCCTGGTGGGTGCGTTGAGATTTGGTCGCTTTTAGTACGAACCTAGAAGTAAACCATATAGATTTTCATCCGAATGTCATATAAGATTTTTTAGAATTATTGTACTATGTAACAACATTATATTTTTATGCATACCTTGTGTTATTCTATTTACACAATCTATATAATAATATTGATCTACCAGTGTATTATGTAAGAGATTTATAGGAGATGTATAGGATTGTTATATTAAATATATAACAGCATTAATCAATATATTTATGTATCTTGTGACATTATTCCACTTATATCTTTATAACTGAAGACTATATAACAATTTGCTTCTTTATACCATATATTAGATTTTATATATTTAAATAAAGATTGTTAGAATAAGTATTTTACAGATAATACTGATTTGTTTGCAAAAAATCTATGTTTAAGTTTAAGTTATTATCATATGTCTTCAGTGGACAAGCTTATGTGCATTATATCTATTGTCTTTAAATTTTCCACAGACCCTTGAATTGATTTGAGGAGAAAATCATATGACCGATAAGATTTCTGTGACGTGCAATCGTAAATCGGTTAACTTTGCAATCAATAGATAAGTAGCAATAGCAAACAAACATGTAGTATTAGCGTCTAAAACATAGATTTGTCAAAAACATCTAATTTGTACGTTTGAGGTCAAGCTAACAAACGAAATGTAGGTTAGAGTGAAACGATACAACTTGATCCTTAGCATGCGAAAATCCTCACTCACCTCAAACTTTCAACGTCCACGATCAATTGGAACTCAATCGTTTGTACATCATTAATCTTCAGCAAAATCGCCAAGCGATTCCAATAAACTTGGACAAAGCGAAATTACTTCACTATCAACGCGTTCCTTCCCGAGATACTTTGCGTCTACGATTTTCGCTATTAGTATTGAATATCCATAATATACGTGACATAAACTATAGAGTTTTAGTCGACAGTGAATTTTGGAACGCGGATCTATTCTGTAGTTTCTTGATGACAATTGGTCTGTTCTTTGTAGCTGCACTGCTGAACTGGTGCAATAAGCTAGAGTGAGAAAACCTATATTTGTCTCACTTTAACTTATTCTACCAGTTCAACAGTGCAGCTACAAAGAACAGATCAAATATCACTAGTATGATATGTCGTTGCGCATCTTTTTTGCTATATATTAAAGCCAGCGTCACACGGTGCTTGTTTTCGTGCTGGATTGCTTGCTGGATGAAAATACTGCGTTCTGATTGGTGCATTTCTATTCATCTTCGGAAATGTACCAATCAGGACGCAATATTTTCATCCAGCAAGCAATCCAGCACGAAAACAAGCACCGTGTGCCGCTGGCTTTACAGTATTATCAGGTAGTTTTGAAATTTTCTTTTAAAATGTGAGTTTCAAGATTCCTTGAAAACCTCCTAAAAGATTCGCTAATTTGTCGTGAAAGCGAATATTTCTAAATACTTTTAAATTCGAAAATTTTCGTTTTTCACGAGTTCACCCTAGAGAGAAAAAATTCATGATCGAGGCTGCGTTCCAAAATTCACTGCCAATACTGAAAATCTATAGTTCACGTTATGTATACTATAAAATTTCAGTACCGACAGTGAATTTTGGAACGCAGTCTGACTTTCAAGAATCATAACGTATACGATTTTTATTTTAATTTCTCTCTGATTTTAATCGTGGTTAGAAAGTCGGTTATTATATTCCAATATGTAGTACCAATATCTTCGCTACGAGTCGCCACTATTTCTCATGAAAATAACCTATGTCTATGGTAAAACTAATGACAAATCTGAGCATGTAGTATACTCTACAACGAGTCAGACGCTATTTTTATCTTTATTTCTTTTCTGATCACAGCAAGTCTAAAGACTTTTTTTTATTTTTACATAATAAATACAACTCAACAACTGGTCAGATGTATTTTTATATCATCTAAAGAAATTTAAAATATTACTTCATTACTCGCTATTCATTATAAAATAAGTAATATACATTTAACCGGTTGTTGCTGCGCCGGAAATAATTGGTCTGTTCTTTGTAGCTGCATTGAACTGGTGTAATAAGTTAAAGTGAGATAAATATAGGTTTTCTCACTCTAGCTTATTGCACCAATTCAACGGTGCAGCTACAAAGAACAGGCCAAATGATAGCGTTATCGTGATAATGAAAATGAGTCTTTTGTTCGCCTCTGCCAGCTTTCGTGGCGATTGGATGTAGTTCCTGTAATTACGTATATTTTTGATCTTGGGGACTTGGGTACGCGTTGTCTCTGTTTCTCTTTTATTTCCTAAATCGTTGTGATTGGCGTAGGAGGGGTGTAATAACTCTGCTCAGAGTCATATATTGAATGAATGAATAAATGAATAATGAGAATGAGTGCGAATGATGATTCAAGTGAATATTTGTCTGAAGATAATTCGTTAACGTAAGTATCGAAATTGAGAGACCGTGTTGTAAACAGAAGAATTTTGTGTCGACTTTTGCAGAGGTATCGTTGAACATAGAGGTGACTGATAGCTTATATTGGATTTAACGTTGATTTTATAAGATAATTATAAAAAATGTGAATCTCTTTTTTTTATTTAAAATAAGGTATATTTATTGTGAATGTGATAATGTTATAATTAGTGAGATATGTAAAGTCGTAAAAAAAGGATAATTTTATACAAGATTTAAATAATATTTACTACTGTATTATTCTCTATTATTATCTTTATATCAATAGTTTATACATAATTATGTTAATTATATGATTCTATTATATATTGTATAAAAAATATTTTTTTATATAATATTATTCCAGATATAGTCAGTTGAGGATTATTTGCAACAGTATATTAATACACTTTAATCTATAATTGAAAAAAATAATATAAGTAATAGCAAGCAGATATAGTATTTATGGAAAATCAATATATCTTAATAAAACAGTATTGAAACAGTCTTAAAAAAAATATGACAAAAATTGATAATAGCTTAAATATGGAAATAAGTGAAACTTACAAGTCATTGGCGAACCAAAATCATATTCAAGAAAGATTGAATAGCTTCAATAAACGTACTTATATGAAATGCAGAATAGTATGGTTCAGCCTTGGTTGTTCCATTATGGTTGTTTCCTTATTGATGCTCTTAAATACATTGATAGTCACTACTCAGAATTATGAAAGCATAGAAATGCAGCTAATGATTGATGTGAATAATGATACTATTGAAGAAACAAAATATCAGCATATATCTGTGGATACTTCAGATACATATATTGATCAGCAAGATTATAATTATATAATGTATAAAAAGATAAGCCTAAAAGAAATAAACAACTTATATGAGAAAAATACAGCCCCTGATCAGGTATAAAATATAGTTTCTTATATAAAAAATATATTATTAGTGCCTTATTACTTGTATGTGTTTAAATAGTGCAGCAATATTCCTGAAGTACTACGTTTTGATTGCTATCCAGAGGATGGAGCATCGCAACTTTCTTGCACAAATAGAGGATGTTGTTGGAAACCTCTTGAAAAAGGGACAGTATCACGTATATTGAATGTCCCATATTGTTACTATCCACAAAATTGGGACTTGTATAAATATATTAATTATAGTCGAGATGATAGTGATTTTTCAGGCTTTCTTAAACAAGAAAGAAAATCTGCATATAAGAATGATGTACCTCTTGCGAAAATAGAAGCTATAAATATAGATAGTTCAACTTTACGTGTGAAGGTGCAATATATATTAATTTATATATTCTTTAATTATATAAATATATAAAATATTATAGTTCCTATTACTATGTAATATACTAGGGAAATAATGCAATGTGTACACAATATAATTTTCAGATATATGATCCTTTAAACGCGCGATATGAACCACCATGGCCAGTTAAGTTAGATACAAAATCTGTCTTATCTGAGATTGCCAACAAAATGTATCATTTTAAAAATGATGAAGTGAGACCTGGTTTTAAAATTGATAGAATTAGTGATGGTACAACATTGTAAGTATATTATTGTACTCAAATTGTGATAAAAGCTGTCTTTTAAGCTTCAAGCTTGAGGATATAAATAACTTCAGCATTCTACTCCAATTGAAGCCATAAGCTTACTTGTATTATTTACATCCTGTGTGTAGATTCAATTCTATTGGCATCGGAGGTTTCATCTTTGCCGATCAGTTTTTACAAATAAGTTCGTTACTTCCTACAAGCAACATCTATGGCATTGGTGATCATAGGTCAAGCTTAAAGTTAGATACGAAATGGCAATCGTTTACTTTATTCAATAAAGATCAACCACCAGCAGAAAATGTAAGTTGTTTTTTATTATTATCAATTGTATATAAATACTATATTATTGTTCATGTAATAAATGGTATTTTTTCTATTTTTTTTGGTTAGGCAAATTTGTACGGATCTCATCCGTTTTATATTGTTATTGAGGATTCTGGTATGGCTCATGGAGTTTTATTTTTAAATAGTAATGCCATGGGTATGTTGTTTTGGCTTGGTACATATGACATTACATTATTATGCTCAAAGTAAATCGATTATCTTGTATCTTCTAGATGTAATATTGCAGCCAACACCAGCTATAACGTTTAGAACAATCGGTGGTATTTTTGATATTTATTTCTTTTTGGGGCCTACCGCAGCAGACGTTGTGAGACAATATTCTGAAATCGTAGGCAAACCGTTTATGCCACCTTATTGGTCGCTTGGTTTTCATTTATGCAGGTGAAATATTATAAAGTTTAATGTAAGCACACAGAATAATACTGTTTATGCGTTGCCAGATATGGATATGGAAACTTAGAGAAAACCAAAACAGTATGGAACAGAACGAGAGCTGCTGGAATTCCATTTGTAACGTTTTTCTCTTATTATTTGTAAAATATTTGAATATTCATAAGCAACTGTAAACTGTTGTACAAGCCATGTGCTATATTGACAGGACACTCAGTGGAACGATTTGGATTATATGGATAAAAACAACGATTTCACATATGACAAGAATACGTTCAAGGACTTGCCAAAATTCGTAGAAGAGCTTCATTCGGTAAAGTATACCAAAGGCAAAGAGATATGCATAAAAATGTTACCATGCGCAAATATTGCCATTTGCAAATAGCAGAAGTATATCAATCTTTTCACTCACAGATTGGAATGCATTATATCCCTTTAATCGATGCCGGTATATCCGCTTTCGATAATAACGGTTCTTATCTTCCATATGTCGAGGGAATAAAACAGGATATATTCGTAAAAGATGGTGTTTCGAACGAGCCTTTCGTCGGCAAAGTCTGGAATCTTGTTTCTACGGTGTGGCCCGACTTCACAAACCCGAAAACAACTAACTACTATGCAAAAATGATGAGCAATATGCACAATAGTTTTGCGTATGATGGCGCATGGATTGTAAGTCTCAATTCATTCAAACAATCTCACACATATACAGCTATGTGTATTTATTATTATTATTATTATTATTATTATAGGGCAAAACGTCCAATAGCCGACACTTTTATATGAATTTTATCAAATGTTAAGGTATATGAGAGTTAAACATAAACAATAATAATTGACAAATTCCCACATATTTTAATATTTGATCAAATCCGCGCAAGAGTGCCAGTTACTGCACGTTTTATCCTATATGTTTTAATCGGCTTCTTTCTTTTTATCTCTTCTACTTAAATATTCCGATTGCATTAAGGATATGAACGAACCATCTAACTTCTACAACGGTCACAAAAATGGCTGTTTACACACTAATCTGGATTATCCTGAATACGTACCCAACGTCGTCGGTGGTTTGCTCGCTACGAAGACTCTGTGTATGAATGCAAAACATCACTTAGGCTCTCATTACAATCTTCATAATACTTACGGGATAAGTCACGCAATTGCTACGAATTAGTGAGTAGATGTACAAGTCGATGTCTGTTATAAAGTATTCGACCGTTGTAAAGAGCTTATGAAATTATTCTTTAAAACCAAACGCGCAGCGCTCTCAAAGAAATCAGGAAGAAAAGACCATTTGTAATATCGCGCTCGTCATGGGTAGGACACGGTTATTACGCCGGCCAATGGACGGGCGACATTTATTCCTCATGGTGAATATGAATTATAATTTTATGATATTACTGAATTAAATTTTAAATTTGTGATATAACTGTATTCCAATCTAGACAGTTAAGATTTCATAAATCTAAATTATAATTTTATGATACATCGTTATAATTTTCATCTACTAATTTTGGGAAATTATTTTATCAGGCACGATATGAAGATGAGCATTCCAGCAATCTTGTCGCAAAATTTCTATCAAATCCCCATGGTAGGCGCAGATATTTGTGGATTCGACGGCAACACGACCGTTGCGTTATGCAACCGCTGGGTGCAACTTGGCGCCTTCTATCCGTTCTCTCGAAATCACAATTCCGATAATACGATCGTGAGTGCCGATACATAATGCAATATTGTGCATGGTCTCTGAAATGCAACATATAAATAAAAATGCATATTGCACAGGAACAGGATCCGGTCGCCATGGGCGACTTGGTTGTACAATCCTCGAGGAATGCTCTCAGGATACGTTACCGGCTTTTACCGTATTTGTACACGTTATTCTTCAGAGCGCACAAGTTCGGCGACACGGTGGTGCGTCCGCTCTTCTTTGAGTATGTATCTGTTTGAGTATATATGTGTTGAGTATGTATGTATTACTCGACAAAATTAGATTTCACTATGAATTTGGTTATCGAAACCATTTCATTTAATTATAATGTAAATTTAATTATGATATATGCATTGAATGTCGCATAGGTTTACCTACGATACGCAAACTTACGATATTGACACACAGTTCCTCTGGGGAAGGTCACTTATGATCAATCCCGTCCTCGAAGAGGTGCGCGCTTCGTTATTCGATTATTTTATTCTTTTCGAAATAAGAAATGTTACGACAGTTTTTAAATCATTCTTGTTTACATCCTCTACAGAACCAAAGTAACTTGACTGTTTACGTACCACGCGGACTGTGGTACGATTATCACACTCTTGTATCTTTCTTCTCCATTGGGAAGCATTTCACGTTGCCTGTGCTGCTTACTGAAATACCATTATTGATTCGCGGTGGTTCGATACTTCCAGCGCAGAAACCAGGCGCGACGACGACCGAGAGCAGGAAGAATAATTTTGAATTATTAGTGGCTTTGAATGAAGTCGGTTATGCCGAAGGAGAACTCTACTGGGACGACGGTGATAGCATAGGTATGCAATAGACGTAATACCGAAATATATTCGAAGCTTCAAATACAATTTATAGCCTCAGTGTGTAACGTATTGACAACGATGTGCATTTTGCGATTCGTCTCGACTATTACATTCTTTTTTTTTTTTCAAAATCCACAGATTCTGTAGAAAAGAACGAATATCTGTGGTTGATGTTCAATGCATTCTCGAACATGACGAAATTAGTGAGCACGAGAATGGATATCGGCACTTTTAACGACGAAGTAATACTTGGCAGAGTTGATATTTTGGGCATACATTATTCAGTCAGCGAGGTTTACCTAAACGACAGTCCTGTCAAATTCGCATACAATATCAACACGAAGGTAAGTTCTCTAAGTCGAATATCGATTTATTACTTAAGATAGAACAAAAATTCACACGTACAAGCGCACGCTAGAACATGTGATGATTATTTTAGAACTTGAGTATCTTTGGTATCCAAGTGGACATGAAGCGACCATTCGTATTTACTTGGACCTACATGCCGTTTTTTTAAATGTCTCTTTGAGTCACGCCGCTTCAAGTTTTCAGTCGCGGTATGTAAATCATATTACTTAATAGTCATTAATGTGATGATACAAAAATCTGTTTGTTATAATATGCATCGATGCGCTATGACTTATATAATATTAAACATATATTTTATAAGCTATTTTCTTTTTTTTTAAGTAAAAATATGTATATTTTCGTATAGATATATTCGTAAAATAAAAACAAGAACATTGCAAAAATGAAACAACTGTGTGCTGTTTCAATAAATAGAACTACCGAACAATGCATATACAAAATGCGTATACAAAACCAACATCGACATTTGTAGAATTTTACGTGTGGGATTAAATGAGAGGGAAATTTGATATTTCATAAATGCAAGGGAGCGAATAAAGAAACGTGTGTTTATTCAAATCTTCTTGCTCTTACAATATATTAATGTACAAATATATGCCTGAGTTTATGGCACTAAAGAGAAAATAATAAATAATACTACGATCGCTGTTGTACAGGCACGAGAAAACACACGATCGTAATATCGTCCGTGATCGAGCGAGAGAAAAAAAAAAGAGAGAGAGATAGGAAAGAGATTAGGACTCACGAAGACGCAGTCGTTAACGCGGACGTAGTCGCTCTAGCGTCGCTTTGGTACTGTAACTGAAAAAAAAAAGATACCGCTGAAACATGCCAAGTCGACGTGGTCGAGGTAACATAGGAAGCCGCGTTTCCCAATGGCGGTGCGAGGCGGTTCACCTTTTCGACCTCGATCTATATTCAAAATGCACTCCGACCCTCATTTGCAAACGTCGGCTCGAAGCGTATAGATTCCGATCTTCGGAATAAATTTGAAAACGATAAGTCACCGTGCGCGTCGTGCGCTCGCTCATGTTAACACATAAGATAGCGTCACGCGCATGAAAACGCACGGCGGCTCGTCTTCCTTTTGTTCTCCCTCGTGTATAAACAACGTACGGGTGTAATGTACATTTCAATGCCTACTAATAATAACAAAATTCAAATTACACATATATATAAACAAACGTAAAGGTACACGATACATTTGGCAACGAAAATAATAAAGTCTTTGGGTCCGACAGCACATCTCGATCGTACTCTGCGCAAATTATTGCAAAAGGAAAAAAGAAAAAGAAGGAACTCGAGACGAATCGTTCTTCCTAGCGATACTTTTGTCTCGCCTAGTCTCGCGAACGAAAGAAAGATAAGTCAGCATCTCTGACAGCGATGCTTTTGGTATTTTTATCCATCCGCACGCACGATCGAGAAACATCCCAATGGTAGGTCGAGGAAAGGAACTTTGCGACACGAGAGGTGATGTCGCTCGATCACCCGGTTGATTTTGATTTTACGCGCGAGCGAAAACTCTTTTTTCAAGAGGAAAAGGGAAAAAGAGAAACTTACTCAAAGCACATTGTGGATTCTAGCACAAGTTTGGTTGGTTCATATGGAGAATACAAGTTTTATAATATTCTTCAAAAGAGAATAAATTTTTCTTTTGAGCACATAACAATGAGCATTTTTTATCGAGAGAACATTCTTTGTTGAAAATAACCGTTGCTTAGGTAGAAACAAAGTAACTTGATTAATTGCTTTTTTCTTAGCAGTAGAATGATATTTTTCTCTATGTGCCTGCGTGATAAAGTTATTTGTATTAAAAGTGAAAAGAGTTATTCGCATATATTAAAAATGTAAACTACCATATTTTTATATATCATCAGCGATATATCACCGCGGTAAGACATTTTTACGACCGTTTCTCCGGGATTTTCTTTATATAGAATCAAGACGAGATCCACGTTCCTTTTCTCTCGCGTTACCATCGGTAACATCGTTCGCGTAATATCAATACATACATAATAATATATGTATATACGTGTGTGTGTATATGGATATAATATGTATATATATATATATATATCTTTTTTCTCAATGATTAATATATACTAATCTTGCAACCTTCGTTCTCATTATTGTCTGCTCACATTTACTTACGACTATTTAAAAATTACGCAATCGCTCTCCACCGACAATTTATCCGTATCGTTAATTACGTCCTTTTCGTACGTAAAGCCCGATAAATAACGAATAATAATAGTTTCAACTACAAACGGGAACGCGTGTATGAGCCGGTGACGTGATGCTCAAGTGTCCATTGTTAAATAAGCACGCCCGTGTGAGTGTTTGTGAACACATAACAGAATCTCATAATATTCAATTAGCAAATATACACATATATATACACACACATACATGTATAATATATATATATATATATTGTATATTTTTATAAATATATAGGATAACGATTGCGCGAGTGAAAGAACGTAATTGCAAATGACTTCGTGATAGCCTCGTTTCTGTTTTTTTTGTTCCTTTTTTTTTTGGTATACGCTTAACGCGAGCAGTCGTGCTTATGATTATAAGTATAAGATAAAGTGCAAAATGATATCCGCTGTCGTATTCTCTACTAGCGTGCATTCGTATGCGTGTACGCGCGTGCGTGTGTACATGTATTAACAAATATGGCAAGTGAAACTAGTCTAAGTCTACCTCAGTCGCCATGTAAAATTGCGAAAAGCGCAACACTTCATTACCATCATCGCATAGACACATAGTTTCAATCCGGCCGTTTACACATTACTTCGACACGTAAATTCGCGTCGTTTCGCGAAAGATTCGCTCCTTAACGTTTAAAGTAAAGTGAGGACCCGTTTAGTCTCTCTAAAGTATACGGTACACTCACTGGTTTAGTATGGCAAGTATTATGACACATGGCACTCGGGGCATTATTCAACATTCGTTAATTAACATAGATTATATATCACACGGAAAACGGTGTTACGCATTTTCCAGGTTGGAACGATAAGAAAGAAAGAAAAAGAAGAGAAGAAAGAATCCCACGAGAGAGACTGTAGAGTCGCGCTAGTAGTGACGATCTATCACTCACGGTTGCTTCTCCCTCCGCGTATCGACTTGATTGGAAATATGATTCGGCACTCCCATGGGAAAATATTATTCCGCTCTTGCGTGACACAATCGTTGTTAATGTTTGCAATTATTAAAATTATTATTAGAATTAAGAGTAACGGATCGTACCGGAGATCGTATCAGTCGACCGTTTAATAAACGCGTTTAATTCGACGTCTCCTCCTTGCAATTTTCGTGTTCCATTTTCTGGGGGAATTTTCCCGGACGAGCCACGAATTTCAAAAACGTTTGCCATCGGAGTGAGAAATGTGACATTGTACGTGATAAAAAAAAATTGTCAGTGATTGCGCGTGCGAGTCAAAACGCATCCATCTTGCTTAATGAAAGAATTCAAACGAACAAAACAAATTCTATTATTGGGCCGGGCGGATACATTTCGAAACTCACGCGAAAAATTACGAACAATTTTTCTGTATCCACGACTGTACACACAGAAAAATACGTACTGCATTCGAGGGAATATACCCATCTTAAATATCTTATCAGTTGATATACCTGCAAATCTAATCATGAGTTTATCAAATTTACTAAAAATATATTCTGAATTCTATAATAAGTTTGATACTTCAATCGAGAAAATTATAGAATAAATTGAAACAAAAATTCAGTTTGCTCTTTTTTTTATATAAAGGGCACAATATTGTTGAAAAGAAAGTAAATTTTTCCGTATATATGGTGACAGACTTTTCTCATGAATTCATGGTGAAAACATGTTTTAAGATTATTATGAAATAAATATCCTTTGCCGAAGACAATCATTACTCAAAATAAAAAAAAGTCGCTTTTTTTTAAAAATATTTTTCTTTGTGCAACACATCGGACGAGAGTTCAGGAAATTTATGAGAGAGAACAAGTCGAATTGTAAACGATCAGATTTCGATCGTGACTCTAATCGAATGCAGAACCTTCGTCAAGATATCTTGTCGTTGTCAGCCGGACACGAGAGGACTTTACCAGCGAATTAATCTTGTCTTCTTTGTGAGCCACAGGCCGGAAGGATTTACTGTTAACGAATAAACGCGGTTACTCGGTTCAGTCAGTAAGCGCCTCCAGAATGTCCACGGGCGACTTGTTCATCTTACGGAAATTCTCCCAGTACTCCTTGGGCATCGTCCATTCCAAGAAAATCTCCAAGTTCCGAGTGAGCGACTCGAGCTCGGACAGACCGTCGTTCGTGACCGGCTCCTTACCGGCGGACACCAGCGAGTCCTGAAGGACGTCGTCGATGAGTCGCTTGCCGAAGCCGAGCTCTTTCAGCTTGTCCTTTTTGCTGATTCTCTGCAACAACACCGCCAGTAGTAGCCTCATCTTCTCAATCGTCATCAGTTTCTGCTTGACGGTGACCGAAGGTTTCTCGATGATCTCAACGACGTTTGACGTGCTAGCGACTTTGCTGTCATGCTTTGATGCATCGGCATCGCCGCCACCGCCGCCGCTGCCGTTTTCACCGCCTCCGCCACCGCCACCGCCACCGCCGCCGCTAATGTCTGAGTCTTCTTCCTCCACTTCGGTGTGACAGGTTTTGATGTGATTCTCCAAGTCGCTTTTAATCCTAAAATAGTTCTTGCACCACCTGCAGCCGTACGGATTGGTGCGACCGTGTATGCATTTCATATGCTTCTTCCAGTGCGGTAGCTGAGTGAAGCCGGCGTTGCACTCGGTGCATTTGAA
This sequence comes from Harpegnathos saltator, assembly GCF_003227715.2. Taxonomy (NCBI): domain Eukaryota; kingdom Metazoa; phylum Arthropoda; class Insecta; order Hymenoptera; family Formicidae; genus Harpegnathos; species Harpegnathos saltator. The sequence goes on along the minus strand of NW_020230716.1, from coordinate 299,781 downwards.
CGGACGTTCGCCGGTGTGTCGGCGAGTGTGCAGCTTGAGGGCGGTCGAATGAGCGAAAGCCTGCCAGCAGACGAGGCAACGGAATGGCCGTTGGCCGGTATGGGTCCTCTGATGAACGGTCAGCTGGGACTTCTGAGCGAAACGCTGACCGCATGTGGCGCATCCGTGCGGACGATCGTGCGCGTGTGTCCTCATGTGCTGCGGCAGGTGACCCTTGAAGGTTTTGTTGCAGATCACGCAGATGAAAGACTTGACGTCCCGGTGCAGGCATTGGAGGTGCTTCTTCAGGGCGTCGCGGCGGACGAAGGCGCGGCCGCACAGCTCGCACTTGTGATCCCTTTGGCCCTTGTGGCGTTTCATGTGCAGCGACAGGTTGGCCGCGCACGTGAAACTGTTGGAGCAAAGGACACAGCGGAACGGCTTCACCTGACTGTGGGTGCGACGGTGTTGCACTAGTTGGCCGCCCCGTGCAAAGCTCTTGTCACACTCCGGACACTTGTAAGGCTTGAAGCCGGTGTGCGTGCGCACGTGCAGCTTCAACCGTTCCTTCAGCGGGAACTCTTTGCCGCACTCGTTGCATTTGTACACCGGCCCGGTGCTGTGCACCACCTTGTAGTGGTTACGAAGACCGCCGCTGCCCTTGAAGCGCGCGAAGCACACGACGCAGCAGTACTTCTTCTGCCAGTTCGGCACTTCTTGCCGACTTCGGGAATTGGTGTCGCTGTTCTTCTCTGTGTCCGATGGCGGATTGGCGGATGGATCATCAGGGTCCTCAGGATCAGAGGTTGGCTTGGATCCACTCGAACTGACGACGTTGTTGTTCTCCAGAAGGTAATTCTCTTGGTTGACGGTATCTTCCTCGGAAGATTTCTTCTCTTTCTCGGGTTTCCCCGTCTCTTTCTTGGCAGTGGTATTATTAGCGATGCTGCTTTTCCTATCGGACAAGTTTTTGTTTTTTTTGCAGGGGACCTGCTGCTGACCCTTCTTATCGATTGGTCCTGGTTTCTCGAGTGCAGAATTCAAGCACGGATCCAGTGACTCTTGTCTATACACGTAAACCACGTCCTTGAAGCAATCTTTCTTCACCAAGCCCTCGTTTTCGTCGTTCTTCTCGAACTCGTCGTCGTCGAGGGGAATCTTTATTCGAGGGGCTTTCCTACTTGTCCCGTAGTCACTCCTCCTCCTTTTTCCTTCTATCTGCTTCTTGCTCGGCTTTGTCTGTTTCTTCTTGGTATTCTTTTTCGCTCGAGTGTTCTTGCTGTCGATACGTCCTTTCTTCGTTTTCTTTCTCACCATTCTGTCCTCCTCCTCCTCATCGTCATCATCCGAGTCAGTACTATCGATGATCTTTTTCGACTCGTTTGTTCTCTTCCGAAGTATCTTCTGAAATGATCGAATACATTGCTTGCTGCTCTGATGTTCCGATTGTTTCTCGACATTCTTGCAGAAATTGAAATCGAAGTTTTCGCTCTTGTCGTTGCAGTCGCTCGATAAGCTTCTGAGCGCTTTCAGGGCGTCGGTCGCGTCGGCATCCTTCGTGACGCTCTCCCTGATGCGGGATCGCTTCACCGGCAGCAATTCAGTCAGCTGCACCTCTTCTTGCGGCTGCTCAGGCCCGGCTACTTGTTCCAAGACCGTCTGCTCCATGCTGAGCATTGCTCCGTGAATGTGCGTTCATCCAGATCGCGACTTTGACGCAACGCCTCGAGAGACTTCGACGCTCGACATCGATTATCGGCGCATACCGTATGTGACGCTTCAGTCGCCCGCTTTTAGACAATATCTTCGACCTTTATCGATCACCTACTTTCCTCTGCACGCTCAAGTTTGTAAATAGCAGACTGACGCGCGCGTCTCTATCACGAACAACCACACCCGGATATTGCACGTAGATTACATAGATCCGACCGATAACTCACCGTAAAAATCAAATCTCAATGGTTGATAAGACTAGGTCTGGCAGTGATAATTGCAATTGCTCGCTCGGCGAATTCACCATTGACGCGATGCTCGCCGCCGAACGAAGCCGGACGAGACGACGAAGCCTCGGGATGACCGCCGCATCAATGATCGCTTCACACCCCGCGACCAAACACGTCGCCTCTCGCTAGTACGCTGCACTGCGATCTGATAGTTTGATCCTCTTGTTCAGATGTTCTCGTAAACGACTCGGGGTATCGTCAGTTTCGCACTGACGGCGACACGCTCGTCCTCGAGGAAAACTCCAGATTCGTCTTTTATCGGTGCGCGACGGCGACGAGGTCGCGTAGAAAGAGAGAGAGAGAGAGAGAGAGAGAGAGAGAGAGAGAGAGAGAGAGAGAGAGAGAGAGAGAGCGAGCGGGGGAGAGTGAAAGAGAGAGAGAGAGAGAGAGAGAAAGAGAGAGAGAGAGAGAAAGAGAGAGAGAGAGAGGGGAAAAGAGCGGGGAGAGGAGAAACGCGCACACGCACAGGCGTTTATAAAACGCGGTCCGGCGGAGCGCTTATCGCGCTCTTATCGTCCCGATATACTTCGCCTACCCGCCCCCTTCCTCTTTCCTTTCCGTCCGCCCGCGCCGCTTTTCCCCGGTCCTCGGCCGATGACGACTTCCGACACGCGCAGCGCCGAGCGGAGTCGAGCTCTCCTCGTCTGCCCTCTTTCTCCGCTTCTTCTTCTCCTCCAGGTAGCGCGCGCCCGAGTTGCTTCCGGAAGTGCTCAGTGCGGGCGTTGGAATCACCGTGTGTCGCGGCCACCCGACTGCTCTACCAGAATACCGGAAGTCTTCCCCGGGCGGACTTCCGCGGCGCTGTCGCGCGGCCGTTCCTCGCCGACGCGACGATCGACTGAACGTCGAGGAACGAGAGGACTCCTCTTCCTCTTTCTCGCGGCGCGCGGACGGCGCCCCGTTGCTCTCTTGGAGCGGCCGCGGTTGCGCGCCTTTTTCCACGCAAGCGCAATCCTCGGTCGATATCAGCCCGATGCTCTCTCGCACCCCTCCCGTCGCGCTGATAGCCGCGGCTTCCCTCCTCCACCCTTCGCTTCACTACTACGTTCTCTCTCTCTCTCTCTCTCTCTCTCTCTCTCTCTCTCTCTCTCTCTCTCTCTCTCTGCCGCTCTTCCTCTCGTATTTCCCTCGATACCGCGAACCCCTCGCTCACCCCCGTTGCCGCCAGCTCGCGCGACCCTGTCGCCCTTTCCGCGTTCTTCCAGACGAGTCCTCGGCCTCCCTCCGCTGCCAGCAACCCTTTCCTTTCTTTTTTCTATCCTGCCTGCCGATTGTGTTCCCTGCCTGTGACCTCTCACCTTCGTTTCTTTCTCGTCGTTTGGCCGACGTAGTTGCAGCCGCCTCACCGTCGCTTATGATTTCACCTCATCGTTCATTTTTTCAGGGATCTCGCCGAACAGTATCTCGCGTCTGAAGCGTGGCTACGTGTTCCTGAATCTCATTGATCCTTGGGGAAGCGCAAACCTATACTCCTCGAGTCTCCTCGAGGTGTGTTTGTTTCACTTTGGAAGCCGTTGTTCCTTCCGCAAGCTGCCATCAACCGCAGGTCGGTCGGGTTGCTCGGCTGCTTATCGTTACACTTCACTCGTTGTCTTATCAATCGATTGTTACCTGCCGCGATAATGGCGCGTTGCCTTCAGCTTCGCCTGAAACGTGCAATTTCGCGCGGGGCAATTATCTTAATCGTCGCCTCTCTGCAGTCTATTAGCCTCCGCCTGCTCGTGGACGAAATTCAGTTAATGGCTATCGGAAGGAAGTCTCGAGGATCTGGGAGATCCCCCTTCAGGATTTCATCCTTGGCCGCGCCAGCGCAATCTTCGATTCTCCCGCACGGAGGAGGGAGACGATCGGATAATGGCAGAGCGACGCTTCCCTGTGTTTCCGCTGCGCTTCTGTCTCGTCCAGCGTCAACTCGCCGCGGAGAGCCTACGACGAATGTGCCACGTCCTTTCCAGCGCGATGTCCGAGTCCTCCTGCGCGCACGTCCGGGGCTCACGTCGCTCCCTGTGGTCGTCGAATTGGAAACGCTGACTCGACCGAGCGATCCGCCACCGCATCGATGTTACCGCGAGATTCGAGCAGCCCGTTGCAATTTTCGAGCCGTCGACATCACCCCGTCGTGCCGGATCGATGTCCCCGATGATACGCGTTTAGCGATACGTCCCGATCGATTTTCGCACGGCACTTTCAGCCGCACGCTCGCGTTAATCCGCCGCTAGAATAACGCGCTTCTCTCTCCGAGCCGCTCTCCTCGCTCTCTCGAGCGTAATCTCGAGTACCTCGAGATCTCGAATATCTCGAGTACTTTGGCGACACTTCGGTCTCTCGGGCCTCTCTCGAGTCGCCGTTTCTTATCGTTGATTGATCCGACGCCGATCCGTGAGCCTCGCGGATAATTTTTCCGTCATCTAATTGCCCGTCGTCTAATCTCCAACGGTCTCTCTCACTCGTCTCTCTGTGTGTGTGTGTGTATGTGTTTCGTCACGACCGAGCGGGGAGGAACTTATCGATACGTAGGATCGATCTTTTTCTTCTTTGGTATGCTCGGATATATACGTGTAATATTTATATATGTATATATATATATATATATATTGATTTTATATTTATGTACATTAAAATTGCATTTTTGGCCTCACACACGTGTCCGACTCTTATCTCGATCGGAGCGTTTCCCTTTTCGCTGACTCATTTTATATTTTATTCTCCCCCTCTTTCTCCTTGACTAGACGTTGACGAGCAAAGTAGGTGGGTATTACATGAGCGCGTTAATCGCTGTTTCAATAGCCGCATAGATGAACGAACGAGTTCTATGTGTATGTGTGTGTGTGTGCATGTATGTGTATGTATGTTAGTGCGTTTTAGCCACTGCGTACCCCGACGTCCTGAACTAGCGGAAAACCGAGGAACCCGCCACCACCTGAAAGAAATTAGAGACACCGGAGGCAATTCTTCGTTAGTTCCAATTAGCAAGATACCTTGTTAAGTTACGCGGTTAAGATATGTGAATAGCACATGTGGTCTCGTTACGTTAGCGAAATAATGATATATTACTGCTAAACAAGCGTAATTTGAGTTACAACAAATTAAAGTGCAATTAGACATCTGGTTAGTTCGCAATCTACGGGTTAATTACAGATATCTAATATGCATTGTAAAATTGAGAGAGAGAGAGAGAGAGAAAGAGAGATATTAGTTTCTTTAAACCTTTGAAATTTAAGGTGCACGTGTGAAATATTCAGTTAAATTTACCATTCAAATCAAATATACAGAGTTGGATAAGTTAATATGTATTTTTTGTTTAACTGAGACGAGTCTAAAGCGAAGCATCTATCGAATTAATGTAGGTAAGTTGTATAAGTTAATTAAAATTGATCAACTAGTTATTATCCAACTCTGCAAATCTGTCTCAAGGTATTTCTCAAGGAAATCGATCGTCAACAAATGTAAACACGACGGTGACGTCTTTTGATTTACATAAGGTCATATACAGGGTATCCCATATATATAAGGTGTCAAGAAAAGATTACAGTAAATGTTAGATTGTCTGACGAATGTGTGTGCGCTTTGCTCGATTCGTCAGTTTGTTTGGCCGAAAATCCATCGCTTTCTGTTTTCAATATCGTACGTGTTAATTTTTTACACGGAAATTTTGCATCGATGCAAAATCTCCGAGGGATGTATTTTTACACTTACGAAGCTCGAGTATCTCCGGAACGAAAGTCCGTGCGGAGACTCGGGTTCGTCGGAGGAATAGAACTCGTGCGAACTCGTTGAAAGAACATTAAAATTGCACACATTGGCGATGGGACACCTTGTATACGACCACACGGAGGCATTGATCGCGGAGGGCATTTACATCGCGCGATTGGAAGCTCGCACGCGTGACCCGATCTCCCAACAGCGTAGATCAATTTTTGTCATCGTCGCCGTCGCGTCGCGTCGCGTCGCGTCGCGTCGCGTTTGCGAGAAAATTGGAGCAACCTGAGAAATGAAGCATTAGCGACGCTAACGAAAAGAAATTCAAAGCGCTCTCGTTCTCGATGCTTCGTTAACAAAATCGCATCACGCTCGAGACGCAACTCGAGGCGATATTAAAATGTTTTTGCTAACGTTTGGCAAGCAAACGATGATGCGTTTGTATCCTCCAATTAATTCGCGTCACGAGAAAACGGTGGAACAATCTTTGCAATTCATTTAGTAGTGTATTTCCACATGTAGATATAATCTTATTATACATAACGTTATACGCATTAATATGAATGACAATAAATATTATATTGATTAATAACGACGCATATATTAATTGTTTGTTAAATATGAGAATATACCGAGGTAACGTATCGCTTTGAATCGCGATAATAATTTCAAGCAACGCGTCGTTCCCAGTCGCGATCACATTCCAACGACGTTTTTTAAAAAAAAATCATCAGCCGAAGGGGCGAGCACGTGTACGGTCGAATAGACGCGTTGTACAATCACGGAGCGGTCAGTCGTCAATTGGCATGTGCACTCGCATCGCGCTCTCATCGGTACTTTTTGACTTTCGATTCCGAGTTTACGATAACGAGAGAACGTATTCCGAGTGAATCGCGCCGAGCATACATGATTCGCGATAACGCGTCGTTCATACGCATTATCGCAATTTGGCGGCAATTAAGGAACGCCTCTTCCGGTCTTCGCTCTATCATTCGGTCATATCGAGCGAGCGAACTGTAACGTGACGTAATCGTCGAATCGACACGCTCCAATTCTAAACAAACGCCTCGCGACCGATCATTATCCAAGGCGCGCGATCTAACAATTCCTTCGTTTTTATTACCCTTGCCATCATTCGCATCTTCCGTTCTGCTCGCCGCACGACGAACTCTCGCGTTCGCTGTGTAACACGCGCACAAACCTTCTCTCTCTCCCTCTCTTTCTCTCTCTCTCTCTCTCTCTCTCTCTTCGATCCTCTCTCTCGTATAGATTAGTCTCGTGCGACATCCCACACGCACAAACACGCACTACACGACACACGAGCGCGAGCGCGCGTCACATACACAGCCATGCCGCTCCCGTTTCTCTTTCACTCCCTCTCTCTTTCTCTTTCACTCACTCACTCTCGCTCGTCGTGCCGTGTGACACGGATCTGTGCGCATTGAACTTACCGAAAGGTACGGTCTCGCGCGAGATTTCGTCAGCGCGCCGGAGCGCGCGATAGTCGCGCGGTTTCCCGCGGCCGCAGCCGATTGGCGGTAGAACGGCTTAGCGATGCACTCGACGAGTCGCAACGAGTTCGAAAAGGAGCTGCCGCTGGCTTTACTCACCGTACTCGAAGCGGCCGACGCGCCCCGATATCACCAGCGCCGTCTCCACCGGGGAAGAGATTGCCTTGCGGAGCGCGCCTCTGGCTCGACCCTACCCTCCGGTCGCCATCTTCGATGCACTTTCGGCGGAGGCCGAGCGCTGCTCCGAGGCCGAGCTCCGAGAGAGGCAGCGATCCCGGCTGAGAGAGCGCGTAGGGGGGTGAAATCAGCGGCGTTACTGCTACCGCTAGTTCGACGTTATGACGTCCGATGGCGCGCTGTGCGAACGTCTCGGAGTTCTTGCCCGGCGCGACGAGGTTTCCATCCGTTCGACAATGTAAGCCGCAATGCGAGAGAGAACATTGCCGTTGTTCCCGCTCGATGACCTTGAACCCAAAGATGATTCTCGATAGAATTACTGTGTCTGTCTTTCGTGCGGCACCTTGGCGAGAAATATCCAGGTAGGTCGAAGCGACAAGATGATCGAATCACGATTCAAAAGCGAGTTCTTGCGGTCGTTTCTTCGTCATTCCGTTCTGCTAACTGTATGTAGACGCGCCATAGCGTGTCCATGAGACAGAGAGGATGATTCCATTTAAAGACGATACTTCGATTTCTAACGACCTTCATTTCACTGCCGGCCGGTTCGGTTTCCGCCAGGCTAATGTTCATTTCGGTTTGTTATAGTTCTGTTATTCAGTGTCTGACGAGATCTCGTTTCGCGTGTGATAATCGCTCGTCAGCCGCGCGTCAGTCACGCTTCGTTTAAGAAAATTGCTAAGCAGTCATCGCTGACTGAAAGACGACGAAAAACGTCGCGATGAGATTCGTGTTTTTAATCGCGATATTTTCGTCGAGGGCAGCGAGCGGGCTCCAAGGGTTGAAAGTGCTCGAGGGAACACGCCGTTGGTGCACACAGAGACACCGTTGGTAGGTACAGTAGGTTCCTCCCGCGCCCGCTACGCTGCGTTGCGATCGACCGTTACGTCGAGCGGCGTATGGAGCGATGCTTGGCGAGAGGCGACTTGCCCGAGATCCCGCTTTTCATTCGTCTCCATCGGCACCCCGGCGCGACGAAATGAGCGCGTATGAGCGAAGGTGAGCGAGGCGCTTCGTTGAGAGAAAGGGGGGGAGAGAGAGAGAGAGAGAGAGAGAGAGAGAGAGAGGGAGAGAGGGAGAGAGAGAGAGAGAGAGAGAGAGAGAGAGAGAGAGAGATCGTCGGCCGCGCGATTCCCAATGATGACTCACTTGCTCGGGCTTAAATAGCTGCGCCGGGACTTTTATTGCGCGTGGGACACATGCCCGCGTCAATTGTATCCGCATCGTCTCGTCTCGTCGGGAATCCGCGTTGGACGAAGGTGTCGACAGGTGCTGTCAGAAGTCAGCGATGGTCTCGTTATATATCTCGGAGCTCGCGTCATGGTCGTTTTGATCAAAATTCCTTTGTTCTTTTCAGTCGCGCTTTCGGCACCCCGAATGAAGCGAGCCGTCAATGAGCCGAGGTTTCGGGTAGAGGACGTGAGAACGTAAGTAATAGACATAAATATAAACGGAATATAAAAATAATAAATAATGAATGCGACTCGTCGAGTATTGAGAGGGTCGGCTTTGAAGTACTCGTTTATACGCGTTTCCTTCGAATTCGAGGAGAACCGCTAAACGATCGTCTGTTCGCAATAGAATTATTCACAATGGCTTCTATTTCTAACCTAACCTAACCCTAACGGGCTTTTTTTCGTTCGACGCGCTTGTCCTGTTGCGCCATTACTCGCTAATCCGCAGAGTGCATTGCGCTGCAATTTCACAGCGGTAGAGTCTCGGCCGATCACGACCGAGAGATTTGAACGCCAAAAATGCGCGCGCGCGCGCGCGCGCACTCGCTCGCTCCTTCGCGCCGAAAGCTCGTCGAGAGATCGTCGAGCCACTCATCGCGCGCGTTTGGTGACTTTAACGCTTAGAACTCGTATTTGCGGATCGCCGCGGCTTCGGCGGTTCAAAACACCGTCCGATCGCGACTGTCTTGTCGGCTTGAATCTTCGAGGCCGCGTACCGTATCGATTGTAATTCGGACGATCAAATTAACAGCAGATGCAAAAATGTGAGGTTAACTTATGGTGAGTAGATCAATCTTTGCGCGCGATTATTTTAACAAAGTTGCGGAGGTGTCTCCTGCGGCAACTGCGCGAATATAAATTGGAATATCGATGCTGCCGAGATGTGACGAGATTTCTTTCTCTCGCGTTTCTCTCGAGAGATAAGGGAGGAGATTTGCATTTACGGGAATCTGCAAGTCGGAGCGTGTGAGGTAAACGAGCGTAGATCGTACGATCCGTTAGATTAGCGGAGGCTCTCGCTGCGAATCCCACGTTCGTGACACGTGCCAGTCGCGAAACGCGCGTGTTGCGTGCGCGCGATAATCGATCGCGGTACCGGACGAAGATAAGGATTTGTCGCTGTCGGCGGTTCGCGGTATCAACTATAAATTACGACGGTGGTTCGAACGACCTACTCGAGATGGTAGTACTATACCGTTACTTCTTTGGAATCCCGCCTCTTGTGTGCACTTTGTCACTGTAGTAATCTCGTGGCTCTTGTACGTTCGCGCACATACACTTTCGCGCGTGGAACATACTAGATTCTTCGTTACGGAATTGCCTGCCGCATGAAAGCGGTCACAGGGAGGGTCCTCGGTCCTTAGAGCGCCGCAATTTCGACCGTGAGGATAAATTTATATCGATCGTACAAAGAGCACGCGCATATAGATAAATTAACGTAGAAAGAGGTTAATATTCCCGACTGCGCAAACTTCTAGGCATCTTGAAGGCCTTAAGAGCGCTTAAGAGCGCTTTAAAAGACGTCTCGTTCCTTCCTTGGATACCTTCCTAGATGTCTTTAAGATGAATTTTAGAAATTTATGCTACGTATGTCTGAGACGATGTCGGAGGTAACGCGAGACATCCATTGTCCCTCTTTGATGTTTCTATTTGTCTTTCGTAGCAGTCAAATGTTTGAGGATATATTCGCGCGTAACATCATGTGTAACTTATCATTCCTAAACTCGCATTATTTGTATCGCTAAAAATGCTGTAATTTCTTGCAATATTTTTACAAATATAGATGCTGTACATTTGTGCAGCGCAAAGTGCAAGATCAATATTCATTCACACAGACATCGTGTCGCCGGAAATATCGAACGTGCGGAATAATAACACACCGAATAATTTTCTCCTTTTCCAGACTGATCTGCACTTTGCGACGTGCGACGATATCGGAATATCGATATCTCGTCTCGACCGCCGTTCATACGCCGCGGAATACATCCGAATGGTGGCGCGAGAGGGCGGCGGCACCTCTTGGCGCGCCGAGCCGAGCGCGACCGAAGTTATACGAACGCGAGCTCAGCTCGGTGAGCGACGTGAACATAGACGCGCTCAGTGCGGACAGTGTGACGGGTGAGCGTGGATACGGCCAGGGTCCGATTTTGCCGTTTTTTGCTCGGCCTGTCAAGCCGCGGCGTTCTACTCTCTCACAGCTGTGAAAGCGGTGTTTCGTGAGTGACGCTTTTAGCACGATCGCGCCCCTCGCGCGTATCTCTCCGTGGTTCCTCCGTATTCGCCTATCTCTCTCTCTCTCGCGCTCTCTCGCTCTCTCTCTCTCTCTCTCTCTCTCGCGCGCGCTCTCTCTCTCTCTCTCTCTCTCTCTCCGAGCACGCGCCCGCCTGTCTTTCTCGCGCGTTGCTCCGCGCTCGATCTGTCAGTCCTCCCTTCTTGCTCCTCCCTCCCATTGTCTCCCTCTTTTCCGATCCTTCTTGTTCCCTCCTGTTCGCCTGTGACGCGCGCGATCCGCGTGTCGGTCGCTCGCTCGCTCGGTCTCTTTTTCTCTTTCTCGTTTCGCGTCGCGGTGCGCGCTCGATAACCGTTCATTCGAGAAGATAACGCCGACAACACCGACGACGACGGTGACGTCTGTCGCGACACTGACGTTTTTGCCTTCGATCCACCGCGTCGCGTGTGCACCACCAGTTGCGTGTTGCGTAACCGCATTTTACGACAGCCCATCTCTCTCTCTCTCTCTCTGTCTTGTGGGTGCATCGGCCCAATCGTCCTCCCCTCTCCGCCAGCTGCAGCGACGAGTTTGGCGCTACAACCCTCGGAATTTGACGTTTGGAGCACACGACTTCACTCTGGTGAGTCCTTCTCATTTTTGAAAGATATGCGATACGCAAAGTTAAGGAAGCTCGGCTTCCTTAACTTTGCTGCGCTATTTGTACTTTTACTTGCGCTGTTAGACGTTATCGTACATGCTCGAAAGTGCGCTTGCATTTTGCGGTAATGAACGGAGCAAAGACAGGAAGAGAAGTCGTGACAATTTCGGATTCGGTGTTTTATTATAGCAAACATATCTGCGCATATATATATATATTTTTATTTATTTATTTTTGTCGTTGTGTGTATCGCAAAAAGCGAACGCATGAAAGACGGTATGAAGAAGCAGGACTAAACAAAGAGATTGTGATAAGCGTGAAGTAAATTCTACGCTTCTTCTACGCTTCTACGCGAAAACGACTGTAAAATAACATCGCATATCACTTGATTTAAGTGGTTTTAGAGTTCATTTTCCGTTTCATCAAGTAACGTATATCGACAATAAATTACGTGTAAATAACATATTTTTCTCCTCCTATAAGTGCGCATAAATACGCGTTTGTATTTCTCGACTTTACGGAACGAAATAGATAACGATGCATCGAGGAAGAAAAGGAAGAGTAGCTAAAGTAAGAACCGAGCAAGCTATAAAGTCGCGAATGTCCGTTTCATTGCTCCGCTGAATTTAGTTTAACAAGTTCGATCTCGACGATACGTATTGATTACTGTAATTTAGCGATCACACCAACGGCCCCACCTCTTCTTCCCTTAATCGCCATCGGTGCGTTTTTACGGCGCTTAAGTATGAATAACTTCGCTGAGTCGCGCGCGCATTTGAATATGCAACGGAATCGCGATGATGTCGGAGGTAGCTTAGTGTTGGGGAGGTAATGACGAGTTTGTGGGAAGAAAGAACTGCTGTTATTATATGCCGCGTTTTTATGCCGCGAAAGCATGACCAAAGGGAATCGCTTGTGCGTTCGATTTCGTGGAAAGTGTAACGAGCGAGTATCGCGGAAACGCTTCGAGATAGCTCGAGCAATTCTTGTCGAGCGTCGCACTTCTGCAAAACAGAAGATAACAAACACACTTGTACATGAAACGACTCGGTCGGAGTAACAACTCCATGGTCAAATATCGAGTATTATGCGCAGTTGTGCTGCGAAGCGTTCAAAGTCATTGTTCTCTCAAGATGGCGATTACTTGAATCCAAGTTTCTCGCTCGAAAAGCAGAGAGTAACCGCCGCCGCAACAGCGGCCGTCTCGAAGCAAGTACAATTGATTTGGACGGATCGATGCGATTTACCTATGGTGTCTCTCTCTCTCTCTCTCTCTCTCTCTCTCTCTCTCTCTGAATATTTTACGACGCGTTACATCGTGCTGTCGCGCGAAGCGACGATCGAACTGAGCGGGAAATACATATCGCGCAAAAGTTGAGCGTTCTTGCTTACGAAACGCTCTTCTGAATCGTAAATCACGAATGGTATGTTTTACTTGATTTCGCCGAATACGGCAAGAAACGCGCGCGGCACGTGCGAGTTGTAAACCGTAAACAAAAAAGCGAACAATGCGTTGGGGCTACGCGTTGAGCGTGTCTGTGTCGGGAAAATGTTCAAGGGTAGCGTATGTGCTGACGCACACAATGGCAGAACCAGCCACCGTGTCGTCGTGACTGCAGTGGCACTTGCATATGCAGTACGTTCGTCGACATAAAATTATCCGGTGGCCATCCTTTCGCTCTCTTTCTCGCTCTTTTTTTCCTCTCGTTCTCTTTCTCTCCGTCCGCGTCCCTCCGAGAGTCCCTTTTACCTTTTTTCCCTCTTACGACGACTCCAGCAGAGGGAACAAAAGGGAAACTTCATTGCCCTCATCCGGTCTTCCTTACGAATCTTCTCGGTATGCCTGGAGGATCTGCTTGAAGGGTGCTTTTTATTACCGTATTTGACGTATCGTACGATCGAGCTTGATCTGTCGAGCTCTATTCATCAGGACGGTAGCGCACCTTCGAGCGATTAATTAGACCTCGAACTAAAATCCCAACTGATCGTTATCTACACCGCGAGCTCGTCCGACTTCACTGAATCGTTCCCTCATCCGCGATTTATTAGGTAAATCGGAAAGTTCCGTCCGTTTAGCGACAAGTAGCTATAGCTAGAACTTGTTTTGACATCTGTCAATAACATTCAATACATAAAAGTATACGTTTGCATCAATAACATTGTTTTTCACTGCATCGAAAATGTCGAAATTTGAGCCAAATAAGCGTCATTTGCGCGAAGTATTAATCTTTTGCTTCAATTGGAAGAAAACTGCAGCTGAAGATCATCGAATGCTTGTAGAAGTTTATGGTGATAATGCTCCTTCCGATAAAACATGCAAAGAATGGTTTCGACGCTTTAAAATTGGTGATTTTGATGTAGAGGACAAAGAGCGTTCTGAACGGCCAAGAGTATTCGAAGACGAAGAATTGCAGGCATTGGTGGACGAAGACTCATGTCAAACGTAAAGGCAACTTGCAGAAACATTAAATTGTGCTCGATCTGTCATTTCCGATCGTTTGAGAGCCTTAGGAAAGGTTTACAAGGAAGGAAAATGGGTCTCATATGAACTGAAGCCAAGAGACATTGAAAGACGAGAAACCACCTGCGAAATTCTACTTGCTAGCCAACAAAGAAAGGGGTTTTCACATCGTATCATCACTGGGGATGAAAAATAGATTTATTTTGACAATCCCAAACGAAAAACTATTTGCGATCCCCGCCAACCCTCAACATCGACGCCAAAGCGGAATATCCACGGAAAGAAGATAATGCTCTATATTTGGTGAAATCAGAAGGGTGTGCTGTACCATGAGCTGTTGAAAAGTGGTCAAACAGTCACAGGGGATCTCTACAGAGAACAAATGATCCGTTTGAGCCGAGCATTGCACGAAAAACGACGAGAATATGAAACGAGACAGCATAAAGTGATTTTGCTTCATGACAACGCTCGGCCTCACGTCACAAAATCTGTCAAGGAAACGTTAGAAGCACTTCGCTGGGAAGTGTTACCCCATGCGGCTTATTCACCAGACTGTGCCCCTTCCAACTACCACTTGTTTCGGTCGATGGCACACGCACTTGCTGAGGAATGCTTCAATTCTTATGAAGACGTCGAAAAATGGGTCTCTGACTGGATAGCCTCCAAAAATGAGTAATTCTTTCGCCACGGAATTCGCTTGCTGACCGAAAGATGGGAAAAAGTTATCATTAACGATGGACAATACTTTGATTGATGTACTTTTTCATTTTGTTTCTTAAATAAAGCCATACGTTTTGCAAGAAAACGGACGGAACTTTCCGATTGACCTAATATTTAATACCTATCGCGCGGATAGCGTCGTCTGTCGTCGACGATCCCGCTTGCGAGATTTCGGAAATGCCGTCTCGCACATCCGCCGAGAAAAAGGAAAGCAGAGAGAGAGAGAGAGAGAGAGAGAGAGAGAGAGAGAGAGAGAGAGAGAGAGAGAGAAAGGAAGAGGTTAATTATCGCAGCCGCGATAATCGACGGCGGCGATTTGCCGCTCCGTTCCGAACCGGAAGGAAGGCCATCCGACGAGCAACGCGAGTGCAAGTACTTAACCTTGCCGCGACTTTCGAACCTACGATCGAACGGGGTTCAAGAGGAAGGATTATTAAAAGGCTCCCCACCTACCCGGTCATTAAAGGCGGAATCGAATTGACCCACTGCATGTCGGTTGCTATAGTGGTGCCTGCGTCTGCGGCATCTCTCGCAGCATTGCCGCGATTCAGCACGCTGCGATCGAATTTATTATAATCGCGAACGCGCGCGGTGATTCAACCCTCCCGACATGGTTGTTTTTCGCTGCGCCAAGTTTATAGAAGGGCACTCGTCCGATTAGCCACTTGCGGGAGGATGCATCCTTCATTAACGGGTCCGTAAAGCCGCGGGATATATGGATCTTGAAAATTTTCTTGTTCCGACTTGTTTCCTTGTTTCCTTGTTCCGACGTTGTATCTGCCGATCGGGCAGGACGAGCTGTTGTGAAAATCTTCAGACAATCGGGAGGAAAACCTCAGTTCGTGCACGTGAAGAAGGATGGATTGAATTGATGTGATATTGTGAATGATTCAAGCGCGTGTTTTGGTCGAGGGAAATCAGATTCCTCGCTCTTGCGAACGGGAATTCCTTCGACCGAAACACACCTGGTTTGTTTATATTGTCACATTAGTTCAAGCAACAATCTTTTTCCTGTGAGAATCTTCTTGTTTCTATAACCGAGTTTTATTATCTGGTCGCCAGATGATGGAAAATTAATAGCACAAGTCAAATATTTGTAGTACGTTTTTGCGAGGACACACAGGATTCTTAAAAAAAAAAAAAATGGCTCTTGTAAACATTTCATGGACACCATAGAATTTTTTTTTTATTTTTATATACACAACAGTAGTCGAACTTGATTCTTCCTAGGCATGGAATGATTATAAATGAAACATTTTAAAAATTCATTCACGGCATTGACTCCATTTTTTTTACGTCGAGTTAACACCTTACGAACTGCATCGAAAATAATTTGCCATTTTTACACTATCTACTACGGTAGACAATGAAAAGCCCGATATGGTTGCGCACGAACGGGCGAGTTTTTTTCCGTCGTCGTCCTCGCGTGAAAAATGATCGTTTCGCGCTGCCTTAATTCCTCGCCGTTTTTTGTCACTGGTTGCACCTTCGCTCTGCACGCATGCACGTTACGTTGCAGGTAATAAGGTAGAATCATCAGACGGACGAACGAACGACGGGCAAAGAGGCAAGCAGAGATGAGAGGGGGGGGGATGGTGAAGTTGAGAGGGAAGAGACTGCTGTGGAATGATAAACACAGCTTTTGCGTGTACTTAAAACGCACGTGCGTGCGTGTGTGCGTGGGGTAGGTGGTACGAGTGGACGATAGAGCGTGCGAGGAGGGCCGAAGGGAAAAAGGGAGAAACGAAAGGGCGACGTGCACGATGGGATAAGTGCACGTCTCTGACAAAATACCAGACCCTCCCCCCGCCGGCCGCTCTTCCTCTTTACGCACATGTACGCACGTACGCATACGTACACGTAACGTACACGCATACGTACACGTAACGTCTCGCAAAGCCGTATTTATTAACCGTTTTCAACGTGCGCGAGCGAGCGGGGCTTGATTCGCGCGCGGGCAACATTGTGGAACCGACAATTTCCGCGCCGGCCGATTATATTCGCGCGTACCGCCGTGAATCGCATCGGCTGCCGCCGTCGCCGCCGCCGCGGTCTCTCGGCCTCTTCGTGGCGTGGTGAGGAGCGCCTTCGTGGGAATGGGGATCAATCGGCAGTCTTTGGCCGCGAAAACCTGTTGCATCGCGTTACGTTCGTTGGCCGACCTCGGGGGAAGCTCGGCCGACGAAGTGAGATTTACGTCATAATGAAGAATGCGAGGGAGATTTTTGAGAATCCGCGGGGGCGTGGCGAAGGATAGAGATACACGGAGAACGAGATAGGGGGAGAGAGAGGGGGAGAGAGAGCGAGAGAGAGAGAGAGAGCGAGAGAGAGAGAGAGAAAGAGAGGAGGAGAGTGGAAATTAGAAATCACAAGAGGGAAGGTACAGTGAAATTTAAAGAGCCTTTCGCGAGGCAGGAAATACGCTCTGAAATTTCGGACTCTTTACGAATGCAAGTCCCAGGATCAGCTCATCTTGAATATCACGTAATTCTGACTCATTCGCAGTCGCGATCGATCTCTCTGTGCATGTTCTGTGCGACTTTTACGCTTGCGCGTTTCCCTCGCTGAGGACGCGCGCGTTTCCGAGAGTCGTACGTGCTTCTTGCCTCGCGAGAAAATGCATCCGACACGCGTGCGGATCCGACGCGAACTGGTATCGTGCCAATAATTGCGCGACTTAAGTGCACGCCGGCACTTAAGGACCCAAGGAATTGCAAAATAATGAGCACTCTTCGGGCGAATGATTAGGAAAAAAAGTGCCCGTCATTAGGATTAGCGATGGACGGCTAATTTCGCTGCGTTGTGACGCGGGACTTACGATTGCGCAATCATTTGTTTTTAGAGCCGCGCGCGGAATTCCGTCAGCGTCAACGCTGGCTGTGGAGGTGATATCCTCAGGAGAGAGAGACTCGTCACGAACTTTCTAGTCGCAAAAAATTCCCCGCTGAATTCCCAGCGGCAGCGATATTTCGTCGCGTTAGCCTCAGCTCGTTAGCGTTAATTCGAATCTTTCGCGCGGAGAGAGGAGACGCTGCTGCTGCTGCTGCTGCTGCACCGATCAAATTGGCAAACGACGCCGTAATCGGAGTACATCTTGTTTGATTCAACACAGCAATATATTCACGAGAGAGCTCAATCTATCATACGTTATTCTTCCTAGCGAGTCGACTGTTAATTTCGATAACATTGCCGTTGAACCGAGAAGACCCGCCCCAATTATATCGGCCGATTCACACACAATGATGCAACGACGCACTCGTTGCCGCGCGTGAAGACGTTCATTATCGAGGAAACGACGCTCTCGCGTTCGTTCGTTACGCCAACGTTAACGCGAGAATTCGATATCGACCTGCGGTGCCGATTCGCGCCGCGCTCTCTCGCACCGGCATCGCCGGCGAATCGGATTTCCCATTGACGTTCTGTAGACGTTGCATAAATTCGCCTCGCGGTGACATGAATGCGCGCAACTGAATGACAGCGTGCGACACCCGGCGTCGGGCTGATCGCCGCGACCGGATATAAAAAATAGTATTGCGCTCGCCGCTTTTATGGCATCCATTTCAGATCGGTATCAAGGTAATCGCTGCTTGACGCAATTTCCTCTTAGGCGCCTCTGAAAGGCGCTCTAATGCGTGCTGTTGTTCCCGCTTGTCGTCTATTTATAGCATAGAGCATTTATATCACGGATTTATACGCTCTTTTACACGGAATATGACGAAGATATCGATTCCGCTGAAAACACGGACTTGATTACGCGTCTTCGGACGCGTTTCCTGACGTCATCTTGTTTGCGTATCCTTAATTAACACGTTGACCGCCACGCGGAGTTCGATACGGAGGCACGGAACGGCTCTTTCGTCACGCGAAACGAGTGTCAATGAAACGAAAATACGATAAATACACATCGCACGCTCGTAATAAATCTCGACAGTGAGCGTGCGCGATAGCGCACAGCCGGGGTTAGGTCCTTTTCCTCGTGGCCCCCTCGAGGGGACGATAACTCGTGTTAATTTGACAGTTAATTAGCGCCGATCGGATCGATCGTACGGTCCGCGATGCACTTCCGCGATTAACATTTCTTTCCCAGAGCGGCCCGCTGCGTTTACCTTGCCGTCTGCGACTGGCAATTAATTTCGCTCCGTTATGACGGTCCGAGTATGTTGTAAAGATGGATACTTAATGTGTCACATTCACATCGGACTCATTCGCGGATTCGCGAGGGAAGGTCACGGTCGTCTTGGGGATCCAATCTATTTGTATACGATTCGTGAAAAAAATTTCGTTTCTGCGCACTTGCAAATTTATAACGTCACAGCTCGGCGGATCCTCGGAGAGTTTCAAGATTCAGGAAGTTCCTGTCGAAATTTTCGTTGACTCGTCCGGGGACGAATCTGTATTTCTGTATCTTCTGTATTTCTTTATCTGTATTTCGGGAACAAATTTCTACACGCGAGCCTTTTTTTCGATACTCGATTTCAAGTACTCGGGTCATATTCGAAAGTAGAGCAGCTTTTAATTGTGTTTTGATGAGATAGTAAAATTAAGAAGGCAGGAAACACCAGGTAGAGCTTCCGAAACGGATGAATTTACGTAGAATTTGCCCGGAATTGCATATTTGTTTGAAAATTTTAATAGAAATTCCTGGAAAATTGGGAGCGCATTTTTTAGCGTAAAAGAAACAAAAGATTTATATTCCTAGAGAGCGAAATCAAACGGATGCGCGATTTCGGAATTTAACGAATTATCGTCAGTTATTAATTGACTTATTAATTGACAAACCTCAGTCGTCTCATTTCTCGGCTCCTCGACGGATTCACTCGCTCTCGGCCGCGCAGTCGAGGTTTCCCCGAGATGTACGGCGCGCCGCGTGAAACCGCCGCGCCGCGGCGGAGGCGGCGGCGCGTTATAGCGATCCTGAAAACTTCCGTCATCGCCCGCGGCGGGTATTAAGAATGTCGTTGATTAATCCCGCGCGCTGCCTTCTTTCGGTTTTTTATAGCTTACCTATAAATAAAAGACCCCGCGATATACCGCGCAGCGGTGCTTGAACCGGTGGGTGTTCGCGTGCCTCCACCGTTTTTCGCAGTGCGTCCCCCCTCGCCACCCCCTCCGGGCAAGCGCTTCGGCGATGAGAGGGAAGCGATGATCGCGGTCAGGATCATAGGAATTCTCGATCGGAGAAATTCCTACGATATGAAAATGGACTGGCCGGGGCGTTGAGACGTCGTCGGAACTCGGAATGCGTTTATTAACCCTCGCATCTCACGCCGGCGTTCTGCGGATATTTTATTTGCGGACGTTGTCGCGGATCTAGCTAAATCGCGCGTCGTAAAGCTCGAGTTTCTTTTCCTTCCCGCGAATTTGTCGCGCGCGCGCGCGAGTTACGTTTAGGGATGCAACAATAAATCGATAATATCGAAATATCGATACATCGAGAGACAAATATCGAATATTTATCGATATTTCTTTTTGTTTCCGATAAAATCGACATATCGATATGAATCTTACTGATTTTCGTATTTTTTAGTTACAGCTCTGGGCGCCTATTACGGTTCTACGACCGAGATGAAAATTACAAAAGTGAGTGAATTCACTAGAATATATATTATGTAATTGCTCGATGTCTAGTAAATTCGCTCACTTTTATCATTTCTACCTCAATCGTTGAACCGTAATAAATCTCCTGCTCCATATATGTGGTGATCTCCGGCAAATGACTGCGGTTCATTATATATCTTCGAATAAGAATACGACAATAAATTATATGAAGATAAAAATTTTTAAAAGATATTTTCAAATTTTTCGTGCGTACTCTTTATATGCATACCCCTATATGTATACATTTTTTACATAAATATCGATATATTTCAAAATTATCGATATTATCGTTATCGATGGTTCTGAATGACGATAATATCGTGATCGATATTTTGAGAAATCGTTGCATCCCTAGTTACGTTACGCTCACTCGAACCTGCAACTTGTTAACTAGGAGTTGGGAAACAAGCTGGGAAAAGAGAAAAGGGAAACGTCAAACATGAGTTGTGATTTATTTACCGATATCTTGAGATGTGATCTTCACCCCGATTTATCTATATATGTAATATCTCTTTCAGAGATTTAGAAATTAAACAATTGAAAATGCTTGGACAGGGTATTTATTTGTATTGACTTTTTTGCAACTTTGGCTTGTGTTGAATTTTGGGCAAGTCTGAAAATCGTGCAGATCGAGAGACATGCCGTGCCGTATAAAGCCGTATTAATTTGTTGGTACATCGACTCGCAGCTATTATGACTCGACAAGATTTTATTTCATACACGGGTGGGGGAGAGAAAAGTTACGCACACACACACACACACACACACACACGCACGCATATCCTTTGAGGCCTCAGTAAGATTCACCAAACAGATGTAAGATGCGAGGGTTAAAGTGAAGCAGCGGTTGTTCGACGTCTCGTGTTATTAGAGCGGCATTACAATACTGTCTTGTTACGATAACAAAGCGGAAAGCTTTATTTGTCGAGCGCTGTCAGGGTTTCTCTATAGGTGGCTGCTATCTAATTTGATGCGTGACTAAACAGAATTAATTTTCCTTTAATATCCATCCGGCGAATATCTTCATTGTTTTATTCATCGGTCCAGCAAACGCGCTCGCGCTGCCGTGATTGACGTTAACAAATGATACTCATCACTTCGGAGATCAGCGTTGGCAGTCTGTCGATTAAGTTTCGTGCGTGTCTTGCGAATTCGATTGTAGCTTGGATCAGTGGCGATTTTATGCCGCGAGTCGATGCTTCTTGAAATTGTATATTGAAATTTGAATGCTACGGCGCATAAATTAATTTTTTTATCTCTTCCTCCATACTGTGTGTACAATATGTGAGGATATCATTCATTAAAAAAAAAATATTCTATTTGTAATGTGATTTTTCCACTGATGTGAACCTGGCAAACAACTTAATAAAAAACAAAAAATCTCAATACGGTTTAATTGTACTTCGTTTGTACTTGTTTGTGCCACTTTTTGTTTCGTTTGTACCTCAAAGAATAAAAAGATAGAGGAAGGGGGAAAAATAGTCAGCAAAACAAGTACAAGATATCCGAAAACGGCCAACGCCATCCGAAAAATCCTCCCTTCGAATCATTTGTACCTCAAAGGAACCGGAAGTACAGGATCTTCAAAAAATGTCCAAGAGGTATTTTCGCCAATTTTTGAAATATCGCAAAACGGCCAACGCTATTCGAGAGAAGGGAGGTACAAACGGTTACAAATGATTCTTTTTTTAATGGTGTTGGCCGTTTTGCGATATCTCAAAAATTGGCGAAAGTACCTCTCGAATGATTTTTGAAAATTCTGTACTTCCGGTTCCTTTGAGGTACAAACGATTTGAAGGAAGGTACAAACGGGTACAATAAGAATAAAATGCGGTAAGAGTAAATAATAATTCTCTTAAAAAAATAATTCTCTTAAATAATCTGTACATAAGAGGAAATTTATATTAAAATCAATAAGATTTGCATTATATGCATTATATTGCATATAACATACAATCCTCCCTTTAACTTCAAGAGTAATGTGTTTATAATATCTTCCTCTTAATCTGAGGGGAATCCTCTTGAGGCCATATATATATAAGAATGAAACTCTCTAAAATTTAGATGATACCGCTTGTTTTGAGTGTTTATATTTCCTGCTCATCTTGTCGTACGTATTCCGTACACGATGTGCGGAAAAAGAAACGATTTACCGTATCTTGATGCTAAATTCCTTGATAGGCTATAATTACTTGATAAAGTGACACATACAGCGTGGCGGACCATGCATCATACGAAAAATACAGTGTTCGCCATGCGGCCGTTAATCGGCGTCATTTACAAATTGTCATTATTTCCAGCGTGATTCAATGTTGACCTAACCCCGCTGGCCACCCAGAGGCGTTTGTCAAAAGTTCAATCTTTCAAATTGATTTACGATTGTTCCCATGAAAGTATGCCAAACCGGTTCGGGCCTTAAGAGCACTTAGTGCGGTCTGAAAGTTGATAATTATCGATTTCTTGATTTATCTCCATGCACTGCCGCCGTTTACCGTCGGGGAGCGCGCGCCGCGAAATTTCGCGGGATGTTCGATCCTGCACGATGAACGAAGTGATACTCGACAATATTAATTGATCTCGTGATAATTGTCCCCCCCACCCTCCCCCCTCCCCCCGTGGCGGGACATTCGAATGAATAACAGAGATAAGATCTTCCTCGAGATGCATCTGATATATACGTTCTTTTCCCTGAAATTTAAATGATTACGCTGCGAGTTAAAAATGCTGAGAGAGGGTATCCATCTCCGAGACAACTTTCTTGCAGCTCTCGTGTCTCGTGTCGATGTTCTGCCGGGAAAGGTCTGATATAATCACGTAACTTAGCGCTACGACGCGAAACTAATTTGTCAGTGTCGCACATCGATCCGCGGCTCTCCTGACACTTGCTAAGATTTATCTCACACATGAATAGGAAGGGAATACAGTTCTCGCGCACGTTGGCGAGGAACAGAATAGAAGCACTCAATTGATCGGGCGTCTCTCTTCGTATTTCGCACGCGGGCAGTTCGATCTCTCGGTGTGTGTGGCTGGGAATGCCTAATCGAACTCGTACTCATCCAGCCAAACAAACCGTCGGCTTAAATCGCGCGTCCGGGATCTCGAGGTGCGAGAAAATGCTCCTCCGATGAGAGACGCCTGGGGAAGCTCACGGCCTCCTCGGCGGCGGGCCTTTCCTCGCTCAGGACGAAAGCGAGACAAATCACGGCTATTACTTTCCGATCACCCTGTACATCCGTGTTTTTATTTCACCGCACTTCTACCTGCGTGCTTATGTTTTTATTCGCGCGCACGTAGCCGGTCCACGTGCACGGGCTCTCGCATACGTGCTTGTACACCGGGGACGTAATGAACCGGGTTGCTAGCCCGTGTGTCGGTGTGTGTGCGTGCGTGAGTTCCGCGCTTATACGCAGCTCTCTCTCTCTCTCTGTGTGTATGTGTGTATGTGTGTGTGCGTCCGGAGCCAGCGCCCGTCACTGAGGGTCGAGTGCGCGCGTTCGCGCGCACGTGTTCGTGTATTATATCTAAGAGCACGTACATACACGTGCACGGAGAAACGTGCGAGACGGTGCACACGTAGACACACGATACAAGACGAGGCTCCAGGCGCGGTCAGATTAATGAAACTCATGCGAGCAGCGGCTCTCAGTCCGGACAAGTGAGAACAAGCGAGGAAACCACCCCTTCTTCGCTTGTTGCAAAATTTCGCGATACATTGTGAGTCAGGCTCGGATGTCGAAATCGAAGTCGAGCACTCCTCGGCTGCCAATTGAGCCTCGCGAGTGCGAGCTGAGCAGTGTCACCGTCTCGTTGTTATTCGTTCGTCTACGGGAAAGCGAAACGGACGAGGAAAGTCGAGTAAGTTTGGGCGATTTTTACAAAATTTTCGCGATAACGCGAGAACGGGAGAATGAATCATCCGTCGTTAATTAACGATTGTCAGCATTGAGATTAAACGATCACGCGTCATCCGACGAAAGATGCTTTGGCCGAATTGGTAACGAAGGTGAAGCAAGACGCATTGATTTTGGCATTAGAAAATTTTCTTTCTTCGTTCCAGTGTCGATCTAGTAGTAGCAAAAATTTTCGTCAAGTCGTATATCCCGAGTCTCTTTCTCTGCGCGATATTGTTGCACGGCTTGCGTCTCCATCGTGCACGTATCATCAGCACGTATGATTTCCCACAAACGACTGAAACAGTTACACGGACGGACCGATACAATAACGTAGCATCGAGCTTGCGGATTGAGTCTCGCGTGTATAGGATCTTCAGTCCGAAAAGAATGAAATCGCCGGGTACTCTCGCGAGTGGAAACCACCATCGCGGCCGTTACAGATCTGCACATTGTAAGCGATAAAACGCGCACCGCGAAAGGACAAACGCGGCCGCGCCGCGAACGACGTTCATTATTGTCTCGCGCTTCCATTCGCGATGATGTGTTACGTGCAAACAGCGGCGCTTTATCTCGTCCGAAACGGCCGGCCGGTAATTGTAATCCGAACTCTCCCCAAGAGCCGTTACTTGCACGAGTGTAAATCATACGCGCGAGGATTCGAGATGTTCCGGGAGCGTCATTATCCTCGCCTCTTCTTGCGTAACGTTTCGCCGAAACGCTCCTTCTGCATCGATACGTCTCGCGAAAAGTGCAGGTGCATCGCAGCACCCGTCTCGTTTTGCTCGTTCGAGAAAACGATGAGAGATATCGTAGGTTTGAGAAATCTCCTGCCCCGTCGTTGATTGAAATCCTTGCGATTTAAGGGCGGAATTACCGTGCGGAACAGGCCGTTTTCAAGGCTATTTTTCCGAATCTTTTTAACAGGAATTTTTAACAGTGTATTCATTAATGTTCAGAATATAAAATAAATTTTATTAAATCACAAGAACCGATCCAATTTGTAATTATAGATAAAAATGCAGTCATCCGTTTGCGAGCTCTATATTCGCTGTCGACATAATAATCCGGGTCTCTCACTACTCTGCAATAAAAAAAATGAGGAAGATTTTTAAAATATACGGTTGCCATTAATTATAGCCCGTACCAAAAAAATGAAGGCAGTGAAGCCGAGTTTCGAAAAATAATGACTGTACAAAACAAGGTGTCGAGAATGAAACTTTTTTTCAACTTGGAATCATGTAAAAAAAAAATGAATAAAATAAAATATAACTGTGTTCGAGGTAGGGGCGAAAACTACATGTCTACAGTATATTGTGTAAAAATTTCAAATTATTTGGTTCAGTAGTTTTTGTAATCGTGTCATCAGTTAAAAAAATAGTGTTTCCAGATAAAGTTTAAAGTTTTACATGTACTTTTCACGTAGATAGTAATAAATTTATTTTACACTTTGAACATTAATGAATACACTGTGAAAACTTCAAGTTTATTGATCCTACCGTTTCTGTTAAAAAAATTCGTAAAAATAGTCTTGAAAACCACCTGCTCCACAATTCCCCTCTTAAGACCCGTTTTCTTCACCAAACGTATTCGCTTGAGATTCTTTGAATAGTTTATGACACTGGAGTTTCTTGGATTTCCTACCGTGCCTGATGAACCCTTCTCTCTCTATCTCTCTCTCTCTCTCTCTCTCTCTCTCTCTCTCTCTCTCTCTCTCTATCTCTCTCTCTCTCTATCTCTCTCTCTCTCTCTCTCTCTATCTCTCTCTCTCTCTCTCTGTCTCTCTGTCTCTCTCCGTAATAACAGTGCATGCGTCAAATTTAGAGGAGAATGCGAAATATACTCAGTGATATTATTCGGAGAAATTTGAATGCAGATTTAAATGTTAATGCAAGGATAGAAAAGTTTCTCGTGCAAGTTTGACTCGAATAATTTCCCGAGGCTCTTCTCTGGACGAAAACCGACTTGCTCGAGAATATCCCCTCGGAGAATTTCGCCTTGCTCTCCCCGCAGAATTCGTACCGCTCGAGCTCCGACTCGGCGTAAAAATGTTCCGCTTCAATCGCTGCCTCATTCTTTTCGATCCCGACAATCTCTTCTTACCGGCGTAGACTGATAGAGAGCGTACGAATATGGACGCCCCTGCAACCATAACTGTATACTTTCACGTGGCCGCCGACTTTAATCGGAAGGTACTTAACTGAACGGCGGTATAGAATTATAACCAATACCTCCTATTCCCATGCTCGATGCTCGCTCGGCGAGTTTCCCACGACTTTGGTCTCTGTTCTTCTTCGTCATCTCCTAACGGGAGACGATCAGTGAGATGCGAGGAATTTTCGAATTTCATCTAAACCAGGCCGAGACGAAGTGCCGGAAACGTCAGTTTCATCGAGCGATAGCAAATCTCTCGCTGCTGCAGCACCGTACACTCCAATCACACGGCGGGGGCTCGTTGGTATTTTTAACCAAATTATTGTCCTTTTGTTGTAGCGATCCCTTCGTATTTCCAATTGAGGCTCCTGAGGAAGCAGGAGTCCTAAATATACGCGATATGCGAGAGCGTGGGGAAGGCGTTCACTTCACAAAGCTTGAAAATACGATTTACTTTTGAATGTACAACTTGCAAATACGAAAAATTGATAGATCTATACGATCCGACGGAATGATCCAAATAATTCTTATTCGATGAAAAACGCGTGAAAAGCGGAGAAAATATTGCGGCGCGAGAACACTTGCTCGGGTCGACGTCGAGCGGCTGAATTTGTCGCTTTGGAAAATGTTCATTCATCAGCTTGCAAACACCAGGGAACTCGGGAGTGACAGCGTTCTGACGATTTCGCTTTTATCTCGTCTCGCCGTAACTTATCGGAGCGCAGCTCAACGATACTTTCTAACGACGGCATTACATTGTCGTAACGCTCGCTGCGTAATTATTATTTGTGTGCCGGTAGCGTAGTTATTACTTGCTCATAGTTGAGCAACCTCGGCGCCGTTACGAATACTGGCGTTCGGTGAGCCGTCGTAAATGTTGTTCCTTTGCCACGCGATTGAATCCGCAATTAGACCGTATTTACATTCGCGGCGACCGATCGGTATCTTTGTGTCGTGTCTATGTCAAATAACAAGTATCCTTCGTATGTAACAGAAACAGAAACAGAAACGAACTTTGATCGTAGAATCCGAGTGCAAAAATGCAGCTTTGCATGCATCCGGACAAAACAGTGCAGTTGACTAACTAAGAAGTAGCGAATCATTTAAGAATTATCATATTGCCTTTTGCTTTCATTTATGCGTAGGTTATTTTTACAACGACCTGCTGGCTTAATCAAACGCAAACTCATCCAGCCGTCCGCAACTTTGTAATGGCTGAAGCAAAATAACTTTGATAGAAAGAGATGACAAAACGTTTTATCGCAAATCATTTTCATACATTAATTTTTTTTATACTTAATTTTTCCTCCAAGTCTCGTTTTACAACAAAGTCACTGATTTCGGCGTCCTTCGAGAGACCGATGTGAACCTGGCAAGCAACTTGATAAAAAAAAAAAAATTCGCCATACGATTCGATTCTACTTCGTTTGTACCTGTTGTTGTACCACTTTTTGTTTCGTTTGTATCTCGAAGGATAAAAAGATAAGGGGAGGAGGAAAAATAACCAGCAAGCAAGTATAAGATATCGTAAAACGGCCATTCGAAAGAGAATCGTTTGTACCTCAGAGGAATCGCAAGTACAGGATCTTCAAAATATGTCGGAAGGTTACTTTCGTACTTCCAGATCCTTTGAGGTACAAACGAAACAAAAAGTGATACAAACAGGTACAAACGAAATACAATCGAACCGTATTGCGAATTTTTCTTTTCTTTTACCAGGTTGCTTGCCAGGTTCACATCGGTCTTCGAGAGTACAATCGATAGAGGAATTGGCGAAACGGTTGAAATCGCGATAGCGCGAACGGCCGCACCTCGCGTCCTTTTCGCTCCTTTTCGTCCAGTCCCAGTCCTAGTCGTGTCTCGGCTGCAACTCGTTAGGAATCTCGACGATTCCGAATTGCGAGAGTGCACGCGAGAGTCGCTACGAAGGCGAGGGAGGGTAGAGTCATTCGTGGAACGCCCTCGCGATCAGGGGGTCTCTCGTATCAACGGGAAGACAAGTCGGCGGCTCCTCTCCGACGCTTTGAACTCTCTCTAGTCAGTCGAGCTTAACTGAGTTAAGACGCTGTTACGGAGGGCCGGTAGACCGAGGATGTTAACCTCTCGCTAGCCCACCTGCGTGCGATAGCTACATTCTCGCTGGCTCTCTCTCTCTCTCTCTCTCTCTCTCTCTCTCTCTCTCTCTCTCTCTCTCTCTCGTTTGCTCGCTCGAAGATACTCTGTCGTTTTCCGTAACGTTTCAATTTGACACGCGAGCCCGGCGTACGCTCGCCGCCGCTTCCTCGTTGCGGCGCGGAAACGTCGAGCGGCCCGTCGTGAATCGCCGAATTTTTCGCCGTAGCTCCGACACTTTGATCGGCGTGCGAAGCCCGCCGTCTCTCGGCTATTCGACGTGCTCGGAAGCGCTGGGATGAGCTACCGCGAGAGAAACGATCGCTGGCTCTCCTGACCGTACGTTACCTCGGATCGCCGCGTCGGTCTGACGCGAGACGAAGTACCGTGAGACGAGGCGAGGATCTTTCAGGCTGATGGAAGAGAGAGAGAGAGAGGGGGGGATGCACGTCCTTACACGTGGGATTAACGTCGCGATCTCGGTGTCGCGATACGAGAAATTTTGCGGGGTTTTTCGCGGCCACGGCTATCCTCTATCCGCCTCCGAGTGTTCCCTCGGTCCGTTATTAACACTGGGACCAGCAAGTCGAGTCGAAGGTAACCGGTTCGTAATTTGTAAAAATTATTCAGACTTACGTAACGATATACACATATATGTATATCTTGTATCTTTAATGAACGTTGAATGAGACCGAAAGAAGCGGATCCACACTTTTGCTCCTGTGTAACGTATTTCTTGAGAAAAAAATTCTCGCTCACTTGGACCGCTCCGGCGGAAATATAGGTCGCGTTGTCATGTCATCGCCGGTGCTCATCATTCGCAACGATGACGCTACGTCTATCCTGGACCCGTTGACGCAGCATCGGCCGCGTGAGCCGCGCATTGTCACGAGCGAGATCCCACTCGTCACCTAACACGAGCCTCATGATAATTACAAAAATGCCTCACGATTGTGTGTTCACGTCTCAGGGACGAGATATCGAACGACCTGAGCGAAAAGTTCCTCTCGCCTCCCGGTGTCTCGCTCGCCGCTTGTTAGCTGTTGCATAGGTCGTGTCTAGAAAATTTTACAGCGCGGCTCTAACAAGTAGCGAGCGGTGAGCCGAGCCGAGCCGAGCCGAGCAAGAATTCTCACACGCGAAATCGGCTTTTGCCTCCCCTCGGCTTCGGGACGCCAAGTGGAATGGAATGGCTCGGACGATCGAGGGTGAGCAACGATCGGCATGCTCTCTCCGTGAGAGAGCGAGCAGCGCGGAGCTTGTCTAGCGTTTCATTACTCGAAACGCAAGAAAGTTGGTCCGCGGCGTTTTCCGCGCCCTCCCCCTCGCCAGGCGAATCCCTCCACCCTTTGATCGTCTCTAATGATCGGCTCTTTATGCGCGCACGTCGGCCGGATCGAGCACGAGCTCTCGCGTATTCTCGCTCGCGTGCATGCTACTTTGCGGCAATTGACAGGTTCTTAGATAGAGGCTCTCGATAACATTACGGACCCGTGTTTCTCCGGTCGCCCGCGCACGAAGATCGATTAGCGTGCCGCGACCGATAGAAACGATCTCCGGACGGTTTTGACGAAGCGGCCGTGCGCGCACACGCGCGTCTCTCGATCGCGCGTTTCGCGATGATACATGGACCGAGGAATCTCCCTCGGCCCATTCGGACGCGATTCTCCTCTCCGACGTGAGGCGTCGCGCCGTCAAATTTAAATAGCTCCGCGAGCTCTCGCGAATCCGCCGGCCGGCCGGCTCGCGCACGTGTAAAATGGCACGGAATAGCGTTCCGGATACTCTAGATCGCTTCTCGTTTGGTTTATTGTATTATATTCGGATCCGAGTCCTGGTACCATATAAGAACCGGTTTTAGGGGAAATGGATCTCGCGATCGGAATCATTCCGTCATTTTCTCAATTTCTTTCGCGGGCGCGTCAGCTTGTCGTCGACTCCGAATTCCCAAGAGACGACATTCGCCTCGTGTATCTCATAGGATGTCTTGTATGCACATAAAAAAGTAATTTCAGGACAAGCGAAATCATCTATAAAATATTATAAATACATTATTCTTAAAGTTAGAGAGATTATACGTTATATATATATATATATAATACAAATCTTATTGATTTTAATATAAATTTCCTCTTGTACACGTTGATTATTTAATCTTTTTTTTTTAAAGGGTTATTATTTATTCTTACCGTACTTTATTCTTACTGGTTATACTGGTTAATTTGAGAAAATTATTGTAATGTATAACGAAAAGTAATATATATATATATATATACTTCTGGCTCCGCTTCTACAATAAGTAGGGACGAATGAAATAAGATCATTATAACAAATAAATTTCCAGTCAATTTTGTTATGGACTTCATAGCTACCAAAATGTTTATCATAACCAATTGAAACATAGTTAAAAGAAAAAATATATTACTTAATTTCTTGCAATAAATTATAAACTGTATTTGACCATATATATGGGTAAATTATCTTCGTTATATGTTACTGCAACATACATACCTTTTTTAAAAAGCGTTCCAAATATTCTGGACCCATATGGTTATTTTTCGTTCATGTCTGGAGGTAGAGCATGACTGAACGAAAGAAGCCGACATTCAAATCAAAATATTCCTCTTCATACAAGAGGAGAATTAATTGATATAAGATAAAATCTTGAAATAAGAGGAAAATAGTTAGAATAATGTCTAATAATTTTTAAATGAATGGCTTATTTCTAATCGCTTTATCGAAAGAGAAATCCTTTTTCTGTAAAAGGCTTCGCTTAGAATATGAGACTATGGGAAACATCACTTTACAAATAGAATACTTTTTTTTGGGTGCACAACTATCAGATTCTATCAACCGCTGTCCCCGTTGACCATCTCCTAAGTCCTCACAGCCCGTCGGGAATGTTATCCTCCGTGAACGCGCGAAGGGATCCGCAGGTATTTTCGAGTCGCCGACTCGAGCGAGCCGATAAGCGAGCCGCGTCATCCGCGGTCAAATAGTCGGGATTTTAAGCGTGATGTGCGCGGAATCTCTCGTGCCGGTTTCCACGTCCCGCATTTCGCGTATCAAGGGACTGTACCCACCTCGGACTAGGTTAATCCGGTTGGCTACGGCGAGAACCGAGGTAGTGCAGAGAGGGAGGAGGAGAGAGAGAGAGAGAGAGAGGGAGGAGGAGAGAGAGAGAGAGAGAGAGAGAGAGAGAGGGAGATACTTATATCTAGAAGACACACAAAGCTTCTCCCGTGGATATAACTCGGAGCATGTGAAACGTACGGCTGTGTATTCGCGCATAAATGTGTCCCCCAGCGAGACCCCCGAGAATAGTGAATGTATGCATGCCGTGTATGAGCGTGCAGCGATGCGGGTTCAAGCACTAGATTCCACTCGCCGGAACGAACCGGCGTGTTATACGCCGCAGTGTCGATTACCGAACGCGACCGTAAAATCTTGCCGTTGATACGTTGAGCTTAATTAATTTTAATCGCGGCGCATGGGTTGCTCGCTGCTGATCCGGTATTGCCGGTCGCCGAAGAGCGGCTTCGCGCATCGCCGCCGCCCCATCGTCTCGTTTGACGTGTGTGAAGTTGGCCCCGCACTTTTCGAATTTTGTATTTTTTTGAATTGTGCTATAAATATGCTGCAGAATTACATCGTCAGGTCATCGTAGTCCACGGTACAGGCAAAAGAACATTTCAGTTTTGCCGCGCTGATCTACGTATCTCCGTTGTTTTCTTTGAATGCTTGTACTGCAAAAGGCAGCCATCTGCGGATATTTTGCAATTAGAAAAAGTTGTTGGGTTTGACTTGCACAATTCGGAATAACTTTCGAAATTTCGAAAATGTAAAAGTGCTTTTTCTGCGTCACCAATTTTTGCAAATGTTTTCTTCCAATCTGAGTAGTTTCCGATACATCTCTAAGTGGTTTATTGTTGTACTAGATTGGCACAATTCAGCACAACCTGCAGGCTTGCGATAAATGCATTGTAGAAAAAATTATTTGTTAATTTGTATTTTAACTTTAACATTTTTTGCTACTGAACGAAAGGAGATATCCAGTTTCATCAAACGCACAAATTATACAAATTAGTAGGAATTCACAAACAAAAATTGGGTTCATTCGGACAAAAGTGCGGGGCTGGGAAATTTTCGCTTTTATTTTTTTTCTCAAATGTTATTGAAGTTATCGGCCTCGCGTTTGCGGCACAAATCAGCACACAAACATAGCACAATACAATAAAGAAAAACTCAAAATTCGAAAAGTGCGGGGCCAACCTCACACACGTTCTCGTTTGGCGGTTTCCTTTTGGCGTTGTTAACCTGCGAGTCGCATCCCCCAACGCGGGGGGGGGGGGAACGAACGCGTTTCCTTCCTCCAGTGAGGTTCCAACTTTCATCCCCACCGTTGCTTTTTTCGTGTCAGTTATTCAATTATACTCAATTATCCGAGTCCAGCGATAACTTGATTTCAATTCTTCCGGAGCGCTAAATTGCCTTCTTTTCTCCTCCTCTCCTTTCCTCTCCGTCGTGCGCTCCGTCGGCTGGAGATTCGCGTGCGCTTCCTGCGCAATAAAAATCGCGATTGCGGTGCGGTGCCTTATTTCTCGTATCCTGCAAACATCGCGCATCGTGGTCGTACGAAACGAGTTAATATTCAATTTCATGCTTTGCGCGCGGACCTCTGTGAATTACTATCCCAATTAAGCGCCTTTGATACGGGATATAATACGGTGGTTTCGTTTGCTCGGTGGAGACGCGTAACGTAAAGCACCAGCGCGGCTACGCGAAGAGACATGCGTGCGTGCGTGCGTGTGTGTATGTGTGCGTGCCACGTGGAAATCGTTACATCGCGGCGCCCGCGGTGAGTTCACGCGGAATGCAGATCAAGGTTAAAAAATACATGCCACCTGAATGCCTGCATGTATGTGTGTCGGTGAAAGTCACGTGATCCGCGTGGTCCAGAGCCGAACAATGTAAGTAGGTTGAAATCGCGCGAATAGTCTCGATAGTTTTAATCACGTTACATTGTTCGTCCTACGATCCCAAGTGCTTCTCGCGTCGCATCATTTTTCACGTCGAGCAAAAAAGACGCGTAATTGATTTTCGCGGCAGCCTGCGAGTCTGGCGAATGGTTGTTTCTTTAACGAAGATGTACGTTCGACCTTCTGTGAAACGCTTGAACATTGGAACCACTAACGACGAATGCGATTTATTTCCGCTCGGGCGATCGAGATGATATATAGATCTCTGAAAATTATCTTGAACGTCGGGTTGTGTGAAAGTGTGGAAATGACTTTACCCCGAGCGATCCGTTAAAAATATAACATGCATCTTTACATAAACTCGAGTGATTTTAAGGGGGGAATTACATGCGGAGCAGGCCGTTTTCAAGGCTATTTTTATGAATTTTTTTAACAGAAACGGTAAGATCAATGGATTTGAAATTTTCACAGTGTATTCATTAATGTTCAAAATATAAAATAAATTTTATTAAATCACAAGAACCGATACAATTTGTAATTATAGATAAAAATGCAGTCATCCGTTTGCGAGCTCTGTGTTTGCTGTCGACATCATTCCGGCCCTCTCACTACTCTGCAATTAAAAAATGAGAAAGATTTTTAAAATATACGGTTGCCATTATAGCCTGTACCGAAATGAAGGCAGTGAAGCTAAGTTTGGAAAAATAATGACTCGAAAAAAAAGTATCGAAAATGAAACTTTTTCCAATTTATAATCATATTTAAAAAAATGAATAAAATAAAATATAACTGTGTTCGAGGTAGGGACGAAAATTACATGTTTACTGTATATTGTGTAAAAATTTCAAGTTATTCAGTAGTTCAGTAGTTTTTGCGTAATTGTGTCGACAGTTTAGAAAAATAGTGTTTCCAGGTAAAGTCCGTTTAAAGTTTTATGTATACTTTCCATATAGATAGTAACAAATTTATTTTATACTTTGAAAATTAATTAATACACTGTGAAAATTTCAAGTCCATTGATCATATCGTTTCTGTTGAAAAAATTCGTAAAAATAACCTTGAAAACGCGGCCTGCTCCGCATGTAATTCCCCCCTTAATGAGATGAAAGATGGGAGGAGGAAAATTCCGTGTAAAACGTAACCAACTGCGCATGACGAATGACACACGACAAAACGAGAGAACAATTTTCACTCCGGTGAAAAGTTTCTCCTAGAAGATCTACAATTAGCACATGTTGCGTTTTTTACGCTACCGCGTCTCCAGCTTTTGCGAATTCTTTTGACAGAAACGGTAGGATCAATGGACTCGAAATTTTCTCGGTATATTCATTAATGTTCAAAGTATCAACTAAATTTGTTACTCCGTATCTATATGGAAAGTATACATATAGTGTCGAATATTCGACACTAGCCAAAGCCCCTCCGCGCTTCCAGCTCCGGCTGGAAACCCGGCCGGATCGCGAAGGCGGCCTTGTTTCCAGCATAAATAAGCTAAACTGCGAAGGAGGACGCGTAGAGCGCAATTGCAACTTTAATTATTCACCGGCCTGCAAATCTCGCGCGTGCGTGCAAAGCCGCGAAAGTTTTCGCAAGCGCGAGCATATCCATGTAGCAAATCGCGTCCGCGCTATCTCCTGAGGAGGAGGAGGAGGAGGAGGAGGAGGAGGCGCGCAAGAGAAGGTACGCGAGAGACCGTATCGTGTGCATTAATCTTTATTGTATAACTTGGCGCACCTATAATTTCACGTTGCAATTTGCCGCGCGCGGAGAGACGCACAGGTGTAATCGTGTCTCGCACCTCCGCGATACCGCAGCATTATGCGTCACAGACGCTCGCGCGTGTGCGAGGCGCGTCGTGCGTCTCGTCCCTGCAGAAGGACGCGGATAAGTCGCTCCTTCCCGATTTTATGCGCCTCGTACATGTGTTCGTATTAATCGGTCCACTACGACGTCACATCGGATGTTTGTTGTCCACCCGGCCGTTGACTCCAAGTCTTTGTCGTCTTTTCCGCTCGTCCGAGCTACGAAAAGAGACGCAGGAGGCGACGAGCTGCGAGCTAGGTACGCGGAAAAAGCGCTGTTGTGACGCGGATTTTGCAATTGCGCAAACACTCGTTTCTAAGCGGTGCGCCAACAGCGACGTGTCACCCTCGAGAGGCTCGCGATGAACTTTCTAATCACACGAAAAATCCCCCTCTAAATTCCTCAGGCTGGAGTCCCTTTTGTCGCGTCCGCTCTTTCTCTCTTGTTGTTCCCTTTCTCTCTTGTTGTTAATTTAAATATGTGCACGGACAAGAATGCTGGTTGCACCGGCAGAATTGGTCAACAGCGTCGTAATTGGAGCGGCTCACCTCAGGATCGAGATTTAGTAACATTTTCTCGAGACCGATGAAACTTGGCTCATTAAAACAATGTACTACGAGTGCTTTTAATGACCCTTGCTGTGCAGCCTTCCGGGAAAATCGAGAAAACCTTCCACGCGGCCGGATCCCCCAATTACCGGATCAGCCGATCAATTAACTATTCTCCCCGTTTCTCTCCGCGATCTCTCCGAAGGGGAGCCGCTTCGTCGCGATGAGGAGGATCATCGATGCCGCGTTTCTCGAGCTGTGCTTCTCGAGCGCGATTTTCATTTCTCGTAACGCGGGCAAACAAGTGGCCGTCGCGCTCGAAAGTCGTCAAGTACATCCCGTGGGTATAGAAATCCGCACCCACGCTCGGAGCTTCGCGCTGCGCTGCGCTGCGCTGCGCTGCGCTCGTCCGCTCGGCGCTGTGCGCACACGCGCGCGCTTCTCTTGCGCGCGCTGCTTACATTGCGACGCACGTGTGTACGCGCACATACGTCGGCGTGTGGGTGCATCGAGAGAGAGAGAGAGAGAGAGAGAGAGAGAGAGAGAGAGAGAGAGAGAGAGAGAGAGAGAGAGAGACCCCGGCAACTGGACTCCCCCCGGGGGCCCACATAAATCAGAAACTCAGGTTCAGGCCTAGCCCGCGAAGCACGACGCCAGAAATTTAGATGCACCGGGTGTCCCCGAAGTAATTTCCCTCGCGAACTGTGGCAGAGGAGGGCGGGGGAGGATGAGAGGTGAGAGGGTGAGAGAGAGGGATAGAGAGAGAGAGAGAGAGAGAGAGAGAGAGAGAGAGGGAGAGAGGCTCACGGAATTGGGAATTAGAGCGGGACGCTCGCCCTCATTGCACCCCGCCAGAGTTTCGGACGATAATTTTAAGCGCCGCACCCTCCCGTCGCCGGCCGTAAATCAAACCGGCGGGTTCTAGGTGCGTTAGGCACACCCGATAGAATCGCATGCCGCGACGCTGTTAATTTTTTGTTACCTATCCCGCTACCGCTGCACGTGTGCGATAAATGTTGCCGGTTGTATACTAAACGACTCTCATTATATTGATCTTTTCGATAGTATCAGCTTATCCGGACGGTTTCTCATCCGTGGGCACGGTTGAGAGTTGGAGGGCCACTTTTTGCAAAAGTGTTGGGAGAAAGATAAGTTGGGAAAATTATTTCAAGACGTTACTATAGCAGAAAGTTTGCAGTCCGGCTGGGTGAGTGAGACCTGGGTATCGGTCACGTAACTTTTTCCCTAGTGGTGGTCCACAAATATTCATATTCATTAATATTTTATAAACTTTTATATATTTTTTAATACTACTTTACAATAACGTGTGTAACGTTTTATTTAACCCTCAGAGAACACACCTCTCTTTTCGATCAAGAAGAACACTCTGGGTCAATTTGACCATGCGTACGTTTTGATTGTCTACCATTTCACATACACGCATCCGATCAGCTTGAAAAATTCTCAGATACACTTCGAGAAACATTGTAGAATCAATTGATGTAGAAAAAAAGTGTCGTTCGAATCATTTACTTATTTAAAAAAATTAACAACAAAAAATTGTTTTCTGCAAAATTCAAAATTTAGGAAAAAAACATATCTTTTTCAATTTTCAATATTTTTGGCTGAAAATTTATCTTCATATTCCCAAGATATACTTGCATTTAAGAAGAAATCCTTTAGTGTACCTTTCAAGAAAGATATTTATTTTGCTGGGTGACGAAGGTGGTTTTTAAGGTAAAAAAATCGAACATTTTTGTGAAAAAATTTCTGAAAAGATTTATTTCTTATTACATATATGTGAATACTTCATTATTTAAATGACTTGTGATAAAAGTTAACTTATTTATTCACTTCCGGTGCAGTCATTACAATAAACACACATTTTGGAGTATTTTGTGTTGTCTGGGCGACTTCACGAGAAATTTTTCATTTTTCACTTTTCACTCTAGGGGAAAAGTTTATGTGATCATGGCCTGATTTTTGTGACATCTCGTTTGTAAAGTTAAAAAACGTAGACTAGGGGGAAAGTATAACAGCGTCACTGTAATATCATCTCTTTGTGAAGCGAGCTCAGATCCACAATTATCGGTAAAGGAAAGAGAGAAATAAATAAATAATAAATGATAAATAAATAAACGACTCAAGTCGGTTGGAAAGAAATTTCTGCTTGAGTCGCTTCTATGGTGAATTATTTATCGTCGATCGATCCTTCTTCCGGAATGGATGGCCGGACAATATCTTGTCGCGGTGGAGACAAGTTTCGCGTAACATCCGGAAGATAAATGCGGACACGTGCATTCGCGGAGTATATCATGTCACGAGAAACGACGTCGGGAAAAGGACATTCCTTTCGCCATGATGCACGGTTGCACCGTCGCGTGCTGTGCCCATCCTCGACGGCGGACTACCGTTACGTTATCGCCGGGACCGCCAATAAATGCGATTGTCTTGGTCCTTGGTAGCTCCCTTGCCCGGTCGCGGATATTAATTTCCGGGCCGGCTACTGGAATGGTCCTCAGCCCCTGTCGTCATCGTCGCATCAGGATGTAATCTCCAGGTCGATTAAGCTCTCGCTAAGAGAGATAGCGCCAGTGAGATAGCGTGTTTGTCCGGGGGTATCGAAAATAACAGTTATGACGGATTCATTCGTTTCTTTTACCAAGTCTTTCGTAAAGGCTTCTCATCAGGCTTTCTCTTTTTACCGTTTTCTTCTTACTCAGATTCGATGATCAAATCAATGTCGGTGATGATTTCTCATGAATATCGACTTGCTATCGACAAGATATCATATATAGGTGCTTATTGATCATCTATCCGGCGTATCATATCCAAGTTGAATCGATACGTGGATATATATCGATTCGACTTGAGTACGGCATAACATCGTTGATCCTCACATAATTTCAACTTGATTTGAACCGCGAGTTCTTGATCGACTTGTGAGTCCGGGTGGGTGCCCATCGTCCTCGCGATCCACCTCATCTCGTTCGCTGTACGATCTCGTTCTCCCAGCCCCCGTTACCGCCGTCACAGAGTTAAACAGCCATCAATGTCTACACGAGCGCACGACGCAGATTGCGTCCACGCTGATGATACGTGGAAGCAAAAACGCGGTCATTTAATACGCTCAGTTACGGTTGATTCAGCCGGTACAAGAGCGGGACGTAGCGGCCGGGCGTACAGGACACTCGCGAAGGGGGAGTCCGTCGGAAGGATCCGCAGGATCGAAAGGGGGAGGATCGCGCTCGGCTTTTTCCCGCGGCCGCGCGCGCGCGCGCGCGCGCGACTTTCGATTTCGAAAGCGGCGCGATGTATGCGCACGTGTGTCGCACAGCACGTCGGAGAGACGCGAGAGGAGAGAGAGAGAGAGAGAGGAGAAAAAGGAGAGGGAAACAAGAGCGGGGAGATCCGGAAGAGGGGCCACCTCATCTGCCGCGAATTCGCCGGGCCGGCCACTGACTCCTCTTCCCTCTCGCGTTGTTGCATAACTCGCTCCTTCCTCCGCCTCCTGCGACTCGGGAAACGACGTCGCGTAGCCGCAGATGAGAGCCACTGAATCGTGTACCGGTTGTTCCACTCGTGGAATGCGGACCGGCACGCTGTGTGCGTGTCCTCGCCGCTGTGTGCGTGCCGGCTCACGTACGCAGTGCCGTAAGCTGTTCCGCGACGCCTACGATCGAGCGGAGTTTGCTCGACTTTTCTTCGACCCGCTTGTTAACGTCGCTGTCGCGATTTTTCGACTGTCCCGTTTGCCTCCGGCGTATTCAATTTGCCGACGGTACATCGCTTTTTCTTCCCGGAAACGCGGTCGTATATCCTTGAGACACCGTAGGTTAGTAGGTTGAAAAGTAAAAACGGAGAGACAGCTGGATGGGTACATTGTAACGAACGACCGGCGGGTTCTATTGACATGAAAGCGATGTATCACTAATGGACAACTAATGCCACTAATGGGGAAGAAATGAAATTGATGTAACAGAGAAAAGAGAGGGAGCAGAGAGAGAGAGAGAGAGAGAGAGAGAGAGCGAATGATTCGTCAGGATATAAAATATAAAGGAGCAAGAAGACTCGCGGGATAGGAGAAACAAGACTTCAATTGTCTAGCACATAAATAGAAATGGTCATTCTAGACGGCAGCCGTTTCGTCGCCAAATTATGCGCATGTTCTGTGACAGTTGCGAATACAAATTAGAACCTACGTGCCCCGTACCGCGTCATGATTACGTTCATGCGTGTGCACACGCGCGCGAGTACGCGAGCGAAAGGGACAGCTACGCGCGTGTGCATCTTTCACGTGAGCCGCGGACGCAAATATTGTTATTATTGTTTACGACCAGCCGGAGCGAGGGCGAGGCGAGCGCGCTGCGCGCGCCACTCGGTGCGCTCACGTTAAGAAAGCATTGTTTGCATCTCATTGTCTATGCGCCTTTGCGTAATCGCGATATTGCGGCTGGCTCGCCGGCGATCGCGCGGCGATGCTTGATCCTGAAGGATGGAGCATGCTCGGCCGATAAGGTGCGAGCGCGAGAGGGTGAGAATGTGTGAGTCTCGGAATGTAAATCGAAATTTCGCAGAGTTTTTCACGTCTGACTTCATTAGGGCGTGTACATGATAATTAACCGCCAGCTGATTTGTGCGAAGATAACGAAGCGAGGCTTTGGTCGAGTCGGCGGTGTTCATCGTGACACGTTTCTGCTTTTTATTTCGGAAGCTCGATTGGATAAATATTTACCTATGGGGACCACTTCCCGATCTCAAGAATTTTAGTTGTATGTTATGTAGATCATCACTCTGAGTAATGCTGGAAGGTTTTAGCCGGCGGTCACTGTTTGTTAAAAAGTTATTAATAAAAAAGTTTGGTATATGCGTAAGTTGTAAGTACCTCCTTCCCATTGTTTGTTTTTAATCATTTGCGTAAACATACTGCTTGTACTGGTAGGTATAGTGAAAGGGTGGTACAGTGGAAGGGAATAGGATAGTGATGAGGGGGTGGGGCGCGCGTAGCGCGCCGTGCTAAACGCACTTACAACTTACGCATGTAACGAAAACTCGTCAGATACTGCCTCATTCAGTCTCTTGAGTAGTCTTGAGTGGTATACAAAGGACAACAACACCAGACACGAAAGTAAATAAAGATAACATACGTTCAGCGAAAGGACGCAATATAAAAAGACAAACTCTACATATAGCATCGGAGAATCATATTTTATTTTCAAAATTTCTTTCATTAATAACTTTTTAATAAACAGTGACGCGCCAGCTGAAACCTTCACAGCGTTACTCAGAATGACGATTTACATAACATACAACTAAAATTTTTGAGATCGGGAGGTGGTCCCCATAGGTAAATATTTACCCCCTCCCCCTCTTGAAAGTGGGACACTTGTTGGAAGTATTTTTTTTAAGATCGGAATTAGCAGCGGGGGAATTTAAAAATATAATGAAGTGAGATTCTGAACGATCGCGTCCTCGAACTCGATGGAAGAATTTCCATTTGCACACGCGCGCATCGTTAATCGAACGCAGCCGGTTGGTTCGATTGTGGCCGCGCCGAGAGAGACTCTTCGATTACCCCGTGCTCGCGTGAATTTTCCAGCGCGCATTAATCAACGGTAATGTCGCAATTCGTCTTGCCGCTGAGATTTTTTTTATCGGCCGCGGCACGGGTATTCTCTTAATAGACACATTAACTTTGTACCGGTAATCGACGACGGAAATTAAATCTTATGTTCCAGTTATAAATCACCGAGAGCAACGTGTCTTCGGGCGCTAAATAAAGGACGCGATTATTTATCCGATCAGGCTCGGCAGAGGAAATATATCGACTGGCGCTCTCGTAATCGACGACTCTCGCGAACGCGTCTCGCGTGCAATTTTCTAATTTACTTCCTCGTATTTGCGCATCCGCGATCGCTCGCATTTGTCGGTGATATTGTATTCGAAGAAATATATACGCCGATTTACATATGTATATATATATATATTTCTTTTCACAATTTTTTTTCAAAATAATACAGGACGGAACCTCTCACGTGTTCGCTACGCCGTCGAGTTCGGCGACGGAAAATTAAAATTAATTGCAGCCGGCAGATTAAGATCGAGTTCTATAGTCAATTTCTCTATGACGACTTTTATACGAAGCTGCGACCGGAAAACGCAAAATGACGTAGCTTACTTGTACGTAGCTGCTTACAAACAATAGGAGGAAGTTGTACCTCATAAATATTACGCGGCGAGACTCGACAGACAGTCGCTCGCTGGCGGCCACTGTATGCAAATTCAGCCGCTACGTCGTATACGCTGTCTGTCGTTTCGCGGCTACGTTCCGATCGGGCACCCGGTATGAGCAACCCTCGGGCGTCGCGGTGTCGCGCGCGAAGATTCTCGATGGATTCCGCAATTGCTGATAGGGAAGCCGACATATGACCGCGAGGCTCTAAATAATCCAAGCTTTTTCTTTGTTTTTCTACTGCTACAGGATTTTTTCTCTTACGCAACACTCGACGCAAGAAAATTCTTTACGCGATAAATCTAGAGAGAGAGAGAGAGAGAGAGAGGGGGGGGAGGGAGAGTTTTTGGAAAATTTCTTTTTTCTAAATTCTTCAGGAATGTGAAGATAATTATTAGAGGATTATTAATTTTTCAATTTCTTTTCCTCAATTTAAGTTTCGATTAATAGATATATTTAGTGTCAGCGATCGAAACAATGTGCAAAATTGTCAAGTCGGTGTGTGTTGAACACTCGGTATACGAAGAGACGGTGCGTTTCACCAGGTGCGCGAGTATGGTGTAGCGACATAAAATGACGGATTTAAGGTGATTCCAGCGATTCGCTATAAAGCTGAGATAAAAAGCTAGTTATAATACAAGTTAAAAAGTAAAAAGCTAGTTAAAATAAAAGAATAAGCAACGAGCTCAGAGCAGCTTGCCGCTTTTGACACGCGAGAACTCGAGACTGCGAATTTACGATTTCCTCGACGGTCAAAATCCACAAGATGGAAGAAATTTAATTAGCATATTCAGGAGGGAGAGTCTGCGTCGCGAAAAGAGCAGATGCTCGAGCTTTGACTTTTGAATACTTTTACCGTGACTTCTCTCTCTCTCTCTCTCTCTCTCTCTCTCTCTCTCTCTCTCTCTCTCTCTCTCTCTCTCTCTCTCCCTCTCTTTCTCACACACACACACACACACACACACACACACACACGCACATCATTTTGTTCCGAAGTATTAAATTTTAATTATTTATTTAGAACACTAAGAGGAAAAAAGAGACATAATTGTTTGAAATATACCTAGAAATATTGCCAAAAAATGACACCGTATACAAGATGGTCCATTTTAAATGTCCGTCTAAAATATCTTGAGAAAGCAAATTTGAAACAGTGATCTCGACTTGAATTTATTTATACTTTCGCTTGAAATAGTTTATCGAACGATATATATCTTTCAAGGTACCTCAGGTGGCCGTGAGCGACTCGGTAAAAGTCTGAATACATTGCGTTCGCATAAAATTGCAACGTAGCAAGAGGCTAAAGGAAATTTTAAGTCAGAGAATAAAATATATTCAGATAATCACGCTCTCGGACATTCGATAATACGATAATAGTCAACAGAGAATAACGATGGTCCCGACCAGAGACAAAAGAGCAGCCGGACATGTATCGTCGTGTTGCGAACTAAATCGCCAAATTATTCGCTTAACTTGTCCGCCGGACAAAGAGCCGCCGAGCGACACGCTGTGATCCGCGCGCATCTGTTGGAATTTCAGCCACGTTCCTCACACCTGTCGAAATTTACAAAGCTCCCGCGTGGAAATGTACGCAGC
Organism: Harpegnathos saltator; assembly: GCF_003227715.2. Taxonomy (NCBI): domain Eukaryota; kingdom Metazoa; phylum Arthropoda; class Insecta; order Hymenoptera; family Formicidae; genus Harpegnathos; species Harpegnathos saltator. The sequence continues at coordinate 256,214 of NW_020230716.1, read as the reverse complement.
TGCGCGTGTTGTCCGACGCGCGCATAAAGCGCGTGATCGAATTTGTAATCCTCGCGATCTCTGATTCCCTCGAGTCGAGTCGACGAGGACCGGCTCGTGAAATGTGGTCGCGCGATAAGAGCGACCAACGCGCTTCGTTAAGCGTCTGTGATCCCGATTCGTTAGGCATTATCAGCTCGAGCTCTCGCGCTTGCCCTATAGAAGCGAGAGGAAAAGGATGCCGGATCTATCGGCGGCATTTTTTCCCCGCATAACCGCCGCGCCGCGGGCGATATCGTCGGATTTCAGGAGAGTGATATACGATCTCGATTATCGCCCGTCCACACGCGCGGCGGCTCTCATAATCGTCGTATTTGTCAACCGTTATCAGTCACCGCCGCGCTCTTACACGTTACATCTACCTACTTTATCGCGTATTTCTGACCGCATGTTCCTCCTCGCATACATCACGCCTCTGCTCTTTCAGGGTGTAGCCGCGCGGCGGTCTACGTGGCTAACGGCAGCGGACGTCGCGGTCCGGCAGGCGGAAGTGGCCCGATGACGATGGAAGCGGGAACGTGCCGATTCGCCTGAGGGGACAGTATCCGCAGAGACGCAAGGTAAGTCCGTCTATTTTCCCCACACCGGGTGGCGGCGGGGAGCTCTCAACCCGCTCGAACGAACGAACGGAACGTTCAGGGCCCGGCCGGCGTCGGTCATTAAGATTTCAAGAGATACGGAAAATAAATTAAGCGGATAAGCATGGACGAGCGGAAACCGGTGAGGCGGGCTCCGCGAGATAGATCGAGTGGCGGAAGAGACGGAGAGCCGCGTGAGAGATAAGGGGTGATGCGGGGATGGGACGGGGAGAGAGGTAGCAAGGGAGAAGGCCGCGTTTTTCAGGATCGCTCCGCGCGGAGGAGAGCTCTCTCTTTCTCTCTCTCTCTCTCTCTCTCTCTCGGCCTCGCCTCTATGCCGGCCGATAGTTTCCAATAGCGAACGAAGATAAGGGCAACGGCCATCGCTTCGCTGAAGACGCCGACCTCGAGAGACGGAGAGAAAGAGAGAAGCGAGACAGGGTGGGAGGAGGGGAGGAGGAGCGCGAGCTCGGCTTCCGCGATGAAGATGTGCGACGAGGCACCCATGAATTCCGTACCGATGCATATCTAATCCGGCATTGTCGCCGCCGATAATCTGCTCGCCGTTTCTTTTTTCCGCTCTCTTTCTTTCCGCGCGCGCGCGCGCGACGCGTCGGGATTCGCCGTCGGGAAGCCGAAAACGCCGAGAAACGGCTCGGCGGTATTCCGCGGGCCGCCGCGGCTGGTGCGCGAACGCGCGATAACGACGTTGTTCATTATCATCAGGAAGTGCGGCGATGACGCGCTAAAAATTCAACCACGCTGCTTTGATCGCGCGCGCGCGAGAAATCCGCCGCATTCGCACGCAAATTCCGCGAACGGAAACAGCGGACGTTCGCACTTAACGCTTCCTGATAGCTGCTGATATTTCTCTCGTTGGCAAGCCTCGAGTGCGTACTGTTTTCTTTTTATCCGCTTGTGTAGAATTGCGAAAGTTCGTGCGGGTCGAGACTGCCAATGTCGGTGAATTGAGAAGTAGCCAGAAAGCAAGAGACATCTCTACTTATGAATTTTTTCTTTTCTTTGGTCTTTAATAGCAAAGGCATCTTTACCATTTATTTATAACGCGAAGCTGTCCGTTTCTTTGGATACCGCTTAAGCGAGCAGTCGAAAATTTTTTCAAAGTAATCGCCTCCACACACATGAAAAAGTACCGAGTCGCGCGTGTCGTAAGCACTTTTTGTGACGGGATTAGCCGTATTCGATGCGCCCGTTATTGTTATCCCCGGTAGATTGCGTCGTAAAAATTGAGGAAAAAAGGACAGTTATCCGCTCGCGTGCGACCCGCCGCGCGCGCATTATTGTTGAAGCCGTTGCGGATCTATCGGCGGCAGCATGAATAATAATGTATCATTGGGAGGCGGGAGGGGGTATCTTGACATTCGTACACGACGTGAGGGATTACACTCATCCAGGCCGGGCGAGGGGGAGGGGGGAGTTCCTTTGTTGGTTTTGCGCGAAAGGCGAGCGAAGCTGAGCGATAATTTCGGAAGTTAAATTAAGAGAGCGTCTGTTTTTCTTAGATACGTCGCGAGAAAGTTGAACCGGGAACGATACCGACTGAAGAGCACGGACGGGTGCCTCGACTTAACGAACAAAAATTAATAAGTAACACAAAAATGTGTGTGTTTCCAAACGACAGAGTAATCGCATGATTATCCGCGTGTAGAATTCAGACATTTTGTTTCATCAACATATTGTGTTTGATTGTGCTTCTATCAATTCGTAATTTTGACATTGAGCTGAATATCGAAAGAGGATATGTATTCTTTTATATATTTTCTAAATACACGCTTCCGTTCCGTTGAGTCAACTTGAATCAATATTAACGAGATACGTTAGAAATAAACGAACAATCGGTATTATTATCGAAGTAGGCACGCGCATGTCATCATCCACCTGTTTGAATGCCACCGCGAGATTCCACTTGACATCGCCGTAATATAAGGATTCGGAAATCTTCCTTCTCCGCGATCCTCCGGCCGTCGGCCGCCGACGCTAACCTTCCGCGGTATGCATGGGCCTCGTTTATCGCGACGCCGTAACTTATGCGTCACCCGTTATCTGAGCGCGCTTATTATGCATGTTATCGTCTCCCCCTTCGACGAGGGGAGAGCCATAAATTTAACAGCCCCCGGTGTGCGGAGGAGGCCTCCTTCGGCATGAAAATCCGAGAACCGAGTCCCTCCGGGACTCGATTCCTCGCTCTCTCGCTGCTCTCTCTCTCTCTCTCTCTCTCTCTCTCTCTCTCTCTCTCTCTCTCTCTCTCTCTCTCTCTCGCTCGCTCGCTCGCTCGAGCTTTCGCCTCGCGTCTTAACTTTACAGCGCAAATATAATCTCTCAATAATACACAGAGGACGAGAGATCGCTCGAATCAATGTGAGATTAAACGAGAGGCAATTTAAGACTTTTCACGTATCTGATACTCAAAGTCCTCGAAAAGTTGATTAAGGGAATTTTCTTCGACATGTACCGTGCTCGAGTCAGCTCGACAGTCCTCGCGACGAACGGATTCTCGCCTCTCCGATTGCGAGTGATTATCACGGAGTGCCTCATCTCAGCGGCCATTAATCTAATTAACACTGGACAATCTGCGTCCGCTCGCTAAAAATGATCGCCGCGCGATGAAAATTTCTCACGATAAGCGGCAATCTCTCCTCCCGAGCTTGGGCGATAATTCCGTGGCGGACTCTGCGTGACGGCGCGTCGGTAAAACTACGGTTATCGCAGTCCATTATTTGCGCCGAGGGGCGTTCGGTCTCCTCCGGACAGTGGAAAATTTTGCGCCGCACGCGCGTGCACCGCAAGGGAAAACAGATAGATCGTGTTATGACCGGCGGGCGGCACGTATAGCTCTGTGTTTACGCGGAACACGCGAACGCGAAGTGAGAGATCGGCCGAGCAGTCGAATCGTCGCGATAACGGACGGGCGAGTCGAATCTCGGCTTATCAACGACGGGATTCCGTAATGGTCGGCCGCGCGAATGCGAATGCGCTCGCGATTTTTCATGCTCTCGATGCGCTTCCGACTCGGCAATCGCGATTTCACCCCCTCTTCCGCTCTGTTTGATCTGTCCTTTTGCTTGACGCCTCCCTCCCTGTCTCGTTCGTCGTCTACCTCTAATTGAAAATTAATTGCAAAGTGTCAGAAGGAGAATTGTCGCCGTCAGATAAACAAAGTAGGTATGAAGGGCTTGCGAGAGTCCTCGCACGGATTTTGTGCTCGCTCTGTCGCTTTTCTTAACGTGCTTGACGTCGACGTTATGTCATGTGGGAGGAGGGGGAGCTTTTTCTATGATAAATTTAAATAACTCTTGTGCGTTAAATTGATGGTATAATTGCGAGAAATATGAGGGATGGTGAAGCTAGTGAACTCTCGGCACACCCTGTACAGCAAGGTAAGATACTAGCGAGAGTGTAACGAAGCTGTCCTTTCGCGAGTCACGTATAGCATGTCATAAATCGATGCTGATTGGCCAATAAAAGCGTGGCGGTCGTAGCGATTGGCCGGCATCGCCCACGTGTAGACGAGTAATGGACACGTGCGTTTTTCTAATTACCTGCTCGGATCCTACCCTAATCGTTCTCCATCGATCCGGACTCGTTTGAACCACCTTCTCTCTCTCTCTCTCTCTCTCTCTCTCTCTCTCTCTCTCTCTCTCTCTCTCTCTCTTTCTCCCCCACTCTTTCTCTCTTTCTTCCTCTCTCTCTCTCTCTCTCTCTCTCTCTCTCTCTCTCTCTCTCTCTCTCTCTCTCTCTCTGCGTCTGAGCGGCGCAGGCGGTTCATCGCGTGAATTAAACTAATAACGTAAACGCCCTTGAACCTTCGCCTTCGCTCCCTTCGCGTGCAGGCTTTTTCGTTGCGACGATCTGCTTTTTCATCTGGCTTCATTGATAACATCACATGCGTGCGATCATCTTCTAGAAGATGCGTAGAGATGTTCCGGAAAAACCGAAAGAGAAGGAATTAGTTAATCGAGAGAAATAATGAGGGAGAAAAGTTTAGTCACACACACGCGACGCTTCCAGACGAAATCCGGGACGTTTCAAAACTACCCCCGAAATGCTGTGAAATGGATGATTTTCACAGTGATCATTAAAATACATAATTTTGGAAATTTCCCGAGCTTGTTCAAATATTGTGTAATTTTGAAAAAGATTAGACTGATAACGAGAGAAGTTTTCAGACTCTGCGATGCAGATAACACGACGATAAAGCGGCGAAGCCCGATACTTGAGATGAGATTTTAACGGAGTCGATTCTTCCTTCCATCGCGGTCAAGACAGTTCGCGCTGTATATAGACACGACGCATTACGAATTACTCCGACGACGGATCGTCGACGTTTCGAAAGTCACCGGGTACATCGCGCCTGACCGCGGCGAAACCTGGCGGCATCGCCAGTACGATTAGCGGAAGTCGCTCGTTGCGTTTTTATACGGCGGCGATCTAGTATGAAAGAACAATCGACAATAATGCCTTTATCCGTTCGACCTGGCGCGTCGGCGGGATCCGACTCTCTTTTTCGTCGGTGGGCGCATATCCCCGGCATCAATGGGCCCCTGTCTCTCTCTCCTATAGCATTTATCGACCACTCCGCGTTCCTTCTTGCGGCCGGGGGGAACGGAACGCGATGTTCCCCTGCGGAGGATCCTCGTGCGCTTCTAACTCGATCGGAAACGAAAAAAGAAACAGAACCCTCTCGCAAAAACGAGTGCACATACATAACGACGGCGGCCTTGCCGTCTCGCAGCTTCGGCCTCTTCGGCCGCCGAATGTACGTGAATGTACGTGAAAAACTAACGTCACTAGGCTTACGGCGTGCATTCCCGTTATCCTCGCGATCGCGGAGCGCTCGATTAAATAATTAAAGCGAGCGTCGAAGCAGCGCGCGCGACCGAGCGAAATTTACGACCTCGGTGCCGGCGGGGAGAGAGAAAAAGAGAGAGAGAGAGAGAGAGAGAGAGAGAGAGAGAGAGAGAGAGAGAGAGAGAGAGAGGGAGGGAAGCTCTCTAACGGGTGATACTCTTTAAACGGCCACATCGTACGACGACGATCCAGCCGGCAGCAGCAGCGTCGTGTCCACCGTACGCTACACGCGCGCGCTTAGTGATTAATTAAGCGGCTTAATTAGACGCCTAATTACCACAAGATACGGATCTCCATCGGAATAATCAGGCTCGAGGACCGGGGCGACGTGTACGTGTTATATGCGCGCATGTATCGTGATGCCCGATACGGGGCTCTCGGTTACATCCGCGGTTACATCCTCGTGTTTCGAGACACCGGAGAAGACGCTATTTTAACGCGCATTAGAATCTCCGTCCGCTACGTCCTCGCGCGCGACCGTCCGTCGTTTGCTTGCGCGCCCTAATGAGCATAAGATTTCCGCGCCTAGGAGAGCCTAGGAGAGCCTAGGAGAGCCTAGGAGAGCCTCGCCGGCGAGGCGACGACGCGTTTCGACGACTTTTCTCTACGGACGAATTTGTTGAATTTTTTCTGCGTTTCTACGATACATTGACTTCGGGATACGCTTTTGATCTCTGTTTGCACGACAAGATAAATTTAGAATTGCCTCGTCTGTCTTGATATCACTGCACGAGAAAAATATTGCGGTGGAAATTATGGTTTTGTCTACACCGATATTATGCAGTTTGAGTTGACGCAGAAAAAGAAATAAGACGGGACATTCGAGTAATTGCAATATTGTGCGGTAAAAAGTCAAGCGTTCGTTTTGAATATTTTGAAGGAAACGTGGAGTAATTTCGGTTATATTTCTGTATGATGCAGGATTGCAGGAATTTCGTTGCGATTTCTGCTGCATATTTTCTCCGTGCAATTTCTTTCGAGCAAATTTCTGAAAAGACGTGGAGTGAATTAATACCTAACAAAGATATTGAAGTGCGCTAATAACGCGCCGCAGGTTTTTGATACGCGGACATTTAGATGACTAAATTGCGAGTGATGGCCGCCGCGGCTGGAAATTGTCGCTCTATCAAATAAACAATCGTTATCTTCCTTGCATTCACCGACCGAAGAATGCGTTCGGCTTTCACATCGCCGCCGCCGTAATTCTGTCCGACTTTGAGCGCGCGGAGGTGAGTTAAGAGGAGAGTTCGTATCGCCATTGCGATTTCCAGAGCAACAGTTCGTAACGAAGCCGTTGGTGTATCACGCGACGCGATTAATTATCGGAGTTGCACGCACACGGGGAGAGAGAGAGAGAGAGAGAGAGAGAGAGAGAGAGAGAGAGAGAGAGAGAGAGAGAGAGAGAGAGAGAGAGAGAGAAGAGAGAGAGAGAGAGAGAGAGAGAGAGAGAGGATTCCAAATCCGTTAATCGCAACGAGCTCACCGCTTGCATTCTCTCGACCCTTTTGGAATTCCACCGCGATTTCCACGAAGATAGTCCGAGCGTATCCCGTGTTTCCCTCAATGCACTCGCGTCCGACTCGACAAGACCGGAGCTCGCGTACGCAATTACTAGATTAGAACCGACCGGGCTGAGACACGTCGTGCTTCGACCTCTCTCGCGAATGATCGCGTTTAGAGGGCCTCTCAAATTTCATTTAATCCCCTGTATGCTCGCGCTTCCATTGCTCGTTTCCATTAAACTCTGCCCACTTGACATTCAATCGAGAGAGAAAAGAGCGCATTCGTTATTGGAGTATTTGACAGAGGAAACACGACTGCATAATTAATGCGACTCCGTGCAAGTTTTTGAACGTGTCTACACGTTGGACACGTTCAAGAAATGAAATATTAATCCTTTGAGGCACGTATTTTTTAAAAAAATCCGAATCACATGAAAATTTATATACGGGAGTTTCTGGGCTCGCTGATGACGAATCCGTTGTCAGATTTTCAAAATTCAAGATGTCGGCCACAAATATGAAAAATCGCGATAATTTCGATGGCAATGAGTTTTGGATCTCGGATTCGTAATCAGCGTCCTTGAAAGCTAACCAAAGTACAATTTCAGCTGATCATATAAAAATCTTATGATCTTGGAAAATAAATTTTGGAATTTGGACCTCAGATTCGTAATCAGCGACCCAAAAGACCATCAAATCTTGATTTTGAGCAAAAGATTCACTCATAGTTCGTGGAAAATGATCTTTTTCTGTAAAAATGTGTATTTTTCACACTTTGTTTATTAATGATAAATGGACAACTTATGCAAAACACTTTTCAATCTTTCATGTATGTTCCCATATCATATAAGGAGCTAAACGCAAAAAACGCAAAAACCCGACAAGAATCCCTCAAATATGAAATATTTCATGAAAATGTGAGAATAAATAGGTGGTAAGTATACTTATCACTATGCCTCGAAGGGTTAAAGTCTACGGGGGTTAAAAGGAATAAATAATAATCTATACGTTTTCTATAAATATAATCAATAATAAATAAATAATCACTTACATTTTCATGCACTGGCAAGAGGGCGGTCCCTCCCCTCCCCCCCTATATAAAATCCCCTATATAAATATTTACACATAAACACAAAATAATAGCAAGCAGACGCGGACATTCGGATCCGGATAAGCCTTCCGGCTTATCCGGAATATCGAACTAATTCATCGCTTGCAAAATTTGTAAACCTACAACGATGAAATCACAGGAGAGAATAACGGGCCTCGATGTTTGTTATGCGAAAACGGTCTCACGGTCCGCTCACTCCGCGCCGGCGAATGCCACCGAATAAAACACGCGCGCCGTACTCCGTTGCCGCGGCGTTTAATAGCGATATAACAAGCAGAAAAGACACCCGCGACTCTCGCGCGTCTCGCGACACGAGGTCTGCTCCATCTTCGAGGTCGTCGACGGCGGCCGCATCGCCGGCCATTAGGATACCGACGCGACATCGCGAGGAAAGAGGCTGATTCGCGGAGAGAGGCGCCTGTTAATAGCCACGGCCCTTTTGCACGCTTAAATAAATAACTGCCGCACGACCGTGCGAGCGTAATTGCGCCCGTGTACAGTGCGTGCGTGCGTACGTGCGTGCGTGCGTGTGTGCGTGCGTGCGTGCGTGCGTGCGTGCGTGTGTGCCTGATGTGCATTCTCCGCGCGAGGGAGGAGGTGGATAAGAGAGCTTTCTGGTATGCCGTGGTCTGCGAAATTACCGCCTGAAAAGCACCGAGATCGCAAATAAATCGACGTCCGATCGCGCACGGAGGAGACGCATGTGCGGCGACACCGTCGAAAACCCACTTGCGACATGTCTGTTCTTCCGTTCGAGACGGCTCGCGCTTGTCTTCTTAACGCCTCGGCGATTTTCAGCGTTTATTTATCGTAAACGCCACGCGAGGGCCGAGCGTTCGCTAAAAAGTTCGGATCGTTGGCCGAGCGGCCGGAAGTTTAGTGAATTTCAGCGAGGGCGTCGAGGAGAGAGGGAGGGAGGGAGGAAGAGAGAGAGAGAGAGAGAGAGAGAGAGTGAGAGAGAGACGATAAAGTGCACCGGCGAAGACCAAGTTTCTCTCGGACGAATTAGTTCGTCGCTAATCCGCACGAGAAGCTCGTGAATTAGCAGTGGTATACGAGCTAACTTACCCTCTCAGCCAAGCGACGGAGAGCCACTTTCCTTCCCCTCGTCCCGTCCCCCCCCCCCGCTGCTTTCGATACGCCGCCGCCTGCATTATGAAATAGCGTGCAACAAAGTTGCTGCGCGCTGCTGCACCACCATTACCGCTAATTCCTTAAGTGAGCGATGCCTCGCTCGATCGGGGCTTTTTCGTTGATCCTTTTGCGGAGAGCCCCTTCGAAGAGCGGCCTCGTGAACGCCGATACGCGGTTATTAAAGGTCGATCTACTCGTTCTCTCTCTCTCTCTCTCTCTCTCTCGCGCGCGCGCGCGCGCGCGGTTCGTCCGAGATCCTCCCTGCTCCCTCCCGATCCCTCATTCGCCATTCTCCTCTCTCCCCTGCACCGCTGCCGATTTATTCGAATTCCACCCCGGTTTTAATTACTTCGTTTTTCCCGCTGGATCGAAGGGTCACTCTCGAGACTCGGTCGCGATTAATTCGCGCGAACGCAGCATCTCGGCTGCCGCCGCCGCCGCCGCCAGGATTTATTCCTCGCCGTGGCTCTCCGCTTTCGTTTCCGCCGACTTAATTGCCTCTCCTCCCCCTTCGCCTTTCGTTGTCTCTCGCTCCATCTCTTCCCCTTCCCTCCCCTTGTCTCTTTTTCTCTTTCTCACTGTCCTCCTCGGCCGCGTATCATACCCCCCCCTCCTGTGGACATGTATTACGCTCGACTGATTAGCGAAATTAGCTTTCATTTTCCGTCGAACGAGTCGCGATCGGGCATTTTCGACGTATGAACACATTCGGGACGACTTTGGGGATCGTAAGAGTTGATGTTACTAAAATTATATTCATCAATCAATCAATCAACAAAGTCATTTCCGGCGTCGACTGTATTTTGTTGTTCCGACGGAAAAAGTAACAGCGCGGTATGCCTCTTCATTTGGAGGAGACAATAATCGAGGAGGAGCCTTCAAATTACAAAGTCTCCGCGTCCTGCAGAGACTTTCCTCCTTTCATTTTTCTCTCCTTCGATCTGGGCGGAAATGTCGCGATGGAGGGATCCCGGGGGATCTCGTCGAGGACTGACGAATACGCGCTGCCCCTTACGTATTCCCCGATCTCCGGCGTGGCCTCTTAGAGAGACCGATAATTAAGGTAATGGCTACTTTTCAAGTGGATTTCCGTGTGGCTCGATCTGTGCGCGGCCTACTCCCGGCCAGCCGATTACGGTCACGAAGGGCCCCGCCGTCGTTTTACCCTCCCGCCTCACGCTAGGGAGAGGTCCCCCTCTGTCCCTTCCTCACCTCCTTTGTGTCCCGGGCGGATCGTTGCCCCCCCGCCCGCCCAACCTCCTCCTCCCTCCCCCTCTCTCTCTCTCTCTCTCTCTGTCCACCATCCTCAATAATTGCATATACTCGCCGCTGATTCTCGATCGATATCGCCATAATTTCACCCGCCCCTCTGTCGCGTCGGCGCGATTCTTTTCCCCTGCGCGAACGACGACTCGCGATTAAATCGGACGCGGATGGAATGATTTCAGCGAGGAAATTGTTCGCGGACGAGGCGCGCTCGTCTGAGGGAGGGCCTGAATTGTAGCGAAAGATTGCCGATTGTTGAGTTTTTATAGTTTTAATAATCCAAGAGAGAGAGAGAGAGAGAGAGAAAGAATACATCCCGTTAGCGTCGAGAGTCCGATAAAACACTGCAGCTGAGCGAGAAATCGAGCCTAAGGAGGTTTGATTTCATCGCGATCCTTCTCTCCTCCGCGACGCCGATGATTCGCGATTGAAGGAAATATTGCATGCGGAAGGCATTTCAAGGCTATTTTCACGAATTTTTTTAACAGAAACGGTAAGATCAATGAAATGACTTGGAATTTTCACAGTATATTCGTTAATGTTCAAAGTATAAAATGAATTTTATTGAATCACAAGAACCGATCCAGTTTATAATTATAGATAAAAAAATGCAGTCATTCGTTTGCGAGCATTATGTTTGCTGTCGACGCAATTCCGAGCCTCTCTCTACTCTGAAACCAAAAGATGAAAAAGATTTTTAAAATATATGATTGCCATTATAGCCCGTACCAAACTGAAGGCAGTGAAGTCAAGTTTGGAAAAATAATGACTGTACAAAAAAAAGTATCGAGAATGAAACTTTTTTCAACTTGTAATCATATTTGAAAAAAAAATGAATAAAATAAAATATAATTGTGTTGGAGGTAGGGGTGGGAAAAGTACATGTCTACTATATATTACGTAAAAATTTCAAGTTATTCGGTTCAGTAGTTTTTGCGTAATCGTGTCGACAGTTTAAGAAAATGATGTTTCCAGATAAATGTGTTTAAAGTTTTATGTGTACTTTCCATGTAGATAGTAAGAAATTTATTTTATACTTTGAACATTAATGAATACACTGTGAAAATGTCAAGTCCATTGATTCTACCATTTTTGTTCGAAAAAATTCGTACAAATTGCCCTGAAAACGGTCTGCTCCACATATTGTAATTTCCCTCTTAAATCGGACGCGGACGAAATGATCTCCCAGCGGCGGAAAGTCGAGCGTGACGATGAGCGCTCGCGAAGTATCTGTGAAGTTAGCACGATATTTTAAAAAATATTAAAAAACAGTGTTGGTTCTAGTAGCATTTTTCATAATTCTACAGTTCCTGATAAAAATAGAAAAAAGTTCCGTATTCTTAATAGCAAAAGATCGAAATTGGAAAAATCTGCTAATTTTATGTTCCAACATGACACAGTCCCCTCTAAAGTACAGAAGCCGATGAATAATATGCTTTTTGACGAGAGTTGCCGTTTGTTCTACGCTAGTTCTATAACTATAAAGCATTTCAGAACAAAATTCCAACAATTAACAATTCCGTACAATTTTAAATATTAAAGCACGACACACGGCGAAAACATGTCTGCCGTCGACTTCTTGTACCTCTGATGGTAGTTTTAGCTTCTACTCGAGTTTCATATTCAACTATTTTCAGTCATTGTTCCGCCGTATAATTATTTTTAAATACATTTTAACTTTTGGCGCCAGCGCGAGACACTCGGTGAAAATGTGTCGTGCCGTCGACTTGCTGCACTTCTGACAGTAATTCTAGCTTGTTCTACTCGAGTTCTATACAATTCAAACATTTTCAGTCATTGCTTTGCCATATATAATTATTTTTAAATTAATTTTAACTTTTAACACCAGCACGACACTCGGTGAAAACATGTGCTGTCGACTTACTGCGCTTCTGATAGTAGTTTTAGCTTGTTCTACTCGAGTCCCATAGACCATTCAACCACTTTCAGTCATTCTTTCTCCATTATAATTCCGTTACAGTTCCATTATAATTATTTTTAAATGAATTTTAACTTTTGGCGCCAGCCGGCAAAAAGTCGACGGCACGACATGTTTTCGCCGAGTGTCGTGCTGCCGACCAATGTTTAAAATTCTACAGAATTGTTAATTGTTGGCATTTTGTTCTGAAATGCTTCATAGTTATAGAACTAACGGGAGCTCTCGTCAAAAAGCGTTTTATTCACCGGCTTCTTGTACTTTAGAGAAGATTATGCTGGAACGTAAAGTTAGCAGATTTTTTCAATTTCGATCTTTTGCCATTAAGAATACGGAACTTTTTTCTATTTTTATCAGGAACTGTAGAACTATGAGAAATGCTACTGCAACTAACATTGTTTTTTAATAATTTTTAACACGTCGTGCTAACTTCACAGACACGATTGCGCGAATTGCTGGGCGCGAATCGCAGCGAGAGATCAGCGATGGCATGCGAGCTGCTGGCAGAGCTGCGCGAGCGCGGAGCGAGAGATCCGACCGACTCCGGGCGGTCGGGCGAGAGAGACCGAGATCAAGGGGGTCTGATAAACGAGGCTGACGTGGCGCGAATTCATCGGGAAATGGATGTTTACGCGACTTCGGCGTCGACCGGGTTCATCGGGCTGTGTGGATAGTCGCGCCAGAGCGCCATTGAGTCGTCTTCGAACGGAACTGTACATCCCCGATTCTCGCGTCGTGGTTTCTTATCTTTGCTCCAGATACTCGCGAGAAGACATTTATGTTGGGCGCTATCTCGATGACTTTGTTTTCTCGATTTTTCCATCTCGCTCTCCAGTTACGCGCGCATGTACGCATTATCTACGGATGGCGCGAAGTAAAAAGCCGCCGTTAAATCAGTCGAGACGCTGGAAAATAAGCGCCCGCGTCGAAGCGCACTGCACGATCCGCGCCATTGGCGGATCTCACTCGGCTTCGCCGTCTCGCGAGACGCGGTAAGCTTCACCGTTCGCGAAACATGATTGATAGTCGACAAGCGAAAAACCTCGCGAGTTGATGTGCGCATTCGCTATTGTCTCGCCGCATGCGTCTCTCATCTCGGAAGGGGAAGCGACACCACACATGTCAAGGATGGAAAGTAAGAAGTATCGATGCGCGCGCGGCTTACTTGAATCGCACGACCGAGCTTGCCGCCGCAGCCGCCGCAGAGCGGTGCTTTTATCTCGCGAATATTTCGGCAAGGGTTTACACTATAATAAAAAAAAAAAAAAAGAAAAAAAGTTAAACAAACTGGCTCTCGATCGATGCGCAGTCGCAAACGCGAGGGAATTTGGGCGTGGAAAAATAATAGAAAATAATACGACGGAGAGATAAGAGTGCGCGCGGTAATGCGATACCAGATGCCGCGTGTGTACGTGTATGACGTGTGGATAATTAACGAAGGAAATGCAAGAAACAAAAAGAGAGGGGGGACTGAGTCCGGAGGGAGGCTAGGAATCGGCATCGCGGCGCATCTCACGCGATGCATCACCGGCCACACGAAGAGAGCACGGCTTGTGTATCGGAAGCGAGCGTCCGGAGGATGAACAATATACTGGTGTGGGTGGGCGGGGGGGGGGAGGGAGGGAGGAGGAGACGCGCCTATGACGACGACGACGACGACGACGGAGACGAGGACGACGCAGAAAATCCAGCGCGACCGGCAATCTGGTACAATGGATTTTGAAGAGTGTAATTTTCGTCGGCGTGCAACAATGGCCATGCCTACCTACCGCGCCGTATAATCTCACCGTCCGCGGCGCGGTTCTAATTTTCCGTGCGTCATGGGAATCCTCGGTCGCCGCGACTGCACGAAGAGCGCTCGGGCGTCCCTCGAAGCGAGATCGACGGCGAAGCGTCCTGCCTCCCTTTGAGTCCCGCGGTTGATCCGTTCCGAAATTCGATGATTCCATGCGTTTTGGAAAATGAGGCGAGGAGTGTAAGGACGAGTCGAAATCATCCGCTCAACGAAAGCCGTGGGCACGATTTTGCCGCGACATTGTTGTTTTAATCGTTTCTTTCTTCTTTGGAGCACTCGCGACCACGCGCGACTCTCAAGTGTCGGTATATTTCATGCATCCAAAAAACAGTAATTTCAGAACAAGCGGAATCATCTAAATTTTAGAGGATTTTCTCTTATAAATATGACCTCGAGAGGATTCCTCTGAAATTAAGAGGAAAATGTTATAAACACATTATTCTTAAAGTTACAGAGATTACATGTATAATGCAAATCTTATTGATTATAATATAAATTTCTTCCTATATACAGATTATTTAATCTTTTTTTAAGAGGATCATTATTTATTTTTATTCTTACTTTTTATTTTACTTTTTTTATTTTACTTTTACTTTTTATTCGTACTTTATTCTTACTTTTGGTTGGTACATTCCTTTATAGGGAAAGGAGAGCAAATTATTATGAAACTGTCTGGAGAAAGTTCTAGTTAAATTTTTCTTTACTTTCTGCTGAAAAAGTAGTAAGGAAAAGACATAAATTTGTAATTTTAAGTACTCTAAATGGCGATTAATGTGGTATGCAACGCGATATGATAAATGGATATGGGCCAGTATGTCTTTAAGTTGATTTTCTCTAAAAATTCTTGAACTTCGTTTATGACCGGGAAATAACCGGGAAAAACAACATTGATCTCTCTTCTTTCCTTTTTTGCTCCAGACGTTGTCCATAAAACAAATGCGGCGACGATCGTCATATGCGTGAGAGAGAGAGAGAGAGAGAGAGAGAGAGAGAGAGAGAGAGAGAGAGTGTCTCTGTGTGAATAGAGCGTGGAAGAGGAGGAAAAACGCCGACAAGCGTTCTTCTTGATATAGGAGGAAAATTAATTGATATAAGAGAAAATCCTCTTGAAATAAGAAGAAAACAGTTAGAATAATATCTAATAAATTTTAGATGAATTCACTTGATCGAAATCGCTTTATCTTAATCGCTTTATCGAAAGAGGAATCCTTTTCTGGTAAAAGGCTTCGCTTAGAATATGAGACTATGAAAAAAGTCACTTTACAAATAGGATACTTTCTTTTGGGTGCAACGTCTGTTTCTCATGGAGGTGTTGAAGACACGGAACAGAATTCGCATAAGGTACGGCCTTGATTCTGCGCAACGAACATACTTTCTCAGAGTTTGTGAATCAGACAGGCATATTTAGCGCTCGATACGCGTCGGGAATGCGCGGTTGGGACGGCCGAGCTGTGCTCTCGATAAATTCAGCTCGCGCGTTTACACACGCATTAATCAGAGCAGGGCGCGTTAAAAGCCGTTCGCGAGGGTTAAAATACTTTGGTTCCTTGGCGCGAGAAATATCGCCGGACACATCCAGCCGAGGAGGCGCGCGCATAAGAGAGCGCGCGCGCGCGCGGCGGTCCTCTCTTAATCGTCGATCAAATCGATCCCCGCCGTAAATCGTCCGATCGATCCGGGAACGCGGTTGAACGAGGAGGCGTGTCGGCGGCGGCGGCGGCGGCGGCGGCGGCGGGAGAGAGTGCTCCGCTTCCCTCCGATTCATCCGGTATCGTTGGTCCGGTATCGGCCGTCCGGTACCGTCCGGTACCGCGATTCGTTCCAGGCCGGGCGCGCGAGGATCGCGGAAGATCCGCGCTCGAGATCGCGCCTTAATCTCCGATGCGAGGGTGTTTTTTCTCGTCCTTTTTTCCCTCCCTTTTTTCTCCAGACCCGCCCGCTCGTCCATCGCTCCGTCCGTTCGTCCGTGAGATCACGTCGATAAGGTTTCCTAATCCCACCGCGACCGGCTGCGTCCAGATGCTATCGCGTCTTCGAGGTCGCCCCTCTTGCCTCCTTTCCTCGCGACTTCCTCGAGGGTGGTCGCTGCTCGGGGTGGGAATCTCTCTGACCCTTCGATCAATTCGCGATTATACTCCGAGGCCTGTCGTTCACGCTGTCACGACACTCGTTCGTCTTTCGGATACCTCGCGGCACAGCCTCCCGGAGGGTGAATCTCTCTCTCTCTCTCTCTCTTCAACCACCTCGAGATCGGTTGGGATGAATTTTGTCTGGCGATTTTTCTGTTCGCCGATCAGTGAAAAGCTACTATTGGTAAGTTGTCGTTTCTCATTCTGACGTATTTACATCTTGGACTGACGGGGGGAACAGTCTCCGACTGGAGAGAAAGAGAGAGAGAGAGAGAGAGATTGCTCCCTTAGGAATATTCTCGAGGATATTTTGAAATATGATACATTTTTCGCGCGTGCATATATTGTATATTTGAGATTGGTGGTCCCGTTGATTTGTTGATCGGGTGATAAATGATATTTTATCTTTTCGATTTTTCTTTAATTTTTCATTTTATGAACATCTCTCTGAGACTTCTCGGATAGTTGAGGGCATGTGGATGACTGAGGCACTATAGACGCACACGTTGAAGAGAAAGTTGAGGACGGGGAAACGCGTTCTTTGTTTTCCTCTTTTTCTTTCTTAGGCCTCGGTCCATTTCTGTGTCAATGAATTCACGCACGCCTGATGTTTCCAAGCGCGTCACGCGCGTCATTGGCATCATCATCCTACGTATAAAAGACGTCACGGCGATATTCCGAAACGATTTTATCGCGCGCCCCGAATCGAATAAATGTGGAATAAGTTATAAGGCGGCCGGGGAAATTAACATAACTTCAGACTTAGACTAATGACCTTGATGCTTCGATGCCACGATTCAGATAACTAGAACTAGAGGGGAGAACGTGACTTTGTATTTATTTGAATCAATTATGCGGAGAAGGAGGAGACGTGACTTTTCCAGACGCCTTGGAAGGACGAATTAACGCGAATGAGGAGAAAAAGATATTTCCCACCATATTTTTGTTCAGTAAAATTCGTTAAATACGACAGTTTTTGTTGTAGTTATATCAGGTCGTTGATATGCATTTTTCCCTTTTCACCAACTCGAACAGCTCGAAACATCATTTTCTCACATCGGAATTAAATACCACCATAGTCCCTTTTGCACTGGCCGTTTTTCTTTCATATCTTTCAAATATCTTTCACGTTGCTTAAACAATCGACTGAAATTGATCAAACACACACACACACACACAAGTGCGCGCGCACCTTTCCCTCTTAGATCCGAACCTGAATCATTAGAAGCGGGTAAAAGCGACGTTAATGCGCTCAAGTGCGCGATTATTCACATTCGCGAAACCATTTCCTCCTTTCGGTTAAACTACACAGGATCCTGCACGTGCAGGAATCCTACCACCGGCCGCAAAAGTCCGCTCGCGCGAAATTCGCACTTACACGCTTTTTTTTATTCTTATTCTTCCGGCGCACACGGTCTATGGATCGGACTGAGCCTGCTGCAGCTGCTTATTCAGCCCGGCCGGGTATCTTTCTCGCGGCTCATTGTAAAAATACACGCGGGTTGACCGTTTTCCATGTATCTACATATATTCAGATGGTATCGCCTTGCCCGCGCCGCTCCTCGTCCTCGCGCCGTCTTTTCACGACGGTAGATCCTCGACCCGCGATTACTCGCGATTACACTTGAAAAGCTTCCAACGTGCGTCACTCATCCAGCATCGTCGCTAGCTAACTCACGCTCGATTTCATCATTGAGTTTCTCGCTTCGCTTCGACGTGCAAACGTCTCCGTGATTCTCCGCGCGGCGTGAAACACCTCGCGCGTCCGATAAGAATAAGCTCGTTCGCCCGTCGATGCTCGTAACGCGATCGTCGGAGTTGTGTACTTTATTAATCAATGCCGCGGCTATCGCGCATCTATTCTCGTCTATTTTTTAACCTGTTGCACGCGCGTGTATCGTATCGAATATTCCCGAGAAGAGCGACGTTATAAATTAGCATGTTGAGTTCGCGCGCGATTATCGCCGTACTTTTCTTTTTATCAATTTTATCATTACCATACCACTATACCGTATGAATTATTTATCGCGTCCGTAATGTAAAATTCTGATGTCTGCTTTTTGCACAATGCGATTATACCGCAAACGCGATCCTTTTGTCGTATAGCCGTATCTCTCTCTCTCTCTCTCTCTCTCTCTCTCTCTCTCTCTCTCTCTCTCTCTCTCTCTCTCTCTCTCTCTCTCTCTCTCTCTTTCTCTCTCTCTCTCTCGGGTTTAGCACTTGTCGGGCAGACACGATTTTCATTATCAAGGCTAAAAACCTCGTGCGTCACAGCTGTCTTCATTAATAATAATAATAATGATTGGCACTTTTCGCTAATTGCATTCGTGGCGATCTGCATTTCTTCGGCCATTGAGGTAAAATTCAATCAATGCCGGCACGCATGTCTAACACTGGGCATCCTTATTATCCTGTCCTTTGTACAAATAACCTTCTTTGTACAAAACCTCCTGTCCTTTATACAAAATCTGCTTTATGCAAATAAACCAAATAGGCCTTAAGTACAAGACCTTTTTAAAGGTTGAAATTGTGCAAACAAGAATGTCCAGAATTAGTAGACGTGCGTCCTCCGTGTCACTTTTACCGTGCTCCCTAAATCTCCTGGAGTGAAATTTTGGGAAATTAAGTGACACTCGGATTCCCGAGTGACTTTTCGCTCGAAAGTGAAGAATGCAGCCGACACAGGACATATTCGACCAAGACATTCGCTCACACGTAGTTTCAGGCTCCGCTCTAAGTCTGAGTGAAACATTCGCTTTTACGACTCCCCGAGTGGCGGTATATTCATCATCATTTCGAGTGAAAATACCGTCACTTTTTCGCTGTGAGATTCCACTCCAAGAGATTTGGAGAGAGGCTACCTCGCGAGCGAACGACGCTCTCTCACGAGACACGAACACTGCGCGCGCCTCTGACAAGTAAACCTACCCAAGTTCTATCCCACTCCGATTTTGATGAAATTTTGCATGCGTGTAGAGCATCGAAAAATATTAGACACGTATTTCTTATATCGGCCCATATAGTGTTTTTAAGATAGAAACCACCTCTAAAATGTCAATTTTTTCGCTTGTCCTATATATAGATGCTCAATATCACGAAATTTTTGGGAAAATAATGCTCCCAGTGGAACACATCAATTGTTTTTATGTTACCAAATCCGAATTCACCAGAAAATTTGAGACTTTTAAAACGGTGGATTCAATATGGCGGATCGATATTTGAAGAATATCATGATTCTGTCGTAATTGGCATACATTTATTAATTTTCTCCGATTTACATATCTCAAGGTCTTCAGAGTAAGAAGCAAATCTAGAATCAGATTTTGAAACTCAAAATGTCGGATTCATCATGGCGGATGAAAATTTGCAAATATTTCTCCGTCAGTTTTTGGAATTGGTGTATGATTTTGTATGTGGCTTCTCTAGGCTCATGATAATAAGTAAATGAGACGGATGCTTTGCCCAAATAATGAAGATATGTGGACCTCCTCGGCTAATGAGTATATATGTGAAGTATATATTATTAAATATAGTTTTCTAAATTTCATTATGTATTATCGTTTTTAATTCTGAAGACCTTGAGATACATGACTCATGAGAAATTAATAAATGTACACGAACTTTCGAAAAATATGATATTCTTCAAATATCGATCCGCCATATTGAATCCGCCATTTTGAAAGTCTCAAATTTTCTGATGAATTCGGATTTGGTAACATAAAAACAGCTGATGTGTTCCTCTGGAAGCATTATTTTCTCAAACATTTCTTGACATTGAGTATTTATGTACAGGACAAGAAAGCGAAAAAATTGACATTTTAATGGTAACTTATACCCTTCAAACGTTTTATGGGTCGATATAAAAAAATACGTTTCTAATATTTTTCGATGCTCTATACGCATGTAAAATTTTATCAAAATCGGAATGGGACACTCGGGTAGATTTACTTGTGAGAGTCGTCGTCGGGCGTGTGCGTGAGGAAAAAGAGAGAGAGAGCGCAGGGATGCGGAGAAAAAGAAGAAAGTCGAGGAGTGGCGCGATTTCGATTCCTAAGCCCGGCCGCGACGGTCCTCGCCACGGCCAAACATATTATTTTCTCGCTCGCGGTACCCCGATATCCGATCGGCATCGTCGGCCCGGCCCCGATTGGTGCCGCTTGGATTTTAACCCGTCCCACAGCCCAACCGCGCGTCCATACGGCCGTCCAATCGCCGCGTCAGCTGATAAGGGAGGCCATAACTAGCGTGATTTGTTAATCAGTCGGCCGACGACTGAATGAAAATCGTCGTCACCGACGGACTTAGTCGCCGCTCGGCTAGATTCACGATCGGGGCTCTGCCTCGCGAGATCCCTCCGCGGTGTGCGATCCGGAAATCAGCACTAGAGAGAAAGAGAGAGAGAGAGAGAGAGAGAGAAAGAGAGAGGGGGAAGAGGAAGAGGAAGAGAGCTCTCATCTTTTGCTCGCCCGGCAACGAAATGGGCTGGAAGTGATCGTTCTGATCTGAACAGTCGACTGAATTCCCGGAAGGACCCGGGCGTTCGTGTTTTCTGTGTTTTGTGAATTTGTCATCGTGAACGATAGCGAGAAACTTGGCGCGAAACATCGAAACATCGTTTCGATCCGGACATCGAGTTTCGGCGCAGATCAGTCACGTAGTTCCTAAAATTGTCACAATAAATCAATAAGGAAGCTCGAGGTACACTGACGCGTTTGTGCAATCGGTGACGGCGAGAGAGTTGTTTAGTGAATTCGCGGCGGGTCGTGAGGAAACTTTCAGTGGTGTATCTCGTGAGTGTTGGGAGACGTCGCGGGTGATAATAACGAGACGGATGGTCGTGAAAATTCCCTCGTGGTGAAGTGCTTGCGCGGCCTCGACGGCAAGTTGGATATTTATCGCTACTGTTTGGACGAAAACATATAATATAATATCAAGTAAGGAGTTAAATAAAAAAAATAATACGTGTATATATATAGCGGGAAATAATATCGAAATATTTATAGTACATATAAATATGCGAATGGTAGTTAAGTTGTATAAATTACACAATCTCGTCAAGCAACGGAGTATAAAGATAAGTGTTTGATAAAAATAACGAGCAATACGAATGATACGGAGACGATGCTCTATATAAACAACCTTATCTCGTTGAGATAGCGAAAAGAGATGAAAAGCGCGCTTCCAGCCGCTAGAAATCGAGAATCGTGCGCGAATCGGTAAACGTCAAACGCGAACGCAGCCATGATCAAGTCGAGTCGAGTGTTTCAAGGACTCGGCAGTTCGCGCGACAAGTATCGTGAATTTGGGTCAACAGTTGCAAATTTGAATCGAGGGATACGTTTGCGTTATAACACGTCGATTGCTCTTCGTGTCGCGTCCTGCTGCATCTCTCGTGGCACAGTCGCTGATGGTTACGAGTTTCCGCGGGTCTCTTTCAGCAACAAAACCAACCAAATCGGATAGATTCGATCGGTTTGAACGGCTTTCCCGACAATGTCGCGATTGTTGGAATCCCGATTCCAACAATCCGCGACTTACACCCCACGATGTGGCGAGATGTGACGTGATGCGCGAATGACATCTCGCGGCATGTGTGTGACCGACACGTCACACGCGATTGAGAGGCGATGTTGAACGCGAGGAAATCGCGCCGACGCGGACGGATCGTCGCGGCGTCTTTCCTGATTAATACAAACAATTTCCATCGGTGGGTGCGGATGTCACGTGCCAATATCGCGATAATTGCGGCTACGGTCAGCGGAGCCGCGACTGTTCCACGTGACTGTTCGCGAACACACTAAGGCGCCTCCGCCGCTCGTCTCCGTCTCTCTCTCTCTCTCTCTCTCTCTCTGTCATTAGTAGACGAAGTAGTGTCCGCGATGTAAATAATCACACGTAAGCAGTTTCTCCTGCCGCGCGGCAATCACGATGACGCGAGTTTCGCAATGAGCGCCGCGCAATAACTCGGCTACCTCGTTTAGCTACGTCCCCGTTTAGCACGCTACTTTTCATTTCGTTCGACCACGTGTCCGAGGTCTGGACGATGTTTTCCCGAAGCGCGTTTCACGAAGATCCCCTGCCTCCGCGTGCGGCCAAAACCGCGCGCACGATCAGAATGTGTCAGGCACGTCTCTGAATATTCTGAACTGGGAGGATCTCGTAATCCGACACTTTTCCGAAACTGGTTTCTCACGAGCAGAAGTCGTGTTCTTCCAAAGGGGAAAGTTGGACTTGTTTCTACTTTTCGTTTCAACTTTTCGCGACTTCACTTGGAAGTGTCATGTTCACTGAGAGAAAAGTATATGATATTTGGAACTATAATGATATAGTAATTAAATTATAGTCCGAAATATCATATTTATAGTAAGTATTACCATAATATCGGTAATATTTACGATATAGGCATAACATAACCAATTATATATTATTTTTACTAAGAATTGTAGCAAGTTAAACTAAAATTATTGTATGGATACAAATATAAAATGGTAGGTAAAGTAATTCTTTTATATAGTCAATATTACAGAATATTTGCTGAATGATGACAGATGTAACTATATGAATATTAAATCTCACTATATTTGTGAATGAGAAATTACCATATGTGTGGTAAAAGTAACTAAACAATTATTTAAGACAATCATATATTTGTGTTTATTCTACAATATTTTGTAGGTTCCACCAACTATAAAAATATGGTTGGCGCCAAAATGAACTATAAAATATAGTGAGATTATAGTTAATTCAACTATATTTTCCTATCAGTGTTCTAAATATATTCCAAGTAGGAAACCCAAAGTTTTCCCAATACTTTTTCTGGTTAGAATTTTGTTTTTTTTTTCATTTTTTATTCCATTAAATAAAATAGTTGATACGGACATGAAATTCCCCATTTGATATCATAAAAGTTCATCAATATATTATTGAATGGAAAAAAGCACAAGTTCCATTTTTTTTTTTCAACTATTGTAATCGAGTAGTTGATTTTGAGACGAATTTGGAGATTTCGATTGCAATCTGCAGATGCATCCGTGAGAGTCCTAAGAAATTTCTCTATGGGTTTCTCCGTGGCAATCCATAGAACATTTTCCTCCAACTTTTCTTGGAACATTGTTATTTTGTGGCATTTCATTTCATGTTAGCTTCGCTAACATTTCATAGCTTTCCCCGATACGATTTTTTAAACGTGCCATATGAACGAAGACTAGACGAAAACTCGCTGATGAGAAACAATCTTTGTTATTTGTGCTCGAGACATTTGTCGCTCGCTTGAGATAACTCCAAACAATAAATTGAGCGTAAAAATCTCCTACTCGCGAATTTTCCCCGGACGTGCATTGCCCGTTGGAGAGAAATGTGCTGAAAATGTTCACAAGTCGGCGTAATGTTGCGATTAACCGATGGAGCTCGTTAGCGGAAACTCTCCGCGCGAAGAAAGGACCAGGGATGTCGAAAAATTCCGTTCACGCCGTCGTCGTTTGAAAATCAGATTTCGATCACGCGGCGCTTCGCGGAAGGAATCGCAAGACGAAATTGCCCGCGCGGCTATCCGCATCGTATGCCGCGCGCCGTATAATTAAGCCGTGATATTTCCACCGAATGCAAAACATGCAATTATCTCATCTGGATTACGGCCGTGCTCTTTAATAGCGAAAGCTACGTACATTTTGCGGCGGCGGGCGCGCCTTGAGACGTACTCCGCGGCCGCCGCAATTTTCCCCTCCGTTTCTGGAGCGCCTGGCGGAAAGACACTCGTGTAATTATAGATTTCACGGAGACACCCATTCACGTGATGTTAAACGCTTCTCCACTCGCATGCACGTGAAGTGAGACTTGTCCATAGGCCCGTAGCGCGTAAAAACTCATGTTCGCACGTCCCTTAATTCGAATCATGCAATTGTGTGGGAAAAAGGCTACTTCGACTTTGTGTAATCGCGAATCTCCGACGACACAAGCAAGTTTGTGGCAATAAAAAAATTCGATGGACGCGCGTTGTCGCGAGAATAAAAATCGCGAGATTCACAAACTGCTACAATGTCCGACTTGTGAACATTTTCAGTACATTTTTCCCTAACGGGCAATGCACGTCTTGGAAAATTCCCACGTCGTGGAAAATTCGCGAGCAGGAGATTTTTATTACGCTCAATTTATTGTTTTGAGTTATTTGAGTTATCTCAAGCGAGCGACGAATGTCTCGAGCACAGTAACGAAGATTGTTTCTCATCAGCGAGTTTTTGTCCGATCTCCATTCAATCGCCGAGATTTTCCTCCTCGTGTGGTGAAAATTGAATCGGCAAACTCAACTTTAATTTCATCCACGATCGTCTCGTGAGAGACGAAAGAATCCCATCCGCATGAGAGACAATTGGATCTCACCTTTATCTCGATTCACTCGTGCTTGAGACGAATCGAAAGATTGAAAGATCGCCGGCGGAGTCGGGGATGGTCCGATTCGATACGACAGCCGCCGGTAATTTTTTCGACGTCGCGTTTTTTCCCGTGTCTGGCAGAAAAAGCGGCGAGCACGCCATGTGGTTGGTCTCTCACGGACGCGAACATCTATTTTAATCCCCGTCACACAAATCGCATGCGTGTCGCATACGCGGACGGCTTGCGACAAGTTTTTGCGGAATCTCTCTCTCTCTCTCTCTCTCTCATTCCGCGAGCTGCGCGCGAGCGCCTTCGATATAATTAGCGATTATCTTGCACTCAGCCGCGGCGCGCGTGACCCTTCGGCAAACCTGTTTGGCGCATTTCTCTTTTCTCTTGTTAATTAATTAAGGTAGACACGCCGACTGACGCGTCGTCCTTCCGGGACGCTCACGGAAATCGCGCCAGCCAGGAGACGCGCGATGCTGAATGTTGACGTATTATTAATCGGCGGTATCTCGTTGAATCTTTGACGTCGCTTCGCCTCGTGAGCGACGTTGCTTCCTCGAGTGCCCGCACGAGCGATGTTCACAGGTGCGCTTGAGATCGCGTGCCTTAACAAAGTGCGGCTTAATAATAATTCTTAGAATACTTATCGAATCAATGGAAAAAAAGTTTGATTTCGGTCGCTCGTCGACCGAATCCATTTTTCCTTACGACGAAGCTGTGCTGATCGCCGCACAATCGTCCGATTGACGAATAATTTGTCTCCATCGGGTGCGACAGGGAGGCAAATCTGAAGAAATAATCCAGCCGGATACACCAAGTCGAATAACCTTTAACGAGAGATTACAAACCGCGGCCACTGGCAGCCCCAGCGTTGAGAAAACCGGAAATTCCTCCGTGTCCTCCGTGGCTGAAAGGACTTTCGTCGTGCCGTCGTCACGAGCGATCCTTCCCAATCCAACCGGTCCTTCCCCTCCGTGCGAAAAAGCACCGTAGCCCCGCCGTTTGACGATCTCGCACGGCGTCTCTCTGGTCTCTCGGAGGACTCCTCGGCGATATCGAGCGTGTGCAGTCGCCGTTCGTAACACGGTGGACAAGTTCTCCCTTACGGAGAGCCGGACGGGCTCGGTTTTGTCGTGGCGCTGTTAACGCGATTAACGTGCCCGGCGCCGACAATAACTGCTGATCTCTCTCGGATCTCTCGATCTGAGCCGCAACCGGCTCTGTCACACAATGCCCGGGCCCGATCGCGCGGCCAGATACACCTGAGGACTTCATTGTGCGCCGCACTGAAAGAGGACGCGCGCGCGCGCGCGAGGGCATCCTGCGCTCTCGGGCGAATTTATATTCGATAAGCCAACGCGCGCCTCTGACGTTTAACGCCCGCCTGTTGCGCCGCGCGACAATTACTTTCGCTTTACGGTCGCCGTAAATTAATTTTAATGATCCGCCCGTTATGATTTATCGCGCGGGAATCGTGCACGCTCGGAGACTCTGTCGCTTCGCGAGTGTCTCAGGAGAGCGTATACCTGTCCCGGTTAGCGCAAGCTGCGCGGGCAGCGCGCTTTCCCGGACTCGAACTTCGCACTGAATAGAAAAATATAGTTGAATTAACTATAATCTCACTATATTTTATAGTTCATTTTGGCGCCAACCATATTTTTATAGTTGGTGGAACCTGCAAAATATTATAGTAGAATAAACACAAATATATGATTGTCTTAAATAATTGTTTAGTTACTTTTACCACATATATGGTAATTTCTCATTCACAAATATAGTGAGATTTAATATTCATATAGCTACATCTGTCATCATTTAGCAAATATTCTGCTAATATTGACTATATAAAAGAGTTACTTTACCTACCATTTTATATTTGTATCCATACAATAATTTTAGTTTAACTTACTATCTAATTCTTAGTAAAAATATTATATGCTTGGTTATACTATGCCTATATCGTAATTATTACCGATATTATGGTAATACTTACTATAAGTATGATATTTCGGACTATAATTTAATTACTATATCATTGTAGTTTCAAATATCATATACTTTTCTCTCAGTGTAGCAGCGCGCACGTTGCGTTGTGCAAACGTCTGCTAATCAGGGGCCCTTTTAGGTTGACTCTTATTGTCCTTGTTGACTTCCTTCGATTTTCTTCGACCAATCGTATTCAATTGTCGAAATGAGCGCTTATCATCGCTGCGAGGCGCTTTCCTGAACAAATCGGTCGCCGCTGAGCAGCGCTTCGCCAACGATTACGCCGCGCTTTTCCTCGCGGATCCTCCTCGCTTCGGATCCTTTTCGCTAGGACAATAAAGAAAGACGCGCAATAGACACGTAATGTCTATTGCGCGTTCGCTCGCGGACTTTGGCCGGCAGAGTCCGCGTTCTCGGCGTTTTCCTAGGACCGTGCGTATCGTCGAATGGAAATCAGCCGTGGGGAAGAATGGCCGCCGGAATGAATTATCGCGGTATATTCAAGCGTTCACGCATCGCTACTCCGGAATTCATTTTATGCGCATCACCGTGGTCGCCTCGTGGTCGATTTAAGTGCGACGAAAATATTAAACACCCGGCGCATTAAACACCGATATCGTTGCGCTTCTCTTGCAGGATGGTGCTGGTGGTGAACGGGGTCCTGCAGGAGGAGGTCCCGGCGGACAGCAGGTCTCTGTACGCGGTCCACCCGGTATATCGCGAGTCCGCGGCCCAGCTGCACTCGATGCCGGCGAAACTCGTGGGCCCGGCCGGCCTCCTCTACGTCCAGCAACGAGAGATGGCCGCGACTCTGCCGCACGACAGTAAGTGCAATGCATCTTGGCGCCGTGTCGAGAACACGCCGAAGAGGCACACATACAGGGTGTCTGCGGGACACTCGGCTGTCCGAGCGCTCGTGAACTTGCGGCCTTTAGATATCGCGCCTGCGCTGACTGGGAAGTCAGGTAACAGGCTCGAAACGTGTCTCCTTCCTCCAGAGCTCGTCACGCTGCCGAATTTTCTCGCGTTAATACCTCGTTAACTTTGGTCCTACTTCCAATCTAAACTGTCACGAAGCACCGATACCCCCGGGAGGACCGCTGAAGATTTAAGTTTAAGACTTTTAGTTTAGTGGATTTATTCGTTGAGACCTGTCTCTCTCTCTCTTTCTCTCTCTCTCTCTCTCTCTCTCTCTCTCTCTCTCTCTCGGTAAAGGTTGATTTCGGGAAAGGTAGGCTTCAGAAAACCCAACAAAAAGTAATTCCAGAACAAGCGGAATCATCTAAATTTTAGAGGATTTTATTCTTATATATGGCATATCCTCAAGAGGATTCTTCTAAGATTAAGAGGGAAATATTGTAAATACATTATTATTCTTAAAGTTCGAGGGATTATATACAGGTTGCGTGAAAAGTTCGCGGAGCAGCATCTATAAGTAAACGGTAGAATTATAAATTGTAGTCGGTTATGTATAGAATCACTCTTCACATAAACCTAGGTTAGGTTTCATTTCCATCTGTCAATTCTTTCTGTGTTTACAAGCCGATTGAAGTTGACGTGTCAGTATATTTGTTTGCAATGGAAAATTTGAAACAGCGTGCAGTGATTGAGTTCTTTGTTAAAAAGGTTTAAAGGCAATGGAAATTCATTTCGAGATGATAAATGTGTTAGGGGAATCTGCTCCTTCAAAAACAATAGTTTGTAAATGGGCACTTTTCAACGTGGTCGTACAAGCATTGAAGATGATCCACGCAGTGAACGTCCAAAAAGCGCATCAACACCAGAAATCATTGAGTAAATACATGTTATTGTTTCTGAAGATCCAAGTGTGACTACGCGTGAAATTGCTCATACCAGCAGGCATTTCAGATGAACGGGTACGGTATATTTTGCATAAAGAATTACAAATGAAAAAGGTGTTTGGAAAAGTGGTGCCGCATACGTTAACAATTCAACAAAAACTCGTTCGAAAGCAAATTTCTCAGCGTATTGGATCGTTTAAGAAAATAAAACGATTTGTGCTCGTTTTATAACTATGATGAATTGATATCACCATGATCTAATTGAAACAGGAACGTTTACAGTGGAAACTGAAACTGGATGTTACTGAAGCTGGATGTTCAGCTCCAAAGCAAACAAGGCATGAAAGATCGGCAAAAAAGGTTTTGGCATCAGCTTTTTGGGATGCTAAAGGGATTTTATTAATTCACTATCTGGAAAAAGGTAAAACAATTAACTCTGAATATTATTGTAACCTTTTGGATCAATTGGACGCAAAAATTCGTGAGAAGAGACCTGATTTGCAGCACAAACAAATCATTTTTCACCAAGACAACGCACCTGCTCACACAATTGTTTTGTCAATGTCTAAATGCAATGAATTGAAGTACAAATTGCTTGATCATCCACCGTATTCGCCAGATTAGGCACCCAGCGACTTCTATCTGTTCCGAAATCTGAAACAATTCCTCCGTGGAAAGCATTTTTTGTCGAATGAAGAAGCTATAGCAGCCGTAGAGGCATACTATATTTCGCAAACCTTCCAGAAACACACTTCCGCGATGGAATAAAATTATTGGAGAGCCATTGGGCCAAGTGTATTGAAGTTAATGGAGACTATATTGAAGAATAAAATCATTTTTAGAATTTGGTATTCTTTATTTTAGTTTCGCTCCGCGAACTTTTCACGCAACCTGTATGTGTATAATCTTATCGATTTTAATATAAATTTCTTAATATAAAATCAAATCTTATTGATTTTAACCCTTTCACTGCTGAATTAACTTCCCTTGAGAAAATTATTAAAATATTTGATAGTCTTACGTTTTTTAGGTCGCTGATTACGAATCTAAAGTCAGATTTGCAAAATTCAAAATGGTGAACTCAATATGACGATCATGATGTACAAAATTAATGAAAATTCAAATTTTTATTGATGGTGTATGGGTTTTTCAGGTCGCTGATCACGAATCTTTTGAGCAAAATAATATTGATAGTATCGATAGGATGGAGCTACAGAATGAAAACACTAGGAAAATAGAGCTAAAAAGTGCAAAAAAATCAAATTTCGGCCGTTTCTGTAGAAATATTTGTTTATAAAAAGAAATCTAACCTGCAAAAAAATATTGAAAAAAATATGTTTCTATACAACATCAGATAAATATTTGATGAAAATTTCAAACCTCTACATTCAATACTCTTCGAGGAATCGATTTTTCCCTATAAAAAGCATTTTTTTCAACTTTGATTTGTTATAAATAATCCCAAATGAATAATTGGGTATAAAAACCTATTCGAGTATGTTGAACAACTATTCAGTTATCTGGAAAACTCAAAGCCCCGATTAGTTCTTCAAAATTATGTGATTTACAGCGCAAAATTGAATCGAGAAAAGGTGAGAAGTATATTTCTCACTAACAGTGAAAGGGTTAACAGAAATTTCCTCTTATCCACAGATTATTTAATTTTTTTAAAGAGGATTATTATTTTTTCTATTATACCCTGCATAAAACAAAACTATAAGAATAAAAGACTCAGGCTCAGATTAAATGCGTGCACGATGCGAGTAGAGATCGTCGCGTGACGGAGCAGCTACTTTTTGCGGCACGCGGTTGCCGCAAAAAATGGCACGTGTGAAGCGAATCCCGCGCGAATAATGCATCTTGCGACAAGAGGCGCGTACGAGTTTCATATAATTTATTCCACATTACCGGTGCCCGAACGGTCGTTAAGCTCGAAAAATAAATATTAGACGGAGCGCAACATCCTTAAATTCCTTCCCCGGAGCCTAAGCATGCGGATCGATTGATCGATGGGCCGAGCGTTTATCAATCGCTCCCTGAGAACGTTGATATAGTTATAATAAATTAAGCGCGTTCGATCGATAACACGATAACGAGCGATTTAATTAATAATCTAGACATACGTTACGTGGCGGCGTTTCGACGATGTTTTGATTTTGCCAAATAGGGATTAATATGTGTGTGTGGTCCATGGAGAGGGAAAGAGAGATATTTGCGGCGAAACGATCTCTGTAAAAGAGGTTCGAAAGCGATACGTAAGAACCTCCGAAAAAGAGGAAAAATAAGCGCTCCGGAGTCAGGGAGATATCAATAAATTCAAGACTCCACGAGGGGGAGAGAGAGAGAGAGAGAGAGAGAGAGAGAGAGAGAGAGAGAGAGAGAGAGAGAGAGAGAGAGAGAAGGCGCACGCACGCGAGCCAGGGAGAGAGAGAGATATTTCGGCCGAAAAACAATCTCTTGGCTTCTCTATCGGGACATGCCGCTGATGCAATATCCGCACGAGTACCGCGTGTTATCTCCCGATGGTGATATCGAATTGTGTTACCGGCAACTTGCGCCGCGATATCGTACCGCGATTGACGCAACGCGCGCCGCTGCCAGCTGATTGCGGTTAATTATGTATGAGAATCGAGAAAACAACCGCGGCTGATAAATCGACGGACGCGCCGAGTCCGTCACTGTTATTTCGCGTTATCGGCCAACAGTAAATTACACAGCTCGACTTTTTTTCCTTTCTTTACCGAATACCTCCGGACGGAGGCGTACGCCTTTTGAAAACACGTCGACTCGTCACTCGATTCGTCACATCGTCGCTGCAAGAATGTTGGCAAATTTTCCGCTGGAACGAATCTCTAATTTATCCCCCCCCCCCTCTCTCTCTCTCTCTCTCTCTCTCTCTCTCTCTCTCTCTCTTTCTTGCCGTTTTAAACGCGTCGCTCCGGACGTCAAATCCGGACGAGTCCGGATAGCACGTGCCGCAACACATATTTATAATCTCTTTTATCGACGTATTGCAGAATTATCAGATAGCGTGACGGTCATCGTCCGTCGCCCGTGTTTGCGTAAAAACAAAAAAAGATAGAGTAAGTCCGGGATAGATGGACATAGAGTTTTTAATTGCAAATAACTCAGCAGTGTATTAATGCAATAAATGGTCAACAACATGTTAACACATTCAGTAGAGGATAATGTTTAATGTACAGAAGAGTTTCTGTGAAAAAGAATTCGTGGGACGCCAATAATAACGAAATATTAAAAATATTCTGTGAGGGATAGATGGTCACAGGTGTCCAGGTTAGATGGTCATATGTCAAAGGATAGTTGGGCATACGTCATCTCTGGTGGTAATGAAGGTTTAGGTTAAATACAGTGTTTTTTAGTCGTTTAAGCGCAGGTTGTAATGTTGTAACTCAAAATAAACCGTATTCGCAAGTATTATTCCGTATTATTCCGATGTGTGAAACATTTTGGAGGTTAATAGAAACATAAAACATTTATTTATAATATATTTATTTATAATACTCATAATAACAGTGTTTTTGTGTATCAGGAAGGAACACACCTATTCGTGATACATCCAACTCTGATTGACCGATCGGTGTTGACAAATTTGACATTTAATGTTAAGTACCAGGGAAAAATGACAGTCGAATATATATATACAGGGTGTTTCAGCAGGAAAGGTACATATTTCAGGAGGTTACATATAGTATGGATCATTTTGAGTAAAAGAGTTCATATTAAAATGTATCCAATTTTCAATAGATGTGGAGTTACAGCCATTTGAATATTTGAATATTGAGCGATGGATCGGCCGCAGGGGTACCGTTCCTTGGCCACCAAGGTCCCCGGATCTTACCCCATTAGATTTTTGTGTATAGGGATGGATGAAAAGCGAAGTCTACAAAGAAAAAGTGAACACAAGAGAAGAATTGGTTGCTCGCATTCAGGACATTTGTTTTCGCATAAAAGAACATGAAGACGACCTCGGACGAACTACACATTCTGTTGCACAGAGAGCTGAAAAGTGCATTGAGGACGGTGGTGGGATTTTTGAAAATGTACTTTGAACTGCTGTGAATTATTCGACTGATTGTGAATCACGAATTTCTTCAGAAAGTTCTTCATGTGGTTTTCATTTATGTTCGTAGGGTTTTTGCATCAATAAAAGCCAACCAATAAGTTTTTGTTATTTTCATCAGTAAGTTCTTCATGTGGTCTTCATTAATTATTGCAAGTTTTTTTACAAAAATAAGTCATTTTTATACTTTTGTTCATTTGTCAGATTTCGTTGATGCTTAACATTCAAACGGCTGTAACTCCATACCTATTGAAAAAATTGGACACATGTTAACATGAACTTTTTTAATCTCAAAATGGTCCATACTATAAAACCTCCTGAAATCCTCCTTCTGTATATCTCGAAAATGTCGATCCGATGTCCATTGCTTGCTATTTCTCGCTAAGTAGGCTGGCCATCTAACCCTAAAAAAATGGACCATCCATCCCCGTTTGGAGAATTGGCGTAAAAATGCGTGAAACGTAGTGTCGGTGACGAATTTCGAGATTAAATATGAAAATACGATGTTTTTTTAGTCATTTAAGCGCAAGTCTAATGTTGTAATCTTAAAATAAATCGTATTCGCAAGGTATTTTCCCGACGTGTGAAACACATTTTGGAAGTTACTAAAAGCATAAAACATTAATTTACTCATAATGGCAGTGTTGCTGGGATCATCAGGATGAAACACACTTACTCGTGATACATCCAACTCACAACTGACCGAACAGCGCTGACGCCTAGCATATATTAACAAAATTCTAGCAATTGACCATCTATCCCGGACTTATCCTACGTCGATCGAGCAACGTTCGCTCTAAAATGTGAAAAGCGAGAACGTGGTAGCGATCGCAACGTCAATTAATCTTCCGCGTCGAGAACCCGCGGGAGCGGCCTTCCCGCGACCTGTGCTTATCTTCGCTTGGTTAAAATTGGAATTTTGAAAACGCGAAGCGTTATCAATCGCGCCTCTCGCGCGAGCTCGGGAGATATCGATATTTCGCGAGATCACCGAAGGAAATACGTGGAAATCACAAAAACACTCACCTTGCGTAATCGTGGAAAGTTACTGCCGCTGTGTGTCGGCAAACAATCCTGACAATCTATAGCCTATTCAGGCGCTATTCGCGCTCGACGCCGCGCTAACTATTCTTCTTCTCTTTCACAGAGAACGTGAGCATCCTCGGTTCGGACGACATGACCACGTGTATAATCGTCGTCGTCAGGCATTCCGGTGAGTATCCAGTCGCGATCATTACGAGATGACTGTCTTCCGTTGTAATAAACGGCGCAGTCGATAGCAAAAAAAGAGGAGAACGATGGAGAACAGTGAAAACGCGTTTCATCGCGACGCGTCGCGCAAAATCGCGCCTCCGGCGACATTTACGTGCTAATCGTTCCGGAGTCGATTTTCATTCCTGCGACGGATTCGTTAGCAGAATTCAGTTTCACTTCTCTTCTCGAGACGGATGGAAATTTATTACGCTTGCGTTGTTACATTTCCGTGTTTAACGGAACAGACATCTTGGCACGGTGAAAAACTCGAGTCGAATTTCCGAGAATTCAAGCACCTCGGAGAGACGCGAAGCTCTCTTTATCTCTCGACTTTAAGTCAAATTCAATCGAAGCGAGAAGTGAAGTGAAAATTGCCATGTAGTTCCCCATGGGATCGACTTATCGGTTACACACGCGAGGCAGCGATCTTACGCGATGCATGTACGATGTTGTAAAATTATAAACGCCTCAGGTTCTCGTCGCGCATGCGATGAGAAAGATGTGGCATCTCGGAAAGAAGAATTACCGTGCAGAAAGAGCGTGGAGAGGGACGGGGGAGAAACGGGGGAGAAAAAAGATTAGAAAAATAAAGGGTGGGGGATAGAGCCGATGCCGCCTACTTTTAAATTAGTCGCGGAGCTAACGAGCAAAAACTCGTGGAAAATATTACTAAATCGAGTGATGCGCGACGTTTGTAATCGTCTCGGTCTCCTCCCTCCCTCCCTTCCCCCGTTACACCACTTTTTATTTCCCTGTCGTTCAGCCGCGCACAATGGATCTGCCTCTTGTTCGCACGATCGTTGACTCTCTTTCACGATACAACGATTAACGTAACGCGACATGCGAAACGCCACTTCTTTCGGAAAGACAAGATGTTTTAATAGAACCAGTTTCGCCGTGCGAGCGTGCGGCAGAGAAGTTGCCTCGTCACCTCGTGATTGACACTCATATCATGGAGTTATTTAAATGTCCTACTTTTCACGATAGTTTTACGATATCGTGTTTAAAGAGCTTCGCGGAAATAATTGCGGTTGGGGAAAGAACGAGAGCCTCTCTCGCACGATTTTTCATCGAATTCTTATGCAACAGCAGAAAAGTGCTGGTGAGAGAGAGAGAGAGAGAATCGAGCGGGCATCGGCATCGGCAGAATCGTGAGCTCAATTTTGCGAATTTATTTAGAAAATAATACGTACTTGAAATAAAAAAAAAGAAATGTACATAAAATTCTCCGATACTGCGCAAATATTACGTGAAGAATTTGTTTGAAAGATAATGCACGAGAATGTGCTTGAAATGTCTCGTTGTCGTTTTCTATCGTATTAGACGTTACATGGAGAATTGATTTGGAAAATAATACACGAAACGTATCTAAATTTAGAAGAACGTGCTCAAGATTTCTCCGATGCCACGCGGCTACTCTTTACTGCGTGTAAAAATTACATTGTACTTTGTAATTATCATATCCCGTGCGAGAAGCATCTCGCGCCTTCGTACACGCTGAAATTTCGTTCAAATTACCGCGCGGCCGTTCCTCAACTAGCACATCCGTTCTCTCCGGCTTGACGTTTACAACTACTTGTAACAGATATGAATCCCGAGGCTCCATAAATGTTGCTTTTCCGAACAATAACGTATTTCATCCCGCTGAAGGGCCACGTCATATTGTGCCATCTCCACCCCGCGTACGTTTCGACGAGACTCTATCGGACGCGTCGCGTCGCGACGTTCTCCGCCGTTCGCGCTTTCTCCCGCGACGACAGCGATGCGCAAGCTGGGTGTCTCCGATCGTCTTAAGGTTGCGCGTGAATAATGGCCGAGGTAGAAAGCGACTGCGAAAGTACGTAATTAAGTAACAGTTCGTGATATAAAAGTCCTTTTAATGCGCCGGATCGCGGCGAGTTTCCCCCGTTGAAGCCGCTGCGCTTCGCGCTCGCGACGATATTCTTTTCGCAGCCGTGTGACTGTGTTACATCCATTTGTTATATTGATTGTTATTCCATCTGTGCTTATTTCACTCGATTTTATGTTTTATTTCTTTTTTTTTTTATTTCGTTCAATCTATTCTCTCCTATCTGTTTCATCTGCGATCATGTTTGTTGTATCACTAAAGAATGCTTGTTTTCCCGTCAAGATGATCGTGATTTGATATTTCGTCGGAGGTTATCTGTGCCCTCAGGGGTCTCGGCATTCATTAGGAAATTGTCCCCGCTTTGGCCGTTGGACACGTTTTCGGGACAATGCACGCGCGCGCGCGCGCGCGCCTATCCTTTCTCTCGCCGCCCTATTTGTCCTCCGGTCGTATTGGCTCCTGCAAATGCCGCCGTTTGCCGGATAATAACGCTTCCCGTCGCAGCGCAGCAATTACGTGCCTCGGCGCTAATTATGCAGCGAGAACACGAGCTAATGCGCTTGCAGTGTCTCGCTGGACTCGCTTGCGCGAGAGTAGTCGGAAGATTGCGAAAACGCTCGTGTACTTTAACCACTACCTTCGACGCCGCCGCCGCCGTCGCCGCCGTTCTTATCGCGCCGAGACGTACGAACGATAAATCGCATCGTACGAGCCTGAGAGTCGTTTCGGCGCATCGTGCAACGGTGAGCGTCTTTCGGCCTTCTCCACCACTCGGCTGTTCGATGCAATAAACGGCCAAAAAGAGAGAGAGAGAGAGAGAGAGAGAGAGAGAGAGAGAGAGAGAGAGAGAGAGAGAGAGAGGGGGGGAAAGATAAAGAAAGCCGATGTACGCTCGCTCGCGCGCTAATTACCGCGCGGTAATTAGCGAGTCCGCCCGGTAGCGACGTTGAGACGCAAGGGAAATTAATTTCCCTCCTAATAAGCGTTATTCCGCCGCTGCGGGAGGGATGTGTAACGACCGGAGATATCGGAAGATAACAAAGTGCCGAAGCTGGTGAACTTCGCCCGAGTGTCCTCCTTCTTCGACTCTCGCGACCTTGACTCTTTCTCTCGACCCTTCGGCTACAGCTGATCCGGTCCTTGTTCCGGGTGCGCGTTGCGAATATCTAATAGCGAATCATTATAATGGAGCCTCGGATTTAAAAGATCCTCTGGAGGGGAGCAATAAGCTCTGCAATATGCACTAGGTGAGCCTTCGAGATGTCAGACTAGCAAAATATTAGGTCTACTTATTTTAGCGACGCTCTGTGTCTTTTCCTCAGTCCGATGTTCAGGTTTCAACCTCTCGGAGGTCTCTGAGAGAGTTTCGCTTCATTTTTCTATCTTTCTATCTTCTAGACAGTCGAATTGCCTGAATCATGAAGCAAATGAAATATTTGCTTAATGATATATTGCTTATTTTCACCCCAAGAAGCGGGAGAAGTTAGGCCAATGTCACCGTGTCCGCTGAAATTTACCCGTTGGGAATTTCAAAGTTCTCCCTTTAACCCTTTCACTGTTAGTGGGAAGTATACTTGCCACTTTTTCTTGATTTAATTTTGCGTTGTAAATCACATAATTTTGAAGAACTAATCGGGGATTTGAGTTTTCCAGATAACTAAATAGTTGTTCAACATACTCTAACAGGTTTTCATATCCAATTATTCATTTGTGATTATTTATAACAAATCAAAGTTGAAAAAAGTGCTTTTTTTTCTTAAAGAAAAATCGATTCCTCGGAGAGTATTGAATGTGGAGGTCCGAAATTTTAACAAAATATTTTTCTGATGTACAAAAACATATTTTTTTCAGTATTTTTTTGCAGGTTAGATTTCTTTTTATAAACAAATATTTTTACAAAAACGGCCGAAATTTGATTTTTTGCACCTATTAGCTCTTCCTAGTTTTTTCATTCTGTATCTCCATTTTATCCATACTATCAATATTATTTTACTAAAAGATGAATGCTTAGTCTCTAGTAAGCATAAATATGCAGTACCAAACATTTTCCTATATAAATTTTTTCCAGCTCGATCGACTTCCATCGTCTAGAATCATATGTTCTTATCACGACTTGGTCATTATTTAATAATAATTGGAATCTTCATGAATTTTGTACATCATGATCGCCATATTGAGTCCGCCATTTGGAATTTTGCAAATCTGACTTTAGATTCGTAATCAGCGATCCAGAAAACGAATAAGACTACCAAATATTTTAATAATTTTCTCAAGGCAAATTCAGGCAAAGGTTAATTCAGCAGTGAGAGGGTTAAGGGGAGTAAGCACAGATTTAAAGGCGCCTGGGAGGTCCGCGAAATTCTAGACGAGATTCTAGAGCGATCAGCAAAATGGTGTTCGCGCGGTTGTTGTGTGATGTTGAGTCGCTCAGCCTTATCCTGTGTATATCCAGCCCATTTCAAGCGCTGCGAGCGTTGCTGACAAAGATGGTATAGTTGAGGCAACAGCTATCTGTCACCTTGAAGGCTCACTTCAGTCGGCACCATTGTCGGGGAGCCACCGGCAACGCAGTGGCGCGCGGTTAAGTAAAGGGTTAACGGGCTCGCATTCGCCCGCGAGGGTTCGCCGCGCGATCCAAGTAATAACGGCGCGACGGCGTGATAAAAGCGCGCGGGGATGCCGGCGAGCAAAATGGCCGTAATAAATCGGGCCGCGAGTCTTCGTGCCCGGTAATAAACAGTCGAGCTGCTGGTGCGCGATCGCGAGTAATCCCGGACGGCGGAATTCGAATTGCAGGTTCGGGCGCCATGGCGTTGGCGCATCTCGACGGCTCCGGGACGGAGGACGCCGCGGCGGTAATGGTCCAGAGGGTGACGGAACTCGCCCTTGGTTATCCCGAAGGTCGTCTGGAGCTGCAGTTGGTCGGCGGTTACTCCGACCCAAGAAACTACTCCGAGGAACTGTTCTACAACATACTCTGTGAGTGCGAAAGCCGTTTCTTACTTGCCGTCTCTCGACCGCGTAAATTGCAAATTTACATGGGATCTTAACTTCGCGCAACGATCCGATAAATTCGCGTCGTCTCTCGTCATTATACTATTGTAGCACTTGATTATCAGTGTGAATTATTACCAATTAATTCCTAGCAATTAATTGTAGAAATTAATTTCCTGGGAGAAGAAGCGGACGGAGTAAATTCGGGCAACGATCTTTTCTCCTTTACGATTTTGTAATATCTCCTCTCGGACGAAAAGAGACGAAAACGTTGTGCGATACTGAAGATTATCAAATTGCGTCATTGTTATCGAGTGCCGTTATCGGGTTTCTCGGTGGTTACGCGCTGGAATTTGTGTTTACCGAGGAGAAACGCCTCTCGAAGTCGTTACATCTGCAAATAAACGACGGCGAAGACGGCGCATCCGTCCGACTCGATCCGTAGACGAGATCGTTCCGTAAATCGTTTGCATGTTTAACTGCGGGTTTAAAGCGAACAGATCAATCAATTATCCGCGCCGCCGCGATTTCGGATCGTCATCGCGCGTCGATTGAGAGTCGCGATAAAGACCGGCCAACGCGCAGATATTACATCGCGCCTCTCTCTCTTTCTCTCTCTCTCTCTCTCTCTCTCTCTCTCTCTCTCTCTCGTTGGAGACGAGACGTTAACGCTAGCCGATCGTTTGCCGCAGCCGCTTTTCACAAGCAACCGGTGGAGATCGATCTGACGCTCTGCTGCGTGGGCGAGCTCAACACCACCGTGAGAAGTGGGATCCACTGGCCGGTGATCTACGGT
The DNA here is from genome assembly GCF_003227715.2 of Harpegnathos saltator. NCBI lineage: Eukaryota > Metazoa > Arthropoda > Insecta > Hymenoptera > Formicidae > Harpegnathos > Harpegnathos saltator. The sequence continues at coordinate 216,714 of NW_020230716.1, read as the reverse complement.
ATCGGGCTGAACGTGAAGACGGGCGAGATCTTTCCCGCGACTTTCCCCGACAAAGGCCCGGAACAGGCGCTGAGGTGCGCCAGACAATTGACCGGAGGTCAGCAGGTGCGTGTGCGCGCGCAGCGCGCGCGCTTCGTGTAGCTAAACGATACCGCTAATGAGCTGCGCGTAAGAATCGCGCGTCGCGGCACTCGCGCTGGGAATCTGCGCGCGTAGTAGAGATCGCGTAGATTGCAATCTCGGGCTCGATTCATCGAGCGAGCGAGTCGTCGTTCCTCTCGACTTCGCAACGTCAACGTGCGCGCTGACGACGTCGTACTCGTCGAACTCACTCGGAGAACGCGATGAACGATGTTACACCGCGTTGTTCTCTCTCTCTCTCTCTTTCTCTCTAGCTTTTTCCTTATCCCGTCTCGTTGATATCATATTAATTATAATTTTAATTATTTACCACACGCGCACGCACACGCGCATTGTACTGGATGTTAAAAAATTAACAGGTGACTCGTTAATTAGTTAGGAATTGATTATTCATTGGTAATTTGAACAGCGAGATAAATCGATTATTTAAACGAGGCCGCAATTCGGTCGGGCGTTATTTCGTTCGTATTATACTTTACGATTCATTCTCTCCGCGCATACGTGGATATATTTGTTTGTTTGTTTGTTTGTTTGTTTGATCGTTAATCACTGTTTCTCTGGGATCTGAGAAATGTGCAAACGGAACAAAATAAAATGTGAAATATTTTTAATGTCATTCCCGCTCTGATATTTCCTTGTGCTGCTACGTGTGTTTATCCTAATGCGCAGGTTCTCGATATATACGACTGCACTCTGGGATTACTTAGAATCGGGCCCTTCAATTACGATCCCTTGCGAGGCGTGGATCTCTGGTTGGCGCAGTCCGATCAATTCATCCTGCAGCACCTGTCAACGTCGCCGGAGGTGGAACTACCACATTTCGTACAACAGGTAACGCTATTTCTTGCATTACCCTTTTGGAAATTTCCACTTGATAAGGAGATACATTTTTATTCACTGTTACGACATCGTTGTAACGAATAACTTGTAATAATTGAATGTTATTTTGATAATAATTTAATAAGCTGTGCTATTAAGGATGTGTTACATTATTATAAATATTCTAGATGTTTCAATTTAGCACAGTGGGCGGATATATTATTTCAAGAATAATTGGATCATAAAATTGTCGTAATTCGAATTGCAAATATTCGCGGACATTAATAACAATGCAAAAACCAAACGTAGCTGTGCGCTTCCCGCGTGCGTCGCTAAATAGCGATCAAATTATCGTTTCAGGTGCGGACGACGCTCAAGTACATCCAGGACAATCAATTCCCGGCCGTCACCGTCTTCCGAGATAATAGACCTCATTACTATCGCCGCGACGAAGCCGGTATCTGGCAGCCGATACGATACTAAGCATAATACCCAACGAATTCGGTTGGGACCTGCTGCGCGAAGAGCTCGTTCGCGGGATCTTTCGTACGACACAGAAAAAACACGTGTAACATGAAACTGCGAATCGACGGAATTGCACGAAGCAAGGCGATCGGGCCGCACGGCTGAAGTCCAAAACAACTGCTCGAATCTGGAGACCTCGACTGCGCCCCTCAAAAGTAGCGGTGTCGTTGCTCAAGAGCCGCTCAAGCGACGAGGAGATGCGCTACGAAGATGCCGCATCTCAAGATGATCGTCCGGCTTGACGATGGGCGAACGAATTGCGGAAGTCGGCGTGTAATTGCAGCCTTCGTCGGTTGGCAATTATCTGTGATCGACGAGGAAAGGACGTCCGATCGGGGGAGAAGCCGTGGGATCGGGTACCGATCGAAGCGGTCATAATCAGCGCGCCAGACGGCGACGTCTCGAAGTCTGCTCGCACTGAGAGGCGGCGTCTCGTGAATCGTCTTGCTATTGTAATCAGGACGGAGGTTAGCGTCTGAATACGATTCTCGGTATTTTCCCATTTTTCATGTCTCCGCGAATTAGTGCGAGCTATGGCAGGGGGCGTAAGAAATTTCGAGAAGCGGCTTCTTGAACCATTTCCGCCCGTGCTACGGTCGCAAGAAATGTTTGGATTTGGATTTGGATTTTCGCACATCCAAACACCCAGATAATCGGTTTGCCGAATTATCCGATATTCCAGTCCGAATCGTCCGAATCTTAATATCCTAACTATCGCAAAAGAATTAGAGACGGAATTGCGAGGGAGAGATAATGTGGATTTTTTTTTAAACCCTATCAAGTCATTCGTGGAATTTCTTTCTGGGCTCTTTCATTATCAGATCTTTTCTTTTTATTCGCACCTTTAACTCGGGCAACTTTAAACCCGATCGATTCGAAATCCATTATCCTAGAAATCCTAGAAACAATTCTTCCTAGCCGTTCGGATGTTAAATTATTCGGATGATTTCAGCCTTGGCTTATGTGTTCAAACGAGTTTTTATGATTCGGAAGGAATATGCGGATTCTTGAGCGCACACCTTAGGAAAGAAAAGAAAGAAATGCGCGGACACACAAGCGCACCTGTTGAGACAAGGACAGTCTTGGTTTCTAAGAAAATATATATTTTTAAATAAAGCACGCGTATATAAACTTCTTAAATATATATTAAAAAAAAAAAAGAAAGTACTCATTCGCAAGAAGAGGCAGCGCACAACGATTCCGTTGTAAGCGGGCCTGTGTGCGCTGAATGCGTCGGCGTTGTTGAATTTCTGATTTTTTGATAGATGCTTATATGATATTACACATACGTGGATACGATGATCGAATTCTACGTTGTTATATCTGTTGTTGTAGTCGTACGTAGATCGTTACTCCATCGTTAAAACGTTCTCTCCGTTTCTAATTGATGTCTCTTCCCCCAACCCGCCATCTCCCCTGCCCCCGTCGCGGTCGTCGATAGCGAGATGAAAAGCAGCGATACGTTTTCTCGTCGCGCGAGTTAGCGCTAGATGCGACTGCCCGATACTCACTTTATGTACACATCAAGAGCGAAACTTTCCTATTAGATAACTAACTCGACAGCGGTGAGTCATATTTGGGGCTAACGTGCGAGTGGAGCGTGTCTGCTGATAGCGCTTATACGTGCGCGCGTGCGCACACACACGCACACACACACACACACGCACATATATATACGTAAAAATATACACAGATAAAAAAAGACATACAAACACACATACATAGACACACACGTGAAACCACGAGACACTTATCCTTTTTCTTCGTCTTACTTTTCTCTTTGTTTTGTTCTTCCAGTCGGATTACGAAAGTTCGCGAAGCAACGAATAATTCCGCACTTGCCATAATAGGGAGAAGAAAGTTAGGCGAAGTAGAGAACGATGTACATAATTTTTTCAGGGTTGTGCCCGAGTCTTTCGGGTGAGGGAAAGTTCCTCTGCCTCGTCGCGGTTAGTTTAGCGAGGGCATGCGAATCCTTCCGAAAGTTCCCCGCGAAACATGGAGCATCCGGCGATCGTTCAGAGCTGAAAATGGTCTCGCGAAAATTTCTACGTGAATCATACGCTCGCACGCGCGTTACAACAGAGTCGCGGTCTTAAGGATCACTTTTTGAATTCCTCCCGGAACGGTCGCACGCTAATTGTAGTTTACGAAATTGGAGCAAAGGTCCAGTAAAGAACGGCTCTTGTGTGTCGCACTCTTTGTTGAACGACGCGGAGCTTTTTTCTCTTTTTCATGAAATCGCAAATAGGCGAGATTGATCCGTAGAGATGGCGAAAGATTCTACACGAATCACTCTGTCCTGTTTGATCAAGCAAAGGCAAGCGCGTACGATAACGAAGAAACGGACTAGTGCAATAAGGACGGTGCAATTTCACCGATGCGAGACTCGGACGATGCGAACGCCCGACGCGATTTCTCGCTGTTGTCGAAACGGGCGCTCGCGAAGACGAAGAATCAAAATGACGAGGCCTTCCCTTACCTGTGGATTCCATCGGTTAAGCGGGAGGATAATCCGCTTTCCGGACTACTCTCGAGAGCACGGCGAATTTTGCCTCACTAGCCACTACTTGGTAAAGACATCCATCACACACCGCACGATACCGCCGAGTGCAGTTTTCATTGAGAGAATAAGGAGAAAACAAAGACTTTACGTACTCGATAAATTCAGCGAGGAATTATCGTCGATGAGTTTCATTGACTCACTCTCTCCTCCCCCCTCCGGTTTTCTTCGTGGCACACGTATGATAGATCTGTCGTCTACGCACGGTTAGCGAAGCGAGATTCGTTCTCGCAGCGGCGTTCTCGAAGTCTTGGAAGTAATAAAGACGTGGAGGAAAAGCGCGTTCTCACAATTTTCCATTGTTCTAGTGATAGATAAGCTAACTGAGGTTGATAATAAGAATAACAGTAATAGTAATAATAATAGTAATGATAATAATAATAATAATAATAGTAACAACGATGACGACAATGATACTGCTGATGATAAGCGACAACGAGGATGATGATGATGATGATGATGATGATGATGATGATGATGATGATGATGATGATGACGACGACGATAATGATTACGACGACGATGACAATGATGATGATGATGATGATGATGATGATGATGATGACGACGATGATGATGATAACAATATTTCCTAGAAATCGAAGAGATATATTTTTACTATATTATGTAAAGAGCGAATGCACTCGTGATGATGAAGCTCTCAGGATCGAACCCACGACACTTTTCCTTCCCAGTCGATCTGCGCGAGCAGAAGTATAGCGGGTGGTTTGCCACTTACTCTGTCGCTTCTGCCAGGAAAATATACGGCTTTTTTCGCTTGCGTCATGGAAACTTTCCGGTGCCCAGCAACACGGTTATATTATTTCGTTTTTCTCTCTTAAGTCTCCGCCCCCTCCTCCCCTCCCCCCTCCCCGCGCTATCGCGCTCACGTTCCATTTTTGCCATTCTATCCTCTCCTTCACATCTTCCCCTTCCTGCCCGATGCTTTTCTCCCGGATCCTTACGACTTGTCTTCCTTCGTTCGATCTCTATCGTATTCTTTCTCGCGTTACGCAGACGCAGTCTTACTACATAATATTATTTGGTGATATATTTATACAATAAACGATGATAGAGCCTAAAGCGACGCTGTGTGTACGTTATTTTCACGTAAGAGCGAGGCGCGAGCGAGAAAATTCCCTTTTCCCGAATCCCGTTCGCCGGAGCGCTCATTTTGACCGCAAATGTGTAATTTTTCACGATTAGTTTAACCGACCGAAGTAATCGCGCTAGCGTGTGGCGCTTTGCGCGGTTAACTTTGCGCGGGAACTCGGTAACAACGTCGTTGACAAACTTGCAAACTGTCTACGTAGCGAGTTGTAAACTATTACGTAAGTGAACCGCCGCGCCGCGGGAGGAAAGGAGCGCGCGCGCGCGCGCGCGCGAGGTATTCCCGTTCTAACGGGGCGCCGTTAACAACATCGATCCCCGATGAAACTGTCATTAATTAGGGCTATAAATTAGATCCGAGTTTCTGAAATTTTCAGAACCGTCGTGCTCGAGCAACGGAATTTTCCAAGTGTGGATACTGAAAAGTATCAGAACTGTACTAACTGTACAAAAAAATCTTGTTGCGCTCCTCAAAACATGATGTCCGTCAATCAAGGACTTAGCTATTTCAAGCTCTTTCGAAGCTCTTCGAAGTAGAGTTCGGATAAAGTTGAAAAACATTTGAAGTCGAATTGTTCGAGTTTGTTCAAACTTCAAATTGTATCGAAGCTCGCAACTTATCGAATATAGTACCTATACGTCTATTGTTAATATTGCAAATAAGAAAGGTGATATCTCGATCGGACAAGAGAGAAAAGGCTCCTCGAGAAGCGCCTGTGAGTCTGGCGCGAGCACGACGAAGATTTTGCCGAATCGTCGTGAGCGGGGATGTCGCGTAAATACCTCGCGGAACGTCAACAGCAACCGGTGCGTGTGCGCCAGCTATTTCCTGACAAGAGCGCGCAGGAATTGTCTGATTGTCCGGGGGAGGCAACTTCCGTTCGCGGAAAGTTCGACTTTGCGCGACTCAACGAGTCCGCCGCCGGCGCGGAACGGAACTCGGAAATTCCGCGGGATGGTGATTATCCGGCAATGATATTCGCTTCGGGGACTCTGCAAGACGCCAAGACGCGCAGAAGAGTCTTCGAGCTCGCGCTCGCGTTCCCCTCAAAGCACCCTCGTGGAGCCATTTACAAAGCGGCACTTCGCACGATTGCACGCGTTGTCACACGCGCGACGATAAATCATGCTGACGTGCCCGCCGTTTGCACGCAATTGATTGCGGCGAGCGATTTCGAAAAATAGCGTGAGCGAGAGGCGGTGCTTCCTCTCGTAAACACGAGCAGACGAGGAAGCCCTCTCCCCCTCTTTCTCTCGCAAGATGCAATCGACGCGATATGCATATATTATATTTGTTTCGGTTTCGGTAAAATCGGCAGCAAACGTGTCTCGATGTCCAAGAATCGCGAGTGAGAATTCGCTTGAGACAACAACCGGAGAATTTAATCGTTCGGCTCAGCGGGAAACCCTTGGCTGTCGCGTTGCTCTCGCGAAATACGCGGAAATCCGCCGGGACTTGTTGACCTTTTTCATTCATCCCGATTCGTCGATGTTATAACAACGAAAAGAATTCGATCGCCAGCGTCAACAACGAACTGTCGTGTGAAAAATAAAAAAAAGAAACACCCGGCGGGAGAAAGCATTCTTCTATCCTTGCCCTCGCAGGGATAAAAGAAAAAGAGAGATATAAATTCGTCGGGCGATATCTGCATTTCCGTTCGCTTCACCTTGTGAATTTCCACTCTTCAATTTCAATCTTTGTGTTCTCCTCAGGTCGAAGATGATCTAAAAGCGCACGAGAGAGAGAGAGAGAGAGAGAGAGAGAGAAAGATCGAGGAATCGCGGCCGTAGTAAATATCGGCTTTCCGGCGTGTCATTTAGACTTCCGTTGTCCTTGCGCTGTCCTTCAGCTGCTCCGCGGCCTGCTCCGATATTTCTCCTTTTTTTCCCTTCGACGAGACCCGAAGAAAATCGTCGGAAAGTAGAGAAAGTAGAGCGGGAGCGAGAGAGAGAGAGAGAGAGAGAGAGAGAGAGAGAGAGAGAGAGAGAGAGAGAGCGAGAGAGAGGGAGAGAGAGAGCCGCGATGCAGAGCTGCCACGGCGGCGAGTAGTAACGGACGATCGCCGCGCAGACTCCTCGAAGGCGACGCGAGCCTCGCAGTAGTCGGCGTCAAGCGCTTCGTCCGGCGCGCTCAGTGGCGTCTCGCCGTCAGCTCGAGGACGATCCTTCCCGCGTCCTCGCCCGGCGTTTCTCGCTCGATCGCCCCACGTTGTTGGCCCCCGCTCGGAGGAGATCCCAGGCGGACGACGGAGTGCTCACCGTCGCACGGTGAGTTACAGAACTGTCCAGTCCAAAATTAAAGCGCCGCGCTGAATGGCTCTGCCGAGGGTCCTCCGAGAGTCTCCGCGCGCTCTTCCGAGACTCGCCAAGCGGACTCGAGAGACCGCTTTTCAGCGCTTTGTTTTAGCGCGGAGCGCTAGCGTCGAGACGACGAACGCGGCGCTCGTCGACGACGCGCGTCTCGCCCCGTGAAGACCCAGTGTCGTCCTTACTCGCGCGTGTTCGTTGCGCCTCTCGAGGACACGCGCGTTTGAATTCTTCCCCCCGAGTAACTCCGCCGCGAGTCGCGATCTCCGCTCGATGATTCTTCGCAGCGGCGATCTGCCGTAAGCGAATGCGACGTTTTGTGAGCGTCCGCTCATAAAATATGAGGAAACGAGTCGCGCTCTTATCACAGCGGTAAATAGGCTGTCTCGAGCTGCACTGTCTCGTGCAAAACACGTGGAGACGTGTCGCGTTCGAATTCCCGAGAGAAGATCATTCTCGCGCAAACTCGCCGGCAAACCGACATCCACGGTGTCGATTAATCGGTATTGTTTAAGAGCACGCGTATCGGCGTGCAGCGCGAGCCGGCTCCTCCTACGTTCGAAGTTGTTGAAGCAGCTTGGATTAATGATAAGCCGCGCTGCGAACGCCTCGGAGTTCCCGGCGAGTACACCGAGCGAGAGTCCGTTTCCGGGTACATTTGCCGGGGAAGAACGCGCTGGCGGATCGTATAATTCGACATCCGCGTGAAACTGCGACGAACTGCGAGGAGATGACGAGGAGTCGGAAGATCAGCGGCCGCTCGCTCGTTCCGGTCGCCGGCGCTCGCGTCGCGGAGGCAGTCACGTATCCTAAAAGCGCGCCGGTACGGTAATAATATACAATTGCGGGGGCAACCGCGCGGGATTGCACGCTCGGCTCTAAATCGCGTCTGTATTCATTGAGCGATGAATGAGTGATATCGCAGTGCAGACTCGTGCGGACTCGTGCATTTTCATAGCTGGCCGGCCGTAACTCCACTGCGACGGAGGCAGTCGTCTCCCTCGAATGAAGGGAAGGAAGGGAAAGAAGAAGGAAAGGACCCTCGGCCGGCTCCAGCACAACCCGTGCACGACCCTTGGATGGCGTTCCATGCGGCGCGAATCGCGACGTTTTTGTTTTGAATTTATTGTTCTCGCGGGCTGCCGGTTATTTCGAGTCGCTCGATCGCTCCGGGAACGAATAAAAGGGTAGGAGAGGAGAGATCAAGCGTAGCAGGGCGAAGTCATCGGTGAATATGCTTTTTACATTATTTCAAAAGTACTTTGATTTTTTGTTTTCTTTTCTTTTTAATACTGTCGACGACGCGCAAGGACGCGGTTGGACTGAAAGACGGCGTAATAACTTCTGGCTCGTAGTCGGTTAACGAGGAGCCGAAATTCTGCCCGCTTCGGCCGAAGCCTGCCTGTCTATACTAGTCATGTCGTCGTCATGTTGATCCAAGCAAGAGTCTTCTTCTTCCCCTACATTAGCAAAATGACGCCCGCGAAGTTTCCCCGGCCGGAGAGTCCTTCGGGCGCCCTTGTCGTTTGTGTACGCCATTAATATCTCATTAATTCCCCGGCCGACGATCGATATCCTCGATCGTCCCGCGAGGCAAGAGAATCGCCGACGAAACGAGTACGCGATGATCCGGCGTTGTTGCTTGCTTGCAGCTGCGAGCAGCTCACGACGGCTAATTGCGGACGTTCGTGTGGCCGGATCGTAATTAACCGTCATGCAGCTCGGAAACGCGAGCGGGAAGTTCCTCCCGATTTAACTTCTGCTTTCGATCGGCGCGTCCGCGCCGAGGGTTCCTCCGCTCACGCTAAGAGGACGAAGCTCGCTCGCGAGAAGGAAGAGAGAAGGACACGCGAGATCTGCGAAACGCGCGACGGAGCGCTCGCGAAGAGGAGGATCTCCGCGCAAATCGCTCCGTGCGGCGGGGAGAGCAGAAAATAGACGGTCTCTTTTATCCTGTTTTTATCCGTCGGGAGCGCGACCGCACTCTGGGAATTAACGCGGCGGGACGCGACGAGGACGGTAATATTTTTAATCCGGCGAGCGCGCCGAGCGCGCAGTCTTCGGCTAATGCGATGTATCTTCGCGCTAATGCAATATCAGCGATTTGACGGGCGTGCGAATGGAATTACGTGTGTGTGTGTGTGTGTGTGTGTGTGTGTGTGTGGCGAAATCCGCGCCACGTGGAAACGTATTGTGCAAGAGTCGAGCTCCGTAATAACGGCCGATAATAGCTCCTCGCGACGACGGTCCCCTCGATTTATCTCTCATCTTGCTTATTTCACGCGCGACGCCTCTTTTAACGCACACACATGTCGGCCTTGATGAAGAGTCGTCAGTCGGACAGTCGCACGGGTGCCTTTCGCGCTGAAATCCTAGCGGGAGTATCGCGTCGCGCGGAAACCAGTCGGTAGAAACTTCGTGAAATCATCGGCGAATATGCGTTTTACACGTTTTAAAAGTACCTTTACATATATATTTTTTTTCTTTCCTTTTTTTTATACTGTAGACGATGCGCTCGTCAGTTGATCAGCGCCGTATCAGTTTTCGCAAACGGAGAATTAGTATTCTCGCAACGGCGGTCTCCATTTACTTCCTGCCTTGCATATCTCATGTCCCCTTTTTTAACTCGCTCGAGTCCACCTGATGAAATTGTGGTGAAGATTTTATTCGCGGATTTAGCGAATTCATCGGCGGATATACATACTCCCACGTGTCTTCGCGTATCCATTTCTGCTTTTAGAACACTTGCCACGGCCGTGTATCGCCGATACTTTTATCGCGAATGACGTCCGGCAGCGCTCGTTACAAACGACGAAGCGTTAGCGCGCGCGTATAAAAAGCGAGCTCGTGTCGACGTGTGACGGAGAGCAGCGCGTCCTCTTATCGCGGGCCTCGCTATATTTTTCGGGAGGTATCGTAACGCGATCCTGCGCACACGCCGTGTATACGAAAGCGGAATATTATATTTTCCCCGACATTTCCGTCGCGCGGTGTTATCTGGCGCATACTTACACACACACACACACACATAATCGTGAGGCGGACTGACTTCTCGCGCGAAGGATATCATCCCCGTCCCGCCGCGATAAATTCCCCCGATCGCGATCGAGTGTCGTCGCTCTCTCATAATTCATGCTTCCGCTTTTTGCGCCGCGGTGGCGGTGGACGTCGCTTTATTAAAACTTCGTCTCTCCCGTCCCCTCTCTCTCTCTCGAGCCGTCTCTCCTTATCCGTCGGGATTATCGACATGCGCCGCGCATACAACGCAATCGCTTGTCCGCGCGATATTATTTTTTATCTCGGTCATCGACGTCGCGTCGCGGCTCGTCGCGTGTCGCGCGAGGAGGACGATTATCGTACGAAGGGACGATCGTCGTTTAGGGATGTGACGTCGTCGCCAAGTGCGGACGGCCGACGGGGATGCGTCGATCCGAGATCGATAGGCGGCCTCTCGCACCCGCGTTTTCCTCCCCGTGGAAAAGCCACGTTGCACGGGCTGGCTGTCTATCTGACGTATAACGAGTATACTTTCGCTCGTGCGCCCTGGAACTCATCGAGGCGAACGGAAGAGGGTGGACACGCACTGTTCCGGACAAAACGTATCGAAATTTCGAAGGGAGGGCAATTTCCGGCGAAGTCGTCATTCCGAATTCCGGCTACCGAGGCAATCCCACCGGAACGCGATTATCTCGAAATATATTTTGGAGTTGTCTCGGTGCACAGGTGGGCGCGTTAGAGTCTGCTCCTTCGAGCATACAGCAGGAGCGTGCTCAAATGAGCATACTTTTTTAATAAGTAACAATCTGCATAATGGGTAGGAAATAAGCGTGGCAGATTCCACGTGGCAAATATCCGCCGCAGCGAGAGCCGCTTAACTAACGCTTCGATAATTATCACGATTGGAAGACTTTCGAGAGAGAGAGAGAGAGGAGAGGAGAGAAACAGACCACTCGCTCGCTCGCGCCTGTCCGCCCGTATCAAGAATGACGAATTTAATCGGATTAAGGCGAACTCCGACCGACTACTTTCTTCTCTCGGGGCAGGAAGCGAGTAATCGACTTCCAAGACTGATTTCACCCACCGTTTATTGCGGTGCGACTCCTACCTGCCGGTCTCTCCTCCTCCTCCTCCTCCTCCTCCTCTTCCTCCTCACACCCTTGCTGACCTTCTCGAGGGAGCCACTCAACTGTCGCCGTTGCTCGGCGAGTTATTAGTGGTATTCCGATAGCGAAGTTCTAATGTCAATGCGAAGCGATAAAGAGACGCCGCGATTGATTGCGTTTACGGCGCTATCGAGCGACGTTGTTAGTTGTGCTCGTTATTGAATTAATTCTCTCTCTCTCTCTCTCTCTCTCGCTCGCTTTCTTGCTCTCTCTCTCTTTCCTTGGCGGCGGACTTTCCGAGCATTTCGAAAAATATTCCGGGGAATATAATATATATATATATATATATATAATATTCCTTATATATATATATATATATATATAAGACAATTTTCGAGCGAGATTGAAGTTTAAGCGAATTTTGCGAGTTAAGCTGCTCGAGGTTAATTAAATGACAAGCTCTCTTATCGCTCGCGCTTGACATGGAGTAGTGAGTTTTGTTTATCTGAAAATCTTAATTATAGGTTTAACTGCCGAGCTACTTAATGTTGAGCGTCATAAAGCCGCTGTAATTGACAGTCCGTCGGTACCGTCGCGAAAAACCTATCATTAAAATTAAGGTCGAAAGCCTCGCGGGGATAACTTGCAAAGTATTTCCAAGAGAGTTTCTCACTTCTGTGTTGTGTGTTGTGTGCGCCCGGTCATTAATAACTCGTCGACTATTGTCCCATTTTTCTCACCGCACAAGCGTGCGTCGGGAAGAAAGAAAAATTAATATATTCGTTATCTTTCGCGTCGGAAGTCACATTTACGCGATCCGGCCTGTATTTGTCGGATGTTTCCATGGAATAATTGGGCCCCAGGGGGAATTTATTTTCCCCTTGTCTAAAAAGGAAGTCTAGCCAGGTGAAGATTAATACGATAGTGAAAGGTCTCATGCTTCGCATCATTGCGTGACGTCTTGTCTCGTAATTAATCATGATCGCGTTCGCGAAGAACGAGAAGGTCGCGTCTAGCCGTTTTCGCGGAAAGGCAGACGACGCTTCTTGTAGCTCTCCTTCCGGTTCTTTTGAGCGTCGCAGGCGGCGCTCGAAAGAGAGCTTTTTTCGGAGTTTCCCGTGATTCGCAGTAAATTGGACGAAAGCTTTGTAACTTGACGCCGATGTCGGGGACACCCGGCGCATTTTCTCGTCTTTGTGCGATCACGACGGATTAAATTACAATCCCATGCATTTCGAATTTCGTTAATTCGGGACGCGCGCAAACAGCTTCGTGTAAATAACCAAAGCGTGTCAGCCGTGTAATCCTTTCTTTTTTCTCTCTCCTTGTACGTGTTACACCTGACCGGAAGGTCGGGAAGAACTGTACGAAGCTGATTTCACGTAACACGAGATATACGAAATCCAACCGACAAGTGCGCAGACCTTCGTATTAAAACGCGCGGGATTGTAGCATTGGGAAATGGAGTACTTTTTAATCGCCGAGTATTGTCCGGTTTAATCTGCTGCGTTTTGTCGAAAGTTATAAAACACGAACTACCGCGGCGGAATATGTCCGACAACATGTACCGGGCGGCGCGACCATTCCCCAAAACAATCTTTGGCGATCGAATTGTAGGGTGAGTCGATTGTACGGCTCCCGGGACGACGATATTGAATTAGACGGGCCGACATGATCGACGTATCGACGTAACGTCGACGTCCGAGTGCGAAGTTCCGCGAACGCGAAGTTAACGAAACGTCTTTGAACGATGCGCCGTGTACACGCTGCAAAGTAAATTAACTCGGGCCTCGATTCTATTAGGGATCCTCGGAGATTAGCGAAATGTACACTCGATGAGTCGGTGAAATTCCTGAATTGAGAACTTTGCGAACTTCCGAACGTGAGAGCGAAGGGAGCGAGTCTGCGAAACGACCGAGTGAAGCGCAGGGAACGCTGCGCGTTATTTTCGACAATGCTTTCGCTCTGCAACGGAGACAAGCGAGACAAGATAATATAAATATTGCGAGGCAAATATTCTCTTTCCTCTTTCTCTTTGCTTGTTCGCCCCTTCCTTTCCTTTTCTCTCTCCGCCCCCCTCCCCCCATTTTTCTAAAGAGTGCCGTCGATCTGCATTGTTGTGAATAGCTTTGAAGGAAAGCATATAATTGTAATAAAAATATTGAATCGATTCTTGCTTTTAATACCTAACTGTTCACATCGTACGAGAAGTGAGTATCGCATATGAAAATCCGAAATGGGCGTTCGGAGCGTTGAAAAACAATAACGATCACAGTGAGGTCACAATGATGGGGAGAACGACGATGTGTTTACGTTTGGAAGATAGAGACGCGGATCATAAAAACGGTGTCGCTGTAGAGTTAGTCAGTCAGTCAGTCGCTGTTGGACGCCCGAGGTAGACGTGCCATCACCACTCGTGCAGAAGGTTGGTGAGAGTTAATCGAATCATTATTTTCTAATATTCCACGGGTGACCGGGATCGAGCATCGTTCCCTTACACAATTAGTTGATTTCTCTTAATTCCGAATAACGGTGTCGTCGTGCGTTTCCCTTTCGACACCGGTCCGATTCTCTTGATGTTCTCTTGATGCCGTACGCTTTCCCGGGGGGCCCGGCATGACCTGAGTGATCCGAGTCAGCAGCTGAGAGGGGGACATCTCGTGCGCCTTCCCTTGATGTTCATTGTACCTCTCGGTGAGCTGGACGGTGAGCTTTAGGCTGGGATGCGCTGGCGATCTCCTCGTGCGCACTGAGAGAAAATGATATTTGGAACTATAATGATATAGTAACTAAATTATAGTTCGAAATATCATATTTATAGTAAATATTACCATAATAAGTATCGATAATAATTACGATATAGGCATGGTATAACCAAGCATATAATATTTTTACCAAGAATTATAGTAAGTTAAACTAAAATTATTGTACGGATACGAATATAAAATGGTAGGTAAAGTAACTCTTTTATATAGTCAATATTAGCAGAATATTTGCTGAACGATGACAGATGTAACTATATGAATATTAAATCTCGTTATATTTGTGAATGAGAAATTACCATATATGTGGTAAAAGTAACTAAACTAAATTACTTAAGACAATCATTGACTATATATATTTGTGTTTATTCCACTATATCATGCAGGTTCCACCAACTATGGATAAAAATATGGTTGCCGCCAAAATGAAGTATAAAATATAGTGAGATTATAGTTGATTCAACTATATTTTTCTATCAGTGCTCTTTCCCTTGGAGATCTCAGACTACCCGCCAGCGATTCGAGTGTGCGCATTCCCACTCGAAGCGCCGTTTTTGATCAATTGTCGCGTGAACCTGACTCGAAGGTGCTCTCTAGACTTCGGTGCGTCTCCGTATCCCGCTCAACCTCCGCCGACGGGCGTCTGAATTAAATCTTATCGTAACGCTATTTATTGTTTTTTTTTGTGTTTACTACCTCGAGCTGCTCGTCTATTTATTCGGCTTTGTGTATAAAGTAAATAACTAAAAGAAGTAAGGTCATATCTCTAGGGACTCGCTCCCATGTTGTTCATACGTCCTATACCTTGCTCTTACAATATGCAGTGAGATTTACCAAAGTCACGTTAGAAAATGACTGTCTTTGTAAATTCAGCGCGCAGGATGGAATAAACGCGCAGAAAAGTAAAGTCACCGAATCAGTAGGCGAGATCAGTCGATGCGAAAATTAAAACTACTTTATTATATATTCACTATTTTTACATTAAATTTTGTTCTATGTTCCACGATTTACATAATTTCGCCTTTATATTCTACATTTATTTTGTTCTATACTTATTTTTATCATGCACGTTATTTCATTCTTGTTTTTATCATTTTCCGCCTGTTATGGAAGGATATAAAGTCACATAGATAAACGTAAAATATTTTAATTATATCGCGCAGGTTTTAATTTTTTTTTAATCAAGCGCAGTCGGCCGATTCGCGCGGCGGAGATTAATATGTTGAGCGGCGGTTCGAGTTCGCGGCTATGAAAATATCCATTCAGATAATGCGCCTCTAAAAACGCGCCGCAAAGATCGCGAGACGGCGGCGTCCCGCCAGCGTCATTCTGAAGTTACAAACTGAGTTTAACGGGGAGACCACCTCGCCCTTTCGCTGTGGAAAGTTCTTTTATGGAGTTCATTCAGAAAATTTCCCTCGCTCTCTCGCCCGAGAAAATCCGACTTCTCCCTTTGAAATTGGGAAAAGCGGAACGCAATAACCGACGGATATTTCGCAACATAATAAATGACAGAGACCTTTTAATATACGGGAGCAACAACAGATTATTCCGATCGATTTATCGTTTTCCAAAGTCACGGGGAGATATTGCTTGCCGCGGGATTTTCGATTCGAACAATCGAAATATTGTTCTTCATGCTTCGATACACCTTCTCTCCCTCCCTCCCTCCCTCCCTCCCTCCCCCTCTCTCTCTCTCTCTCTCTCTCTCTCTCTCACTCTCACACACACAAAACCAATATCCTTCTCCCTTCCCGCACGTTTTGGCAACACCTGCTCTGGCGTGTAATACGGTATTCCGCTAAAGTAGGCCGCTAAGAGAAAAATTCGACTGGTGTCCGAGACCGTCGCCGCTCATTACGAGAGGACGAGCCTCATTCCCTCCGCGACAAACGAGCGCGCCGTGACGAGCGAGCAGAACACCAATTTTATAGAACGAACAATCAATTTGAAGGGTCAAGGTTCTCCCTTGAGCCGGTGGCATCTTAACGCGCGCGGTCTAATCTCGTCGCATATATACTTCTCCCAAAAGAACGCATCACGACGCTCGATTCGCGAACGCGAATCCCAACTCCGTCTCGCTCGCGAGTGAAATTGCCGCAACTCCGGCATCGCGTCGGAATAACAACAAGCTTCAAATTGCTCGTTTTGTCACAAATGAAGAAACATTAAATTATACGACGTGCTTAATAACCGCTGTTGAAAACTACTTTCAAAATACTTCTCTTTTGTTGCCAGCGGGATTAACTCTTGATTTAAAAATATTGTTTGTTTTCCATTGTTTCCTTTCTTTTTTCCTTTTACACACGTAGAATTTTGTAAACACGCCACTGCTCGTAAGATTAAAAGAGTTTGCACGTATTGAAAGTTTTAACCTTTTGAGGCATAGTGATAAGTATATTTACCAGCTATTTATTCTCACATTTTTATGAAATCTTTCATATTTGAGGGATTCTTGTCGGGATTTTTTGCGTTTTTCAGCTTTTTACATGATATGGGAACATACACGAAAGGTTGAAAAGTGTTTTGCATAAGTTGTCCATTTATTATAAATAAACAAAGTGTGAAATATACAGAAAAAATCATTTTCCACCAACTACGAGTGAATTTTTTGCTCAAAATCAAGATTTGGGAGTTTTTTGGGTCTCTGATTACGAATCTGAGGTCCAAATTCCAAAATTAATTTTCCAAGATGGCGGACCCAAAATGGCGGATCATAGGATTTTTATTAAATTAACTAAAATTGTATTCTGGTTAGTTTTTGAGGTCGCTGATTACGAATCTGAGGTCCAAATTCTAAAATTTATTTTCGAAGATAGCGGATCATAACATTTTTATACGATTAGCTGAAATTGGTTAGCTTTCAAGGTCGCTGATTACGAATCCGAGGTCCAAAACTCATTGGTCAAGATTGCAGATTCGAGTTGGCGGATCATGGAATTCTAATATATTTACCTGACATTGTCTTCCGGTTAGTTAATTTTTCATATTTGTGGCTGCCGTCTTGAATCCGTCATCTTGAATTTTGAAAATCTGGATTCGTAATGAGCGACTCCAAAAAGCCCCACAATACCCATTGCTACCGAAATTATCGCGATTTTTCATTTTTGCGTCTGCTATCTTGGATTTCGAAAATCTGATAACGGATTCGTCGTCAGCGACCCCAAAAAACCCCGTATATAAATTTTCATGTGATTCGAATTTTCTGGAAAATGCGTGCCTCAAAGGGTTAATCGAGCATAGTTAACAATTCCCGTTTTTCAGTTCGTACTTTTTGACAAAGTGTCTCGTATCGATTTTGACTTAATATTTTATTACTCGGCCGGCTTGATCGCGCTCTCATTGAATTCGTCTCGCGCGCGTTTAAACACAACCGGAGAATATATATTTTCCGCCGAAAAATGCGGGCCACGGGGTTTCGTTTCCAAGTATCTCCGCGATCCGAGTTATATCCGTGTTTTTCGATAAACACCGCATGCCGGCTATTAACCAGCGGTGAAATATTGCCAGATAGGAGCGATAATATTTGCCCGGATTTCCATCCCGCCGTCGACAATCGACAGGAGCTTTTCGGACGAGCTACGCTTTTAGTCGATTAATAATACACGGCCGAATGTACCGCGACTTCGAGCAGGCCGTTGACTGACATACACCTGGAATCTTCCCGCAGGGACGTTATTCGAAGATCGGGAGGGGGAGCGGGCGTAGAGGGAGAGGACGCGGATTAATTACACGTAGAATTCTCGTGTCATTTAATCGAGGGAGAATAATCCAGCGCGCGCGCGAATATTTGTCTTAAGAAGCGTACCCACAATACACACACACACACACACGTGCGACCCAATTTTAGCTCGTGACGTCACACCTCGCTCGCATGTTACATTTTTCAAAAAGTCCCATTTTTTTCGTGCGCCACTTTCGTGTTCGTCGCAACGGGAAATTTTATGTCGCGCATAATAGTGACGAATTCGCGTTACGTGCGAACAGGAGCGAGCGAGAAAGAAAGGAAGAGAGCGCTAATATTTGCAGGGGACGTTGTTTATTCACGTCATTGAGCGTATGCATACAAACGGGACGGGAGGGGGGGACAACAGCTGTTTCACAAAGCGCTCGCGATAATACGCAATTAAAAACGCGTTATTAATACGCACAACACTGCGAGCGCGCGCACGCGCGTGCGCGCCGTTTAAATTGCCGTTTTAAATTGCTAATTAAATTTGCAGGCAGGTCAGAAACGACGCGAGCACGATGCGGGGAGGGGGAAGAGGGTGGGCATTACGCGTTTTCCAATCTGCCGCGGGCGAATTACGTGGGGGCTTTCTCCACGTAAGTGAATCCAATTCGAATATGAAAACGTTCGAGTTATTCGCGCGAGATATTCGACTGTGTTGAAGTATTATACCGGGTCATCCGAATTTTTCGTTGACGCGACATTTTGGAGAAAAATATTTCAGACAAAAGTTGTAGGGCTTCAAAGGATCTATTTACTGACGCTATGAATTTGACCTTGGGATAACCTTGAAGAGTCCAGTCAAGATCAACATGAAAATCTTAAACGGATATCCCAATTTTTTATTACATCATCCTTTTCTAGCAATTAATTTGAACAACTTTTGTCTGAAACGTTTTTTTATTTATCTAATATTTTTTTAGATATTTAAGGAAAACTTGATAACTTTTTCAATATTTAACTCACGATATCTCGCTGATTATTTGTCAGAAGAAAAAGTGGTACTAGACTTTTTTGCTCTATTTAATCCCAAGAATATATTTTTACAATAGCGCCCTGACTTTTGTCCTAACCTAACCTAACCTAACCTAACTTGCTGATTTTTTTAAATGTCAAAATCATCAAAGGTCTGCAAGTGTTGTCCCTCCATCTTAACGGACCTCATCGCGGAAAGCTGAAAGTGAGAGATGCCTATTTTTCGTCGTGAGTGCTTTCTCGCACGTTTATAAAGAACGAAACAACTTGCCGAAGCGAATGTCTTATTTGATTTGATTTGATCATATTTATATTATAATTTCACACTTTTATATCGCAAACCTTTGAAATTGTGAGAAAATGTCTCACGCAAAGAAGTTTTGCCACTAACGTATTTTACAACTATGTATTTGGATTTTTGCAAAGTCTCCTGTTTTCTGGCGTATTCTAGTTAACTATTATTTCTATCTGTATACGGATTTAACAACTTTTGCCGCGACGAAAATTGGAGAGACTTTCGTGTTTTGTATTATCGTGCAACCGAACTGTCTTTTAAAATTGTATCTTCTAAAACTGTAATCTTTCGATACGAATCCGTAAACGCAACGCTGTAAGTAGTTGCAGACAAATTGCGCCGGACTCAGTAAGTAGTTACAGACCAGTTGCGTCCGTCCATCTGCGGCGTGTCCGGCATGGTATGTCGCATCTCTGCAATCACTTACTAACCGTTCACTCCGTCAAAGACATTCGTTCCTGATTCGATGCTTATATGGAATTCGTTTCGGGGAGTTGTCTCAGCCCCCGTAAACGCGTGTGGATTTGTAAACACATATTATTTTCTTATTTTTAAATTCGACATGTGTCTCTCTCTTCCTCTCATTTTTGGCTCCTCCATATCCCTCTTCTCCTTTTTACATTTCGATCGTTAGATGCATCGCATCGAAAGAGTGATTTTCTCAGGAAGACAAATAAACAAGTAAATAAATAGACAAAAATAACGGTGATAAACACTTCCCGAGCTTTCTCGTGCGAGTCTCCGTCGATTTCGCGAGATCCTTCAAGGTACCGATCAAGCGGTGTCTACAGTGAAAACGGGAAATCAGAATTGCAGATCTTCGTCAAGACTCCTCCGCGAATTTCCAGTCGCAGATTTCGCGACGGAGTCGCGCCGTTCAACGTTCACTCGCGCGCATGAGAGAGTTTCGCACGTTCGAATCGCAATGTAATAAACGCCTTCCTTCGAAAGCGTCTTTTGTCTCTCGCGCGCGCGAGCGACTCTTTCCGCGACAGCGGGAGACACGAGAAGTCACGTTTCTTCTTTGCACGCGCGCGATTCATCCACCGTTGAAGGAATTCACGAAGGCGAGTTTCCGCGCGGAAACACGGGCGTTGTTGCGCGGGCTTCTTGCATATCGTTTTGGAGAGCGTGCGCGCGTGCGAGCGTGTCCGCCCTCTGGAATTATTTCGAGATGGATCGCCGGCACGTGCGACCTCCGGCAGCGGTAAAATTATTTGACGAGCGTCGCAGAGGAGAGAAACGAGGGAAAAACTGTGCCGAAAAGTGCGCGCGCTCCGTCCAAGGATGGACAAGCCGCAAATGGAAGCGCGCCGCCGCAACGCCCCTAAGAACAGGCTGGGGGGGGGGAGGGGGGATCAAGGATTCTTCCTTTTTTCCACGATTTTTCATTTTCGCGATCATTTCAAATCACTTTCTAAGTCCTCCCCTTCTGCCCCGTGACGTCGCTTTTTACTTCATTCGTCGCGCGAAATACGCGCGTGGATCAACGGCGAACTTTCACGTCCGCTTCGCTAAGCCGCGTCAAAGGCCCACCCTTTCCCCCGGGGAAACCCTCTCCCCTCTCGATCTTCCCCCTCCGTGCCCCGCGTTGACGCGAGCGATCCTTCGTGAAACTTTTGTGAAACGTCATTCGCGCTCAAAACGCTTTTAATTGAGCGCGCGCTACGTTCCGCAACGTCGCGCGCGTGCTTAACTCGGATAACGGGAATTCGCGCGCGTCGCGAGAACAGAGACGCGAATGAATGGAATCTTATGGCCGACGCGATGTATATTTTCGTCGCGCGCACTCGGCGCCGGTCATCATTCCAGCGCTCGCTGGACGTTTGATGGCGACCGCTGAGTGATAAAAGATTATCGCGCGCGATTGCGCGCGCTCATTCCGCGGTATACGTAAAGCGTACCACGGCGGGCTTGAGAGTACGCCACGAAAACATAACGTCGATTTAATGACCGGCTCGAAGGCAATCTTCTCGAGATTACCGCTCGTAATCGGATAATGAGAACGTCGACACAATGGAGAAAAAGAAAGAATGCAGCGCCGGACGCATCTGCGCTGCTGACGATCGCAAGATATGCGTCGCCGTCTCGCTGTCGTCCGATAATCCCCTCTTCATAAACTTTGTATACTTTGTGCGTCATTCTCCTGTGAGAATCTTAAAGGACGCCTAATTTTAAAGAACACCCGGCCTTTTAAGGCGATCCGAGAAAGGAAGCTCCGCGAAAGCTTCGTAAAGGACTCGAGAGAGAGAGAGAGAGAGAGAGAGAGAGAGAGAGAGAGAGAGAGAGAGAGAGAGAGAGAGAGAGAGAGACAAAAGAGAAAGAGAGAGACAAACAGAAAGAAAGAGAGAGAGAGAAAGAGAGAGAGAGTTAAAATTAATTACGTAGTCTTGGATACATCAAGCAAACACGCTAAACGCGCAGCATTCGACTTGACAATTGGTAGTAAAGAAACCTTGCCAATTTTTATATGGTTTGCAATTCCGAGTTTCACGCCGCAAAATACCGCAAGGATCAATTCGGTTCGTCGCAATCGCCTCGAGCGATAAAGGCGACGTTACTCCGCCGAGGTTATTGGATATTGGGTGAGCAAAGGTAACGCGAGTAAAGGAGTAATATGTATATATAGTGCCCCATTCTACATAAACGCGCGACGTAAGGAAAGTCCCCGTGTGATTTTTTCACGGGGAAGGGCTGCAGGGTGAAAGGGCGAGTGCTTAGCTGCAGATGCGCAATATCCAGCGCGGTAGCCTTTAAGGGAGCGGAATACCGTTGGATAGCGTTCGGCTTTGCGCGACTATGGCCACTATGGCCGGCCGTCGCGATAAACCTCGGTGGATTATGGTCGGACGGGCTTGAAAGAAGCAGATTAAAGGGGATCCAGCGTGGCAAATAAGGTTCCCCCGGCGGCGCGACCATCTTATTGGCGAGCAAATGTGATTAGATTGCACTGCTGTACACACACACTCTGTCTCTCTCTCTCTCTCTCTCTCTCTCTCTCTCTCTCTCTCTCTCTCTCTCTCTCCCTCTGTCTGTTCCTCTCTTCGCCGCTCTTATTTAAAAGACCCACGCTCCTCATCCGAGGGGCCGGGAGTTTGACGAAAGTGCGATACGAAGGTTGGCGGAAAATTTCAGTCTGAGATTGAAATGAGGCGGGAGAAGCCGCGAATGTTTTCCTGCAACTCTCCGAAGTTGCCGCCCCGGGCGACTGTAACGCGACTTCACATTTAATGGATTCGTAAAAGTTGGCGTTTCATCGTCGGTGTGTGTACTCGGGAATATATATATATATATATATCGTATTTTGGCGTTATCGAATTTTGACGTTAACGGAATACCGCATACTCGAGTTCCGGTACATAATTTCGAGAGATTTCAGGAATCTTTAACGACGCGCACATTCGCATCGGAGAGAATGGTTGTTTCCTCGGCCCTTCAAGTATTTACAGAGTCCGGGATGAAATCTCCGTTCGAGCAGTCTCTCGAGTCGCGGATATTCCAGCTCCCCGAGAGCTCCTTTTTTCATCAATTTTCGAGTTTTCTCTTGCGCCGCACATACGCGATATCATCCCCTTCTTCCTCTCTTCTTTTCGCGCCGCCGCGTTTCTCACGGGAGACCCGCAGCCAAAGAGCACGGTTCTTTATGACATACGCAAGCTGGCAAATCTAATTTCTCACTGACTGCCTTCGAATATTTGGAATAATATGAGTATATCCTAATCGGACAAGATATAGTAATGGCACTTTCTCGCTTTAACGAAACGTTAATATCCTTCGGAAATTGGTCGCGCGACTTCTCAATGCACT
The DNA here is from genome assembly GCF_003227715.2 of Harpegnathos saltator. Lineage (NCBI taxonomy): Eukaryota > Metazoa > Arthropoda > Insecta > Hymenoptera > Formicidae > Harpegnathos > Harpegnathos saltator. Next base: position 193,577 of record NW_020230716.1, on the reverse strand, counting down.
TTCAGGCTTTACGCGCGATTTGGCGGCTTGCCCCTAGCTCTCTTTCTCTCTCTCTCTCTCTCTCTCTCTCTCTCTCTCTCTCTCTCTCTCTCTCTCTCTCTCTCGTCGTCAAGTGTATTTTTACCGGCCTTGTAATTACTGCCCGAGTTACTTTCTCGCAATCGATGCATGAAGCCACCCCGTCGCACCTCTCCCCCACGGCTGGAATATTCTCGCGATCATCGTCACCTCCTCTCTCCCTCCCCCGGGCTGTCGCTGACTACAGGGGGATGTGTTGGAAATTGCATCCACCTCATAACACGCTCTTCCCTTTTTATACGCGAACTTCCCGAGTCTTCTCGCTTCACTTTGAAACTCGTTTGCGGCCGGCTGCTAATTTTCTCCCCGCGTCTCTGCCGCGTCTCGTCTTTCTCTTTTTTCCTCTTTCTTTCGCATTACCGCGTGAGATATAGTAGCTTTTTCTGTAATCAGCGGCTCAGAGCGACCGTCTGATCACGTGTAATCGTTGCTCAACGTCATTTAAAATGCAAGGAGAAAGGAAATCGAAGTCGCGTCGCGACTTTCTCAGTCTCGACTTTCCTCTCGTGCGAAAGGTACGCGGCGGAGAGCGCAGAGTGAGACGGTAATTTTGAGCAATCGCGAACATCTCGATCGGATCGGTTAGATTCGCGAGAGGCCAAGGAATTAAGGAGAAAGGACAACTCGAGTTCAGCTTAAGGGGAGAATTACGTGCGGAAGGCCGTTCCCAAGGCTATTTTTACGAATTTTTTTAACGAATTTTTTGAAACGGTAAGATCAATAGACTTGAAATTTTCACAATATATTCATTAATGTTCAAAGTATAAAATAAATTTTATTAAATCACAAGAACCGATCCAATTTGTAATTATAGATAAAAATGCAGTCATCCGTTTGCGAGCACTATGTTCGCTGTCGACGTAATTCCGAGCCTCTCTCACTACGCTGAAACAAAATTTGCAAAAAATGAAAAACTTTTAAAAAATATACTGTTGCTATTATAACCAGTATCAAAATAAGGGCAGTGAAACCAAGTTTGGAAAAATAATAACTGTAGAAAGAAAGTATTAAAAATAAAACTTCTTTCAACTTGTACTCATGTTTAAAAAAGTGAATAAAATAAAATATAACATATAATGTTCGAGGTAGGGGTGAAAACTACATGTCTGCTGTATATTGTGTAAAAATTTCAAGTTACTCGGTTCAGTAGTTTTTGCGTAATCGTGTCGACAGTTTAAGAAAATGGTGTTTCCAAATAAACGCGTTTAAAGTTTTACGTGTACTTTCCACATACTCGTAGATAGGAACAAATTTATTTTATATTTTGAACATTAATGAATACACTGTGAAAATTTCAACTTCACTGATTCTACCGTTTCTGTTAAAAAAATTCGCAGAAATAGCCTTGAAAACAGCCTGCTCCGCATATAATTTCTCCCTTAAGGGGTCAGATTGCTGAAAAATCGTGCTTGTTTTTGTGAATATTTTGTGACGAACTGAATAAATCCGCAAGAATGAAAATTTTAGGTATAGTTATACAACATATGAAGAGTAGCAAAATTTTGTTTATTAACAAATACTCGTATAAATATACGATATATAGTTTTTGCAGTAATATCTCGACTCGGTGGTCCGATCAGAGCGAATTTCAGCTAGAAATCTTGAGGAGGCTCATCATTATCCGGTGAACCAATAGAAAAAAGAATCGAACAAAATTAACAAAATGACAGCTGTTATTAGAAAAAAATTCAAATTTTTCAGTTCTTTTACAATAAAAAAATTAATATCTCGAAATGCAATATTTTGACGGAGTTGTCTCCATGGTTCACTTGAGAGCCACATGAACAGGTATTATTGCTTTAAAATTTCAAATCGATGCGAAGCTCAGTTTCGGAGAAATCACTGCAAAAAGTTGAGCAATAAATTTTCGAGTAAAACGCGTTCGAAATTCAAGTGGACGTATATCTATATGAGTATTTGTTTAAAAGCAAAATTTTTCTACTTTTCATATGTTATATAAATATATGTAAAATTTTCATTCTTGCACATTTATTCAGTTCGTCACAAAAGCTATCGAAAAAACAAGCACGATTTTTCAGTAATCTGTGACCCTCCAGTCCCCTTAACGGCTGATTCCTTATTAAAAATCTCGTTAAAAAGAAATCCCTTTCTCTGACTGATTCTTTCTCTTGCTTACACGCTCCTCGCTTGGCGTCGAGCGTTACGTCGACATACGTCGAGTTTCATAACAGACGGAAACAATTTGCAGAGCAGTCGTCGGAGTCAAAGTGCCAGTGTTTTATGGAAGAAATAAGCTCCATATTACTTGTCTGTCTCACGTAGTCCGACATCAGCCTATATCAGACACGTGCCTGTCTCGTCTTATATCTCGTATATTTTCAATTTTCTCACCTCGACTCGGACAATCTTGCAAAACACCGGGCTCAAGCCCTGCCTAGCGTGCTTCATACTCTCAGGATTGTCCGCGGACTTTTCTCCCGTGACGTACGGCGAGATGCACTTCGATGCACATTTATCGGCGCGTTTGTCACGGACAGAACGATCTAAAGTAGCAGCCGACGATGGAGTCGCCGAGTTGAGTCTCCTTCCCCCGTCGTATTCTCGCCAACTAACGATAACTAGCTGGGATTAAATTCGTACTAACCTGACGGCTTTTGCCGCGTCTCGAGAGAACGGAATCTTATCTGAAGACGCATTAGCTAATTATAAGTCTTAGGTGAGAGCCTCACGAGGGACGTTTGACCTGCACACTTTTGCCGGGAATGTTCTCGAGGAGTTACGATAACTCGTATTAGGCGTCTGATCACTTAGATGAGTCGGGAAATCGTCTCGTCCGATTTCAAGTCGGCGTGTAAAACTCGCTGACGATGAAAGAAACGTGGAAACGTTACTTGCGTAATAACGATACGAAGAGCCTTTTCTTTGACGCGTTTATCATCGCTTAAGCGGAAAATATCTTCATATATATTCTCTAAAAGTTCTTTCATTGAAGTGTATCATTATCATGCGCACTGTCTCACTGCTATTAATTAAAGGGACTTAATGAATGATTGGAAATACAATACGATGTTGAATTGGTCTTTACGTCGTTTCATCTCTCTAACCAAGAGTTTAATAGACTGAGCGAGGCGTGAAAATTAGAGACTTGATGTTTGCATATATATATATACAGTCTGTAAAGTAAGAGCGTGTACGGGTTAATGTGTAGAAAAATTTATTCTTAATAATTTTTAAGTACATGGATTTGTTGTACTCCATGAGAAGAAAAACGCTATATCATTAATAATGAGTCCAGTCACCACCGGCATTGATAATTGCCTGGCATCTCCGAGGCTACTTTCCACTACAGTCTGTAAAGTAAGAGCGTGCACGGGTTAATGTGTAGAAAAATTTATTTTTAATGATTTTTAAGTACATGAATTTGTTGTACTCCATGAGAAGAAAAACGCTATATCATTAATAATGAGTCCAGTCACCACCGGCATTGATAATTGCCTGGCATCTGCCGAGGCATACTTTCCACTAAGTTGACTGCGTATTCGTTCGGTAAAGACCTCCAAATGAGACGAATTTGTCGTGTCAGCTGCTTCAAAGTGCACACTCTTTTTCCTCGAAGCTTGAGATATACACACCTCACAATGCGGCTAAAAAAGAAAAACTAGGACGATATTTGAAGCCAACTGCCATTTATGCCGTGCACGCTCTTACTTTACAGACTGTAATTCAATTTCTTTTTAAGTGTTTGTACAATTTAAAATGCAATAGAAGAAAATGGTAGGAAAGATTTTGCGCAACCGCGGTCTCGGCATCGCCGTGCCGGAGCACGTGCGAGCGATTATCGGGGTTTGCACGAAACGCGATGCGTCGTACTTCCTGCCGTATGAAATCTCGCGCGGCTTACGGCGCGAATAAATGGAATACCCGATGCGCGCATATATCATACGTGGGGACCATCGTTAGAACTAATCGAGCGATTAAGGGGCGAACGATATAACGCAGAATGGACGATAACGAAGATAAGACTGACAGCTTAAAACTGCCCGCGAGCGCAGAAACTCCAGCGCGACGCAGTGCGTATTAACGGAAAATTAACCGGAGGTAATCCTAATTGGGCTTGATTAGTCTTAAGTTGGCGCGATGATAGTGCAACTAATGAAGATCGGAATGCGCGTTATCGGGGGTGGTGGGAAGGGTTGCGGCAATTTCGCTAATTATAGAAGGTCTGTAGAAGAGAGCCGAACGCCGAAGGTCGAAGTGCGCAATAAATATCGTCTGCTTTAATAAAACACGATGTAGATTTTTTATTGCATATTTCTTTGAAAAAGAGTTCGAGGAAAGTCGCGAGATCGAAAGTCGTTTATCTTAACATTATGTCTATACCGGTGTTTTATTTAAAGCAGACGTTATTTATCGCGCATTCGACTTTTGTAGCTCTTGTAGGCTTTTCCTTACTCGTTTTTTAATTATATAATAATTCAAGAATCTTATTTTATATCTATCTACTTGATACAAATGTTCGATCGCCGTACGACGAGCTGCCCGCAGAGAGAGAGAGAGAGAGAGAGAGAGAGAGAGAGAGAGAGAGAGAGAGAGAGAGAGAGAGAATGAGAGAAAGAGAAAGGGAAGGAGATGATAGGGGATGACTATAAGCACATTATTTAATTTTGACAAATGGCCAATTGCGTCGGGGTGATTTCTCACTGTCGTAAATACATCCGTCACGCGAAATACTGTTCTGTGTAATGTAATCTTCTCGGCCGGCAAATTAATAAATGGCGCATTTTAATCAACAGTAACGGGTCTCATTTTCGTCGAGAACAAAGGGCACGTGTGTGATTTAAGCCAGAACGACCATTTATTATAACGAAGGAAAATCACAGGTAAAGTCCTCGCGAGTCCATTTCATTATGCAATCATTTCATGTGCGATCGCGCGCGCGCGAAAATTCCGTCCCTCATGCGACGGAGAAAAAGTTGACCCTCTGCGTCCCTCTCGTGACGTCACGGGCCGCTCGGATACGCTCGCGGCTCGTGGAAGTTGAAATTCTCGCTACCGAAATTAATCGTAATTTAAATTAAATAACAATCACAGAATTTTGAGAAATAAAAACTAACGTAATTTGAAATCAATTTAACGCGTGAACGCGGTAGACGGAAAAATGTATATAATAACGAGAACGAGAAATGCAGTAATGAGAGAAATTCCCGAAAAACGAATGTTATTGTAACTCGTAATTATACGCGCATCGATCTCCTCCGGCCGATGATGCCGACAAGACTGCCGGCTATATTAGCGCGCAGCTTGTCAACGCGATGTCGTATCGGAAATATTTAGCGAAACATTTGAATATTTGAATATTTATTGTCTATCGGCTTGCTCAATCTATTACGAGTCCGCTTCGTGTATGAACGTACTTCCACCCTCGCGCTCGCCGAGTGGCTGTTGTTATCGAATATTGCCAGCCGACTTTGTTACGTTTGACGGTGCTCTTGGTTATCGTCGTGTTTCCATATTGAACGATCGGCTGAGCGAAACCGCGCCTCGGTAAACGGCGACGACTCGAATATCCGAGGGCTGCTGCATGCTAATCGCTGCACTGCAAACTCTCCTATTACCGCCGGTGTCGCGAACACCCATCGAGCCGCCCTGTTGACTCGCGATGGGCGCGGGAGAGTGCAAGTTTCGAGTAGAAGCCGGGCACGCTTGGGCTTTCCAAAGAATTATATGCACTTTCTCCCAATCTCGAGACGCTGCGCACGTAAGATAGACGTGTTCTCGACGACGATATTATCTCTAAAATCGTAAAACGACTCGTGACTCCCGCAGACTCTCCGCGACGGCGAATTCTGAAAACGGTGGAATTCCCGGACCTTCGCACTTTCGCAGATGAGAGAAGTAAGATTGTCGTCGTCGTCCCGAAAATTTCGTAGGGTCTATTAAGGCCGTAAATAGGTGTGCGTCACTTCTCGGAGAAGTGGCAGCAAATTGCTCGATTAGAGAGGTACGTGTAATAACGAGGTAATGGTAGGTACGCGCAATTTTCCTTGCAAAACATGAAACGTGATCTAGCTGACAGGAAAAAGAGAAGTAGAGAGAGAAAGAGAGAGAGAGAGAGAGAGAGAGAGAGAGAGAGAGGGGAGAGAGAGAGAGAGAAGAGAGAAGAAATTGCATTCACGACGGAGAGGTGGGAAAATAAAAAGCAAGAAACGCGATACCACGTTTTATTAGATTCGCCAATTATCGGGGAAACGCGAGGAATAAGGAAAGGCAGCGGGTAATTTAATAAACCTTTTTGTATAAGGAGAATTACTGGTTTGCTATCCCCAGGCATCGGGAAGCACGATTATTGCGCCCCTTGACATTCAACTTTGTTAACTTGACGTGAGAGAAGTCGCGCTTCGACCGACACAGTCGCGAGAACGCGATTTATCGCGTTCACGAAGAACATATCTTGCTCGATCAGATCGAGAGAGCGAAGGGAAGTAGTGGTTAATTCTTTTCTTTTCTTTCTTTTTTATTGCTCCCAATGACTAACGGCCTATTTAAAGGAATAGAATTCATCGCGCGCGCGCGCACACATACAAAATTACAAAAGGGCAACAGCGGACAATTCGAAAGAGCCGAAGAGAAGCATGAAGAATGACTGAAGAAGAGAAACTGAAAATTCTCTGTACGATATAGAAATATCGTGCTCGCATTAGACACCTTTTCTCTTGGAAAATGATTGAGGGACGGAAGAATTACGAGAATAAAACCGGAAGTCGAGTGGAGACCCTTTCGCCCTTGGCTTCGCCGCTGCTGCGGGCGCGGGAGAGGAGTTCTCACAATGAAACGTACTATATTGAACGAATCAATTTCTCCGGAGTATATAAACAAACAATCGGTCGTAAATAACACCGAAAGATCTCATCTCGCGCGTGGAGTCGCCGCGCGCATGTTCCGGCTCTCCTGGAGGAGCCCTTCAATTTACTCCCGTGCAAAAACCCGCGCGATGGCGACGGCTTGTAATTACGAAGTTTCAATGGACGAGCGAACGAACGAGCATTGAAATTTCGATACGCTGCGTCGACGTCGCTGCGTCCGCACGACGCTTGTATCGACGAGCGGGGCTCGACTTTTCGAGGCGACGGCACGTTCGCATACGCGAAGAAAGGGAGTTCTCCACGCGGGGGAACGTCGATGAGATTAATGTGCCGGCCCTTAGACGTTCTTTTTCCCGTGCCGGAAGTGAAAGAAACTCGACGCGACTTTCCGCTCCGCGGGTTTTACCGCGGGCCAAAGTTTCCCGAGATCCGACTTGACGGGGCGACGCCTGAGTTGAATCTTATTCCGGACTGGTCGGTTAAATAAATGTCTAGCGCTGTGCGACGCGAAGTGCGAAGTTGGTCCGCAAGCAGTTGCGTGGTATATCGGATGTGCGGATTTCTCTTGTCTCATTCGACCGACCAGCGAAAAGCCGAAACTCTTGGCGTAGAAGTTCGATCGCGCGTCGTTGCGTTGACTGGCGGTCTCGTTTTGGAATTTTGCCCCAATTAAAATGTTTGGGATATAAGCTTGAGTTCGAGTCAAGTTTAAGGACGCGGCGGATCTCGTTGAAGTTAACACTCGCGCGTGATTACGATTCTTTCTCCGCGCGATTATAATTACAAATGCCGAACACTTTTCTCCCTCGGTGCACTGAAACTGAAATATACCGCGAGATTAACCTTTAGAGGAGCGGGGTGACTCCTACAGGAGCCACGTATAAATCGGCATTCAGTGTTTTCTTAAAGGTTATATTACAGTTATTTATGCATTTATGTCGACGTTTATGTGCTCTAAAAGTATATTTGCATATGTGTTCGTGTGATTTTTACCTTACTTGTAAATAAACATTTATTGGCAAGTACACATTTCAACTGTATAGTGATTTGCATCTCAGTACGTTTTTATTCATAACAGATCCACTTTCTCTCAGAATTATATAAGATCAATTTAAAAAATTATAAAAAAAAGAAAATTAAAAAAGTTTTTAAATAACAAGATATATAAAAAAAGACAAAGGAGCTACATAACTTTCTACGTTCACGTCGTTAGCTCTGGGCTAAAGGAAAGTTTTATTACCGTGTGAGATTACTTATAGTAATATAGACTTATTTTAGGTAAATAATTGCTTTTCTTTGTAAAATTTCGATAGTCTGATGTCAAAATGATGATCTGCGATATAAAAAAAAACCCCTAAAAATGCCAAGATCCAAATTTTGAAAATTTTTTATTTTGGTCGTTCCGTTCCGGACCTGGGTGGCTCTTATAAGAGCCACTAATAAACTCGAAAACTCTACGCGACATGATGGTTACATATATATATATATATATAAATTTTCCGCGAGAAAATTGCAAATTTTTAAGGAAAAATGCCGGTCCTCTAAAGGTTAAAGGAGCGAGATTCCGTTATCCTCTGTTACACACTCGAAAGTGAATTCATCAAAATATCCGCTGAAGTGGTGCCGCTCGCGGTGGCAGTATCTCGGCATTTCTCAGAAAAGGAAAAGGAAAAGTAGAAAAGTTACTCGATACGTATTAAATTCCGAATCCTCAATTCCGCGAAACCTAATCTCGATCCTTTTGACGGTGTCCTGTAACGCGACCTCCAATTACGATTTCTAGAGCCGCTCGGAATTTTTTCGACCCGGCTCTAAGTTGAGGATCGCGGAATCCAATCACCTGGCTCGACTGTTCATCAGTGCAATCAGCGAGATCGATCCGCCTCGAATTACAGGTCGGTCCGAGCGAGCGAGCGAGCAAGCAAGCAAGCAAGCAAGCAAGCAAGCAAGCAAGCAAGCAAGCAAGCTAGCGAGCGATCCGCGCGAGCGCTGATCAAGCAGGATTTCGATCGAAGCGCGGAAGACGTCCGGCGAGGGTGACGATGAACGGCCGCGGCGGGGGTGCAATCTCTGCGGTTCATGAAACGCTCATATTAGCGGCGCGTTATGTAGAATGTAACTCGCGCCCCGCTGGGGGGGGGGACATGAGAACGAGGATATAATTACACACGGCCGCTCGCGGGAAATACGTCGAATGCCACACCTACCCACCGTTGAACGTCCCTTCGTCGTGTCGCGCCGTCGCATCCCTTCTTCGACGGCCGTCGCACGAAAGCCCGTTCGCGTTGTCTCGCTCTCGTTCTTACCCCCGATCTCCCTCCCTCTTTGTCTCTCCCGCGCGCGCGATATACGTCGGCCTCCGGTGAGCAATATACAATGACGGAAAACTCGCGCGATGCGAACTTGTACGAACTTGGCAACAGCGAGCGTTGAGAGAGGGAGAGAGAGAGGGAGGGAGAGAGAGAGAGAGAAAAAATCAATAGGGCTTTTTAACCCTCTCGTGGCCGGGCAACTCTCGTGCGGGGGAGGCAAAAGAACGGAGGAAAAAGAGGCAAAGAGGAAAACGGGCGGCCGCGAGAACGCTGCCGCCCGACAACGCGACTTTTATCGTTTGTCGTTTTCGCCCTCACCGCTTAATCGCGGGCCGCGGGGGGAGAGGCTTCGTCGAGCAGAGGGACGCGATTACGCTGACATGGCGAGGAACTTGGCGGCAGGCGAAACGATATACTGCTAATCGCGCGCTAAACAAAGCTTATTGATTCGCACTCGCGCGCGTGCGACGCGTCGAATACCAAGGCACAATGGGCTTCCCCTCCGGCGCGGGTGTCGTCGACGTAACGAAGCGCTTTCGCTGTCACTTAATTGAAATAATGTTCGGCCGAGGCGTCGCGACGATCCGGTCGGATCCCGTGCATGCGCGCCGTTATCGCGGCGCTTACAAATCGACGCACGCAGTCGGAGTGTTGGCGAGTTACAAGCTTAGAAGCGTCAGAACTGACTCCTGCGTGGGCGGCTTAGCCGTTGGGGAACTGCGAGTTGGTTATGAGCCTGATGAGCACGCACACTGAGAGAAAAGTATACGATATTTGGAACTATAATGATATAGTAACTAAATTATAGTCCGGAATATCATATTTATAATATAGTAAATATTACCATAATAAGTGTCGATAATAATTACGATATAGGCATGGTATAACCAAGCATATAATATTTTTACCAAGAATTATAGTAAGTTAAACTAAAATTATTGTACGGATACAAATATAAAATGGTAGGTAAAGTAACTCTTTTATATAGTCAATATTAGCAGAATATTTGCTGAACGATGACAGATGTAACTATATGAATATTAAATCTCGCTATATTTGTGAATGAGAAATTACCATATATGTGGTAAAAGTAACTGAACAATTATTTAAGACAATCATATATTTGTTTTATTCTATATATTTTGCAGGTTCCATGAACTATAAAAATACAGTTGAACTATAAAAATATAGTAGCCAAAATGAATTATAAAATATAGTGAGATTATAGTTAATTCAAGTATATTTTTCTATCAGTGCAGTAGTGTCGGTAATTCTCATCACCGCGTGATCTTTTGCGCGAATGTTGCTTCCACGTTTTGTAGATCGACAAATCTTCGTAGGTTGCGGATTTTGCGGATCTTGCGCGATTCCCGCGAATTTCATGGATCTGCGAATTTTACAGGTGAAGGTCTCAGGTACTCAAATTCACGCGAGGCTATTCTGACAATCGGGGAACGTTAGACGCTGATTTGTTTCCAATTTTTTATAGTTATTTTTTATGTCAAAATATAAAGAAATCTGTTATCATTTTTAGCTTAAATTAATTTTTTCAATTTTTTTCGAAATTTTTCAAGTTTTGCGCAAGTACACTATACGTATTTAAAACATATTTAAAACAATATTTCTTAAAAATATATATATCTGATTTGTTGAAACTTGCACACACGCCGATTATGAATCAGAACCATTTTGTAAAATAAAAAATGGCGGACCTAATATGGCTGACGTCATTGTTGAAAAAGTGTTCAGTTTTACGCTACATTCGACGTTGGGTAATCTTTCGACTCACTATCCAGCAAACAAGCTCATTTTAACGATTTTCAAAATCTGATAAAAAAGTGAACAAGAAATTAACAAAAGGAGAATGAACGGGAAACTTCAGAAATTTCGAAAAAATTGAAAAAATTAATTTAATCTGAAAATGATAACAGATTTCTTTATATTTTGACATTTTACTGTACTTTATTGTAGCTTCACACCAATCACGGTACTCGCAGGAGCAGCGGGCTAATTTTTACAACATTCGGATATCCGGGACACCGAGGAGCATCCTAAAAGGGACGGTCTCGGCGGGTGCTCGAAAACTCAAAGTTATCGATACCGCTGTCTTGTCACAATTATCGACCGTGCGACCGTGCGTACCGGACGACGTTAGCCGAAAGTCACGTGAAATTGGTCGCAGGGAGAGGAGTGACTCGAGATAGGATCGCGCCACCACATGCCGTGCTGATAAACGCCGGTAGATTATGTTAATGCAAACGGAGTTACTTGGGGCGGATATAGCGCGCGGCGTGTTGATAATGGCAATCGGGCGTCGTCGTTGGCGCGACGCTTCCGCGTCGAGAGCGGGAACGTGCCAATGTAAGCGTAATTTAAGCGAAGTAACGTGAACGCCGCCGTTAACACGATAGGCAAGGCCGCGCCATGCTAATCGACGTCACAAAACCGTCGTGCGGAAGCGAGGGTGCGGCGTTAATTGGACATTATCGCGGATTAATCGATGGCCTTCCCGGGCCATGTAAAGTGCGATGGTGTAAGAGAGAGAGAGAGAGAGAGAGAGAGAGGGTCCCAGCGAACGACCGGTAAAAAATTATCGTCGGATACGATCGGACTTCTGACGAACGGGAGGCTCGATTTAAAATCAGTGGGATCGAAGTCTTCAGGTTCGTTTCCAAGCGTCGCCGGAGGTTTAAACCATTTTACTTCACGCACGAGAGAGGAAACAGCCTCCTCGGTGTAACCGAATTGTCTCCGTTGTCTGGGAACGGCAAATTCGTTTGTAGGAGCGGCAAGGTTCCTGTCCTGTCGCGGGGGTTCCACTCGCGGTCAATTGCTCTCACTTGCCTCAAGCGAGTTTTAATACAGTCGTGTGTCCGGGCGAATGTTGCCGGTCGCGGTATAACGGGGATAACTCGCCCCTCGTCAGCCAGAAAGTCTTCGTCTGGTCGCAATTCAGTTATACTAAGAACTAAGCTTCTTCTCCCGTTGTATCTCGGCGTTGTATCATGTCGCATTAGTCTCGGGAGAACGTATCTCGTCTGTATCTCCTACACACGTAGGTCGTCCAGGTATTGTTTCTACTCATCGCGTTATACTCAAAATATACACCCAAAAGATATTTGAGATTTATTAGATTTATTAGATATAATATTATCTATTCTGTCTTCTATAATATTATCTATTCTGTATTATATATTCTGTCTTCCTCTTACTTACAAGAGGATTTCCTCTTCCATTAATTAATATTCCTCTTGTATGAAGAGGAATATGTTGGCTTAAATATCGACTTCTTTTATTCAATTAAATATTCGGTCAAATACTATATAGTTTATAATCTACTGCAAGAAGTCAAGAATAATATATTCTTTCTTTTATACAATTGGTTATGATGAACATCTTTGTAGCTATAAAGTCCATAACAAAACTGATTGGAAATTTATTTGTTATGATGGTCTTGTTTCATTCGTGCCTACTTATTGTAGAACTATTGTAGAAGAGCCAGAAGTACATCCATATATATATATATATATATATATTACTTTTCGCTATACATTATATAATAATTTTTTCAAATTAACTAGTATAACCAGTAAGAGTAAAATACAGTAAGAATAAATAGTAATCCTCTTAAAAAAAGATTAAATAATCTATGCACAAGAGGAAATTTATATTAAATCAATAAAATTTGCATTATGCATATAACATATAATCCCTCTGACTTTAGGAATAATGTGTTTATATAATATTTTCCTCTTAATCTTGGAGGAATCCTCTAAAATTTAGATGATTCCGCTTGTTCTGAAATTATGTCTTTTGGATGTATATTATTTAAAAGTGTACAAAAATATAAGGCGAGTAGTAATATTTTTACAATTCAATGTTTTCTGTAATTTGACTTTGTAACTCTTGATCGATATCTCTTTAGTTTTTCCGCGGAACTTTTGGTTTAGAGATACACGTGTCCGTGCTGTCTCAACTTCAAAAGTGGACATTCGCGACGATTTGCAAGGGAATAATGCAGATTTTAACGTCTCGCAGCTGGACTCATATCGTCGAACGGGAGAATCGCGGAGTAATGACGTTATCGCCGGTTTGCGAAAAAAAAGAAACAGAAGCGGGTTTTGGCCGCTCATTCGCCCGCGGCGTAACTTAAATTGCCGCTAACGATCCCGACGAATGTTTATGACGTTCGCTAATTTAGATTGAATTGTCGAGATGCAATTATAAGATCTTGCCCGCTGTGAGCAATTCGGAATGAGTTTCTCTTCTCGCGCAAGACCGTGATATTTCAGATTTCTTGCGCAAGACGTTTTCATTAACGCCGCCGTGATTACTCGTAATTATACGGAGGAGTTTACGTCACGTACTTGATAAGTTCACCTTATGTAACTCGTTGGTTAACCGCGCACTTTTCCCGATGACTCTCACTGGCGCGACAGGCATGGAAAAATAAAGCTATTCCGGAAAGCTGTTTTATCGTCGATTGCATTTTATCTTTATTCCAAAGACGCGTATTACGTGCAACATGTCGCGAGAGAGAGACACGCGATGAGTTTCTCTCTCTCTTCTCCTCTCTCTCGCGACATGTTGCACGTAATACGCGTCTTTGGAATAAAGATAAAATGCAATCGACGATAAAATAGCTTTCCGGAAATTAACCTTTCGGGATCTCGATGGATGATAGACCAACCACTTGTTTGATCTCACGCGAGAGCCATATCGCTTACTTAATTTTCATCGGTTATCTAGCCAACATGGAATTATTCATCAAACCGATAAAAATTCCACGAAAACACGCTCTAACGCAAGGAACAAGGGAATTCTCGGCCTGTGTGAGGTCGGAGTGAGACAGAGTGCATATGAAATCATTTTTCCCCGGCCGGTTATCACCGGCTCGAGAAGAGAAGACAGCAAGTGACACGGCCGTCCAGATCCACTCGGCATCGAAGGAACACGCTCCCGCAGGAGATTCGCTTCGCGTCGTCCAGGAAAATTGCACCTGACAACGACAGCGTGACCGACCCTTCTCTCCTCCTCCCCCTCGCCGCTTCCTACTTCCTCCTCCCCTTCTTCTTCTTCTTCTTCTTCTTCTTCTTCTTCTTCTTCTTCTTTTCGTATAGTTTATCTAAGAAAGCGACGTTTCACGCTCGATTTGTCCACGGCCGTTCTCGGAGGACCCACTCACGAAAATCAACCTGCACGGTTCGTCCCGGGAGATATAAAGTAGAAGCTTGTTTTACCAGCAAATCGTGGGACAGTTTTTCCTCCGCTTGATCCACGAAAGGTTTGCTCCGGCTGCTCTCTCTCTCTCTCTCTCTCTGAGCTCCTTTTTTGCGCCGGTCCGGCCCGACGAAGCATCGAGGAGCATGATCCCGTTGTTACGTAATCTATATCGCGTGTATATACGACTCCCCCTCCTTCTCCCCGCCTCTTTATCCGGAACATTATGTGCGCTGATGTTTCTTTATCCGGCTGTGCCCAGCGAATGGAGCCACTTGCTAACTTCGGAAACGATCAGCTCCGTTTGCTCTTCGGCTCGTTCTCGCGCGATGCTGTCGAGTTCCGTTAAAGGGAAAGGGGAGACATTTTGGATCAACGCCGACGGAAAAGAGAGAGCGACGACGTAGAAATTATTTACGCCGGACGGAGTGAAATATTTCGGTATTTCATTCCGTTCGGATGCGCGAGATATCCGTGACATTTATGATAATTGTGCTTCTCTTTTTGTTTCAGACTCGAGCTCTTGCCGGCAGGCGTTCTGCATCGGGCTCTGCAATCTCCAAGTTTTCAGGTAATGGAATTAATTAAATATATAGGAAATGCGTAAAGTGTCGGAGGTAGAAAATGTCGCAGTAAAAGCGCGCGGATACTCGTGTCGAGAGATCCCCACTTCATAATGATGATGATAATAATAATAATAACAATAACAATTCACTTGATTAGAAGCTAATGATATCGCGGGGTGAATGCAATCAGCGCTAGATAATTCCGCGTAGGCAAATTAGCCGTTGACAGCTCGTCGGACGGGAGACGAGTGTGTTCGTTCCCTTCGCAACAAAACCTAGCAAAGCGAACGTTCGCTCTTCTCCTCGAGATTGAGAATCGATCTGAATCGGCGGGATCGCGTCGGAATGACAGGCCGATTCGCCCGGCCAGCCGGCGCGAATTTTCTGATCGCAAATTTGATCGCGCAGATCAGGCAGAATGTTCCTCGCCGGAAAATCACGCATGGTTGGTCGCGAATCAAGACGCAGCGGGCTGCGTCGACGAGTGCGAATGCCTAGGATGCATTAGAATATGCCGCGAGGGCACGGTAGAGCGCGCGCGTGTGTCTGAGGATTTCAATTTAGAAAATTGTGCCGCCGCCCCCCCCCGCCCCCCGCGACCGCGACGCGCGCTCTCATCAGACCTGATGGACGGTTGTTTTATTGTATTTTATTTTGCGGTAATTTTGCAGCTAGTTTTGCACACTAGTATCTCCGCCAAGCGGCAGACTTTCGGAGACCGTTGCCGCGCGCGCGCGCGCGTATTTACGAAATGAATATTTCATCTCTGCCGCATTGAGTCGTCGACAGGACGACGATCCGTCGTTTGCGGTGCGATTCGCTCGATGAAGTCGAAATTTACTCTGCGCTGCCGATGCTTTACGAAACGTGTTCACAACGATTGGGAGAAAAGGCGGTCGCTTAAATCCCGAGTGAAATTCAAATTCGTTCCCGCTTTACGGGTTGTTATCGCTACCTTTTCAGGGTTAAGACTTTCGCGATGAGGAATGACTGAAAATTAAGCCGAGTTTACGCTCCACTCGGACGCACTCGAGTTAAGATTTCATCGACATTGGTGGAAACGACATTGGCGTAAAAGTTCCTCTCGCGCCATCTTTCCAAGCTTCACTCTCATCCGGGCGAGTTGGGCCCTTTCTTAATATTATACAGGGTGTCTTAAAAATACCGGGACCCCCGGATAACTTTGCAGGATCAAGTTTTCATGAGACACTTTAAATATAAAAGTTATAGTTAGTCTCAAGAATATATTGTTACGATAGTGTCCTGATTTTGGTTAATTTGATGATTTTGAAATTTCCAAAAGTCAGTAAGTTGACAAAAGTCAGGGCGCTATTGTGACAATATATTCTTGAGACTAAATAAAGCAAGAGAGTCTAGTATCACTTTTTCTTTCTACAAATAGTTAGCAAGATATCGTAAGTTAAATAATGAAAAAGTTACCAAGTTTTCCTCAAATATCTCAAAAAACGTTGGGCAAGTAAAAACAATGTTTTAAACAAAAGTTGTTCAAATTAATTGGTAGAAAAAAAAGCAGTGTAATAAAAAGTAAGGATTCCCGTTTAAAAAACGCAAGTTGACCTTCAAATGACCTTGAAGGTCATGGCCAAGGTCACCATCAAGTCCGTTACTCGATTTTCTGCAACTTTTGTACTTAAAGTTTTTCATGAAAACCTGATCCTGCAAAGTTATCCGGGGGTTCCGGTATTTCTAAGACACCCTGTATATTAAGAATGAAATTCATACTTTGGTTCTCTCAGTCCGAGACTGAATGAGGCTCTGTTTATACTCCTTAATATTACTTCAATATTAAAACATTATCAAAACCAACGAACCTGCTTTACGTGTTTTCATCTCCCCCCCCTTCCACCCGACTGCTTCATAAATATAGCTCGGCCAAATGAGGCTCGAGGAAACCCCCGAGTGCTTCTCCAGGAATCTGTCCTTAAGATATTCTTCGCTCGGTTCCTCGATTGCGTAAGCGCAATCCAAGCCGGCCGAGCGAGAACGCGAGAAGATCGAGCGCTCCGCGTGTTATTAATGAGGAACCTCGTGTTCCTCGTGCCTTCCGACATGCTCCTCGAGGCCGCCCACGGGGAAGATGCGGCGGCGATTCGTTCGCGCCGTCGGCGTGAGAGTGAATGCCCCCTGGCAGCGAGGTCTGCCCGCTTCATAGTTGTCCAACTCGCCCTTCCGTGAGCGCGGCTGTTCGCTCGTCCGATAAGCATTCCGGCGTGGCTCGAAAATTAATGGCCTTCAGCCACGAGGCTTGACGGCACTATTGACACCGCAAACCGGGCACGAAGTTGCGCGAGGCTCTCGCGTGCGCGCGAAAATAATTAAACTCGGGAGCGGGTCGCGCCGCCGCGCCGCCGGCGGTCGATATCTTCCGCGTTTTGCGTTAGCCGTGATCAGAATCCTCAACAATCCTCGTCGTTGAATGCGGGGTGACAGTTGCTCGATTGTTTGGTCGTAACAATCGGCTGGCGGGCTGATTCAATTCTAAGGATGTAAGTGGGAAACGATGTCGGCTCCCCTACACCCCTTCGGTCGTCCCGACTCGGGCTTTCTTCGGACGAAGATCCCAGTTGAAGCCCGATTGTCAGGATAACAGCGCCTTCTGCCCTCCTCTCTCCTCTGTTTCTCGATCGCTCGGCTATAGCGTTGCTCTTTCGCAGATGACACGCGGAGTGTCTCACCCGTGGGGATCCGCGAGTCTCTGGGGATTACGCGCACAATGGTCGCGAGAAATGACTACCAGAAACTACGAAAAACTTGCTTGATATTCGTGAAGAAAATCAAATTCGTCTCAATCTCGCTTAGTTGCGCGAGATTATTATTGTGCCCGAAAAGAAATATTCTATTTGTAAAGTGATTTTTCCCACTGCCTCATGTTCTAAGCGAAGCCTCTTACAGGAGAAGAATTCTCCTTTTGATAAAGCGATTAAAGTGGACCGTTCATCTGAAATTTATTAGATATTGTTCCAACTGTATCCCTCTTATTTCAAGAGGATTTCCTCTTCCATCAATTAATTTTCCTCTTGTACGAAGGGGAACACGTTGACTTGAATGTCGGCTTCTTTTGGTTAGTCCTGCTCTACCTCCAGACATGAACGAAAAAATAACCATACGTTTATGGGTCAGAATGTTTGGAACGCTATTTTGAAAAAGGTATGTGTGTTGCTGCATAACATATGGCATAACGAAGATAATTCATCCATATTCGGTCAAATACAGTTTATAATCTATTGCAAGAAGTCGGATAATATATTCTTTCTTTTAACTATGTTTCATATTCGATTGGTTATGATGAACATCTTTGTAGCTATGAAGTCCATAACAAAACTGATTGGTTTGTTTGTTACGATGATCTTATTTGATTCGTACCTACTTATTGTAGAACTGGAGCCAGAAGTACATCCATATATAAGAATAAAATCCTCTAAAATTTAGATGATTCCGCTTGTTCTGAAATTACTTTTTTTTCGGGTGATTCAGTCCGTAAGAATCGCGGTAATTGAAGTTTAAGGACGTAAGTGGGAGACGCGACGTCGACTCGTTCGGTCGACTTGGATCGGGTCGACAAGAATCCAGCTCCAGAAGTTCGATCGTCAGGGTAATCGCTGCTCTGACCGCCGAGTTTTCAGAGCGGTCTCTCGTCGACAAGCTTCGTAGTCGCTGAGGCTCGCCTCCTCGAATTCGTCGTAGTAGAATTTGCGGTCGGAAGGATACGCTTTGAGTGAGATCAAACCCGGCGCTAACCGAACAAGTCGACATCCGCAAATTGTTCCCCCGGTCCCGAGGAACACGAGGGGAGGGGGGATCGGCGGGGGGGACTTGCTTTAACGAGGCGCTCGCTTCTCAAGGCGGAGAGCGGAACGCTAGCTATCGACACTTGCAGCTTTCGCCGCAACTAATGGCATGAACCACTTGTTGAAAGCGAATCCGCCCCCGAAACGCTCGACGAGACCCTCGCGGCTGCAGCCTTCGACTTTGGCTCCATTTTTTCTTCGCAGATGGCGAAACCGCTTATCGGCAAGATCGCGCCGCGCGCAGTCTTCGATCGAACGAACGCTTCCGCGTTTATATTCAGCAAAATCGCTCTCATATCGGCGCTCGCGCCGATCTCATCTTGTCCAGTTTGGACGAGTTTAGACCTGCGTTGTTCCGAGGAAGAAAAATGTGTCAAAGTCCACAAAGTGGAGCAACTTTCCGTGAGAAGCCGCAACGGCGCACAGATAACAGTGGGGCCAGATAACATTTTTTGGTTGAAAATTCTTTAGAGACCTGCATTTCCAACCGATCGTCGACACCAATGGATGAGGTTGATCCTGAACAAATTCCAAAGAGATCTGTCTAGCGGAAATTTTGAAAAAAATTATCGTTCAGGGTTCATGGGTTGAGGGTTTGTCTTAAAAGTTTATCGTTTAAAGCACAGTGTCTTGGGTTCGACCTCAATGGGTTCGAGCCTACGGATGGACTAAATGCGAGACCCCAGAACTTACAATCACCTTTGAGAAAACTCAGAATTTCAAAGCTCATCCTTTCAGCCCACATTAAGAAAGAATTAAGGATCAAAATCCCTCGGTTTTGTGCTTAACGGGTCTATATTTGATGTTTTTATTGATTTTGGGCATATGGGTTTTGGGTTAATGGATTTCTGGTTCAAGATCGATAAATCTCGAGGTGTCTGGTTGATTGGTTTCATAGTTTCAATCCGCTGAATATGCTATTAGATAGAAATAAGTGTCGAATAATGAGTATTTCACAAGTTTCTCGCGTTTAACGATAATTTTTCCTCTCTTGGGGCTAGTAATTTGAGAAAAAAAATTTTTTTTTAATTTTGGCAAGACAGATATCTCTTCGGAATTTATTCAGGATCAACCTCCAAATCCATTGATGTCGATGATCGGTTGGAAATTCAGGTCTCTAGAGAATTTTGAATCAAAGAATGTCATCTGGCCCCACCACCCTGCGGCAGCACGATGATCTCTCGAAATGCAATTTGGCCGAGATATTCTTTCCTTGCATTGACGAGTACATTCATATTTGCTTACTCGAGTACTCGAATGAATAGATATTACATATACCCAGACGACACGAGAAATTCGTGCAGTGTTGCGAGGTGTTGCGGCTGCGTTTGCGCCGCGTTCGACATCGAACCGACTTTCAGCGTCGCTTCATTTTCGACATTAAATCCCCGCTGCGTGGCTCGCGCGAGTGTTTCAGGCAAATTAAAGCTTTTGGCAGGGATTCATCAGCGCGATTGGTACATCCGTCAAATTGATACACGCCGCTGATACGTGCATCGACAAATATTGACGCAGCCGTGAAGTAATTTTCACTAATATAAACCGATATCTCCGCTCGCGATCGTGAAATATCACTCGACGGGGACCGCCCCGTCCGCGTGGATGCTTTACTTTCGAATTCCGCGACGGAGAATCTCTCGACGGTACGTTCCCTCGAATGTTCTCTCTCTCATCAGCGACGTCCGCTAATTCCGACGCGTGGACGAGTCTGGCGTGCCGGCAATGGGAAATGGGAAAACGAGACGACGAGACATTTCGCGACGGGACGGAGGGAGGCGAGTCGTGGCCTTCGAATTCGAGGCGTCCCTACTAGAAATTTTGATCAGGTGATCACCTGACATTGATAAGGACCTAATGGAGTGAATGAAAGGTAATCCTAAGTGAGTCAGTCCTCATAATATCCTAACGACAAATGAGTAAGGAATAACCTTTATAAGGTTATAATGATTGTGGATCCACATTAGAACCTTAATATACCAACCTAGTGTATGATATAATATGGTTCAGTTAATCAGGTCCTTGTCGGGATCTTATTCATTGTACTTAATATGATTTGCACTATCAAGTTTTAACAAAAGAATTTGGTGTCATTTCCAAATATAAAGATGCATTGAAAAAACACTTCAGATCACTGGAATATATTTGTAAAATGCTATAGAAACTATCCTTTTATTAGCAATCGATAAATATAGTTGTAAAATTAACGTGACATGCAAGTTTCCCACTGACGTCCTTAAACTTCAATTACCGCGATTCTTACGACTGAATCACCCGAAAAAAAAGTTAAAAGTAATTTCAGGACAAACGGAATCATCTAAATTTTAGAAGATTTTATTCTTATATATAGATGTACTTCTGGCTCCAGTTCTACAATAAGTAGGTACGAATCAAATAAGATCATCGTAACAAACAAACCAATCAGTTTTGTTACGGACTTCATAGCTACAAAGATGTTCATCATAACCAATTGAATATGAAACATAGTTAAAAGAAAACCTTTAACACTACTTTATGTCTTGTCACTTTGTGACACTTTATGATATCTTATGATATTCATTTTATGTTTCTTTCCCGAAACATTTTACAAGTATGCTCGAGCGATCTAAAATATTATTTCATGCAAATATCTGTTTACTTGGAAATGACATGAAAGAATTTTCAGCGTGTCATTTCTTATTTCTAATGTCATCATCCAATTTAGCCGTGGCGAGTAATCAGGAGCCATAATTTGAAAAGAAACGTAATAAGGATTCCATAAGGTAACTCAATAAGGACCTGACTGATGAATCCTTACTAAGGTCCTGATATCCACGCTGCGTGCACATGACTTACTAGGACCCGATAGCATTACCTTATTGGGGCACCTGATGTCCAAATGAGGTTAACCTGATCAGTACCATGGGATAAATTTCTAGTCGGGAGCGCGCGTGTTGCCGTCGATCATTTATTTGCCGATTGTGCAGATCGTGAAACGATTCGCTGCCGCTGTTGTCGCTGTTATTGCTGGAAACTGGCTCGCAGCGTGCGCGGGCGGCTTCGTGCCCAAAGCGATTGACATAACCGCGTTACAGGCTCGACGACTGCGGAATCCCGAGTCGGCGGATGCGCGGATTACGGGGCTGTAAATCCTCTCCTTCCCGCATCAACGGGGGATTAGGAGCGGGAGCTATCGATGACGGCGACTTTTCGTGATTCGCGCATTTTCAAGCCTGCGAATAGCGAATTACGTGCGCCTGGATTGTTGCCGCAGGCTCACGCAATCGCAGGCGATAAGTTATCTCGTCGCAGTCGAGGCGTGTAAGAGGAATGCAAACTGCAACGGCTTGAGAATATTACATATTACATTACGTCGCAATTTATCTGAACGAGAGAGGGAGAGAGAGAGAGAGAGAGAGAGAGAGAGAGAGAGAGAGAGAGAGAGAGAGAGAGCTCCGTCGAAAATCTCGTCCTGCTCCTCGGGGAGCAGAAACGCAGAGAAACGAGAAACGAGGAAGATTAAGACGCTTCTTTTTCTCGGAGCGATTCGACAATTTTCGCGCGGAATCCCGATTACGATCCGCCGCGCAAGAAATACGTGGCTGGCTCGGGACGTCTCGCGCGAGCGGGGGCTGATCCTCCCACGGCTTAATGTCGCGTGCTTCGGCGGATGAGTCTCGTGATGCGGCTGGCCGGGTAAATTCGCGCGCGTGGAAAGAACAGCGCTAAAAGCCCGACCGCCTATTCCCGACCGGGCGAGAGATTGCGAGGAGCGAAACCGCCGCCGCCGCCGCCGCCGCCGTCGCCGCCGCCATCGTATCTCTGCCGAGAATAGCGAAAAACCTTTTCCCTCGCTGGCGAAACCGCAAACTCCAGGCGGGACGAAGGAGAGGGAGAGGAGAGAGAGAGAGAGAGAGAGAGAGAGAGAGAGAGGCGAATTTCACCGCATCTGGAAATAAAATTTGCTACCCGAGTAGAAGCGCTGCGGCGCGTTTGTCGTCGCGCACGCGATAAATAATAAGGTAACCGTCGGGCTTTTCTTCTACCTCCCGCGGTCACGAGACGCGACGCGAGATGAAGCGACACGATATTCCGTCGCGGACGGAAACAGACGGATACATCGCGCGACGACGGCTCAGTTTCGCGGGATTTTATGGTAGACCGTGATGTTGTCGTAACCATCACGAGCCTCTTGCCGCGTCTTCTGTTGTTCGGAAACGCGCGTGCCTGCGGTTATACAGAGAAGGAACGAGAAAAAGAGAGAGAGAGAGAGAGAGGGGGGGTGGCACACGAGCCGCTCTCTGTATAAATAAAATCCCGATGTTCCGCCCCGTCGTCGTAGAACTCACACAGCGTAATTAACGCGAAAGCGACGGCGACGCGCGACCGTTCTTTTATTTTGTCAATTAGCACCTCTGTCCCCCCCCCCCCGCGCCTTGCCTTGCCTCTGTATATTTCTGTTTCGTTTCAATTACGCACAATCACTGCGCCGTGAAATCACCGGCGCGGCGTCGCGGCACGCGCTTTGCGCTTCCCTACGCGCGGAAAGCACGCCTAAGTTAAGCGCGCTTTTAACAATCCGCGCCGGACCGCGGAAAATAGTTATCGAGCGTTTAAGAAGCCCTCAGGCATGCTCGAGAAGCACTCGACCCTTTATACCCGGGGCTTTGCCCGGCACACTCTCTTTTTCGAGAACAGTGAGCGAGACCGCCGCGCCGGATCCTCGGCATGATGAGCGGCAAGCGCATCATAATCGAAACACAACACGGCCAAGTTCCAAAGGCCGATTATTTTTACGCCCCGGCCGGCTTTTTCGTAACGCTCAATTGCGTCCCCCCGCTGCCGCGCGAGTTATTACTGCGCATTTTGTCGCGACCTCCGTCGCGAATTAATATATCAGCGCTCGAGGCGGACGAGAGAGACTCTCGCC
Organism: Harpegnathos saltator; assembly: GCF_003227715.2. Classification (NCBI taxonomy): domain Eukaryota; kingdom Metazoa; phylum Arthropoda; class Insecta; order Hymenoptera; family Formicidae; genus Harpegnathos; species Harpegnathos saltator. Next base: position 169,862 of record NW_020230716.1, on the reverse strand, counting down.
GGAGGGCGAGGGGGAAGGGGACGGGATCTTTAAATTTTTGCAAAGGCTAGAGATTGTTTCATGTCCACGCGGATGGAGGTTACCTCGATATTCCGCCTCCATTTTAATCCCCATCCTTAATTTCCCAATGACGCGCGATTAATTGCGTAACTTGCTCAGCTCACGGATGGGATGTGCGTGACTAGCAAATATTGAATAATTTCACAATGGTTAATATAGTATAAATGGATAGGCGCGCGCGCGCGCGCACGCTGTTCATCACTCGACATTCCCCGCCGACATCCTGCGACAATAATTGTCGCCATTTGCGGTCGTACGTCGCGCTTCACCCCCGCGCGTGTGGCGGCAACTTTTCGTTTCTCCCAACTCACCGAGTCGAGGTTTCTAGGCACATAATCGACCCCGGCTCGCTTCTGGAGCTCGACCCTCGCGTTTTTCACAGCGTCATCGTTCTGACGCGCGAGTTCCGCGCCTCCCCGCGATTAAAGCGCTTTGACAAGACGCCGAGCGAACGCTCCGCGACCCCCACAAGGTCGCCCATCGAAGCTTCGTCGGGCATCGAGAGGACCTCATTTATGTCGGCGGGGAGGCTTCGTCGAGGACTCCTGACCCGGTTTCGCGTCCGTATCTTTGAATCGACGTTGGAGGGCTCGTGCTCTCTCTCTCTCTCTCTCTCTCTCTCTCTCTCTCTCTGCGTGCGGCTTCTCGCGGAGAATATTAGGCCTGACAAGAACTTGCCGACAAGCAGTTCGTCCGTTTTCGGTAGATACGCGCCCTGCGCGAATTACGAAGTTCTCCGAGCTGGCTCCGCCGCCCCGTCGACCCCCGCGATTCACCCCTGGCCCAGCGCGAGAGATCAAGTCAAACATCTCGAAGATGTAATAAGGCCGCGTCGGGACAACCGCTCGTCACGAGCGTGTTTGCCTGTTTTAATTGTCGGCTTTGGGCAACCGCATCACTTTCTCATCGAATAGAGCTCGTTTACACGAAGGCGATAACGTGTAAGTGTAACCGATGCTGATGCTTTCGAATCACCGAAAACTCTTGTCTCCAATACTCGGGTCACTCGGATCAGTCGATCACATTTTGCTGTTTCCTTTGGCTTCAGTTCTACAATAAGTAGACGCGAATGAAATAAGATCATTATAACAAATAAATTTCCAATCAGTTTTGTGGCAGACTTTATAGCTACAAAGATGTTCATCATAATCAACTGTATGAAACATAGTTAAAAGAAGGAATATATTATTCGACTTCTTGCAATAGATTATAAACGGTGTTTGACCAAATATGAGTAAATTATCTTCGTTATATGTTACAGCAACACACATACCTTTTTTTAAAAAGCGTTGCAAATATTCTGATCCGTATGGTTATTACGTATTTCGTTCATGTCTGGAGGTAGAGAGCATGACTGAACAAAAAGAGCCGACATTCAAATCAACACATATTTCTCTTCATACAAGAGGAAAATTAATCGATATAAGAGTAAATCCTCTTGAAATAAGAGAGAAACAGTTGGAATAATATCTGATAGATTTTAGACGAATGGTTCACGCTTTAATCGCCTTGTCGAGAGAGGAATCTTTTTTTCAACAAAGGCTTCGCTTGGAATACGAGACTATAGGAAAAGTCACACTTTACAAACAAAGTATTTTTTTTGGAGTAAAACAATACGGTTTTTGTTACGCGAGTTGCACCCTCCGACAACCCACGAGCGGCCTCGCGGAGAACCTTTTATTTACAATCACTTTTAACTGGAAAATTAATGGGCGCGCCCTGGCCATCTCAAAACGCTCGACGGTTTAGTGAAAAAAGCTGTCGTTAAATTTGAAGTCGCCGGTGTTCACGGGAACACCTGATATTTCACCTCGCTTTAATTATCGCGACGGCGGCGAGGAATTATAATTCGCGACGAAGAATGCCCTGGCCGCGCGGCTGAGTCGTGCTGAAAATTGATTAACAACCCGCGTTTGTCACCTTAAGAGCACACTTAACGCAGACGAGAAAGAGAGAGAGAGAGAGAGCTCGCGCGATTGCCACAGGCACGAGCGAGGACATAAATCACCGAAAAGGCCGAAAGATCCCGCCGAGATATCGGCCAAGGTGACAAAGTGAGCTCGTTTAGAGAGAGAGGGAGAGAGAGAGGGAGAGAGAGAGAGAGAGAGAGAGAGAGAGAGAGAGAGAGAGAGAGAGAGAAAGTAGTTTGAGTTTAAAGGAGCCTCTGCGTCCGTCGCAGACGAGGTGCGAGGAGAAAAAGGTATCCGAAGGATATCGCGGACACGTGCAAACGGTTGGACGTTGCGTTAATTTATTTGCCTAAAGCGCCGTTTGCCGTGACACAAGGCGATGCGATCGATTGCGGATATTAGCGAGGCACGGCGACATTACAGGCTCGCTCAGCTGATGACCGCCGTAACAGCCGACGTGTTAAAGCGGATCTGCCTTTCACGCATCGTCGCGCTCGCGCCATCGGCCGTGTTCTCCGCGAGCGAGACGTGGTAAAACCGGACGACGAGATTCCGCTCGATCTCATTTAGCGCTCTCATGTCGCTCGTTAATCATCGCGCTCGCGCTCGCTCGACAACGACGACGACGACGACGACGATCGAGGACGACGAAGGGGACGTTTAAAAGCGACTCCGCCGGCTATGCCGGATGTTGAAACCGAAAGCCTTGTACCACGCCGAGTGTAGAAGTCGGTTGGAGCACTTCCGTCGAGAATCCGCCGCTTAGAATTTACACGGCTGAGGATCGCGCGTTCCTCACGCGGCCGCCCGGCGCAATTAATCGGGAGTGGCGCGACGCGCGGCGCGGCTCCCGTCGTTTAACTTTGATTCACGCCGGAATCGGGCAGGAGAGATACTCTTCATATACTCGCCGAATGCGGGAGCTGCGAGCGGGGAAGACTCTCTCTCTCTCTCCATCATGCTTTGCCAACGCTTTCGGAAATTACAGATTCACGATACTCTTCGCATTCTTTCCGACGCTCGGACAGTATATCGGAATATCACGCGCTCCCTGACGATTCGTGCGTCTCGCGCTCGCTCGTCGCGCGCCGCGGGCTCGTTTCTTCGAGCACGCATCGACGAGCTCTCCCAGCCCGGTGCAAGCCCGGAAAGCACGACCGACGGCGGAAAAAACGATACGGGCCTCGTGACAATGGCCGCGTCGTCCGCGTCTGGTGCTCGCTATCCGTCGTAATTTCCGTCGCAGCGTCGAAGAAGCGAGAGAGAGAGAGAGAGAGAGAGAGAGAGAGAGAGAGAGAGAGAGAGAGAGAGAGAGAGAGCGGGCTGGCCGGGTCGGCCAGAGGGACGGGGGAGAGGACGGTGCCCGGGGGCCGCCCGATGTTCTGTCTGTGCAGAGAAAAAAAAAAGAAGAGAGGGAGAAGGAAGGAAAGGGAAAAGAAAGAGAGAAATGCGAAAGGCGCTCGCATTACAGCGCGCGCGCGCGCACGCGAGTGCGGCATTTTCCCGCGATTTCCCTATCGCGGGAACTATTCAGCGGCACTCCGGTATTCGTCGGAGCAACCGCCGAGCCTTTCTACTCGGCACGTGACGAAAAGCCGAAATGGCGTGCCGCCGCCGGTGCTGCGAACGACGATAGTGTAATCTCGCTCGATCCGGGTTACCTTGGCGGCGGCTGGGCGCGACAAAGCGCGCGCGCGCCCGCGCGTGTGTATACGCGATGCATTAAACAAAGGAGGAAACGAAATTGCAGTGGAATTGCATCGCGTCAGCCAAGCGTTCTCGCGAGCGCGAGCGGCGGGCTGTGCACTCGGAAATTCTCGCGGAAACGCGAAAATCGCTCTAAATTTGCCCCTTTCATCGCGCTCGCTCGATCGCGACGCAATCGCGCGCGGCCTGCAAACAAGACAAGAGCGCATTTCCGCGTATCTTAGGACTGCGGGGCTTTTCAGGGCAGACGAATCGCTCACGGTTCACCGGGGTTTTGTTTTTTTACGAATGAGCGAGTGCAGTTTGCAGTTTGCAGGTCGCCGATGTGGATCGAGTGGCACTCGGGATAACTCTCTCGCCGAGCGCTACGAGTCGATAAGACTCATCCCTAATAATTGCGGGAACAAGTGGAGTCAATATTATACGCTTCGGATTAGTTTGGTCGTAAAATATTTTACGAGCGCGGAGCGCGGCTGAATTGAGACGAGGAGCAGAGCAGGAAGCGAGAAGCGCGGGGGAGTCAACCGGGAGTCGCCTAAAGGAGTAGACTTTTCTTTTTCTAAATATAAACGTCGCTTAAATATATCTCTTTGTAGTCTCAGATTGGTTGAATGAAATAAGATCATCATAATAAGATTGTAAAAAATAATTGCGGTTCTTATATATATTTTAAGTTTGGCGCCGATTTTTCTAATTACTGTTATCTTTTGCAAGATTCTATTCTGTAAGAAAAATATACTTGTTTCCCATTGGGAGAAATATGTGCTGGACAATGGTCTTTATTTTGATTATATAATTAATTAATAAATATAATTTTTCACTGATATATGCATCTTTATATACTCGATACGTAAAAACTGCAATTACTTTTGCGCCAACATAATATTATTGACACACCCAGAAAAAAGTAATTTCAGAACAAGCGGAGTCATCTAAATTTTATTAAATTTTATTCTTGTGGCCTCAAGAGTATTTCTCTAAGATTAAGAGGAAAATATTATAAACACATTACTCTTAAAGTTAGAGGGATTATATGTTGTATGTATAATGCAAATCTTATTGATTTTAATAGAAATTTCTTCTTATACGCAGATTATTTTATCTTTTTTTTAAGAGGATTATTATTTATTTTTACTGATTATACCAGTTAATTTGAAAAAATTATTATAATATATAGCGAAAAGTAATATATATATATATGTACTTTTGGCTCCAGTTCTACAATGAGCAGGCACGAATGAAATAAGAACATCATAACAAATAAATTTCCAATCAGTTTTGTTACTGACTTCGTAGCTACAAAGATTTTCATCATAACTAATTGTATGAAACATAGTTAAGAGAAAGAATATATTATCCAACTTGTTGCAATAGTTTATAAACTTATTTGACCAAATATGGGTAAATTATCTTCGTCATATGTTACGGCAATACACATGCCTTTTTTAAAAAGCGTTCCAAATATTTTGAGCAGATATCATGAGCGGATGATTATTTGTTCCTTCATGTTTGGAAGTAGAGCAAGACTGACCAAAAGAAGCCGACATTCAAATCAACATATTCCTCTTCATATAAGAGGAAAATTAATTGATACAAGAGGAAATTCTCTTGAAATAAGAGGAAAACAGTTAGGATCTAACTAATATCTAATAAATTTTAGATGAATGCTTCACTTTAATCGTTTCATCGAAAGAGGAATCCTTTTTCTGCGAAAGGCTTCGCTTAGAGATTATGAGACTATGGGAAAAATCACTTTACAAAAAGAATACATTTTTTTTTAGGTGTGACACATACGTTGAATTAGGCTGCATGGCGCGGTATTTCACGTGTGAAGATGAGTTCGTACGGAAGAAGCGGAGGGGTTTAGAGTCAACGTCTCCGGGGATATAATTCATTGTCACACGACGCTGCGTCTCATTTTCAGCCTGTCCTGCGCGAGACGAGGAGGACGCCTTGATGAAAGAGGAACGACAGAGAGCGAAGAACGCAGCAGTTAATCGCGACTCGATTCGCCGTGCGTTTCCTCCGTATAATGAATAATTCGTTGCTGCACCGGTAACTTTTTCGCTCAATCCATGTCGGGAATCACTATAAACATACCTGCCTATTGAATATACATAGAGCTATGAGCCGGCCCGATGCGATGCATTAAAGCGCCGTGGCAGATGTACTCGTTCCCTCCGCAGATTCCGCGGCGCTTGTTACAACAGCTGAACTCAATCGATTAATGAACGAGCGCATTCGGCGGATACAACAATTGACTGCTTGTTGAATAACAATCGAGCACGAGATACGTCGGATTCGCGGTGTGTGCGAGTGCGAGTGCGAGTGCACTCGAGATTGTTGTTTGTTCGTCGTTTTCTAAGAGCGAGCTTTCGTGGTTCTTCGCCATTTACCGATAAAACTAGCGGCTGCTAGTTTTAAGTCGGGTCACGTATACGTCTCGTACGTCTCGTCGATATTAAATCCAAATTTTTCAAGGCGGCACGATAACTTCGAATATCACTTCGATTCCGCTTAGACGCGGCACGCGGCTTTTCGAAGCCGACATTGGCCGGTTATTCGGGGAATAAACGTGACGCTTTAAACTCGGATTATCCGTGGAGGACATTCTCCGAGAGAGACACTCGAGCGGTTGAAGCAACGAGTCCGACGCCGGATCCGGATTTAGATTAGTGTTCGCAGCGTATATTACAGAGATCAATTAATTCACTCGATTCTCTTGGTTGATTTGAACGGACCAGTTTTCTCGCTAATAATTCAACGCAGCCTGCGAGAACGTCGCGAGAACCTCCATCTGCCTTTCCTCGATACCTCACTTGACTTTCGCACGGAAACTTTCAAGATTAATCCACGCTATCTCACGTCGTCCAATCTAGACGGTGCGGATTTCTCTGCGGCGGTGGAGAAACGCGAGTCATTGACCACGGCGGGCTCGCGACTTACCGCGAGTGTCTTATTAACAGAGCCGAGGGTGAGCCGAGGGAAGTCCTTGAATCGCTCGTCAAGTAAATTCCGGAGAAATCGTCTTTATCAAAATGACCAATAATCGATAATGACTGACACAATCCTCCTTGATTAAAACAATCCGGTAAATGCAACAAAGACCGTAAGAGTCATCCACAGACTTTTTGTCTTACATCGTAAGGCAAAAGATCTTACAATGTAAGAAATGCTGCGAAACGCCCCGCTTGACCTTTCATCGACGTTGCAGCCGCGTGTACTTTACATCGTTAAACACGAGCGGATGACATCCGCGACACCGGCTCTCGTCGTCCTTGTTACACTCATCCGTTCGATTTTAATCGAGGATCAAATTGACATCAAGATGCAAGCGAGTTGGTGCCTCGCAACTGGTATCTCGTATTTATTATATCTGCCTGACCGATCGTCATTGTACCGCGAGACGAGGGGCGGCTTTGGGAACGGCGGTTGGATAGCTTCCATTGTCACTGAGACTTTCGAGGGAGAGAGAGAGAGAGAGAGAGAAAAGAGACAATCGTCGACGATTCGTTTCGTCCTGGGGCTGAGCGATCGGCGAGGCGACGGTGTTATTAATATAGTCGAAAGCAACGCGTCTCTCGATCAATATCGGCCTCGCAGCCACATCTTTTCGCGGGAGCGTCATGTCGGCCGGAGGAACACCCAGGCGATACACGGCTCATCCGCCGTGTTTTCGCAGCGACCCGTCGTGTCACCGGACGACTATCGCGCGGAGATTGACACGCCGCTCCTGGAGACGGCGTGCGACCTTTTCGTCGCACCATCAGTCACCATCCGTTTGGCGATACCGCCCGGAGAAGAGACTCGCTCGTATATCTCCTCTCACCCTCGTCAGTCAACGGCTGCGCTTTTGGCGCGAGGGGGAGGTCTCTCGCGTAGGGTTGCCAACTGCCCGGTTTTGACCCGGATTGTCAGGTTTCCAGAAGTCTTGTCCAGTGTCCGGTTAATAAGTCAAATCGAACGTCATATGTCCGGTTTTTAAGTTATATCCAATCAATGGAATGAGAGTTCAGATTGTTCAGCAACGTTTCACCGTTTCAAGCGCCTGCAAACGATCGAGCGCCACGAAAAGCCATCTAGTAGATGATCTGCCGATCCAGCATTCCATATATATTAAAAGTAATAATTTATTATCTTATTCAATCAAATCTTCTTTATAAAATTGTCCGGAAATTGATATTGTAAATAAATTCTTGTCATATTCTTTGTATTTAATGTAATGTTTATGATTATTACTTCTGTCCGGTTTAGTCCGGTTTGGGTTTGTTACCAAAGAAGAATGTCCGGTAATTTTAACTTCTGGCAATCCTACTCTCGCGTGAGGCCACCTGAGAAAGTGGCCCTGATAGAATCGCCGGACGTCCTCTTCAGATCGCCAGGAAAGCCCCGGGAATGTGCGGAAACCGCTATTCCCCGAATCGCTCCCGCTCCCCAACGAACGCGTTTTCGACGGCCGTGCGGCGCTCCTCTTTCGCATCTCTTTCGCTCTCTCGCTTCTCTCCCTCATAAACTCATCTTCGTGTGTGAAGTATCTTACGATGCGGTGGCCGATAACCCGAGCAGCCACATAAACGAGCAGCGGTATAACCAAATAAAGCAGCGCCCACTCTGAATGATGTAACGGCAACGCGTCGGAGAAACGAGCGACGTCGTACCATCTGAGACCGCCGTCTGGCTGTGTGTGTGTGTGTGTGTGTGTGTGTGTGTGTGTGTACGAGAGTGTGCGTCGGCCTTATGGCACCTAAAGGCCAGAATGTTGAGATATGTTAACGATCGAGAACGTTTCGCGCGGCTTGCCGAAGTGAAAAGCACCAGGCGGGAGGCCGTTTCTCGCTGGAACATCAGCGGCTCGAACGAACGGCGAGGGCTGCGCGTTCAGCCGAAGGCTCTCTCGATTTTATGCCATTTTCCGAGGAGAAACGCCGGCCCTCCATCTCCCGCGCTCTCCCCGGCCGCGGCCCGGCCGAGGGAAGTCGCGAAGATCCCTCGGAGAGGGCTCCGAAGATACCTGTGCCGTTATTTAAACCCTCCCGGCGGCCACCCCGGGCGCGCGCGCTCGGGCGAGGGTGGTGATCTCGTAAGACTCGTAAATTTCGAGCCCGTCAGGCGGCCTGACTCCCCCCCTCCTCCTCCTCCCTCCCTCCGCCCGAGAAGCTAGCTCTCCGCCGTCGCGCGAAGCGGAGGATCGGGGAAGTACCTTCTGGCCTGACAAGGGACAACGTCCCCTTGCTCTCCGAGGAGACGTCGCGGCAGGATTTAGAGCCCCCGATCGCGCTCATTGTTTCCGAAATGGCGTGACATTAATGTTATCTCTCGGTGCTCAATTTTTCAGCGCTCGGCCGATCGGCCTTGCTGACGGTCGATTTGTCGGAGCGAATGTGAGTGGCGCGATTTCGGCGCCGAACGAGGCCGAGGTCGTCGTCTTCGAGGCAGCCGCGCGAGTGCCGCGACTTGCGTTCTAATTGCACGCTCGCGGCTCGAATTTGCTCGAATTTGCGGCCGATCGTTCTGAGCCGCGCATTACGGCCCGTCGCGTTTACAATATATCCCCCGGGAACGCGAATTGTGTGTGTGTGTGTGTGTGTGTGTGGGTGTGTGCATTAATCGACGAGCCGTTTAATTGGATGCGCCCGACGTAATAACGAGGGCTTAATTGAGAAATAAATGACTTAATAAATTAATCCGGGCTCGTGCAATTTGCGGGATATGTGCCCACCGTGTGATTAGCGAGCATTTGTTCGTTTGAGGAGTCCCGCGACTCTCGCGTTCGATTATCGCACTCGCCGGAGTCTGCAGGGACGGCGAGCTTGACGGAGAGCGAAGAACATTGTCGCGAATGCTGAAGAGCAGCGGAGGGAGGAGGGAAGGAGGAGAAGTTGTCTAACAATGGCGCGACAGTTCTTTGTGGCGCAATACGCGGAGTTTGACCGCGGCGCGACATACTATTTAGTAATTATTGCGCAATTAATTTGAGGCAGCTGTTGGTGTGCGCACCCGAGCGCGCGCGTGTGTGTGTGTGTGTGTAGGTGTGTAGCTGGAATATTGCTTTTGCATCGCGTTATTCGCGATGCGCCGCCGCCGCTAATAATTAGCCGCCCCTAATTAAGCGTTCAGTAACGGGAAAGCCGCGGCAAAATAACGAGAGCGCTGACAACATTTTTCTCGGCTAACGAACTGCAAGAGCAGTTCCCTGGAAAGATGCGCGGTTCTTTACGCCGTCAAATCCTCCGCTCCGCTTTAATACTTATTACTTTGGATATCGTGAGAAGGAAACGAGGAGATGAGACGAACAACAATGCCATACTTATGGCGTTACCGCGGCACAACTTTTAGCGACTTGCCGAGTTTCTTGTTCGTTTTAATTCTGTTTCTCTCTCTCTCTCTCTCTCTCTTTCTCTTTTTTTTTCTTTGCCTAAAAAGTGGCATAACCCGCGCTTATGCCTGACAGCTGCAATTTCAGTAATTAGCGCGGAACTTTTAATTGACATCAGGTATTACCTTGCAAAAGTAACTTTGATGGATACTCGACTTTCCGCCGAGTTAGAATATAATTAGAGCACAAGTAATTGCGACATTCAATTTTTAAGAGAGATCAAGTAGACGTCGTCGTAACAGTAGAAAGAACGAGACGGTTCAGCGAAGGAGGGAGAAGAGCTTCGACGCCCCTGTGAAAAATATAACGAGGATAAAGAGCGCGTGCAATTTTCGCAGCACTCCCAGCGCGCCTTTCTCGCGCGTCTCCTGTTCACGTATCTTAACCTTGAAAGTGAAAGAGTGTAAGTTCGGAAACTCATTTTCTTTTTCGCGAGGAGCCCGCAGAAGTTCCGAATCCTCTCGAGATAAATTAAAGCGGCGAGGATCAATTCAGCCGGCTGCAGATTTACACGTAAAATAACACACACACACACACACACAGTCTCCGTGTCCTCGCAGGGAGAGGACACGAATTGCTCGTGCAAAATCATCAGCGTCATTTCCGCCGTTCAACGCCGTTTTCATTAGCATTTCACTCGTTTCATCGTTTTTATGATTTATCGCGACTCCGGCTCTCGTAGTGTGCGGTTGAAAAAGTCATATCTCGGATCGGTTTCTCCGCTCAGATCTGCTCCGTCAGATCGCCGAGATTCGCAATGTTGGGCTCGTTTTTGCCGCTTAGCGACGAGTGACGAAATTACGAGTCGAAGTGGCTCGCGCCCTCCGTCGCGGCGCGGGCCGAGGCGGATTTTTGGTCGTGGAGTTGCGACTGTTCGCGACTATTTGCGACGCCAGGTGTGACCGGGTTCTACGGCCTATCAGGTGCGCACATTCGCCGGCAGGCCGGGCACACGGCGCGCGTGTGTTGGTATCGGGACCGATCTTGCGTGAGACGATCAAAGGCGCGGCGACACGTCCGATCGGAGCCGATCTATTTCTACTTTGGCCGGCGAGAGAGCGAGCGAGCGAGAGCTCCCTCGCTGTAAACGCGCAGAGCCCGTCACCGCCGGGCTCTCTGTGTCCCTCTGTCGCGAACTCTCTCTTTTTGCTACTCGCCGACCACCCCTCTCATCGTACCCGAAAGATCCCAAAGCTCATTTATTGGAAAAGTTGCCGCGTCTCGGGCCTTTGGTTCGCTCGATGAATCGTCAAAGCGACGACGCGCCTCGCTTTTCTTTGCCGCCATCGCGCGCGCGGCGCGACCGCCTCGCATGCGAAGGCTTCATCAAAATTCGTCCTGTGACTTCAGGACACGTCGCGCTCGCCGACACTCATCGGGCTATCGAAGGACTACGCGGGCTGCGCGGCCTGTCGCGAACTCTTTTGCTAACTGCACGGTTCGCACGGCTCTGAGAGAAAAGCGCTAATGAAATCGATAAAGTCCGCTATGAGAATTGCGGTGTCATCATCCGACGGAATTTTCGCGATTTTTCCAGGGAAAAATGGCTGCTCAATATTATAATTGAGATACCAATTGGCTGATATTCTCTTGAGTGGAAGCTGTTAAGAAGCGATATTAAGAGCGCTAGTTAATATTGTATCAATGTTATGATTATATTAATATCGAAGGGGAGCAACATTGGCGACCTTTCGAGCTTCAAGCTTGCAAGCGCGAGTCGCGCAATATTTTCTCACGAGCTCTCGTCCACGCCTCTCACAAGTGAACCTCGGGAAACGTCAGACGCCGATTTGTTTTCAATTTTTTATAGTTATTTTTTGTGTCAAAATATGGTGAAATCTGTTATCATTTTTAGTTTAAATAAATTTTTTCAATTTTTTCGAAATTTTTGAAGTTTTGAAGAACAAGTTCACTATTTTGTACATATTTAAAACAATATTTCTTAAAAATATATATATCTGATTTGTTGAAACTTGCACACACACACACACACACATGTCGCCGATTATGAATCAGAACCATTTTGTAAAATTCAAAATAGCGGATCTAATATGGCTGATGTCAAAATCTGGTAAAAAGTGAACAAGAAGTGAACAAAAAAAGAACAAAAAAAATTTTGCAGAAGAGTAAACTATCGTTACCCAACGTCGAATGTAGCGTAAAACTGAACACTTTTTCAACAATGACGTCAGCCATATTAGGTCCGCCATTTTGAATTTTACAAAATGGTTCTGATTCATAATCGGCGACATGTGTGTGTGTGTGTGTGTGTGTGTGTGTGTGCAAGTTTCAACAAATCAGATATATATATATTTTTAAGAAATATTGTTTTAAATATGTATAAAATAGTGTACTTGTGCAAAATTTAAAAAATTTCGAAAAAATTGAGAAAATTAATTTAAACTAAAAATGATAACAGATTCCTTCATATTCTGACATAAAAAATAACTATAAAAAATTATAAACAAATTGGCGTCTGACGTTTCCCGAGGTTTACTTGTCAGACGCGACGCGAAATTCTTTATGTGAAATGACCGATAGAACTCACTCGACGACTCGATGGAGTAATTGAGCGTACAGAGTTCTCTCTCTCTCTCTCTCTCTCTCTCTCTCATCGGCCTCGCAGCGGCGATACATCGCAAGCAAAATAAATGCCTGCGAGAGGCATTCCGGGCGATATTCTTACGAGGCGATATATCAGTCCAACTTTTCGCGCCCTGATTTCCCCGTCGGGGACGATCGCGACTCCGCGTTCGTGTGTATTCCGCTGACATGGAAATATAAAGGAGAGCAGCGCGGATGAGGTATGATTATAGATAAAGCCCGCCTTTGTGGAATCGCGTGCTTTTCGAGGGAGTGCTTCTGAAGCGACGCGAGGGGGGCGTGGGAGAGTTGCCGGGCGCGCGTCTCGTTGTCTCTGTGAAGGAAAGGGCCCGGCGAGAATTTCGCGTGCTTCCGTCATTCCGCGGTTTCCCCGGGCTCTCCGATTGATCTGCAACGCATCGACTATTCGCAAATTATTTACTCGAACGCACTGTCGAACGCGCCTGCGGGGGGCCTGCACGGTGGAGGAAATGAGAGTCAACGTTTGTCGATATCGATAAACGCGACGCAGAGAGTCCAAGGGAGGAACTCTGGATTTCTTCGGGGTGAAATTTGCGCTCTCGGTCGGGTGCAATTTGTCACTTCCGACGCGGCCCTGTCTCGCTGCAGCGTTATTAATTATATACGTGCATAGCAACAATTTCATACACTCCGCAGGTATGACAGAATAATTTGTTACCGTGACGCGTCATGATGCATCGTTAAAGCGCGCCTCAAGCGCGAAACAAAGCCGGGTATTTGAACGCGCGTATACAATTCGCGTATTCGCGTGCGGATAAATGTCGTTTGCCTCCGAGAGAGAGAAAGAGAGAGAGAGGGGAGACAAGCGATACTCCCGATGCTGAAACGAACGAATCGAAATGTGCGGCGACATGGCGAAGGATCGCATGAGCTGTGTGTTACGCGACGTGAAAAAGTGGCCGGGAAACAAACAAAACAACCGGGCAGCCGAGCTGCGATATTTTTCAACGATACCGCGGCTGCTCGTCGTCGTTTTATACGCGTTATTACTGACAATGAGAATGCGTGCGACCTTTTTTATTTGCACATTATTTCGTCCTGCGCTTCAGCATCCACGCGTGTCAGCCCCGCAAATGAGGCTCGATGAAACGTTGCGCAGGTAGCTTCGTAGCGAGTTTCACATTTCGTCGAAATAAATGGCCGCTAATGCCCACGTGCGTCTAATGAGAGGGGGGATGCGCGCGCGCGCGCGCGCGAGCGACGCAGCCGATAAATTTATTCGACTCAAATGTGAGCTGTCTTCGCGGCGAGATACGCCGCCGACACAATGCCGCGTTAATACAACATGATGCCACTTTCGGCACGGAGACGCGGAACGCTTTGACGGAGATGAAGCCGCCCCGATGGCGGATAGAGCCGGATACAAATTCGCAAGCCATAATGGAACTACGTCGCCCCGGGGAATCTCGTTAAACGAGAAAATAATGAAATTGCTCTTTTTAATTCCACCGCGCTGTACCTTGTGTCGCGCGGAAAGGGATCTGAGAAAAGAGGAAGAGAGAGAAAGAGAGGAGGAGAGAGAGAGAGAGAGAGAGAGAGAGAGAGAGAGAGAGAGAGAGAGAGAGAGAGAGAGAGAGAGAGAGAGAGAACGGCCGGCGTGCGTTGATGCAAAACGAAAGTGACTGTCGTCGTATGCGCGCAGTTTCGCGCGATAGTCAATTGGCGTGCAATTGTCGTTCTCTTTGGCTGGCGCACGATCGCGCGCGCTCGGAGTGTCCGGCTTATTTACGCGGCTGCTGATTATTATATAGTTGTTAGCGCGACCGCTCCTGTTGATCACCACTTTCCTCTCCTCCGCCTCGCTGTCTCTTTCGTATGTAATATTCCGCAACGTGCAAAGTGTATTAGCAGCCGCTTAATGTCTCATGCAAATTAGAGTGGTGACCGAATCAAGAGGAGCGAGACAGAGAGAGAGAGAGAGAGAGAGAGAGAGAGAGAAATTTGTTCTCCTTCATGTTCACGATCGTGTAAAATTAGTGTACGTTAGAGATTAATTTTTTTGTGGATGACACCGACACGTGTGTATACGTTTAAATACGCTCAGTTTTTCTTTTTCGATTTGAACTTCGTCGCCCACATTTAATGAACATTACTGTGAATCAACATTTACACCGCAAGATTTCGCGACAAGAGAAAAAGAAACTGACGAATTTATATTGCACTGATAGAAAAATACAGTTGAATTAACTATAATCTCACTATATTTTATAGTTCATTTTGGCGTCTTGCATATTTTTATAGTTTGTGGAACCTGCAAAATATAATGGAATAAACACAAGTATATAGTCAATGATTGTCTGAAATAATTGTTTAGTTACTTTTACCACATATATGGTAATTTCTCATTCACAAATATAGTGAGATTTAATATTCATATAGTTACATCTGTCATCATTCAGCAAATATTCTGGAAATATTGACTATATAAAAGAATTACTTCACCTACCATTTTATATTTGTATCCATACAATAATTTTAGTTTAACTTACTATCTAATTCTTAGCAAAAATATTACATGCTTGGTTATACTATGCCTATGGTATGCCTATATCGTAATTATTACCGATATTATGGCGATACTTACTATAAATATGATATTTCGGACTATTTAGATAATTTAGTTACTATATCATCGTTCCAAATATCATACACTTTTCTCACAGTGTGCTGAGAGGAATGTATAAAAAAACGAGTCGATTTCGCGAAAAATCATGCTGGTTTCTCAGCCAGCTGTGCAACGAGATAATTCCGATATTATTTCGGGAAATTGTCCCTCGCAATTCGAATTTCGGTGTTATCTTTCCGGACAGTGCGCGTCCACGAAGGAATTCCGTCGTATGATTGACAGATGTGTCGTATTTACGCCACTTTGAAATAAGCTCAACGTCTCTCGTGTGTTCAATAAATTCATCTCGCAGAAGAGATGAGAAAAAGATGAGTCGCGAGGATGAATACGCGGAAACTCACGCTCGAAGACGGATACAACAAAGTCCAGATTGGAACTCGTCGTCGCTTCGAAAGTGATTGTTGCGGCTACGGAGTGATTCATCTGGCGCGAAAGCTAGATAGCACATTGGGAGCCCGTCTCCCGGTCGTTATCCACGTTCGTGCCAACTATTCGAGGAGGATGGGCGTGATCAATTCCATCCGATTCCGCGGAATTCCCACGAGGCGACAGCATCTGGTCGGGCGCGCTTTGTGGAGTTCGAATTCCGCGCATTTTCCGCGCGCGTTGACTTTCTGCACGAGCCGACCGCGAGCTCGGTTGCTTTTTCGCTCGGGGAAAATCCCGAGCGGGCGGAACGGCACGGTCGAGTGATGCACTGAAGAAGATCTCTTTCAAAGAAATCTCCTCCAACAAGTTCCAACGAATTCTGAAGAATCGGGAGGTTGGGAAGAGAGATCTCCACCACGAGAGAGGAGATTTGTACATTTTATTAACATCGCGCGTACACTTTGCGCGTCAATAACTTTTTATATAAGAGGAGGGAGCACAATTCTCGAGTTGGCTGTTGAAAATAAAAAACGCGGCGCATGGCGAGAGAATCACATGCATTATTCTCGTGGAATCTTATCCGGGGGAGAATTTAACTGAGGATATACCGCGATTGGCAAGAACGTGCGAGCCTGTCACGCGATGCCTCCATATAGCGACATTAATTTTATCCTTATTATAGGGGCGGAAGGAGAGCACGGCGGGGGGGGGGGGAGGGCACGACATGCAAATCGCACTTTTTTTAAATTAATCGCTTCGCCTCGCCAAGGCCTAGGCTCACGAATAAACTCCACGTGGCGAAAGATAAACGGCACGCGCCGCAAGTTCCAATTTTCGCGAGAACGCGAGCGCCTCGGCACGGCCGAGAGGAGTTCGATCCGCTCCGTCCATTAGGGATGTTCATTTCTCCATATTTAATCCCGCCGAGCGCAGAATTGCGAGTCCCCTCTCGCAGAATTACACCATACACCGAATATAAATTACCGACGAGAGTTCCAAGATAAATTTCATTAACCCCGGGCAGGTGGCGGGCGAGGGTGGTTAGATCGACGAGCGGGGCGCAACCCCAGAAAATCGGGATACCGGGTTGTATGGTGATCGATTGGGGAGGCCTGAAAGTTTTTACGTCGCCATTTCGACGCATTACAAGATTGATTCGCTTGTCTCGAGATGAGACTGAGCAGAGCTTTCCGAGCCGAGTCGAGCCGAGCCGGGCCGAGCGGTAGGCCGCAAATGAACCGTGAAAGCGAAAAGCGCGTGCGAGAAGCACTTTCGCGTCGCGTTCGTGTTCGCGGGATATCGGGTCTCATCTCCCCGAATTGCCGCTTCTGCCCAATTTCTGCAACAGCAGGCCGCGTGATCGTGCATTTCGCGCCCTCCGACAGAAGGCAGTGCCTTGCGAAAGATCGAAGTGACGGCGTTGGTTAAGGGAGGAATTACACGGCGGAAGGCCGTTTTCAAGGCTATTTTTACG
Source organism: Harpegnathos saltator (assembly GCF_003227715.2). Classification (NCBI taxonomy): domain Eukaryota; kingdom Metazoa; phylum Arthropoda; class Insecta; order Hymenoptera; family Formicidae; genus Harpegnathos; species Harpegnathos saltator. The sequence goes on along the minus strand of NW_020230716.1, from coordinate 152,715 downwards.
AGTTTTTTCGAACGAACGGAAACAATGGTAAGATCAATGGACTTAAAATTTTCACAGTGTATTCATTAATGTTCAAAGGATAAAATAAATTTTATTGAATCACAAGAACCAATCCAATTTGTGTAATTATAGATAAAAATGCGGTCATCCGTTTGCGAGCTCTATGTTTGCTGTCGACACAATTCCGGGTCTCTCACTACCCTGAAATCAAAAAATGAGAAAGATTTTATATATGGATATGTAGCCCAATATGAAGGAATGAAGGCAGTGAAGCCAAGTTTGGAAAAATAATAACTGTACAAGAAAAAAAGTATCGAAAATGAAACTTTTTTCAACCTGTAATCATGTTAAAAAAAAAATGAATAAAATAAAATGAATAAAAAAATGAATAAAATAAAATATAACTGTGTTCGAGGCTGCGTAGGGGCGAAAAAACAACAGTATATTGTGTAAAAATTTCAGGTTGTTCGGTTCGGTAGTTTTTGCGTAATCGTGTTGACAGTTTAAAAGAATGGTGTTTGTAGATAAACGCGTTTAAAGTTCTGTGCGTACTTTCCATATAGATAGTAACAAATTTATTTTATACTCTGAACATTAATGAGTACACTGTGAAGATGTCAAGTCCATTGATCCTACCGTTTCTGTGAGAAAAAATTCGTAAACATAGCCTGATTGAAAACAGCCTGATCCGCGCGTGTAATTCGCCCCCTTAATCTTTCGTTCTCATTACTTCTCGTTCACCATCGCAGGGCTCGCTTTCGATATCATCCCTTGCTTTTTCATATTTCAGCTGAAAATCCACACCGCGATGCATCATCCTTTCAGACTCGATGTTTGTCAACATCTCTTTTTTGGAAAAAGTCGATCGTGCCTTTCCCAAGGACGCGGACGTAAACGGCGGCAAACATTCTTTTCCTATCTCCGTCTCTCCTTCTCGTCGCTACTTCCCCCGCGTATACGCATATCTTCGCGCGACGATTGCCCACGGGCATAAAACGACGAGTGCGTTTAATTGCGCACGGTGTGGTGCTGAAGTTTGCGTCACGGGACACCACGCGCGACTTGTCAAGGAAGAGCATCCTAATTACGCTTAATCAGTCTCTCAAAATACAGATGAGCGGTTCTCTCTCTCTCTCTCTCTCTGGCTCTCTGGGGATACCTCTGGTGGTTGGGCGAAATCGGCAAAATAGAACGGATAGAACAGCGCGCTAATTAGCAAGCTCGTTACCGTTTCAATTAATCGAATTAAAACCAGTTCACTCGATCGATTCTAGCATCCGTTCGCGTCGCGAGCCATGTTTTTATCTAAATGTCTGCTCTTCCCCTCGCTTTTACTTTAAAGCAACTTGAGCGATAGCAAATCGCTTGGGAAGAGAGAGAGGGAGAGAGAGGGAGAGAGAGAGAGAGAGAGAGAGAGAGAAGCAGAGGAAGAGAGATATAGGGCGAGACAGAAGGGGAGGAGAGCCACCGTGGGAAAAGGTGGGCTGGGAAAGACGCGACAGAGAAAGAGAGGAAAACAACATCTCGGTAAAGAGCACGTCCGGCTCGAGCTATCGAGCGCGCAAAACAAGTTCTTGTGTAATGACCTCACTGTCACAAGTGAATTGGCTGTACTCTAAGAGGATCAAAGCTCGATAGCATATCGAAGAAAAGTACAACTCGAGAGCTTCTCCCCCTCCGGCGAGTAAGAAAAAATGTATCGCCTTCTCGCGACTGTCGAGCGCGCGGAGCAGACATTGTATTTCCTCTCGCGATAATTTTGCAAAGCTAATCGAATATCGATATCCTGTGATATGAATTACCGTAAAAATAGTTAACGGAAAGAAGAAAGTCAAACGTACGTGACGTTTTTAAGAAGATGCACAGCATCACAATGTCCCGCATCGACGAATGTTCCACTCGACGGAATTTTATTTTCCCTTCTCTCTCTCTCTCTCTCTCTCTCTCTCTCTCTCTCTCGAGCGAGCGAGCGAGCGAGCGAGCGAACGACGGCGACTGTTGCGGCGAGAAACTACTTGGCGTAATAAATAATTGCCGTGTCATCGCTGGCAGTCGACCCGAAATTGAGCCGTCGCGAGTCTGCAGAATTCGTCCGCCGGCACATTCGCGGAAAACTCGCAATATGGGCAGCTTCCCTGACGCGATCTTAACGGCATCCGAAATCGCCATTCCACTATTGGTGGTCAGTCACGTTCCCGCCAGCAAGCCGCTAGGGCCGACTAAAGCGGGATTACGTTACTGGCGCGTGACGCTCGATGCCAAGTAGATCTGTGCGCGGCCGGATCTCTTGTTACGCGATGCGCAGGCCGAGACCCTTTAACGTGGCTTAAGTTACTCGGCTATTTGCAAACATCGCGCGCGGATCCCTTTGCCGTCGTGGCCAAACAAGCTGTCACGGAATTACGGGCCGCTATTACAGGCGAAAACGCAGCGCGACGGCCCCAGGTCGTCATTTTTTTCGGCGTTGCAACGGCGTGCAATCGTTAGTTAGAAGAATTAGAAGAATACAAAAGCGCAGTCGTTAATTAAGATAATTGGAGAGAGAATTGGAATAGACCACCGTCGAGACGGGGGCGATTTCGCGACGTTTGGCCACGAACGATCGGCTGTTTGCAACCCTTTGAGGCACATATTTTTCAGAAAATCCGGATCACATGAAAATTTATATACGAGGGGTCGCTGATGACGAATCCGTTTTCAGATTTCCGAAATTCGAGATGACGGATCCAAGATGGCGAACGCAAAAATGAAAAACCGCGATAATTTCGGTGACAATGGGTATTGTGGGGTTTTTGGAGCCGCTGATTACGAATCCGTTATCAGATTTTAAAAATTCAAGATGGCGGCCACAAATATGAAAAATCGCGATAATCTCGGTGACAATGGGTTTTGGATCCTAACCAAAGTATCCAATTTCAGCTAATCATATAAAAATGTTATGATCCACCATTTTGGGAAATAAATTTTAGAATTTGCACCTCAGATTCGTAATCAGCGAGCTCAAGAACTAACCAGAGTACAATTTTAGCCAATTTTATGTACATTCTATGATCCGCCGTCTTGAATCCGCCATCTTGTAAAATTAATTTTGGAATTTAGACCTCAGATTCGTAATCAGCGACTCAAAAAACCCCCAAATCTTGATTTTGCGCAAAAAATTCACTCGTGGTTCGTGGGAAATGATTTTTTTCTGTAAAAATGCGTATTTTTCACACTTTGTTTATTTACAATAAATGGACAACTTATGCAAAACACTTTTCAACCTTTCATGTATATTCCCACATCATATAAGAAGCTAAAAAACGCAAAGAACCCGACAAGAATCCGACTCAAATACGAAATATTTCTTGAAAATGTGAGAATAAATAGGTGGTGAGTAAACTCATCACTATGCCTCAAAGGGTCAAGACAATTAGAGCGAGCACTGGAATAGATCGCCGTCGAGACCGGGGCGAGATTTCGCGAGCTCCGGCCTCGAACGATCGACTGTTTAACGAACGGAGGCTTTTACGAGCGAAGGACACGGTCGAAAATGGCAACGGTAGCTTCGTCGCTGCAGTTTCCCCGGCCGACCTTCGGCCGATTTCCTCTATTTCCCGGCGCGACGCGACATCGTCAGTGTCGGATACGTTCCCGTTGCGACGGCGGACAGACAGTTTTATGCTCGCCGTTGACGAGTAACGACACCCGGCCTTCCGCTTGCGGATGCGGTCTGCACGTGACGCGCGCTATTCACTCGCGACGAATTAAAGGACTCGGCGGGGCAGGGCGGTCGCGCAGCGGTTTGCAACAAGGAGTCGCGAGTCCGCCGCTCGTTTAAGCTTTAGAGGCGGAGGAAATACGGGCGAAAGAGATCGCTTGAATTCGCGCTTGACGACGACTAAACGCGCGTCACGGCTGCGCCGCGCCGCTTCTCGACAGCCGAACGCGGATTCATGAAAGCCAGAAATCACAGCCGTTTCTCTTGAGCTTTCACCCGACTAGAAATTTATCCCATGGTCCTGATCAGGATCGAACCTCATTTGGACACCAGGTCCCAATGAGGTAATACTATCGGGTCCTAATAAGTCATGTAACGCAGCGTGGCTTCTGATTACTCGCCACGGCTATATCGGATGATGACATTAGAAATAAGAAATGACACGCTGAAAATTCTTTCATGTCATTTCCAAGTAAAAAGATATTTGCATGAGATAATATTTTAGATCGCTCGAGCATACTTGTAAAATGTTTCAGGAAAGAAACATGAAAAATGAGTATCATAAGGTATCATAAAGTATCACAAGGTGACAAGACATAAAGTAGCGTTAAAGAGAAAACTTGCATGTCACGTTAATTTTACAACTATTTATTGACTGCTAAAAAAAGGACAGTTTCTATAGCATTTTACAAATATATTCAAGTGATCTCAAGTGTTTTTTCAATGCAGACATCTTTATATTTAGAAACGACAGCCAAAAATTGTTTTGTTAAAACTTGATAATGCAAATGATATTAGGTACAATGAATAAGATCCCGACAAGGACCTGATCAACTGAACCATATTATACTAGGTTGATACATTAAGGTCCTAATGTGGACCTAATCATTATAACCTTATAAAGGTCTTCCTTACTCATTTGTCGTTATTATTACATTAATAAGGACTGACTTACTCAGGATTACCTTTCATTCACTCCATTAGGTCCTTATCAATGTCAGGTGAACCTGATCAAAATTTCTAGTCGGGGATCGAGTCGCGTGCGCTTGCTTCGTCCCTCATCGCGTTCATTCGGGCACGACTCTTCATCCCCGTGCGTGTTAATTGCAGCCCCCTCCCTTCCTCCCGGCAAACTCGATCCGATGTCTCCTTTATCTCAATATCCCGTTTATCGCGCTTTCGAGATAGTCCGAGGCGCCTTGCTCTCGCGCGACTCCTTCGTCCTCGACGACGTTTCCTCCGGACCGGCCGTTTAACGAGGCGAGACCAATTCAGGATCCGCCGATCGACGGTACGCGAAGAGAGCCATCGTCGAGAGGGGCGCAAGACTCGACTTGCCGCGCGGCAGGACTGCCGACAACAGCCTCACCCCGACAACTACTACGCGCTGTCGAAGAGCTTCTTCAAGTGGCGCGGCAAATCGGGGCTGTCGGGGGTGGCGGCGCTATGAATCTGCTGCGAGGATCTCGCAGGGTTATAAGTGGACTCTCTCTCTCTCTCTCTCTCTCTCTCTCTCTCTCTCGAGCTTTCTAGGATACGCCTGCAGCTAGAGAGGCGGACGTAGTGACGGGGGAAAACATAAAGCGATAGAGGGACGGTGAGGGGCGGGAGGGGAGGCAGGCGAGGGAGGACAAGCGGTCTTCGATTACCGGCAAACGTCGCCCCCGTGTTTCGCTTTATTAAGCTCCCCTTTCCACCAATTAATACGGAAGAAATGGCACGGAAGAGCGGCGCTTCTTTCCAAGCGGCGCTTGATAAAGGGGAACCGATGACATTCGCGGCGAGCGGCTGCGCCGCCAAGATAATAGAAGGAGAGACGGCCCTCTCTGTCTCCCTTACTCTCCTTATCTGCGCACCCTGCGAACGCGAGGCACGGAGAATCGAGCTGCGAAAAATCCGCAGGATCAGCGGCGGCGCTATTGAGATTCGCGAGGACGCGAGCGTGCGTGTCGGCCGATAAGACCAATTCCTAGCGAAAAGAGGCAGAGACAATATCCTGTCGCGCGAGAGACCAGCGGCGCGGCGGGAAACGCAGAGGGGCTCGCGGAAAAATGGCCGCCCTCCGCGAAACTCGCGCACGCGACGTCGCGCGATTCACTCGCTCGGAGACGCGAGGCGATTAGGACCTCTTTTCGCTCCGTCTGCGTTTTGCATCGTTCGTTCCGCGTTCCCTCCGACTGAGGGAACGCTGTGGAGAACGGGTGGTAGCGGGAGGTATGGAGAGATCCTCGATTAAGACCAACGCATAACGATTCCATTTACGTCACTCGTATAACAGTTTGCCCGATAAGACCTGGAAAAAATACAGCGGCTAATTGCCGCGGCCGCAATTTGCGACGCGGAAGTCGACGAGACGTTTTTTACGATCGGCAGTCCATCGATTGCGTGCGTGCGTGCGTAAACGAGAGCGGCACAACCACTGCGGCCAGACAACGGCGCGGAATTCTCTCTGCGGGGCGCACGCGAAGAAAACGCGAAAGTTTCGCCTGCAACTTATTTTCGCCTCGCCTCGCCTCGCCTCGCCTCGCCTCGCCTCGCCTCGCCCCGTTCCGCCTCGCCTCGCCACGCCTCGCCGGGGCGAGTTCGCGGCGCGCACGATAATGTGTTGCCGCGGACGTTTCGTGACCGGGGCGAATTTCGCGGCTCGACGCGCTGGCGGGCATCGGTCGATGCTGCGGACTCGCGCGATAAATCCTAAGTAAGCAAGCAACGATCGCATGCAGCGACGTGCCGATCGTATCCGCGCGGAGTTACCGCGCCGTTATTCCCCGGGCCGCCGCGCCGCGCCGCGCCGGGTCATTCGGGAAACAAAGGGGGCAAAATGGGCGAGACGCCGCGTCGCGGCGCCGAGCGTTCGCCCTTAACCACCCCCCGAGTCTCAGCTATTTTTCAACTCCGCTCGATAATGGCGAGTACTCGCGACCAGGCAGATACTATTTGTAAAAGCCCCTCTTCTTCTTCCGCCCCCATCTCCCCCCTTCGCCAGACTGATAGCTCAGCGGAAACGACGGAAAGAAGGGAACGGAACGATCCGACCGGGGGGGGGAGGGGAGAGGGCTGGTCGCCCCGTCGATCTTCGCCGAAGTTTCAACGTCGTCGTCGCAGTCGCGTGCAGTCGAGATCGAACGCTCGAGTCGTTAATACGTCGCGAAATTAACACCGGAGCTGCAGCGGTGATTAGCGACGAAGTTACTCAACGGTAAGAAGTAAATGAGTAATTAAGGCTCTATCGATCTCCTCATTCGGCGTCCGTCGAAAGTGCACGAAACAGATCGTCGCGCGAATGAGAGCGAGAATTTTTGGAAAGGAGTCGGAGATATGAAATATGAAAAATTGCAATAGAATTAGCCATTTTCTTGTTAATGTATGCGTCGTGCGCAGCGAACGAATCTTGATATATTTTGCGGAATTAATTTATTTCAAATCGAATCGATGGAAATTACGCGACTTAACAGCGGATATTTTATGAAGTTAAATCAAGCGCTCTCTCCCTCTCTCTCTTGCATTTTTCAATTTTTTGCATGCCTGACGAACGTAAATCAGCAGTCGACGAAATGTAGCGACGATGAAACGAGGAAAACGCACTGCCCACTCGGGAGAGACTCCCCCCTCCGCCGATGTGCTCAATTGCAATTAACAGTGTTAACACTTGCCGCGACCTCCGCGCTCTTTCCTGATGGACTTTCGTTGAACTTGCGCTTTCGCGTTGTCCCGTGTTGATCTTCACTTCGCGGAACGGACGAGACAACACGAAACTTCGCCAGTCAGGGTGCTCTGCGTCTCAATTTCTTGTTGCTGCAGCCAGGAGGAGAATGCGCAACTCTCTCCCTCTCCCCCCTCTCTCCTTGTTTCTCCTTATGGTATTCGTTCCGTGTTTCGTCCTCGGGTCTTGAATAAGGACGCTCTCTCCCACGGCCTCGTTACGTTTCGCTACATTGAAATTGTATTATCGGCAGAAATTCCCCCCGCTCGACCATGCGCTGCACATCTGATCCAAGCGAAGCGTCATCATAGCGAAGTTTCGACGCGCCTCGAGCGCGTACATATCCGTGTCCGTAAACTTGACTTCGCCCGACGAGGGAATATCTTAGCCGAAGCGAGAGCAATTTACATCCCAATAGATCGAGTTTAACCCTTTGAAGCACGAATTTTTCTATGCAATAATACAGAAACTGATTATGTATATAGGGGTTTTCTGCGTCGCTGATTACGAATCCGGAGTCAAAATTTTATAATTCAAAGTGGCGGATTCAATATGGCGACTTCAAATGGCTAACTTTGATATGATATTATGGATATGCATCAAACTCGATATATATGTTTTTTCGATCATAGATGACAAATACCGAGTCGAAATTAAAAAATTTTAAATGGCGGGTCCAATATGGCGACTTCCGATTTTTTTAACTTTGATATGATATTATGGATTTTAATTTCAGAAATCTGATCGTACGAACAAATTCGTAATCGGCGACCCAAAAAACCCGCATATACCTATTTCTGTTGAAATCGAAGGATTTTGAACATTTTTATCCGCCATATTGGATCCGCCATTTTGAATTTCAGAATTTTTACCCCGGATTCGTAATCGGCGACCTCGAAGACCCCAGGGTATCAATTGTCATCCATATAGCTACAATTGTTCTCTCTGACACGAATTTCTTCTACAGAGACACTGTTTCTTTTTGCATTTAACTATTTATATAAACAATTTTATAAACAATTTATGAGAAATACACATTACAACATACTTAATAATATAATACTCGAATGAAAACCCCCAAAAGAGCAAGAAAATCGAGTGTTTTATACCTGAAAACGTAATAAAATGAAACAAAAAAGGTGGCACTCTAGAGTGCCGCTGTGCTTCAAAGGGTAACCTATCGCGAGATCTCGACAACGAACTTTTCGGATAGAATGCTGTGCTACGCAACGAGGGACACGAGACGTCTCCCCGGCGATTGTCGTGCAAAAATCTCTCTTGTTATTCGATCGACGCGCGCAACGAATTCGTCGTTCTTCCGCGCGGTATCGGACTGGTTAATCGACTGAAATTTTGCTCGAACGAAATTAACGTCATGTGAGTCTCGCGATCACATACAATGAGAGATTAAATTAAAATTAATTAGGAAATATATCTCCTGCGAGATATATAGAGTGAGAGAGAGAGAGAGAGAGAGAGCGCTTCCGTTTTTCCGAGGCTCTCCAGGCTAGAAATAATACGCAGATAAATCAATTACAACGTAATAAATTGCATGACGGGGGGGGGGAGAGTGAGAGAGAAAGAGAGAGAAATAAATAATGCGGACGAAATTATGCGCGTCCGCCGACATGTCGCGCGATATCGCACAATTCATTTTTATATAATAATTCAATACAAGTGACGTATCGCGCTCTCCGTTCCTCTCCTGTCTTCGCTGTCACTCAGACAATACGCTTTTGTTTACGTCCCGCGTCGCGCCCCGCCGCGGCGGAGTCTCACTCAAACTGCGCTCAACGTCGAACCTTTCTCTTCCTTCCTACCTTTTCCTCCTGTCTCTCCCTTTGCTCTTCGCCACGTAGCAGACGCTCACTGAAATCAGCGTCTCGGCGGAAGTCCTCGCAAGACCGCGAGTCCTTTATCCCCGTTGGCCCCCTTCCCCGCCGCGCGACGAGTCGCGAGGAAAGTATTTTTCCACCCGACACTTTCAACATCGGCTCGACAACGAGCAGTGGTCCCCATCTGGGCCGCGTGCTGGTCCTCCTCTCCTCCCTCTCGCAGGTGAGACGTGCATCAGGTGGTGCTCCCGGTCAACCCGGAAGCTCGCAGAGAGACAGAACAACCCCACGTACTCCGCAGCTCGCGCGGCGTTCGCCGCGAACAAAGCGCGCTTATGAATAAATCGTCGTGGAAAACGGCTGTCAAGCGCAGAATTATCAGACTCCTCGAGGCGGTTCTCGCGCGGGGGTATATATTTCACGGAGGGAAAGTGCGGCACGGGGGAGGGTATCGCGGACGCGCACGTTGCACGACGGTATAATCGGCTAAGCACACTGCTTTCTTCTCACGTATAAAGAGAGGAGCAATCGATGCGTTGCGCGGTGAATCGCGCGAGGAGTCAAAAGCCGGCTTGCCTCCGCCCCCTCTTCCTCCTTCTATCGTATTTTTGTTTCTCGTATTGTTCTTCTTCTTCTTCTTCTTCTTCTTCTTCTTTCTACCTTGCGAGTGCGAGCGTTCTGCGCCAAATGCGAACTGCGACATGCCGGGAAATTCGGCTCCATCGACCGGCGACATTGAGCGGCAGCGCGCAAAGTCGACTGCTCGAGAGGTATATACAGGGTGTCCGGTAATTAAGGGCTCGTGCGGGTCGGACTGGGTGGAAAAGTCCTCTCCGGCGTTTCGCGACAGTTTTGCAACAGTTGTTAGGGCACTAACTGAATGGAGGCATGCAGTTGGCACGATGCACCGGCTGCCGTTGCCAGAGAATCGTCAGCCTCGCGAGAAAACGAGTCCACCTCTACAAAGCTGACTCTGCCGCTTCCTGCGCGCTCTCGTTCATTCTGATATTCTTTAATTAATTCCCTGTCCTTCCCTCAGGACGAGCGCCAACCATGGTCGACAGTCGCCGACAGGCAGGGTCGCTAGTTGAGTGTCAGTCGTCACTCGAAGCGCATTCGTCTTGCCCAACGAGGGAATTTGTTTTCCAACGGGAGAGGATTCTCCCATCGGCGAGGCGCGCCGATGCGCTCTGAAAGTGGCGCAAAAAACAGCGGGCAATCGTTATTGACAAAGTGCGATTTTCATCGCAGGATAATTTCTTATTTTTTCCCAGCGCTTTTTGTAGCGCTTCTCATGCGCAGCAATATCTAATTATTTCGTCAGAAGACACGTCAAATTTCACAAAGTGCTCTCTCTCTCTCTCTCTCTCTCTCTCTCTCTCTCTCTCTCTCTCTCTCTTTTTCTCTCTCTCTTTCTATTGTTTTTGGTCATTAAGTAATTTTATATGGCAGCTGCTTGCCGTACTGAAAGGATCAATGACTATCGCAAAATTCGCCGAATTCGCAAAACGACAGAATACATCCCGCATACTCCGAGCGATTTGGACTTATATGCGACTGTTATGTAATTGCAAGATAAACTTTTTCTCCCCCTTGAAGCCCCTGAAGCGAGCGCTACATATTGTATTAAAACAGCCGCGAACAATTGAGGTCTGCGTCGTTATTTTTCCGCGTTACGCTCCTGGTTATTAGCGCGGGCTGTTTGCGATCTGCGCTAATTTATTATTCGAAGCGGAGAGCGCGCATTATGCGTACGCGTCGCAGCTAGCGACGTACATTTTGCTTTCCAATCGAAATTTCGACGGAGCCGCGGCTTTTCGCTTTTCGGCTTTATCAGGCAGATCGCCGACGCCGGCCGTTGCGCGAATCCCGACTAGAAATTTTGATCAGGTTCATCTAACATTGATAAGGACCTAATAGGGTGAATGAAAGGTAATCCTGAGTAAGTCAGTCCTTATAATGTAATAATAACGACAAATGAGTAAGGAAGACCTTTATAAGGTTATAATGATTGGGTTCACATTAGGACCTTAATGTACCAATCTAGTATAATATGGTTCAGTTGATCAGGTCCTTGTCGGGATCTTATTCATTGTACCTAATATGATTTGTATTATCAAGTTTTAACAAAACAATTTTTGGATGTCGTTTCCAAATATAAAGATGTCTGCATTGAAAAAACACTTCAGATTACTTGAATATTAATATTTGTAAAATGCTATAGAAACTATCCTTTTTTTAGCAGTCAATAGTTGTAAAATTAACGTGACATGCAAGTTTTCTCTTTAACGCTACTTTATGTCTTGTCACCTTGTGATACTTTATGATACCTTCTGATATTCATCTTATGTTTCTTTCCCGAAACATTTTACAAGTATGCTCGAGCGATCTAAAATATTATTTCATGCAAATATCTTTTTTACTTGGAAATGACTTGGAAAGAATTTTCAGCGTGTCATTTCTTATTTCTAATATCATCCAATTTAGCCGTGGCGAGTAATCAGGAGCCATAATTTGAAAAAAAATGTAATAAGGATTCCATAAGGTAACTCAATAAGGATCTGACTATGAATTCTTACTAAGGTCCTGATATCCACGCTGCGTTACATGACTTACTAGGACCTGATAGTATTACCTTATTGGGACCTGATGTCCAAATGAGATTAACCTCATCGGCACCATAGGCTAAATTTCTAGCCAGGATGTTGCGTGCGCGGCACAATCAGATATCGCGCCCATGATATCGCGTTGCTATCGGAATTCCGGAACGCGAATATTTCTGTACACTCGAGAGCACTCGAAAGAATCTCGCCGGTTCGCCGACTTCGACCCACTTCGAAATGCCCTCACGTCTTCGATGCAACGGCAGTTAATCTCCCCCGCGCCTTCGCGTCGATCGGATCAATCCTGGGAAAAGTGGCATCTCGCACCTGCTCGGAGCCGTTCAAGATGAAATCGCACCTCTCGTCAAGCAGACCCGTCAACTTCCGCTAACAGAGATAGAAAGATGAAGCGGGAGAGAGAGAGAGAGAGAGAGAGAGAGAGAGAGAGAGGGAGAGAGAGAGAGAGAGAAAGAGAGAGAGAGCGAGACGGGAGGAGGGAGGAAAAGCGAATAATAAACAGGTCGCTGAATAATAAACAGGTGAGAAGAAAACACGGCAAGATGCTGTTGCACCTGACGACCGCGGTGTTCGCGCAGCGCTACACACTTCGCACACGGAAACGAAGGGCTTAAATCCACGCGCCTCGGCGCGCCGCGCCGCGGCGGAGGGAGCCCAAGCCGGCCGGTATTTTGGCGCCGGGAATTTGGATGGAATTTCATCGGTGCTCGTTCCGCTGTGTACATACCTACCCATCTACTCACTCACCCACCTACCCCCTGGTCTACCTCCCAGCGAGAAATGAAATCACCGGCGGGAGGGGGGCAGAGAGCGAAATGACGAGCGGAGGATATTGCGCCGGTCGCAAAAAGAGTCGGCGCTTCGCGACGTCGCATCGGCTAGCGAGGCTGCGGCTCAAGTCGGCCGCGCATTGTTCGCGAGATTTGCAGAAGACGCAATCTCCGTCTCGCTCGCGGCCGGTTCGATCGCACCGAGCGAGCGCCGTCGTCGTCGCGATGAGAGAGGAACCGCGAGAGCGCGGCAAGGTGTACGCGACGAGGATGTCTCTCACGGTGTTTCTCGCGACCGCGAGACGCGGAGGAATCCCTTTGGCGAGCGCGTCTGTCACTTTGTGGCCGGAATTTCCCTCCGCCCCCTGCACCCCCTCCTTCCTCACCGTCGCCCTCCGGCTCATCCGAAAGCTACAAGGAAAACGCCCCGCGGCTCGCAACGCGTTACACGAGCCGCCGCGCGTGTCACACTGCGCCGGAGAAGGCGGATGCTTCTAATGATACATGGTCCTTAATGCTTCTAATGATACAACGCCATTGTTACAAGGGCGCTACGCGAGCCGTGCGCGCGCTAATAGTGGCTGGGCTCAAAGGAATTTTGAGGCGAGCTCGTTGTGTAGTGTATGTGAGGAAAATGTGCTTAGAGCTGTCGTCTCTCTCTTTCTTTCCCCCCTCCTTCCGCCCTCCCCACCCTTCTCGATTTTCTCAACCTTTCGATGAATGCAGTGACCGATATATAGGCGCAGCCCTTAGGAAAAATTACTTTAAGATGTTCAAATTGACTTGAAGTTACTTATAGTTACCTAAAGTTACTTATAGTTAACTAAGCGAAGCTTTTTACAAAAGGAGGATTTCTCTTTCCATAAAGCGATTAAAGTGAACCATTTATCTAAAATTTATTAGATGTCGTTCTGTTTCTCTTTTATTTCGAGAGGATTTCCTCTTGTATGAATTAATTTTCGTCTTATATGAAGAGGAATATGTTGATTTGAATGTCGGCTTCTTTTGTTCAGTCATGCTCTACCTTCAGACATGAACGAAAAAATAACCATATGCTCATGGATCAGAATATCTGGAACGCTTTTTATAAAAAGCGTAAAAAAAGCATAAAAAAAGTTTATAAAAATGGTGTAACATGTAACGAAGATAATTTACCCATATTTGGTCAAAAACAGTTTATAATCTATTGCAAGAAATTGAATAATATATCCTTTCTTTTAACTATATTTCATACAATTGGTTATGATGGACATCTTTGTAGCTATAAAGTCCGTGCAAACAAAACTGATTGGAAATTTATTTGTTATGATGATCTTGTTTCATTCGTGCCTATACTTATTGTAGAACTGGAGCCAGAGGTACATTTATATATATATATATATATAACTTTTCGTTATATATATTATAATAATTTTTTCAAATTTTTTCAAATTAATTAGTAACCAATAAAAATAAAGTACAGTAAAAATAAATAATAATCCTTTCAAAAAAAAATTAAATAATCTGTGTATAAGAGGAAATTTCTATTAAAATTAATAAGATTTGCATTATGCATATAACATATAATACTTCTAACTTTAAGAGTAATATATTTATAATATTTTTCTCTTAATCTTAGAGGAATTTTCTTCAGGCCAATCATAAGAATAAAGTCCTCCAAAATTTAGATGATTCCGCTTGCTCTGAAATTACTTTTCTTTTTTTATCGTTACTTTCACGAGAGCAATTGGTTGATACTTTTGAAGAACGCTGTAACCATTTACGCGATCAAGAAAGAGATGAAGTTACCTCGCATTGAGTGAGATTGTGGTGGCGCCCTCCGCGAATTTGGAATTTAAGAAGTTAAGATAGTATGCGCGAAGTTTCCACCGACGGAGGAAAATGAAAAATTCATCAACGTCGTCGAATCAGTTATTCGTGTGGGACAAATTGGACATTGGATGAGGCGTTGCTCAATAGTCTCTGATTCCTCGGAGACGGTAATTGACAAGCGGGCTTATCGATCTCGATATTTAACGCGCGTGAAACACGCTCCCTTAAATTATGATTGATCTCGATTGGAAGACAGACGGCCGATATCGCAATAGACCTGAGATGAACGCGCGTCATTTATCCGAATGCTGAAGGGCCCCGGGAGTATTCGCGGAACATTCGCGACGCGCGATTCGGTACACGCGCCGGCGATTTATCCCGGTGAAATTGATCAGCGCCTGTTAATCAATCATTCCTGTCGGCGTTAGCACCCATCAAGTGCTCTACGTTGACTCTTCCTCGTTTATTACGCGCTCGTGTCCCGTGCGTTCTTCCGAAAAACCGAAGTCTCGGGACTCGATGACTGAGATGAATCGCCGCCGATTAGTTCGAGCAGCGAGCGAATGTGACGCTTCGAATTCGGGTTACTCGGGGAGATTTGGATTTTCCGAGACGCTCGAACGGTGAAGACGCGGACGCGGGTCCGACTTTGGATGCGAGTTCACCGCAGATCTGGGTAGCTTTCGAAAACGTGACGATCAGTCCGCATCGTTCAACTTCGATGCGACTTCGATGCGAATTCGATAGCGACTTAATCGATCCGCTTTCTCTCCCTCGTCCCACACACATACACACACGATCACTTTTCCTCTTTCCCGCGTTTCCCCGCGCGCGCGCGAACTCGTGTATTGCAAACGGACGGATAATCCTAATCGTAATAGCACTACTCTCGCGTGCGCTTCCCCGCGAGCGAATAAATCGGGCCATCCGAGATGGGACATCCGTTGCGCTAATGCGGTTTATTCGCAGCCGAGCTTTGTCGCGGTGTAACTAACGGCGAGTCATTTCGTGCATTCCTTGCGACGAGCATAATTTCGCACCCGGCGATGGCCGAGCGCGGCCACTCTCGACTTCTACCGCCCGGTGACGCGTGATCCTTCGACGCCCTCTCCCCCGGCGAGCACGAAACTCGCGTAATTACGCTGCAACTAAGCGCGTTATAATTATTCAAGCTCCCTCCGTTTTTGACGACGCCGAGATGGCGTCATCGGCGGGTGACTTATTAGCGTACGCTCGCAGTGCCGCCGAGGTTGACAGACGCGAAACGATTTCCGCGAAAGTTCCACGACAGAGAGAGAGAGAGAGAGAGAGAGAGAGAGAGAGAGAGAGAGAGAGAGTTGCTTGTTGCTATTATTATTAAATTAAATTGCATCTTAATTAGATCGAGCGAAAATAACTGTCGGGAAAAGATTCTCGATTAAGTCCTCTCTCTCTTTTGCGTAGAACCTTTTCCTCTTAATTAGCGCTACATCCCGCGACTCGGCGCGCCCACGAAACGTTCTCTCAAAAGACCCCGCTTAACTTTCTGTTAATCTTTCTGCGATTTAATTAAACTCGAACAATTTTAATTATAGATCGAGGCGAAAAATTATACATACACATACACACACCCGGGCTAAGATCGTTGCGAATGCTCTCAAAGACGCTCCCGCTTTAATTGGCGCACTTAACATTTAATAATTTTGTGCCAAACACGATCCCTATTCCTCGTCCAGCCGTCGGGCGTGTGTTATCACTTATTTCCTCTCTTGCACACCTCGCGCTGTTATTACCGCTCGCTGGGAGCGGGCCGGGAGGGATAGGGGGGGATAGGAGGGAGGAGGAGGGCTCGGAGCGGCAACTCGTTCGTGTCGGATAAATTAGTCACGGTCAGGTGAACGGTCGTTCGGCCGAGCGATTTTCGATAATCTTGCGCCTCGCCGAATCGCCACTTCCTCGCTCATTTGTTTATTGCTCTTTCTGCCGACGGCAGAATTTATTCGCGAGTGAACGCGCCGCGCTTGGTTAAACGCGAGCGCGGCGCCGCGCCGGCTCAGCGGCTCGCCGACAATTTTTCTATGTGAAAACGAGGAAATTGAGTAGGCTGGCTTAGCGCGCGCTATATGGGGTATGACCCGAATTGTTGCCGAGTGTCCATTCGGCCATAGTCACTTTGACGAACTCGCTATCGATTTTTGCGAAGCTTCGGGGGAGGGGGGGAGGACGCTGCGGTTGCCTCATTCATGGCGTCTTCGGCATTCGTGGTTTCTTCGTATCGCTCGCGTTTCAATTAATTCTCGGATCAGATGCTGGAGAAGGATGAATGAGACAGAGAGAGAGAGAGAGAGAGAGAGAGAGAGAGAGAGAGAGAGAGAGAGAGAATCGGAATATAAGGTAAAAAACATTTTTTTTTATTATGTTATCATATATTGCATTTTTTTACAGTGCAACTGGTAATTTTCTTACGCACTAGTCGAATTGATGCGAGAGACCTGCCACTTCCTTGCATTAAATTCTCGTAGGAATTTCAGTTGTGGAATGAAAAAAGTGGAAAGTTAGATGTTTAAGAAAACACACGGCGCGCCGTTCGATCCGTCGCTCACGTTCCTCGTGAAAAAATAATCGTTCCTTCGAGATCGAGTAACTTCGTTTGCCGCTTCTCTCGCGACGAGCGCACTCTCGTGCGCTCTCTCTCTCTCTCTCTCTCTCTCTCTCTCTCATCATCCGCTCTCGGTTGGAGATCACACACAGGGAGGCTTCTTCGCAATTTCTCGAAATTATCGCTCGATCTTCCGCGATAAACGCACCGCCGCGGGGCATCTCGGTGAGGCGAGTGGGCGGGTTAGGTCGTCGTTAGCGGCGGGCATCCGGAAAACCGTGTAATTCCCGGTATTATTTCCACCGGTAGTATCCGTGATACCTAATCTTCACGAGTGTTACACGACCACGGACGGATATTGTCGCGGCACATCGCGAAGTCACACACAAGTCGAGGGCGCGCAATCGACGACGACGACGACGACGGTGAGGCCCGAGTAGTACGGACTCGCAATTAACCGAACATCCGATCGCTCTTAAACTGCAACTATACTCGACCCCGGCCGTGGCCGGGGCTCTGCTGCTGCGGAGGAGGGGTGGGGCGAGGGGGGAGGAGGGGGCTCAGCAGAGTCCGTCGTTACTTTTGTCCAGTTATCCGGGACACGGCGGAACTCGCGCTAACAGGCTCCCATTGACATATCCTGCTCTACAATCGTGCTCGAAACTAATTAGTGCCTCGTCTGCTAAAGCCATGCAACCGTAACCTATCCTGTCCCTACCTTTTCCCTCCCCCCGCCCCGCGGCGTTGCATCCGCGTATGTGCGTACATCCGATACCGCGACGCAAATGAAGATAGAGAAAGGGGCGGCGAGGGAGAGAGGAGAAGGAGGAGGAGGAGGAGGAGGAGGAGAATTTGTCATTCCGTTTCTCGCTTCTTGTTTATTAAATCCGGCACAATTAAACGCTCCGTCGTCGGAAGCTGGCGACTCCCCACGCCGCCGTGCTCTCCACCGGGGTGGTAACGCGTCGCTCCTAATTAACGCTCGTCAAGCCCGAAATTCCCGGCCGCGCGGGAAATTCGCGGGCGGTACTTTTTCACGGCCGTCGCGGTTTCCGTCGCGCGGCGCCAAGTTTCGTCGCGAAACGCGAGCGACGCCCGATCGCGAGTTGTCGCGCGACAAAGAGAGAGAGAGAGAGGGAGAGAGAGAGAGAGAGAGAGAGAGAGAGAGAGAGAGAGAGAGAGAGAGAGAGAGAAGAACGAGATGATCGATCGGCACAGTTCCGCCGGGCTTTCCGTCGCCGAAACTTGGAACCCCTCGCCTCAGCGAGAGAGGTTAATTATCTCTCTCTCTCTCTGTCTCTCTCTCTCTCTCTCTCTCTATGATTGTTGCAGCCGCGGACCTTCTATTCTAAACGAGCGCGAGTATAACCCGCGCGATTGAAACGCGTCCGCGCTCGTGATTACCTGACGAATAAAACGAAGGAAGCCTTGTACGTGCATTTTCGTGATGCGTGATTCGAAATGTGCGATAATGGCCGCCGCTTCCGGCCACCTGCGAGATGCAATAAAATGCGGGCACGATGCGAAAATAGAGCTCTCTCCGAAAAATTCCTTCCCGCTTGATCAGCGATTCACGCGATAAATCAAATATTGACGGTCGAACGCTGCCGGAATGCGACGGCAGCTACCCGCCCCAACGGCCTGGCCGGTTGTTTCTAATTAAGACCTGCGATCTCGTGATCGCTCGTTGACAAAAATGACGGCGCGATGAGCGAGTCGCGCGTGTCCGCCCTGAATTCCAATTGTCACGCGCGCTGCATTTACAAAAGTAATTATTTGCGCACTTGTGTATTTACCGTCCGATTTGTCGCTCTCGCACGCGGGCGGGATTAAAAAGCAATTACGCATTTATTGACACCACGCCGGGAAAAAATGTGTTTCGCAAATACCGATCACGCGCGCGCGCGCGCGCGCGGATGCGCCGAGCTTCGTCGCTGCGCTTCCGACTTTCCCGGCGAGTTTCATCGCGAGGTATCTTCCTCGCGAGCATTTCTCCGATCGGTGAGCAAATGTTTGCGGAGGTTTACGGGGAATCATCCCCTTCGTACGTAACACAAACGTAATTTTGTAATCATAAGAAAAGTCTTATCCGGCAGATAAGAATATAATAAAAGATACTTGGCTTCCTCCGGAATTCTCCGTCGCTGTTGTGACGTTGGGACGTCTCATGCATTGTCAGCTGGGCTCTCGTCGAAGGGAACTCTGAAGATTTCTAGCTTCATCGGGAGAAATGTGCTGCAAATCGCCTCGCAAACGAGCGTTTGCGTATTGCGTGTTTAGCATCGTCCTCGCACGCATTCGCAATGCAAGCGCGCGCGGCGCATCCTCTTTCCCCATTTCAATCTACGCGAAACGATGAAGCCGTAAACTCGAGGTAGGCGGCGGGCGTTTCCATTCCGTCTCCACGAGCTCTCACTCTTCTCGCCCATGAAAATTTACACACCGGCGAGTCGTGTGTATATTTCGCGCGATTGAAGCATCGCGCCGAGCCGAGCCGAGCCGAGCCGAGCCGGACCGGTCGGCGATAATCCCGACGAGAATCCCTTTCTTTCGAAAGTTTCGGGCAGATCGAATTTCCGATACGTTTCTATCACTCTTGCTTATGGCTCCATTAGGTCGCCGGAACGACGGCGGGAAATCACACGGGGGAAGGGCAATCGGATTTCGCGAAAGTCATCGAGGTCCTCCTTTCACGATCGTCTCTTTACAGCTACCGTAATCGATGACACAAATGACAGCGCCGAGCATGCGTAATATCAATAATAATAATAAAGAGATAATAATACACCGAAAAAAAAAAAGTAATTTCAGAACGAGCGGAATAATTTAAATTTTAGAGAATTTTATTCTTACATATGGCCTCAAGAGAATTCCTCTAAGATTAAGAGGAAAATATTATAAATACATTATTCTTAAAGTTAGAGGGATCATGTGTTAAATGTATAAATTTTATTGATTGATATATAAATTTATCTCCTCTTATACTTCTCAGATTATTTGATCTATTTTTAAGAGGATTATTATTTATTCTTACCGTACTTTATTCTCACTGATTATATTAGTTATATTAGTGAATTTGAAAAAATTATTATAATGTATATAGCGAAAAGTAATATATATATACATAGATATATACATAGATTCTGGCTCCAGTTCTACAATAAGTAGGCACGAATGAAATAAGATCATCATAACAAATAAATTTCCAATCAGTTTTGTTATGGACTTTATAGCTACAAAGATGTTCATCGTAACCAATTGTATGAAACATAGTTAAAAGAAAGAATATATTATTCTTGACTTCTTGCAATAGACTGTATTTGACCGAATATGGGTAAATAATCGTCGTTATATGTTACAGCAATACACATACCTTTTTGTAAAAAGCGTTCAAAATATTTTTGATCCATGAGCATATGATTATTTTTTCGTTTATGTCTGGAGATAGAGCATAACTGGACAAAAGAAACCGACATTCAAATCAACATATCCCTCTTCATATGAGAGGAAATTTAATCGATATAAGAGGAAATCCTCTTGAAATAAAAGGAAAACAGTTAATAATTAGAATAATGTCTAATAAATTTTAGACGAATAGTTCAGTTTAATCGCTTTATCGAAGAGAAATCTTTTTTCTGTAAAAGGCTCCGCTTGGAATATGAGAAAAATATGGGAAAAAATCATTTTACAAGTAGAATACTTTTCTTTGGGTGTAATGTCTCTGTTATATAAAAGAAAGAAGGCTGCACAGAAAGTACTGCACGCACGCATCGTGTGAGCACAGAAATTTCGCGACAGGTTTATTCTCAAGGACGTCCTGACGCTGACTCAGTCTTACGGCAGCTCTTAGAAATATGTACACTGAGAGAAAAGTATATGATATTTGGAACTATAATGATATAGTAACTAAATTATAGTCCGAAATATCATATTTATAGCAAGTATTATCATAATATCGGTAATAATTACGATATAGGCATGGTATAACCAACCATGTAATATTTTTACTAAGAATTATAGTAAGTTAAATTAAAATTATTGTATTGATATAAATATAAAATGATAGGTAAAGTAACTCTTTTATATAGTCAATATTACCAGAATATTTGCTGAATGATGACAGATGTAACTATATGAATATTAAATCTCACTATATTTGTGAATGAGAAATTACCATATATGTAGTAAAAGTAACTAAACAATTATTTCAGACAATCATTGACTATATACTTGTGTTTATTCCATTATATTTTGCAGGTTCCACGAACTATAAAAATATGCAAGACGCCAAAATGAACTATAAAATATAGTGAGATTACAGTGAATTCAACTATATTTTTCTATCAGTGTAGATGCGTGATACAGAAGCCGTGAAAAACAACGGCGATAATCGTGATGGGACGAGAGTAAATCGTTCTTAATGGAATTACTCAGTCCATTTTTCCACGACGAAATTCATCAATACCTTTGATGGATCGTTCGACTGATATGTATACGTATACACCTGTACCGGGCACGAGCTCGCTTTCCTCGAACGCGACGCAAAGTAGAACAAACGTCCCTCAGTCCCACGGCACACTTCGTCAATAACGTAAGAGCAGCGCTCTCGAAATTTCTCGGCCTGAGATCTCTCAGCGGGAAAGCGAGGTGACCAGAGCGGGTTACTCAAGTTCGACTTTTCATTTATCAGCGGATACGGCGAACCGTCCGCTCTGAATCGCCGAGTGAACATCTTCAGCGGAGAGTGAATCTGCGACTACTCCACAGCTTTATCGGGAGAGACCGGAAGTGAAAATCGCGATGCAGACGAGCGCACGCTTGGTGTCGCACACGGTTCGGACACTTCTTCGGCCCGCCAACGAGCGGCAACGTAAGTTCTGGGCATTCATCGGAAATGAGTTCTCCCGGCTGGAACCGCTGGCCGTACCCCGAAGCGCACATCAAGAGAGAAGAAATGTTCAGTCCGCATTGGAATCGCAGCGAATCACGCAACGAGTGTGCACGAGCACACTTTTTATTCCGTAAAGCGCGTCCTCGTGTTGGGAGCGAGGTCAAACGTGCTGCTGATTCTCCTTCGATCGACGCGCCGAATATGTTGTTGTAGGAGTGTGATTTGGTTTTGTGGGGTCTTTTTTCTCAAAAACTGAACTTTATTTAACTCTTTAACGTCCGACTTTTTTATAAGTGTTTTAGGAATAAAATTTGAGTTTTTTTCAACTGAGATTACAAGTAGTGATAACGAAAAAAAATATCAGAATTTTATATTGGTTTCTTTTATCGTTCGTTTTTTGTTTATTGGTAAATATCACTTGGATCCTAAGAGCATATACGAAATGAGCAACCTATACGGAGAAAAATAAAGGGTAATCTATACGACATACATAACTCTGATAGTCAGCTTGATATTTTTGAGCTGAAACTTTACTATATTTGTGAGTGAACTTTATCATTCAGAGCGTCAAGCTTACTATTTCAGAAGAATATCTTATAGATCATCATTTAAGATAGTCAATCGTCCCTTCATTTTTCGCCGCATATAAAACTGTAGGTCACCAGGTTTCACGAAAATAGCTTGATTTCTTGATTTTCGTGTCCACCATATTGGACTCGCCAGTTTGAATTTCTGTATTCTTTTAATTTCACATTTTTCATCTGAGAAAGCTTCCAAATGTATGATATAAAATTATAACAGATACCAATCTGTTCATTTATGATGCACTTCTCTAGATGTCAGTAACTAATGCTAACTAATGCCTAGTTGGAATTTGACAAAACATGTTATCATTAAAACTGAGCTAAAAACAGACTAAATCGAATCTACATACAATCTATATAGCATCTTTTAGAAGAAGAATTCACCTTTACAGTGCGGGTGCAGAGAAAACGAAAATATCTCCTCTTTTTGACTAAGTTATGGATTCTTAAATGCGTTTCTGGTAACTATAGTTACCAGTAAAACGTTAAACGGTTAAACAAGATAATGACCGAATGCCTTAATGGAAATATTTTTCTTCGTTTTCCACGCAACCTTTTCTCATCTTTCTGGCAAGAGATGGATTCCGCGACGATAAAAAGATTCTTCTTCGGAGTTGATCCAATTTTCAACAAATTTTCGCGCTGTTCCAAGTTGTGAAAGTGTGTATCCTCTAGAGCATGCTGCATCGGCCGGAACAAGTGATAATCGGATGGAGCAATGTCTGGAGAATACGCGGGGTGAGGCTTCCCATTCCAGCTCTAATAGCGTTTGCTTCATGCTTGATAATGCAACATGAGATTGAGTAGATTGAAGAAGGGTCTCACTTTGCATCGTTTACTCGCAATTGGTGGTCGTTTTTAGTCCAATCGTCGTTTCAGTGTGCATAATTGTTGTCGGTAACGATCAGCGGTAACAGTTTCATTCAGATGTAACAATTCATAGTACATAACCTTCTTGATCCTACCAAATGCACAGCAATATCGTGAATATCGCGCCTCGAAGTGGATGTTGCTGGTTGGCCTGGATCAACCCATGATTCTTTTTGTTCGGAATTATCAAAATAAATCTATTTTTCATCCCCAATAATAATTCGATACAAAAGATTCTTCATTTTTTGCTTGGCGATCAACGAAATGCAAATGTTACTATGTATGTAAGCGACTCGCAATGGCATTTTCCGATAATTGATGTGGAACCCATCTCCCTTCTTTGTGAATCTTTCCCGTATCATGTGAACATTTAGTAATTGTTGTACGATCAACATTTAATGCTTTGGCAAGTTCTGAAATAGATTATGAAATAGATTATGGATTTCCGTGCAATAACGCTTGAATTTCCAAGCTCTTTTGCTCGTGCCGAGCTTTGTCCCGATCTTTGTCGTTAACATTGAATCATCACCGCTTTTGAATCGTCTAAACCGGGAATATTCACGTGTCTTGATTGATCGAGCAACATCGCCATAAGTTTCTATCAAAATTCCTTGACGACCTTCAGCCGCCGTTTTTTCTGATTGAAAAACTATCTTTAGGAAGCTCCATTTTGAAGACGGTATTAACACGATTTTACCTATCGTTAGAAAATGACGAAATATTATGAATTCGTATTAAAGCATTGACTAAATATCATGGATTAATATTAAAGCGTTAAGAAATAATAGCTGTGACCGGAATGTCTTCGACAAAACTTCGACATCCGCGCCAAGTTCTCTCGCAAAACTAAATCTCGCACTCCTGATAATTAGCCGAGCAATCGCGCGAGAGCGATCGAGAGAGCCGCGCAGTTTTGTCCCGGTTTTACACACGACTGAGTGGCATATATACTCCGTTTCTCCGTAATTCGATTCTTCTAGAGCTGTCACGCGCGCGTCCCGCTGTAATTGCGATACAGTTCGGCCGGAATTAATATTGATCCGCATAATTCCGCGGTACCGCGCGAGCCTGCGAGCTCGGGCATGGCCGATAATTGATAAAACACTGATTAACCCTCGTCGAATTAGCGGCGATAATGTGGCGTTCGTTAAGTGCCGATGCAGCATCGTCAAAAGCCGTGCTCGAATTCGCGGCTCGAGCGCGCCGAGGCGAGGCGAGGCGAGGCCGGGCGAGAGCCGGCGCGGCGGGCGGGGAAAAAGGGCACAATGGAGTGTGCAGAACGTGGAAAATCCGGGGGAACGAAGTAACAACGGAGTCACGTACCTTTTAAACGATCCTCCAATTACTTTTACGGAAACTCCGAAGCCTCAGCCTTGTAGTTTCGACCGGCTCTGCTCGAGCGCGAAACGCCTGTCTTGTACAGAGCGTTTCTAAAACGCTTTGCTTTTCCGGACGCGCTTTTCACCGGCCGGTGAATGCCGTCGTTCATCGATAAAGCGCTGATAAAGCGCTTCGAAGAAATCTCGCGTCCGAAATTTCCGAATTTCGAAGCTACCCTGCAAGCTATCGCTCGCGGTGTCGCGAGCTCGATGTCAAGCAACGCTTCGCGCGATCATCATTTAATTCCAAGCCCTTCGTTAACGTTGCGCTCGGGGATTTTGTCTCGACGGAGCTTTCTTTTCGCTGACATTTTTTGCGAGTATACTTTCGGGAGTGCAAGAGTGCCTGCGAATCCGTGCCAGCGATACGACGCGAATCTTCGCGGCAAGAAGTCGGTCTTTCGTCGGGCAAGTTCTCTCTCAAGAGTGACTCTCCGTGCTCGAGATCGGATTGTAAATGCCGTTCTGTGTGTGTGTGTGTGTGTGAGACTGCTGTCATCGGTGAGATTATTGGCAGAGCTTTTGCAGGTGAAACGGCCTGTACACCGGCTGCGCCAGCGTTATCACCGGGAGAGCCTCTTTCTCCGCAGCTTTTGTAATTTAAAAGAGTACGTCTCTCGTACGAAACGAACGTACGATTTCGATGATTCGAGCAAATAATACGATGCGCTGCTACGACCGCAGCGATATATTGCGAGAAGCGTATCGTGGTCTCTATATACGTCACGTCGTCGTGGTGTTATGAAAAATATTTTACGCAATTACTGCGACGTAGATCTTCAAGCATCGCCTCTGTACTCGTGTGTTCCCTCACGCTGGGGAGATGACGGTATAAGTAGTTTGCCGATACAACATTGTGCTTTGAATTCCTTCCTGGCTCTTTCACACCGATACACCTTCGTATCGCTGTCGAGATTGATGACGACGGCAGCGAGAAAATGCACGGCCGATATCTCCGCGAGATACGATGACACCATTGTGAAGCCAATGTGGACAATATGGCATCCAATTATGGGACACGGCCTCCAACTCAAACATGGAAATATTGCAGGGATTTCAGTCTGAGATACTCCGAATTATCGAATTATGATTTGTCACTAACAACATTTTACACAATGACTTGAGTATTCCAACAATCAGGGAGGAAATAAGGATCACATAGACCCCACCATAGATTCCCCAATGCACCGGCTAGAAACCTCAGAGAGGAACCATCTTTTACCGACTTGAAAGAAAAGCCCCACAGGATCTGATTTAATTAGATATAGAATAAATACAGGGATGCACTATAGGGAGCACCCTTCGCGGAACAGACTTCTTCTCTCTTTTCTTTTTTAACAAGGACCGGTTTTTCAATAACGATTTAAACTTAGATCGAAGTTTAAACTCTGTTCAAAAGCATTAGATTGTTTTTCAATGGGGATAGATCAGAATAAAACGTAGTTTAAAATATAGTTTAACTAAACTATGAATGATGACTGTTTAAATCGTCGTTTAATAAATTAATAAACATCGTTACAATTCAGTGTCTCTATTATTATATTTAAAATCATACTGTTGAATATTTGTAAAGGTATAAAATATTTGTTACGATGTTTGATGAAGAATATTATGAAGAGAGAAATAAAGATGAGGATATTTTAGGATATATAAAATATATCAACATGAAAAAAAATCGCGTTGTAAGACGAAGACCGAATCATTTTGAAATTTGGGATGAAGAAGAATTTTCTCCAAGATTTTGCTTATCCAAAGCTGCAGTTTATATATTAATAGAAAAAATTTAGGACGCCGTTCAATCACCAACTGAAAGTTTATGGACTAAACTAGGTTTATGGACCAAAGAAGGATCAGATAATCTTTAGTTTAAACCGCGATTGAAAAACCTAAATCTACTGATTTCTCTTCCATCATCGCAACATTTACCGAATGTTTCGACGAAGAGACAGATTGTAAAGTGCTTTTTCAACAAACAAAAACGATACGACGACACGGAAGGATATCTCCGTAAAATCGACGATTTTGCGCAGAGGACGTATCTCCTCTACTCAGGAGTATCTCGCAGGAATTTTGCGCGTGCTCTTTCTCGCTTTCGAATTTTCCTCGCTCTTCGCGTGTCCTAAAAACAGGACCTCGAGATAGCCTCGGCAGGTTGCCAGAAGCCTTCGGTACATAGCCGCAGTTCACTTCACCTCGGGAGATCCTTGCTGCGCTAATCGCGCACGTCCTGGCAACAGTACGATTCGATAATATGACGTAACCGCGCTTCTCGGGTCCAACTCGATTTCTACCATTGCTAACTGCGCGATCGTGACGCGCGTATCGACGAACAGACAAGCGCGTTGACAAATCGGGATAATGGATTCGCGTCTCGTGTTACCGCCGACTCTTGCCGCACGTGGCAAGCGTAATGCCACAAGTTGTAATGTAAGAGAAGCCGGCAAGTTGACGCGAGTTGACGCGAAGAGCGCCGAAATAGGGAGGAGGAAGAAAAGTGACGGGCTCGGCGTCCATTAAATATTCATAGGTCCCCCGGCTGGGAAATTGGCATATGAGGGGCACACAGGTAACAGAGGGCCGTGTTTGTATCCCGTTCTAATCGCGGCTAATATCCTGCAGCGAGAACGATGCATAATGCATGCGTCGCAGACGCATGAGCGAGCGTGCCCTCAGATAAATAGATCACCGCGCGGTTCAGCATAAACCGTAGGCTGCGCGGTGCCTGTGGCTTGTGTCACAAAAAGGAAAAAAAGAAAAAAAGAGAAAGAGGGAGAGGAAAGAGAAACGAGCGAGTACGCAAGCGGTGAATGCTCTGGACGTGAGGCGAGAGCTCTTACGGGCGAGTGTGAGAGGATCTCTCTTGCCGAGGAGAGCGACGGACGCTGTGTGTCGCTTCGAATATTGTTGTGGAAGCTTGTTTACGGGCATTTTCGCCTTGTACCTCCCCCCCCCCCTTCAAGTCCTCGAGCCCTCGAAAGATGCCCGGCGCTTTTCGACTCGTGGAAAGTCAGCGAATGTAGCGGCTCCGAGGAAGAACTCCGTTTCTCGGTACTTCGCGATTCATTCGATCGTCCGGCGCAACGTGAAGAGCGTGACGATCGGAATTAGAATCGAATGAAGTTCCCAAGATTGTTTCGGTCAATCGAATTTTGATGCCGCGATTGACTCTGCAACCGCTGTTTATTAATTAATTTGTAGACTGGTTAATAATTAATTTTGCCAGTCGACTAAATCGGTCATAATTACACACACGACGATTCATTAATTTCGATTATTGACTCGCCGATTGCTCCGGTCGACTTGCAAGATTCTGATGAGCGATTAGCGCGGAAGCGGTGGGAAGGTCAAATTCCGCGAGACAGGGTAGGCGAGGAGAGGAGAGGAGAGGAGAGGAGAGGAGAGGAGCGCGCACGGGGGAATAAATAAAATTCACAAGTCAAGGCGGCACTCTCCTCGTATAACTTGATCGAGCGAGTTTGCTTTATTGGTCTCGCGACTCGGCACAGACGCGGCACAAAATTCGTTCGTTCTCAAGCAGATCTGCAAACACGACAGTATTTGCTGTCTCGCTTCTCGCGAACGGTTACACGTCGCGCCGTCGCCTGACATACATATATCGTCGGATGAAAATGCGATAAAATTGCCGGCGCGATAAGCAACGACGGGACTGGAGAGGCTGAGAATAAAAAAGAGTTATAAAAAGTCCGACCTTTGAGGAAGAACGGAGTTCAACACTTCGATCAATAAGAATCGTTTAGGAGGTTTTACGGTGCGATGTTGGAGATGACTCTCGCAGATGTATGTATGTATGTGTGAGTGAGTGACTTTTGTTGCACTCGTCAAACAGCGCGTCCCGTCGGGCGAAATCGCGCGTCTTTATTACATTAACCACCATAAGTATATTACACGAGCGGGGGGAGGGGAGGAAGGGGGAGAAAAAAAGCTCGCTCGCCGCTGGCGAGTTATTTTACGGAGCGGCGTGTGAGGTAAACAAATAACACGGTATTTCTGCCGCGAGCTAATCTGAGCCGACGTGGCCGCCGATAAAAGCGGAGTCTCTATATTCCGCAATTTGCCACTTACATATTTATAACCGCACCTATCCAGCATCGGTTTAATGAAATTCCCGCGTTGCACAATCGGCAGCGGCGCGCGCCGATCGATAGCGCGTTGTGTTCTAAGCTTACCATGAAATATAACGATTTCACGTGACTCCAGCGCGTTCCCTCCCTCCCCCTCCCCTCTCCGTCTTCCTCTCTCTTTTTGCCCGAGCAGTATGCAAAGATCTCGCTGCCGTGGCGAAAATTTGACTTGGAAATAGTATAGATTGTCCGTATAAGATCGCCGCCTCTGATCCCTCGTCGAATTGCTCGTTTTCGCTCCCTGGAAAAGGACGCGCGTGTCCGTTCCGCGCGGCCGATATTATTTTTAGACGACGATTATAAGCCGCTCGACCGGAGGTAATCAGCGAACTCCTTGTCGCCGGGATTTTATTATTTTATATATATATATATATACATTAGAGATGTGCAAACTATTCGAATTCAAATTCGAATAATACGAATAAGAATCAAATATACGTATTATCGTTTGCGTGCATCGGCTACAAAACGGGTAACTTGTAATTAACTTAACTTATAATTAATAACCTAATTAAAAATTAATTATAAATTACTTTAAATATCTAAATATATATTTTACTTTAAGATGATATTACAATATCAATATTCTCTTTCATATTAAAATCTTCCATCATTATTTGCATGTTTAATAGTCATGGTAAATTTTTTAATGATTCGATTCGATTTCGGGTGAAATTTCATAGATTCGATTCGATTCGAATTCAAATTTAAAAAATGGGATTCGATTTCATTCGATTCGACATAAAAATTCTTGACTCGCACACCTCTAATATATATGTATATATGTGTGTGTCATTTATAATGTATTATTATGCCCGTATTTACTCACTCACGGTTACAAAGTAGATTTCATCTGCGCGTTTATACGCGAAAAATTGTAGCTCTATTCAGCCGATTTTGATGAACGCCGTCCCACTTCCCGATTTAGCTCCATAATTATCAGCCGTTGAGTCGAGCGAGAAAATTATGTAGGATACCTCGGCGGAGACATTGAAGAATAATTTCAACTGCATCGTGTGCAATTCGAAGCGGGCCGCAGCGCTCTTCTCTCAAGATTTTAACGGGAGAGAGAGAGAGAATGTGTGCGTGAGAGAGTGAGGGACAAATGTACTACTTACAGTTGCAAAACTTTGGAGAAAAATAGTTTTTCTCCCTGCCTGTGTGTGTATGTGTGTGTGTATGTTAACCACTCGACTACCAAGCGGGATGAACCGCTCGCTTCATAAGCGATTCTCTTTTGTAACGACTCCACCGAGCTCTTCATCTCCGTGCATGTTTCAAATAGGTTTTTACACTGCACACTTTTTTCATGTTTGGGACAAGCAACCGCGTAATATGTACAATTTTATTTATCAACTTCCGATATACAATTTTCAACGTCATAACTCGGAAAGTTTTGTCTCGGTAGTGGGAAAGTTGAGAAACAATTACTTCCACGTATTATCCGCAGGACAACGCAATATACGGGCTCTAAGATTCATTAAACGGAATCTTCTTCAAACGGCCGGCCCAATAAACAACGCGCTCGCTTTGCACATTTCACGCGCCGTGCATGCGCAGGTCGCCGTCCAATTGCAATTGCAGCAATCGGAGCCAACTCCCGCGCAGGTTTGCATTATTAATCACCCCACATCGCGGACTCGTCGTGCGATGCACCTTCATCTCTCTTTCTTCCTTTCCTTTTTTACCCGGCCGCTAGGATGCGCGTATTCGCAGGAGAGCGCACGTGTCCCCCCTCCCTTCCTCCCTCCTTGTGTCTCGCGCACGCTTAAACCGCTTTGACGAAAGCTCGACGCGAGAGAAGCCCGTTTAGCTCAAAGCACGGGGAAGAAAGCGTTCCGGGCGGGTTTCGCTTGTGCTTCGCCTGTACTCGCCCGATTCGCGTTATCCGCGCGCGTTTAGTTGTGAGGAAGCCGCCGCGAGCGGCTGCCGGCCGCTGCCGGCAATGCGTTTGTAACGCACTCGTATGCCCCGAAGACCGCGCGTAATTGCGCGCGCCGCGTCCCGCGGACGGAACGAGCGTGCGTGCGGGGGTGATCGGTGTGCAGCTACCCCCGCCTCCGCCCCCGCCCCCGCCGTATGTACGATGCGCATACGTAATTCCGGACCGCAGAGAGACCGCAGACCGCGAAAATATGTCAGCGCCGATAATGAGCTTACGTCCGCTGCGCTCTCACGGCTCGACATCATTTCCCCAAAGCCGACGGATCACCGGGGCAATATTATCTAATAGACTGCGCCGACTGACATCCGTCAACGTGCTCGAAAGGCATCGCCGGTGTCAGTTTAGCCCTTTGAGGCGCGTAGTGTTAAGTATACTTACCATCTATTTATTCCCACATTTTCATGAAATATTTCATATTTGTGGGTTTCTTCTTCTTGTCGGGTTCTTTGCGTTTTCTAGCCTCTTATGTGATATGGGAACGTACGTGAAAGGTTGAAAAGTGTTTTGCACAAGTTGTCCATTTATTATAAATAAACAAAGTGTGGAAAATACACATTTTTGCAGAAAAAATCATTTTCCACGAACTATGAGTGAATTTTTTGCTCAAAATCAAGATTTGGGTTAGGTTAGGGGGTTTTTTGGGTCGCTGATTACGAATCTGAGGTCCAAATTCCAAAATTAATTTTCCAAGATGGCGGATTCAAGATGGCGGGTCATAGAATTTTTATTAAATTAGCTAAAACTCTGGTTAGTTTTTGAGGTCGCTCATTACGAATCTGAGGCCCACATTGCAAAATTCATTTTCCAAGATGACGAATTCCAGATGGCGGATCATAGAATGTACATAAAATTAATTAAAATTGTACTCTGGCTAATTTTTGAGGTCGTTGATTACGGATCTGGGATTACGGAGGCCCACATTCTAAAATTCATCCAAGATGGCGGATCCCAGATGGCAAATCATAGAATGTACATAAAATTAGCTAAAATTGTACTCTGGTTAGTTTTTAAGCTCACTGATTACGAATCTGAGGTCCAAATTCTAAAATTTATTTCCCAAGATGGCGGATCATAACATTTTTATATGATTAGCTGAAATTGTACTTTGGTCAGCTTTCAAGGTCGCTGATTACGAATCCGTGGTCCAAAACTGGATTGTCCAAGAGTGCAGATTCGAGTTGGCGGATCATGGAATTCTAATATATTTACTTGACTTTCCGGTTAATTTTTTATATTTGTGGCCGCCATCTTGAATTTCGAAAATCTGATAACGGATTCGTCATCAGCGACCCTAGGAACCCCCGTATATAAATTTTCATGTGACTCGGATTTTCTGAAAAATACGTGCCTCAAAGGGTTAACGCCGGGCGTCGCTGATAATCAGTCGCCTCGATTTCGATCGAGCCACTCTCGCGCCGATTATTCGTCGCGCGCGCCGCCCGACGAGACCGGCCGAAAGCGCCGAAGATCGACCTGTCTGGATTCACTCACGCCCGTCTGACTAAGCCGCGAATTTCTCCTTGCGCGTTAACCAGACGCGAAGGACGTCAGCCGAAGGACCGGGTCCATCTCGGGATTGACGAGGCTCCGATCGATTTGTCTGATTAATTTCGCGGGATATCCGGAGGAGACTTCGTCGACTTACGGACAAAGGGAGGGAGAAGCGAGGAAAGCTGTTATCGCTAATTTGCGTACTATATCCTTGCGCGGATAATTAGACAGCTTCTAAAAAGCTGTTTGATAGAGCTTGCGCGCGCGCGCGCTTATTGCTTTAATCTGTTAATGCAGAGCGAAATAACGTTAAAACGCGAACAAGCGCTTGCGAAATGGAGTCCTTTGTTCAGATTTAGATTTTGAACAGTCCTTCGTTTCGACTCGCGCGCGCGATTGGCGCGCAAGCTTCGAGTGAGCTTTCGTTGCAGTTTCGGGTCGCAGGTTTCGATGAAGCTGTCTCGGTTTTATCCGGTCTTTGCCTTTCTTTGCGTTTCGCTCGAAAATAAGCCTCGCGGATCCGCGGAGATCTGGCGACTGACTCGAGAAGAAAGAAGCAGCCGTGGCTTGTTTGTACCGTCTCTCCTTCGTATTCTACTTCGGAGGACACGAGAAAAGATACAAGGGATTTAAAAGTTCCGGCAGAGGCAGCGACATGGCCGCAGCAGCGAACAATGCTCGTCCGAACGGCGTGAAGGAACCAGCGACACCCTGCCGCTCGCTGGCTGATCATTTCTTCGGCGCTTTGTGTGTAATCCTTTTCTTTTTCTCTTCTTCTTCTTCTTCTTCTTCTTCTTTTTCTTTTTCTTCTTGTGCTTCGAAGCACAACCGAACAACGTTCGGAGCTCTTTCCCGCTCAAGTCAACCGGCCGATCTGGCCGCCCCGCCGACACCGTCGCCGTCGTGAAGTTCGTCTTGAATAAATACAAGAGAGGGAATATTACAAAAGTTGCGGCCGTTTATAACGCCGGACCAGGTATCTCCCGTTCATTTATCCGTCGCTCTCGTAATCATACGCCGGCCGTCCCCTTGGACTTCTCTCTCTCTCTCTCTCTCTCTCTCTCTCTCTCTCTCTCTCTCTCTCTCTCGCTCTCTCTCTCACTCTCTCTCTCTCTCTCACTCTCTCTCTCTCTCTCTCTTTTCGCCGAGCTCTACATCTTGAGAACGTCGCGACCGCACGTGGATCAACTTCTTAAGAGGATAATGTTCCGCGAGTACGCCGCGCCGCGGGAACTTTTCTACCCTCTCGGAGGAAAAATCTCGAAAGATTTAACGAAATTATATCCATGGGAGCGAGAGAGAGAGAGAGAGAGAGGGGGGAGGGGAGGAAGAAGAAAAAGTGGCCAGCATATTCGCGTTGCGTTGCATTATATCACAATAACAATCGCGAGAAAAGAGAGTTCAAAATGGCGGATGCTCGCGGGGGTAAACAGGGAAAGCGTATGAACGATATAATCCAAAGTGAATTATCGCCTCGACTCAAAAAAGCGCAGCGACGTGTGTCCTCGGTAGTTCTCCTCTGCCGGAAAAATAAGTCAAAGAATTCCCACAGACAAGCACACCGGTCACACGAGGGAACTTTGCGAGCATCGACCAAAAACCCAAAAAGCCCAAAAACAAGTATTCTATTTGTAAAGTGATTTTTCCCATAGTCTCATATTCCAAACGAAGTCTTATATTCCTTTTATAGAAAAAAGATTCCTCTTATAAAATATCTAAAATACTTTGTATATTTCTCAATATATTACCGCATTTTTTAAAAAGTTCTGGGCATTCGTAACATTGTGTAATTTTTAAATAAGTTATGACTACTTGAGCGCGTTGTACTTTGAGAGAATAGGGCGAAACGATAGAGGAAATCTTCTAGTTCTCTAATTTATTTATTTAAAAATCGTACAACGTTGTGAGAGCCCAGAACTCTTTAGAAAATGCTTTAGTATGTTGAGAATTATACGAGATATATTTGAGATGAACGAGAACTATGAGATTTCGGCTAGTTAGTGTCTCATCTTATTCTCTCAAAATACGACAGTATCAATTTATTTAAAAATCGTATAACGTTGCTAGCGCTCAGAACTCTTTAGAAAATGTTCTTTTACACTCATAACTATTTGAGAACTCTTTTGGAAAGGCCAGAACTATGAGATAGCGTCTCAAGTCGGTGCGCGCTCATTACTATATTATTGCTTACCTTTACTTAATTATTATCATTCTTTTTTGCTTTTATAGAGCGGAACTCTTTACAGAACTATTGTAGAACTATATATTTGGCGAAATTTGACAATGTATATACACGGAAATCATGTAGGACAAAGTGATAGGCAGTGTGAACTTGGCAAATCAGTTTGTCCGAAGCCATTTTTTTGCGCTAATGAGCGGAACTATTTGTTTAATTTATATTTAGAACTCTAGAACTATTAAAAAGAAATACAGATCTCTCAATAATTTGTGATTTTCCGCAAAATGATACGCCAACTTCACACACGCTACCTTGCTAACTGTTCATCGAAAGGAAAATCTCTCTAAAAGAAAATAGAGATATTTATTGATAATTCAAGTTCCTGACATTCTTCCTTAATATCTTGCATTTAAAATCTTAAGTAGAGTATATAAAAGGTAATTGAATATTATATGATTTTTCATATCTCCTAAAAATCCTTGTAGCGTAAGGTCATGCAGCCGTTCTGGAGGCGCGGCATAGAATTTGGAGTCGTTTCAGAGATGATGTCGGTATGTCCTCCCTTAAACCTCAAGTTGGTAAAAACGGCAATGAGTACCGATTTACAGCATTAAGGAATTAAAGTTTTAGTTTGTAGCATTAAAAAAGCGCTACATCCTATGAGACTCCAGATATGAAGATCCTTCAGTAGTCCCCTAAGTCCTACGGAATTTGCAGGCTCGAAGTAGGAAAATTTCTATTAAAATCAATAAGATTTGCATTACACATACAACATATGATCCCTCTAACTTTAAAAATAGTGTGTCTATAATATTTTCCCCTTAATTTTAGAGGAATCCTCTTGAGGCCATATAATATAAGAATAAAATCCTCTAAAATTTAGATGTTTCCGTTTGTTCGGAAATTACTCTTTTCTCGGTGATGAGTCTCGATGAAGAGCATACATCGAGCGTGCCCGTGCCCGAAATTGAACTGATATATATAATTTTACCTCGAGCTTCCTTTCTTCTCCTTCTTCCACTCAGACATCGCGATACGTTTCACACTTCGATGCAGCCGGCAGTGGATCATTCCTCGGAGGGAGGACCCGGGAGGGGCGAGAGAAGAGGCATTAGCACGATATCGACGTGACACGATTGGCCGATGAATCGGCCGCCGGTCTGTTTGCGCGCGAGGGGCTCCAACCCCGCGGCTCGTGCCTGCGAAAGCCGCGTGGCAATTTTCGTGAGCGTTATTATGCAAATCGGCGGAGCTGACAGCGGCGGAAATCGCGTAACGCCGCCGACGGCGATCTTACACCGAGCTTATCCGAGGCTTCGCGTCGGGCCGAAATTCCGTATTCCCCGCGCTCGCGGTGACGCACCCGGTCGCGTCTGCTCGATGATGAGCGCCGATCGAGGGGGATGAACGAGGCCGTGCGCCTTCTTCGGCGACTATTCGTGAAGCTTGCTCGCAGCTTCCGTAGGCTTCCCCTTCTCCTTGCCCCTCGCATCGGATATCGCTGTTGCGATTCTCCAGCGCGATGTTGGAATACTTTATTATTCAGCGGTATATTTCTTGCGACGATATTCCACGATAACCTCCACTACATCCCTCCGTCACGAAATCTGCTTCTTATTCACCGCAAAATTGTGAAATAAATTAGAAAATAATTATAGACAATAAGCCCCACTCGATTTGCTGAATTTATTCTTCTAATTCGCCTCATCATTATCCGATATGCCTCTTCGAGTGTTGCGGGGAGGCGCGATTGGCGGAGCCTCCGCGACTTCGCACCCTTCAGTTTCGCTGGAGCACCCCCCAGCGCTCTCGCTCGCACATTCCTCGTCGCGCTCGCGATTACTCGTGTTCGCGCAGGCGGATAGTCGTGGCACGCGCGATCATCTGTTGGAGGTTTCCATCGGCCGCCTCTTCCACGTGGATCTTCGACAAAGCGGAAGGATACACATTACGAGGGAGCCGCTGCCGCGTTTCCTTCCACGGCGGGGCGCCGTGGGCGTTGCCATGGTAGTCGGGCTGTCAGTCGACGTACCTGGCCTTATTTCACACTCGTGTAAGCACTGTCGAATCGACCTCCCCGCGCCTCGCCCTCGCTCTTGAATCCACCCCCGTGACAGCGCCTTATACGCCGGTATCCCGCGGGATCTCGGCGGGTCCCCGCCAGCCAGGGAAATCGGGGTGTCCCCAAAACATGATCCAAGCATCATTCACGCTACATTAAGCCTGTACAGCCGCGAAGTCCCTTTCTCGCACGGTCAGCGAGCCGCGAGCGACTTTTACTCACCCCATCCTCGAAAACGCACGTGCGGCGGCGAGGTTGCGGCGTCGACATCCGGCGACAATCGCTGACGGGCGGCTATCCGCTGTTCAACATGCATTTGGGAGGAAGCGAGAGAGAGGGGATGAATCCTCTCTTATCTTCGTTCAAGTATCGAGTACTTGCCGTGGTGACATACTTGTGAGTCTCCGCGAGATTCCAGCGGAACGATCCGCTGACAAGATCTTCTTCACGCAAATGACGGATCAGCTTGGCCTTCGCGGCGAGGCTGGACAGACTTCTTCGTCTTGGACTCCTTCGCGACATCCTCTCGATACGAGGCAACTCCCCGGCTGCGATTGTGCGATTGTTCACGACGGACCGCCGCGGGATCCGTTTGCGACTAGCTCCGTCGCAGTAACGAGCTCTGGCAGGATTTGCGTCCTTGTGTAACGCGACGCCGCGACGAGTCCGGGACGAGGAGCCTGCGTTCCCCCATTTCTGCGGGTCTCCGCAGAGCCGCGCGAAAAGGGCTTTTACCCGCTTCCACGGTGATCATCCTACAATAACGAAGTTTCCTCATCGCGGGAAGTAATAATGCGCGGGTAAATTTGCGCCCGCTTCAGCCCGCGCGCGAACGGGTTTTTCTTTTCCTGTTCTTCCTTTTTCTTCTCTTTTTTCTCGCAAAAGAGGGAGCGGCACTTCCGCTCGACGGCGAAGGCAAACTCCAACTTTTCGTCGTTGCGACGGCGCCGAATTAATTACGAAGGCGTACCTGTGTGTGCTGCGGGTCGCCGTGAAGAAGAAATATTTGCGAGGGGGTGAAATCCGATAAGGCTTCAAGGCACGATACGGCGAGTTGCGAATGACGAACGACTTTGCTCTCGCGGCTCTTGCGGAAGGCACACAGGCTCCAGCACGACTATAAATGTATATACAGCGGGAGAAATAACGTTGAATCAATAAATTGGCCGGTACAAGGGCGAACTTATCTAAGGTAATCTTCCTGATTCAGCGGCGATGTGATTGAGAGCGACGCTTGAGTCGTTGAGACAATACTACGTACTGTGATCAAAAAGTATGCCAACTTTATTTTTTTTAATTCGCGGCTAAACTGTAAATCAAATCCGTTTGCTTTCTTAAAGGGACTGGAGGGTCAGTTTACTGAAAAATCGTGCTTATTTTTGTGAATATTTTGTGACGAACTGAATAAATGTGCAGGAATGAAAATTTTCGATATATTTATATAACATATAAAGAGTAGAAACATTTTGTTTATTAACAAATATTCATATAAATATACGTCCACTTAAATTTCAAACGGGCTTTTCTCGAAATTTTATTGTTCGACTTTTTGCAGTGATTTCTCCGAAACTGAGCTTCGTATCGATTTGAAATTTTAAAGCAATAATATTTGTTCATCCGGCTCTCAAGTGAACCATGAACAACTCCGTCAAAATATTTCATTTCGAGATATTAATTTTTTTATTGTAAAAGAACGGAGAATTTTGAATTATTTCCTAATAATAGCTGCCGCGTATGAGCGATGTTTCCAGGACTGGATCAAACGCTGGCATATGTGCGTTGCAAGCAATGGGGACTACTTTGAAGGAGACTATAAGAATTTTCATGATTGAATTGTAATTTTGATTTTTAAAAATAAAGTTCGGATACTTTTTGATCACAGTGGTATGTGCGACGTATTAGTTTGAGCCATGCCGCCGTTGAATTATTGAATGTCGCTGTGTTGACCTCGTCGACTCGGCCGCGTTTTTCTCGCGTACACCAAAGGAACGTATCGAAGCGCAAAAGGATTTTCTGGAAAGTCGTTGCCCGAGAGTATCTGCTCATTTGAGTACAGCGCGATGTATTATAATCCACCGGGCGGATACCCGGTGCACCCGCGTGTATTATTTTCAGGCAATAGCGCCTCATCGGAACGACTGCATACTTTGGGAAAATTGTGTTCCGAGATATTGCCCCGGCATATTCGGAATATTGCCACGGTATTCGAATTTCGGCATTATGACTTCCCGGTATGATGATTGTCCCAGTTTCCGAATATCGAATATTTTCCGGCGGGGAAAGTATCGCGAGATTGTGATAATCGCGACGTAACGGATAACGTGGTTCCATTAGAAAATTCCCCCGGCCTCTCGTCGCGCCCGACAAAGCTGCTTTCGAAGGATAAAAGATTGTGTTTACCGATACGGCGGCGGTGTCGATCGATGCGGCGTGTTGTTCCGCGTTGAGCACGACGGAAAAAAAGCGCGGAGGAATTTGGCGAATCCACCTCGGGCGACGAAAATGCGAAAGCGGCTTAACGCACGCGAGCACGCCTGGCCGAGAAGCCAAGCAATGACGCGCATAATTATCTTAATAGCTCGGGGATTCCGTTTCTCTCGGCGGTTAAGATAGGCGGATGCCGCGATTAATTCCTCTCGTTTACCCGGGTTTGCCCGTTTTAATCAGTTTGGAAACAAAAGGGCAAGCGCGGATTCACAGGGAATAAATGGCGCGTTCCGCGCGGGACATTCGCACGTGTGTCTGCGACAAATCTCTATCATCGCTCTGATCCAAAGCGCTTCTCCGCTCTCAACTGCGACGTCCTGTCGACGTTATGATTCTCCCTAAGGACACGCAGCTTTCTCCTCGAGTGCTGAAAAATCATTCTCGCCGCGTAAACGAAGAAAACTTTATCCGCGACCAGCTGTTAAGTCAACCGTGATTTTGGCCGAGAATAGCCGCGAAATACACGATGGAAACATTATTATTATTATCGTCATTATCAATTATTTACCTGTTTCTAGTATTGATAATTATGTTAATCGTACACCTATTTTTTATATCTCCGTTAATGCATGTCTGTTTACCTGCGCAACAAATTTACGTCCTTGCTAAATTGGGAAGAAAGGGCGTGCTACTCACACACACACACACACGCACACACACACACACCACGATATGAGCCGCTCAAATCGGTTCGAAGGTGCCGTTAACTTTTAGAGGACTGACACTTTTCCTTTAAAATTTGCAATTTTTTTCGCGGAAAATTTATATATATATATGTAACCATCATGTCGCGTAGAGTTTTCGAGTTTGTTAGTGGCTCCTATAGGAGTCACCCCGGTCCGGTCCGGAACCGCCAAAATAAAAAATTTTCAAAATTTGGATCTTGGCAGTTTTAGGGGTTTTGTTATATCGCTGATCATTATTTTGACATCAGACTATCGAAATTTTACAAAGAAAAGCAATTATTTATCTAAAATAAGTCTATATTACTATAAGTAATCTCATACGGTAATAAAACTTTAGCATAACCCAAAACTAACGACGTGGACGTCGAAAGTTATGTTGCTCCTCTGTTTTTTTGTATTTTTTGTTATTTAAAAATTTTTTAAATTTCTTTATTTTTTATAATTTTTTAAATTTTGGTTCTAAAAAACAATGAAAATTATTTTATTTCAAAAACTATTTCTCTATATTTTTTATACTTATTTGTTACTTTTAGAGTGATTGTTATCACACACTGTGCGCAATCGAAACTCTAATAGTGTTGTGTGCTGATTTTATATAATTTTGAGAGAAAGTGGGTCTATTATAAATAAAAACGTACTGAGATGCAAATTATTATGCAGTTAAAATGTGTACTTGTTAATAAATGTTTATTTACAAGGTAAGGTAAAAATCACACGGACACATATGCAAATATATATTTTTAGAGCACATAAACATTGACACAAATGCATAAATAACTTATAATATAATCTTTAAGAAAACACCGAATGCCGATTTATATGCGGTTCCTATAGGAGCCACCCCGGTCCTCTAAAGGCTAAAGCTTTTCGTCTGTTGCAGGATCAGCCACCGGCGCGGCGGCACAGAGACGTTGATTTGTCTTAGAGAAAAGAGAAAAGGAGGCGCAAAAGCTGTTGAATGCGCGAGGCACGTCCCGATCCGACGCAATGGTATCGTTCGTTAAAAATGTCCACCACCTCGGCTCTCTTCCCGCCTCGCTCTCGCAGGACTCTGCGCGCTTTCGTTACCGGCTGCTCTCGGAAGACCTGACTCGGGAGACACTTCCCCGCGACCTTTGACACGAACGACGCGATGGTTTAATAAGCCTCGCGGGTGCTACACCGCTTCGCTCATCTCGAGATGATCTCAAGTCGCGCGACGAAAGCGTAATGCGGCGAAGGGCAAACCGCGACGAATACACTTCCCGCGGTGCGTGAACCGTCGAATTCATTAAAGCGGCACCGAGACAGTTCGCGGGTTTCATTCGTCGGGCGAGGCGAGTAGAGGTCGAGGCTCTCGAGGATTCGCCGCGACGAGCGGCGCAAAAAGCCCCGGCGCGTCTAATGAGCGTCTCGATGATTAAAGGCTTATTTTGTGAAACAGAGCCAGCTGTCGCGCAGCAGCGACGTCTTAATCCCGTAGAAATTTCCGCGGGACGGTCTCGCCGGAGGAAGGAGGAGGAGCAGCAGGAGGAGGAGGAGGAGGAGGAGGAGGAGGAGGAGGAGGAGGAGGAGGAGGAGGAGGAGGAGGAGGAGGAGGAGGGCGCCGACAGCCACCTGTGACTCTCGCCAAGAGGGCACGGAGATCCCTGACGGTAAGAAAGAGATAGCCGGCGAGCGAGCGACCGAGAGAGAGAGAGAGAGAGAGAGAGAGAGAGAGAGAGGGGGCGGAAAGCGAAAGAGAGAAAGAGTAGAGTATATTATTCCCGGGGTGGTTAACTCTTGGGATTAACAAAAGCGTTACAGCAGCATAGACGCGCATGGAAATGAGTGTCGACGTGGTATGCGCGTAATTGCGAGTTGAAGGTTGCGCTTTTGCGAGGAAGCCGCGCTATCACGGGAGAGACTAGCGAGAGGAAGATCTGCGAAAGAATTTAACGCTCGGGAGAGGGAGGGAGAGAGGAAGAGAGAGAGAGAGAGAGAGAGAGAGAGAGAGAGAGAGAGAGAGAGAGAGAGAGAGAGAGAGACATAATCGTCATCTCGCGCGAGGCAGCAAAATACTCTGAATATCGCTATGAATTAGACACGATGTTGCAACAAGAACGCTTACATTTGTCGTGGTAAAGAGATCTTGAGAATAGAGACGCGCCATTAGGAGCTCCCACTCAGCGTGAAAAATTAAGAAAGAGGGCATGAGGGGGAAAGATAACTGAGCGGCGGGGTAAATCGCGCAGAAGCGAGGCTCCTCTCATGGTTTCCTTCATGAACCTTGCGCGACGCGGCGGGGGTGAATTATGCGAGCCGCGGCGACAGCTATGAGACGCGCTTTTCCAGCGCGCGCGCGCGCGCGGATTGCAAATACACCGCCGGCGAAATTTCATTACGCGCGCGAGCTGAGATTAAACACGATTAACCGGCGAGCCGGCACGATAAATTCCCATCGAACGGAGAGCTCGCGCGTTCGCCGTGGCGAAGGGGGTCGGCCAAGGGGGCGCTTTTTTTTCTTCTTCTTCGACGCGTCACACGACACGTCGATGTGTTGAATCATAAAAATGGAGATGAGAAAAACACGTCCTCGTGCATTTTCACCGGTACGTTTTACGTTTGTCCGCCCCATTAATCACGGGAATCTGGCCCGCGACGACGAGTGGCGTCGTTGCTCGCGATCGATGCGCGAAAGTGCAAAAAATGTAATACATTTGAGACGCGATTAGTCAGCGTCCAGTGGCGACAGTGGCCGCATTTCGCGCAAATCGATATCACCCGAGTAGAAAAATTAATAGGGCTCTGGTAAGGGCCTGATTATTTTTGCCTAACATTAATCGGGCCCTAAGTAGGAATAGAAGGACAAAAGGTTCCTGCAAAATGTGTAACAAATGGTTTAACGGGTCCTTATAAGGCAATATTAAGGAGGAGCTTGTAAGGCAATATCAAGAGAGCCTTCTAAGGCAATATTAGTAGGAAATATTATAAGGAAATTTTTCACAAGGAAATATTTTTATTATTGCTTGAGTCAAAATATTCGTTCTTTTCATTGCAAGAAATTTAGACTGTAATTTCCTTATTTCTTTATAAC
The DNA here is from genome assembly GCF_003227715.2 of Harpegnathos saltator. Lineage (NCBI taxonomy): Eukaryota > Metazoa > Arthropoda > Insecta > Hymenoptera > Formicidae > Harpegnathos > Harpegnathos saltator. Next base: position 109,925 of record NW_020230716.1, on the reverse strand, counting down.
CTTGTTAGTATATAACAAGAATTTTTTATTTTAAAAATATAGCATACTTTATACAATAAAATATAACATTCTTTGCACATAAAAATCCTGCTATTGTTTTTATTAAAGTTTGCTGCATTTTAAAATGAAGGTAATACTAGGAAAAATCCTTGGAAGAGACTAATGAATATGGCAACTAACAAAACTAATAAAATTTGTTTTTAATTGTGGTATGATTAAAAAGTCTTTAAAAGAACCAGATATAGCGTACCTGCTAACACTAAACTATGATAATTTTATTATACGCTTCAGATCTTATTAATTTTCTATAACGAAACTTGATTTGGTATATCTAAGCACCCCTGATCAATCCTTCCAAGGCCCTCGTCAGTTTTTCTTATCAAAGTCTTATTTCGTAAAATCTAAGATATCTCCAAAGATTCATCTCGTGGCTTGATGTGATAATAATCAGGCATCCTTTTTTAGAACACCCTACTTACAGCCTTATCGGGGTTTTATGCTTCATGAGGATGGCCCCAACAATTTCTTGCTCGGGCAGTATCGTCGCTCTCGTCGACGCTTTCACGCATCAAGTCTGCCAGCGAGTCACACGCGTGCGTGCGAGTGCGTGCAACAACGGAGACGATTGGATCAATAAGACTAGAGACGTGAAACTGAGAAGCGAGTACGCGGGATAATAAACGGGAGTGTCGTGAGAGAGCAAGTTGCGCGCGAGATTGCGGGTGGAGACCGCGGTCGAGTCGCGGAGCAGCATCCCCGGGATCGGGATTTCATGTAAACGGCTCACGCACGCACGCACGTAGCCGCCGAGTCTCGTTTCGCCACATTTCGCGGAGCGTTACGTATTCATTTCCCACGAGCGTTCGTCGCGAAAGAAGCACGGCCACGCGCTCGCCCCGTTTCCGCCCGGCGAACGGAATCCCGCGGTATTTCCGAGTCACGTTAATTTCCGCTAAATTATGTACCAGGTCGCCAGAGGAGGTAACCTGATTGCGCCCGGTGACCGTTGATAGGAACGCGAAAGCCGCGATTCCACGTTTGTTAGCGGCCGGCGCGATAAGCGCAACTCGCAGACTATTCTCCCGGCTGGAACGCGCGGCGATCGTATCTCTCTGTACGATGTTGTAATTTTACGAAACAATGCGCGCACACTTTTCACCCGCCAACCCGGCATCTTCCGTCGCGCGCGTGCATTGTTTTTCGCGAGATTATCACGACATTGAGACGCGCGATCTCGTCTGATCTCGCCGCGGAAACATCGGAAATTGCTTGTCTCGCACGAGCAAGCCCGACGCAAGCCGTCGGACAATTGCATCCCCTGCGCTGTCCTTGATCCTCTCGAAGGAGTGCGGCGCTCAATTAGCGCGGGTAAAGCTGAACCTGCGGCTTTTCTATTTCTGAAAGTCCGAGTAAAAATAATCAATCAAGTCGACGCACTCGTCCACTTTTTCTTCCAGCTTTCTTCCGACACTGCGGTATCGCGGTTCGCTGTGATTCTTTACTTCGTCCGCTCGTCGACGACCTGGAAAAAAGCGTCGCAAGACCTGATGAGGGAGGGTGCTCTTCTAAAAAATTCACAAGCGTGGCATATCGGGTTTTCGAAAAATCGATGCCGCGGCGGACGTTCGGAGCGAGACTCCGAGTGACGTGGTCTCGTTAAAACCCGCCCCTAAGACCGGAATATTCCGATTGGCGCGCGACGGCTCGTTAATTATACCGTTTAGCCCAATTTCCGGTGCCCTTGGCAGTCTTAAACGGCGTTGCCTTGCTCCTTCCTTGTAATTCGATATCGCCGAGTAACTTTGTGTTTGACGCTGATGACGAAACAGGACGACGGTCTTTCTCTCTCTCTCTCTCTCCCTCCCTCCCTCTCTCTCTCTCTCTCTCTCTCGCTCTCGCTGTCTCTCTCTCTCTCTCTCTCTCTCTCTCTCTCTCTCTCTCTTTCTCTTTCTCTCTCTCTCTCTCTCCCCGTCTCTTTCTCTCTCTCTCTCTGTCTCAACAGGGGCACAAGCTCGAAGGCAGCCGCGATTTCCCCGGAGGAGGATGCGAGGTGCCGCGAGAGCGCAGCGCAGCGGAGGTGAGTGAATGGAGAGGTCGACGTCGGCGGGCAGCGACGTCGGGTGGAAAAACGCGATCGTTTCGCAGCGACGTCGATCGCGATCGATCGATATCGCGGAGCGCGCTCGTTCGCCATCGTCATCTGGCCGCTCCTGACCGCGGTCAGGGCAAGGACCGCCGCGGGGAATCGAATTAATATCCAGACGAAGCCGGTCGGCGGGCAAGGGGACGCCGACGACGACGGGGAGGAGGAGGAGGAGGAGGAGGACGGCGGGTAGGACGATCGAGCACCGGACGCGGCGGTCGGCGCGGGGTGTTGGAGGGACGAGGAGGTCGTATTGGATTTTCAGGAGGTGGAGGCTACGACCGACCTCCCGGGTAATGCCTTCCTGAGGCGGCATTCTCGCGGTCGTGCTCGAGGTCACGGGGCGACCGGCCGCGGCCGCGGCCAAGCGACGACAGTATGGCCGATCTCGAGAGGATCCGGCTGGTGGTGCTCGGCGGCGCCGGGGTCGGCAAGAGCGCTATTATACGCCGGTTGCTCGGCCAAGGCTTCAGCGAGCGGTACCGGCCCACTGTGGAGGACCTCTACTCCCGGGAATGCGTCCTCGGCACCTTGACGCTCAAGGTCGACCTCTTGGACACCGCGGGTGAGTCGGGACTCTCGGGAATTCCCCGCGCGCGGCGCCGCTTCGACTAATTAGCTCGTCGGCTGCGATCTCCGATGTCGATCCGCGATTGTTGTTCGGCTTCGCTCGACTGAACTTCGGATCGCCGAAGACGCCGTGAGGGGCCGCGACTCGCACGTATGTCCGATGTCGCACATTATTGGGTTGTCGAGTGGACATCTTCGATCTCGAGATCAAAGAGTAAGCCTGATCTATTCGCCGATCCTCCAAGCTCGAGTGAAACATTCGATTTTTCGCCATTTTTCCACTTTGCGGAATTTAGAGGTTGAGAAAGCGCGGAGTTGAAATCGCGTCAAACACCGCCGGCTTCTCTGCGAGGGAACCTCCGCGACGGCGTCCTGACTTCTCTAAGCGGGTATGGTAATAAAAGTATCGCACGTGGTGACAAAAACGGTAGAACTGAAAACGAGATAACTCGACGGGAAGCACTCGGTGTTTCCTCAATAGCCGTCAGCTCTCCTCGGGTGTTTTTCACCTCGTCGAGTCCATCATCGCGCGAGGTCGAATCACGCGGAAGAGTTACGCGCGCGCATCGTCGACGGTGAAAACACGAGGCGGTCAGTGTTTCGATTGAAAACGAAGAGAGCCCCGATATTGTCGGGATAACCGCGTGCGCGTGGAATAACTTTTCAGCGCAGAATGTAGTTATACATACAAAGTGCGCGTGCACACACGGGGCCGTTACGGAGATCGAGATTGCGCGACGAGGACACGACGTGTCTCTGCGGCGACTTTTTAGCGGAAGAGTCATGAGTATCGGAAAAAGCTGCGGGGTAAACGCGCCGTATGTACAGGGTGCTAAATTTCAAACGCAACGGGTAAAAAACGCTCGAAAACTATGAAAGATATTGAAAAAAGCTGAAACACATGTCCCATGATTTCGAAGGGGAAAGAGAATGGCATTGTCAGTTTTTTATTTGGAGGGCATCTTCAAGGTCAGTTGAAGGTCAACTTATTTTTTTTTAACAGAAACCCCCATTTTTTATCACATCATCCTTTTCTGCTAATTAATCTGAACAACTTTTGTCTGAGACCTGATCTTTTGATTTGCCTAATATTTTTTGAGATATTTAAGGAAAACTCGGAAACTTTTTCAATATTTAACTTACGATATCTCGCTAACTATTTGTCGAAAGAAAAAAAATAGTAGCACAGTTAGTAGTAGACTTTTTTACTTTATTTACTCATCAAGAATATATTACTATAATAGTGCCCTAACTTTTGTTAATTTAATAATTTTGAAATTTCCAAAGGTCGATAAGTTAACAAAAGTTAGGGCACTATTATAGTGATATATTCTTGATAGTAAATAAAGTAAAAAAGTCTAATACTATTTTCTCTTTCGACGAATACTTAGCGAGATATCGTAAGTTAAATCTTGAAAAAGTTTCCGAGTTTTCCTTAAATATTTAAAAAAATATTAGGCAAATAAAAAAAATGTTTCAGACAAAAGTTGTTCAAATTAATTGGTAGAAAAAGAAGATATAATAAAAGATTGGGCTTTCTATTTAAAAAAATTAAGTTGACTTTCAACCGACCCTGAAAATTCCCTCCGAATAAAAAACTGATAATGCCATTCTCTTTCCCCTTCGAAATCATGGGACCCGTGTTTTAGCTTTTTTTAATATCTTTCATAGTTTCCGAAATGTTTTACCTGTTACGTTTGAAATTTAGCGCCCTGTATATACGGGGTATCGGGCAGTTGATGACGAAACCATCGGATAGACTGCGCCAAGCCGAGGGCGGAGCCATTTTGCAATTTCGACGATAACTATCATGAGGAAGTCATTAAACGCCATTAGCAAGCGAGGACGATCTCTTTGCGCAAAGTCTCGTCTAAACTGTCGCGGTCTGTTGACAATCTCGATGAGTTGACGAGGCGTTAATCGACTAGAAAATTCTACGGGGTCGACTGAAAGAATCAAGAGGCTGCCGAGACATTTGGAGAAGTCTCGCAGTCTCTGGCGTTCGCTAATATTTTTTAATTAATTCCTTCGAATTAATCGTTTTAGTCAAAATTCTTCGATAAATAAATAAATGCGAGAATTGCAAAATGAGACACGGCCCACCTGCACACGAGCATCATGTCATTAATTGTAATTGGACACCCTGTACATAATGCATACATTACACGGCGGAGGAGACGCTTTCGGATTATTTCGCGTTATATATCCGCGTACGAATGCAGGTAATACGCGATCTTGCCGTTCCACACGCCCGCTATTTTCCGCCTGATCGATACACCGTCGAGAAGCCATTTGCATTCGATGCAACTCAGAGAGATTCGCGACTCAAAGGTATTACACGCTTATGCCCCCCCGAGGAGGAATTAATTCTACTCTATAAATCTAAGAACAATACGCCACATCAGCGACGTGTAATGCGCGTAATTGTCGGGCTCTCCCGTATCCCTCGCGACTGCGAATTTCACGTTCGGTTTGACGACACGACGGTGTAAAGTGACGCAGGCGTTGCTGCAGACAATTGGAACAATCCGTCCAATTGAATCGCGCAGGATGACTCGATCAGGCTTTCGAGTCGACGGCTTACTTTTCTCCTTCGATCTCGAGTGCGCCTCATCCAAACACAAGTTTGCTTTGGGACTTTCGTTACAAGGGTGAGTTGTGACTACCCGAAGGTCGCTCATGAAGAACGATCTCCTTGGGCACTTTCGACGAGGAAAGATCGCCCCTCCAAATTGTTTGGAGGAGCTCCGAGTAAAATAAAAATTACGGTCGCGCGCTCCGGGTCAGCCAGCACGCGTCGAATGGTTAACGATGGATGGAACTCATAGAAGCGAATAGCTCAGGTTATCAAGAGACATCAAGAGAGGTAGTGTCTCGTGCCAAACGAACGCGCGAGCGAGGCGGCGAGACCGAGCCGTGTATTATTACGCGAAAGCTCTAGTTGATCATAGGATATATTTTCGTACCGCTATAACGGCTGCACCGATTAGGTTTCTTAGGTTCATAAGCTCAATCGATTCCGCAGGGTCTAATTATATAAGAAAACTACCTTCATTTTTGCTCTATCATTTTTGCGTGTCCTGTGAGCTTAGAAATTTATTCTCAAAGTACGAAATTGTGAAATTTACGAAAATCGTTCAACAAATGTCCGACTGACATTTACTTCCGCCAGAGGGTGTCACGAGGCTACAAAACGTTAAAAGTACATCATACAACAACTAATAGCTCCGGCCCTCGGCCGGATAAAGTGCGTGTTTTTCACAGCAGCGAAACGAGACAGAGATCGCGCGAAACGGGCTTACGTAAACTTTCGCTGCGCGGTAACGTCCAGCGGATAAATACGAGTCGGGTTGGAGAGTGAATGGCGTAGCCGATGAGCGAGTAAAGCACCCGCATCCCGAGAGAGAGAGAGAGAGAGAGAGAGAGAGAGAGCACCCGTTCAATCGAGAATTTTTTATTTTTCTCCGCCCAGGTGACCTGCAATTCCCCGCGATGAGGCGTTTGAGCATAGCCACCGCCCACGCATTCCTCCTCGTGTACGCGACCACGTCGTTGCCGAGTTTCGAGTGTGTGAAACGCTGCTTCGAGGAAGTGAGAGAACAACGACCCGACTTCCAGGTGCGTGGCAAAAGAGAGAGAAAGAGAGAGAGAGAGAGAGAGAGAGAGAGAGATAAGATAAAACCGACGAGGCCAGTCTCCCTCTTCGAGCTGGCCTCGCTCAGAATGCGAGATTTGAGCGCGCTGCTTTGAGCGGGGAAAGATCTCAACAAGGATGCGATTGCTCTGCGACAGGAGGTGCCGATAGTCGTCGCCGGTAACAAGCTCGACCTGGCGCCGGCGCGAAGGGAAGTGCCCATCGAGGACGTGAGCGAGTGGCTGTTTTGCGAATTGCCGAAGCTGCGCGCCAAGGTGATGGAGTGCTCGGCCAAGGACGACTACAACATCAAGGATATCTTCAGGTGCTTCGTCACGTTGTCCAGGATCGTGCCGAAGAACCCCACCGGCGAGTCCGACGAGTCGGGCCTCAGGAGGAGATGCTCGGCGTATGGATCGCGCAGGTACGGTAAACGCTGACGTTACTCGGCCTTCGGGCGAGCCGCTTTTCATCGGCCGCCGCTCGGGACGTTTCCCATCGGCCAGTTCTTCAATTGCGGCTCGTTCAATCGTGCGCGGCGTGCGCGACTGGTCGATCGACTACGTCGCTGACAAAACGCTGCTGGTCCGATGGCAAAAAGTTTTCAATGGCCGTCCGCGTCGCGTCGACCAGTCGACGCTGTCGCGTCGGGTGATCTGCGAAACACCCGCGCTTACGCTTTTTCCGCGATCGATGCAGATCCGCGCGATGACGTCACCGATGAGGATCTGTGCGCGACGCGCCGCGGCCGCGTACGGGCTATTATTGATATCCGATAGTACTCGAGCCCGCGCTCGCGCGCATCAGCACGCTTGATATTTTTCTTTTTTTGCTTGTTGCCACACCTTGTTTTGTTATGCGACCGTGTGAAGCGCGCGCGCGCCCGCGATATATATTTTTAATCCTTGTGGAAAGAACATTGTGTGTGTTATACGTCGAGCAGCGAATTTGGAGCTTCCGCGGCCGACTCGTCCGCCCGGCAAGTTGTGATCCTGAAGAGTCCGCATGCGCGTCCTTCTTACATAATTAATTCGAAATACTAGGTGCGCAACTATGTTTCCGGGTTTCACGTATGGATGGCGCTAACGACACATGTAGTCGACATACATGTCTGAAGTTGTGTTTTTCTTATAGCTTGGACATCTGTTAACAATAACCAGTCGTAATACCAACACATATCGCAACGCAAAAATATTTTTTCTAACAACGAAGATGTCGAGTTTTGTGGCAAATAAACAGCATTTGCGGGAAGCTTTGCTTTTCTGCTTTAACTTGAAAGAAAGTGCAGCTGAAGCGCGTCGTTTGCTTGAGGAGGCCTACGGCGAACATGCACCATCGAAAATCTACCTGTGAAGATTGGTTTAAACGCTTCAGAAGTGGCGATTTCGACACTGAGGACAAGGAGCGCTCCGGAAGACTAGAAACAAGCCGGAGGATGCCGATCTGCAAGCGTTATTGGATGAAGATGATACGCAAACACAAGATCAACTTGCGGAGCGGCATTAAACATGACTCGCCAAGGTATTCCCAAACATGCCATGGGAAAAATTCAAAAGGAAGGAAAATGGGTGCCGCATGAGTTGACTGAGAGACAGATGGAAAATCGAAGAGCCACTTCCGAAATTTTGCTTTGGCGGCATGAAAGAAAGAGCATTTCCTGCATCGAATTGTTACTGGCGATGAGAAGTGGATATATTTCGAGAATCCCAAACGCAAAAAATCGTGGCTTTCACCTGGCGAAGCATCAACATCGACGGCACGGCCAAATCGCTTCGGAAAGAAGACAATGCTCTGCGTTTGGTGGGACCAGAAAGGAATCGTGTACTATGAGCTGCTGAAAAGAAGCCGGGCGAAACTGTCAATGGGCATCGCTACCAACAACAACTGATCAATTTGAACCATGCATTGCTCGAGAAACGGCCAGAATAGGACACGAGACACGAACGAGTGATATTGCAGCACGACAAAACGCTCCGTGCCGTCGCACTTCCACCGTCCAGGACACCATGGAAACGCTGAAATGGGATCTGCCACCACACCCGCCGTATTCGCCAGACCTGGCCCCTTCCGATTATCACTCGTTCCGGTCGATGGCGCATGGCTTGGCTGGCCAACACTTGGCCAATTTCGAACAAGTGCAAAATTGGTTGGATGAATGGTTTCGGTCCAAAGACGCGTCGTTTTATCGCCGCGGCATTCACGTATTGCCAGAGAGATGGCAAAAATGTGTAGCTAGCGAGGGACGATACTTTGAATAAACCATTTTTTGTATTCCTCTCGAAATCTTTCATTTTTCATTGATCAAAAAAACTCGGAAACTTAGTTGCGCACCTAGTAATAGCCACGCATGGCAACAGTCTCGCTCGAAATACGATCGGAAGGAAAATCCGTCTTGACGAATGAAACGTTCAAACGTCAATCGAAATTAGCACGAGATTGGCTCAACGTCATCCTCGCTAATGAACGAAAAAAGGAAAGAAAGAAACAACGTCGTCGCGCTTCCGGGAAAGAAGTAACTCGCGAAGGTAACGGCATTATACTAGTGACGCGTTATTACTTCGCTCGACGCCACAGCTCATTCATAAATCACAATTAAGACGCAAACCAACACGGGCTTAACGAACGCACGCGTAACGAAGCCGCCGGCCGAGCCGACGACGGCGACAACGGCAATTCCGACGACTCGTAATGACCACCTATTGTTATTATTATTTCATCGTGACGGCAGGTCGGGCAGTCCCGGCGGCAGGACCGGCAGCGCGGGTTCCGGCGGGAATCCTCAGCAAGTGGTCGCGGCTCAGGGCTCCAGCGTCGTCACCGTCACCGAGGAGGTGAAGAGCAAGCCGCGTAGCCGCAGCCTGATCCGGCGCGCCTCGAGGAAGACGAAGCAGCAGATCCGAGACGCCCATGCCGACGACTGCAACATCTCGTAAGCTGGCCCGACGGGGACGGACGGATCCTCTCCTCGTCGGGGAAGATGAGTCTCGTGTCTCGTCTCGTCTCGTCTCGTCTCGTCTCGTCTCGACGGACAGTCGCGCGCGATCCGAGCGAGAACGGCGCTCGTCCGCGCGAGTGAGACGTAAGTGCTTTACTTAAGGTAAGACTCTCGATGGCCCGCACGATTCGCGCGACGAGCACGACGAGCGAAGCTCCCCGTTGGACCGGAGAATTCATCGCCGCGAGGTGCGAGGAACATGGCAAGCCGATAGCAGCGACCGGAGGGTGTCCGGAGCGCTGAAACTGGAAGGAGAGATCGCGAGCCGACCGGGTTTGTAGTACACCGGGATGTCATCGACAGCGGGAGTCGCAATTATGTCCAGTGAGAAATTGCCTCTGTCCTGATTGGATCGAATATCGGTAGAACGGCGCTCGGGGATTCCTTTTTCTTTGAGCCAAGATCGCGCGTGTTAACGGAGCGATCGAGCAGCGAGTTTCTGGGGGAGAAATGATGTTCGTCTGTCTCTTTGAGTTTTGCTGAGGTTCGCGTAAAAGTTTCACGTAAAAGAACATCAAATTCGTCGTCATATAAATTGGGGTAGTTTTTGAGAGGAAATTGCAAGCCATCGGTCATCTTCTTTTTAACCGCTCGGCAGCCCCGGTGAGTCTTCCTGAGGTGAAGAAGCTCGCGCTTTTCAGTTATATGAAACGAACGAGCTTCCGCTGTCGATGCGCATCTTTCTTGGAACGTTCTGTATATACATTAACGGTATGCACGTGAAATTGATGTTTATCGAATGCGTAATTTTTTTCAACGAACGGACCTCTCTTGCATTTCTCGGTGTAAATATTTTCGAAGGCTGCGAGTGAAAAGGAAAAGAGAGAGAGAGAGAGAGAGAGAGAGAGAGAGAGAAGAGAGAGAGAGAAGAGAGAGAGAGAGAGAGAGAGAGAGAGAGAGAGAGGAGAGGAGAGAGAGAGAGAGAGAGAGAGAGAGAGAGAGAAGAGAGAGAGAGAGAGAGAGAGAGAGAGAGAGAGAGAGAGAGAGAGAGAGAAAGATTATATTATTGGGATATTATATTTTTGACAGAACGAGTAGCTTCGTGGCGACTGTATTACGAACGACGTCCCTCCGCGATTGTTTTCACAGTGTTCTCAAAGTATCCCGAGATGCGAAGGAGGCAACATAGCGTGCGGGCAAATCTGTCCAATGGAACGAACGCAGACGCTCAATTTAATCGTAAACGGAAGCACATGTCGAACTTCTCTCTCTAATAGCGCGCGAGTTACTCCCTAAAATTCTTGATTCTACCGGAACGCGCACGTGCACTCTGGCTAATCGCACGCGACGTGCAAACCTGAAAGCGTAGTTTCGTCCGCTGCCCAATAGCGGTCGCAGAGCGTGAGTTGCTAGAGCTCGGGAGAGAGTGAGAGGAGGGGGGGAGAGGGACTCGTACAATTACGGAAATAAGGAACCGGGAGAGGTGCAATGAAATAACGAGAACGTTACGGGGGTAGCGGAGAAATATCAGAGTGCATAACAGCAATGCCGCGATCCTGCGGGAAGATCAAAAGGACTTCCTTTTTTTTCGCGACGGCAGATCCGTCCCGCAATATCGACGCAATAAAGACAAGAGCGAAACCGACAACGCGCGAATTTGAGGCACCCTATCCTTCAGGAACACGGCGACCACCCCGGTTCGTGCCGCGGCATGCGAGGGAAATAAAAATATTCCGAATGCTCAGGGGCGTCTTCTCGGAGGGATTTTCTCCGAGCTGATTTGAGATTGGTAATAACAGATGGTGGCTATTCTCCCTCCTCCAATTTGACACTCGCCGGTTCAAAGAAATATTTCCGAGTCATCCGACCCTCCCTTGGGGCGTTTTCAAGAGGGACGTGTCTGTCCCCTTAAATTTTTTCACGGCAACGGTATGTTTTGGCCTCAGATTTGAAAAGAAGACGAAGAAATAGGGGACTATCACCCTCGGACATTTTTCAAATTTCTTTAGTTAATTTTTCAGTAAATTTTCGAACCGAACTCTTTCAAAACTTGCGAGATGGCAACATCAAAAAGGCGTCAGGAGGTCGAAAATATTCCTGGAGACCTGATCGCGAAGGTCAATTCAGTGCGGGGGCAAGGATAGGGATGTCATTTTTGTTTCTACCGATTTCAAATCAGTTCGGACAAAATGTCCCCATGACGGCAGAAGACGCTCCTGCGCTCGTGCTGTGCGCAAAATTTGCCAATATATTCAATATCGTAACGAGCAATCGACGGGAAACCTCCGTCGTTCGAGTCGATTATCCGCAAAAATGTTCCGAAACATTCGGCGGGATTAACGTCAGATTAAATCTGAATTAAGCAGAAAAAGCTCCACGCGCGTGTACGTACGCTTTACAAGCAATTAAAATGTCCCCCGGCGCCGGGGACGCGCATTGGAATATTTTTCCGTCATCCGACGCGGTGCGAATACGCGCGCACCCTCGTGTAAATACCAATTCTGCTCGCGTCGAAAGGAAGCCCGGCAGCGAGGAAGGAAGCCGCCTGCGAATTACGGGACGCGTAATCTCCAAAAGCGGCACAAAGTGCACGCCATCTCGCCGCTCAGTACCTCCCTCAGCTCGGCTCGACTATTATCGCACGTGCGCTTCTCTTCTCTAATGATCTACGCGAGCTACGACGACGACGGGAACGACGACGGGTCGTCGCGATCCTCACGTTTGGCAAAAAAAAAAAAAAAAAACGAACGGAAGGAGGAAACACACGTTGAGACTTCGCGTTGCGATCTCTCATTTCCGTCGATCGCCCTTTTCCCCGGTTCCTCTCCAGCCGTTCAATCGTTCGCTAACCGATATTACGTTTGAGGTCCTGCTGAAGAATTAATCGGGGAACAATCGATAGGTCGAAGTGTACGTCGCCCGGTTCGTCGGCCGCGCGCGACTCCGAAACTAGACGCTTCGACCGACGTCTCTTCTCGAGCTGCGAACGTGTCGGTTTCCGTCTGGGCGAAAAGCTCGCGCGCGGAAATGAGCGCTGATCATTCCGAGACACGTTCTGCACACGCTCGACTTGGGCTCGGTCAAACTGTCGCGCGGCAGAATGTTACCGAATCTTCCGGTTTTCACGAGACTCTGCTCCGATAATTTCAAAGCTCCGACTGTTGTATTGCTTCTCATCTTACGCATCGGCTTCGAGATCAATCGAGCGAGCGGTTCGCAGTCATGTTGTAGTATCCTGAAAGTACGAAAATGTTAGTACACCACACGCACGATTTAGGAAGTACGCATTATTATGTAGAGGTATTTAAAGTTAGAACTTGTCCAGTAACACGTATCTACGGAAGACATACCGAAGCACATTATTTTAGATATCCGGGTCTAGATAGGATGCTGATCACAATGTAGTTGTAGGGACAAATCTCGGTAGAAACGACTCTCCTCCTGAAACGTCTCAACACCTAAAGAAAGTAATTTTCAGAACAAGCGGAATCATCTAAATTTGAGGAGATTTTATTCTTATATACGGCCTCAAGAGGATTCCTCTAAGATTAAGAGGAGAATATTATAAACACATTATTCGTAAAGTTAGAGGGATCGCATGTTATATGCATAAAATGCAAAGCTTTTTGATTTTAATATAAATTTCCTCTTGCACAGATTATTTAATCTTCTTTTTTTAAGAGAATTATTATTTATTCTTACTGGTCCTATTGGTTAATTTCACAAAATTATTATAATGTATATATACACACATATATATAGATGTATTTCTGACTCCAGCTCTGCAATAAGCAGGCACGAATGAGATAAGATCATCATAACAAATAAATTTCCGATCAGTTTTATTATGGACTTCATAGCTACAAAGACTTCTCTTTAATCACTTTATAGAAAGAGGAATCCTTTTTCTGCAAAAGGCTCCGCTTAAAATATAAAACTATGAGGAAAATCACTTTACAAATAGAATCTGTTTTTTGGGTGTTAACGAATTTGGTTCGCGCCTCCGATCTTCTCGAAAATGTCCGGCCAAAAGTCGCGATTGCAGCGCTGTTGTTCCGCTCCGAATCGTCGATATTTCATTCGCAGCACGTTTTGATCAAACACATCCCCTGATTAATTAAAATTAAAATAAATGCTATACCGCGCGTACATGGACGATCTCTACTCGTCGGTAGCAGCGTATCACGTTAGCTTTTTGTATCGCACGCACGCGACTACGTTGCATCATCTCTGTAAATAAATAATTTCGAAAGGCTTATCCAAGGACAATAACTAAGGAAAGATATCGGGGCAGCGGCGATTGCAAACGGCGTTATTCCCAACGAAACACCGCGCTGTCCTCGATGCTTTACGTCACGCGCGAAATCCGCTGATGAATCGGCGGGCTAGAATCGTTTTCGCAGAGAATCGTATTCCGCTTTCCGCAAAATCAAAAGTACGTCATTCCCTCCGGAGAAATCAAAGCGACTAGCGATATTTTGACGTCGCAACGGCGAGCGTCAAGGTCGACGTCCGCATCGGCACGAAGTAGAACAAAAAGGAGACTTGTCAGGATCATCATCGCGGCCAATCGCGATGCACGAAAGGGATTGTGAAAGAAATACCCGCGATCTGACAAGCAACTCGGCTACGCGAAATCACCTTCCAACGTACGCGCCATCACCGTCACGTAGCGTTCAAAGCGCGCACAATATAGGACGTTGTGCGGTCAAGCGAGCAGCCGGTGATGTCGGGATGGCGCGGAGTGTATTTCGCGAGATGTTTCGCAGCTCATTCGGCGGCAGTTTCGCTAATTGCCGCTCGGAGGAGGGACGATTTATCTCCGTGCTCGCGGGCGCGTCGCGAAAACACGCGGAAGCCGCTCGGGATATTTCGCGGAACAGATCCACTCGGGAATGCGCTTTTTTGCACAATTTTCGGAAAAATGCGCGAGGCGGAAGTGATGTGAAGTGGCTCTCGCGTCGGCGGGAAATCGAACAGGGAAATTCTCAAGCGAAACTATGTCACAAGCGCGCTATGTCGAGAGGAATTGGTAAACTAGTCCGGTAAATTGAAGAGGGCTTTTTTAAGGCTCCTGGGAGATGCCTGGTCGCAGTCGGTGACGCTCTGACGATTGATAAATAGTCGTGGAGTTAACGCGAGGTAACGATGAAAGGCGGATCAAGCGGGAAGTTTGCACGTCGCGTTAATTTTATATTCGCTGATCGTCAGAGCGAGAGGCAGCTTTTGGAATACTTCGCAGCCTCGGCGGAGGAGACGGGAACCTCGATACTTGGAAAAGAGGAGAAAAGAAGAAAGGCAGAGAGAGAAAAAAACTTAGTCGCAGTCGCGTGTGATATTCTGTAACAATGATCGGAGAAATGAAATTCGCAAGCGCAAAATGTCTGATTTAAGCATCCACGTCGTCCGTTGGAAAAAAAAAGAACAGAAAAATATGAAAAATAGCGCGTGCGCGCGCTCTTTGAAATGAACGTCATTCCGCGAGCGGAATAATTGGAATAATTGAAACAGCAAAAACCGCGCACTTGGCGCAATTGCCGTAAGTGAGGAGCAGGCGCGAGCGTAGCGCGAATCGCGATTACTGCAAAAAATGCTCACAAAGGGCGACGATTTTGTTTTGACTGTGCGAATTCGCGCTGCACGCACAATTTTCATACGCGAGCCGCGAGATCGTCGGGCTGTTAATTATTTTAATTCAAGCGCCGTCGGACAATTCACGTTCGCGGATTTAGTTTACAGTTAGAGTTACAGGGAAGTGCGAACGCGCAATTTCCATTGGATTATTCAATGGGCTTTATGACGCGGACGAGGACGCGGGTGAAGAAGAGAAAAGGAAAAGGGGGAAAAGAAAACGATCAGTCGTGGAGGCTGAGTAACGCGGCTAGACTACGAATATTAATAACCGTCCCGTTAAGATATTTTTCGCGCGATCAAGAGGAAAGAGGATGAAATATAAAGGTGAAAGGTAGGGGATTCCTTAGCAGGATGAACCGAGACCGTGAAACGCTCGCGAGGCGAGTCCATTGTTGACGAGAGGTCAGAAGAATGACCTGACGCGGGCCTCGCGAGTTCGCGCGTGGAATTTTGTATTTTGACATTTTAACGCGAGGAAGCGACGCTCTATCCGTTACTATCTTTATACAAATGGCCGCGTAGTGTGTCGTCGATAATTCTGCGAAGCGAGTAGCGGAGTATCTGGATATCTCACCGTTCGAAATTCCGAGATCGTTTCCGATCGGCAAGAAGATTCGAAACATCCCGCCGCTATTCGGTTAATCCGAATTGTTCGAATTGAAGTTTGAGCCATCAAAAGAAATCAGGATCTCGGGAGTCGAGATCGGAATCAAATTTGGAATTGGAAATCGAGGAGAACAGGTGAAAACCGTGCGATTTCCGAGCGAAATTGCGAAATCGAAAGAATGACATGGGAATTACATGCGGAAGGCCGTTTTCAAGGTTATTTTTCAAGGTAATTTTTTTTAATAGAAACGATAAAATCAATGAACTTAAAATTTTCACAGTATATTCATTAATGTTCAAAGTATAAAATAAATTTTATTGAATCACACGAACCGATCTAATTTGTAATTATAGATAAAAATGCAGTCATCCGTTTGCGAGCTCTGTGTTTGCTGTGGTCGACATAATTCCAGGCCTCTCACTACTCTGAAATAAAAAGTGAGAAAGATTTTTAAAATATACGATTGCCATTATAGCCCGTACCAAAATGAAGGCAGTGAAGTCAAGTTTGGGAAAATAATGACTGCACAAAAAAAAGTATCGAAAATGAAATGTTTTTCAATTTGTAATCATATTTAAAAAATGAATAAAATAAAATATAACTGTGTTCGAGGTAGGGACGAAAATTACATGTCTACTGTATATTGTGTAAAAATTTCAAATTATTCACTAACTTTCGCGTAATCGTGTCGATAGTTTAAGAAAATGGTGTTTGCAGACAAACGCGTTTAAAGTTTTATGCGTAATTTCCATATAGATAGTAACAAATTTATTTTATACTTTGAACATTAATGCATACACGGTGAAAATTTCAAGTCCTTTGATCCTACCGTTAAAAGAATTCGTAAAAATAGCCTTACGTAAAAACGGCCTGCTGCGCGTGTAATTCCGCTCTTAATCGGAGATCCGTAGAGATTTATCACAGCGGAGCCACGGAGTGGAGTCGATTGAAGAAGATGCGTGCGGAAAATATTGAATTTTGGCGTCGTAGGAGGGAATTGCTGCGAAATGAGAAAAAGAGAGAAATGCGCATCGAGTCGATTTTCCGAATTAAGTTACACTCGACGGATCTTGCACGGTCACCGACGACACGCGAATGCGGTCTCGTCGCGGCCGACGTTCTCTCCTGCGCGCCTCCACGAAACTCAACGCGATTTCGCGACGGATTTCCTGGGGCAGAGCCTACATCGAACTTCGCTCTTGCACTATGCGCGACACCCTCCGCGTATGACTCACGCACGCGAAACGTATATTCTAAATCGGGCTAACGCGGCAGAGTCTGCCGCGTTTAAACGCGCGCAAAGGACCAAACAAAAAAACCGATCGATACTCGGATACCTCCGATCAGCACAGGAAATGTCGACTCGATAAAGGCTGTTGTCCCGCTCTGACCTTGAAATTGTAATGAGATAATTTTTGGGCAGGGAGCTCCTAACGGGGGGAGGGGCGACAATGACCTTTAGCCAGTCAGCATGAATAACGATCGATTATTTTCCGGAGTCCCGAATATTTTGTAATCGAACGCAGCGGATATATAAAATGTGTACATACTCCCCAAGCTCGGAAACGCAGACGCAGAAGCGCACGGTTATTTTCTCAGACCCGCCCCAGCGATCAGGATTCTTTGCTCGTTGAAAAATGAGAATCTCGCTGCGAAGGAAGAAATCCTTCGTGCTTAATCGATTAGAAACGCAAGTTCCTGCGTTCTCTCATATTCTCCACCCGAAAGTCCCAAATTCGTTTATTTCGTAAAACTCTTCGATTCTCACTCTTTCGTCCCTGAAATTTTTCAATTCTTTTCCTCAAGTTTCTCCCGTCCTTTCGTTCCTATATTCTTAATTTTCTCTTCTTAAATTTTTCATATTATTTAATTTGTCCAAGGCGCTTCGGGATGAACACGCGAGTCTTTTCCGCGGATTGAAAAGGAGAACAAGGTAGGAAAAGCTCTCGCTTCGCTTCGCGGCAAGATTCGCAAAGTTTCAGCCGTGCGGTGAAACGGTCGTAGGAGACGCCAGGTAGGCCAGAGCGAGAAAGCGGCACAAATCACGAAAAGAAAAATACTTTTCTCCCGTACGAGTACACTCCTCGATCCCCGTGTCGTCGCACAATAGTCAAGGATACGATCCACACCACCTTTCTCGAGACCCTCGAGTTGTCGCGAACGACCTCCTGGTTCTCGATCCCTCTAAGCTTAATCTCGCAAACAAGCGGAATGGCCGGGTAACGATAGCCCTGTAAATAATTAATGCCGAAACTCTTGATGGTAGTTATGTATCCCCAAGATGTTATATACGTTATCGGTAATCGGCGCGTCATCATATGTCCATATATATATATATATGTGTGTGTGTGTGTGTGTGTGTGTGTGTGTGGACGCAAACTATATACTATGTCAGAAATTCTGCTACTTCTACGTGGAACATCTCCTTGGAAAGTGTGAGCGCACAGTTTGGATATTAATATTCTTATCACCGGGAGAAAAGTATCGTGTTAGTGTTAAGTTGTATCGCGCTGATATCGACGCTGTTAACGATGTTAACCGGGACGACAGAAACGGACTGACCCGAGTTCACGCGGTGCAACGAATAGGATCGAGAAATTTTGAAAGATCCATCATTTTAAGGGGGAAAGGCCGTTTACAAGACTATTTTTACGAATTTTTTTAACAGAAACGGTAAGATCAATGGACTTGAAATTTTCACAGTGTATTCATTAATGTGCTGAAAGTATAAAATAAATTTTATTGAATCACAAGAACCGATCCAATTTGTTAATTATAGATAAAAATGTAGTCATCCGTTTGCGAGCTCTATGTTTGCTGTCGACATAATTCCGGGCCTCTCACTACTCTGAGATCAAAAAGTGAGAAAGATTTTAAAAATATACGGCTACCATTATAGCCCGTACCTACAAAAAAAAGTATCGAAAATGAAACTTTTTTCAACTTGTAATCATGTTTAAAAAAATGAATAAAATAAAATATAACTGCGTTCAAAGCAGGGGCGAAAATCACATGTCTACTATATATTGTATAAAAATTTCAAGTTATTCGGTTCAGTAGTTTTTGCGTAAGCGTGTCGACAGTTTAAGAAGATGATGTTTCCAGATAAACGCGTTTAAAGTTTTATGTATACTTTCCATATAGTAGTTCCAGATAGTAACAAATATATTTTATACTTTGAACATTAATGAATACACTGTGAAAATTTCAAGTCCACTGATCCTACCGTTTCTGTTAAAAAAACTTCGTAAAAATAGGCCCGTTGAAAACGGCCTGCTCCGCGTGTAATTCTCCCCTTAAGAGGGGATTATATATTATCATTATTACCAACAATTGTTGTGTGGACGCGGTACTTGTGCGACGATTGCCGCGAAATGGATTTCTGCGTACCAGAAATGAGACTGGCCGAAATCTCAAGCCCCCTGGGAAATTTCCTCAGAATTTATCGGCCGGCCGAAAATCTCGACGGTCTCAAATTCGAACTTCGAGCTGTCTCTCGGTCCGTTTCTGCTCGCTTAGGAGATGCGCCGCGAGTATCCGAAGTATGCGTGCGCGTCTTCTCTTCCCTTACCTCCGGGCAGTCTGTACATATATAGCGTGTAAGAAGGATGGAGAGGGCTAAGCTGTGAATCAAAAGCGGAAACACTCGACCCTTTTTCGAAATCTCTCTGTCTAATATCTCTGTCTGTAAAGTGTGTACTTAAGGCGCTCGTACATCTTAACGCCTTGCTTACCGGTCGGTAAATGTGTGCTTATCATTCGATTCGCATCCAAGTCGCAAAATTCGCACTTACGAAAAGGTCTGGAGTATACTTACTGATTAATACGTCACGTCGACGTAAGAGCGACGGAGAAGAGAAAACCGCGCAGTGAAAATTATGCGTCTATAAGTGTTAACGATTAGCGGTAATCGACTAGAGAGGTAGAAATACGTCGTGGTGGGATAGAAGTGGGATAGAACGTGAGACCGATTGTTTCAGATCTCAATATCCCGTAACTCTAGACACTAATCGATGAAACGCAATATTAACTAAGTATGTATAATTTCGTTCCTTAAGTGTAAGAGGCCGATCGATTTCAAGCGAGATCGAAGGCGCGGTCGAAGGCACTTTTTATCGGTATGCGAATATGTGTAATGAAAAAAAAAAAAAAAAAAAAAAGTGGTAGTAATAAGATAGAGAACGCGCGCAAACGCACCATCACGAGTGATGGTGGATGTTTCCCCAACATCGCACGCGCGCGCGTCACTCACGTACTATTGATATGAGAATAATTGATATAAAAACCTGGACGGTAATGAAGACGTTAAGAGGAGAACCAATGAAATCCGAATTCAAGCTATCGATATGCCTGTGTCTGTATACCTCTACTCTCGTTGTATGTCGGAAAGTGTAATACCGTAGACTCTAATTTATATCTCTTATCACTGTCGACGAGCTTAACAAACGCGACGAGACGTCGAGACCGGTGCCGGTAACCGTGCCGAGCAGAACGACGTGAAGTCTAACATTTACGCGTAGAATTCGCGATCAATCGTGCGATTTCGTATCGATTATCCATGCACGGGGGGCTTTTTAATTCATAGGTACACGCAGCGTACATTCGCTCGTACATGGCGAAAATTATTCAAAAAACTTTTCGTATATACATTAATAAAAGTACGTTACATCGAGCACGCTCGTAAATTATGCTTCAGTTAATTTCGCGATATCGAAGCGCAAATCGACGTGCGCAAATCCAACGCGTTGATGGAGAATCTTTTACCCGGGCGAACGATATTATCGATTGTATAATGAGCGTAAGGAATCTTTAATGACATAATTTCCTCCTCGTATCGTAGCGCGTAAGTTAAACTGAACGTCCGCGAGTCCACCGTCCTCTCAAACGATCGTGTGATAACGATATCAGGCGAGCCGGAATCGACGGCGAGAACATCGATCTATCTCGGGAATGCGCCCGATCGGCTCTCCCTTCGAAATACAAACTCGTTGAATCCGCGGCAAAAACATTGCCGCGGTGGAGAAGAAAATAAAGAAAGAAAAAGCAGGCCTGTCGATTTTTAGCAAGCACTGGTGCGACGAAAGGATTCCTCAATGGCGGCGGAATTCGAGAGGGCCGTTACGGCCGACCCTTCTTCTTCTTCTTCTTTTGATTTTCGACGAGCACGCGCGCATTATAATGAAATAAATCTGTCATATCCGACGAGGACCAAACAGCCGCGCCGTAATTTACCTCACCGATCGATCGCCGAGAGCCTTAAATCGCCGAGCTTTCTTTCTAGGGCCGTTGCGAGCGCGATTCCGGAGTCGCTTGACTCACAACGCGATCGGAAGCTGCGATGCGCGAACAATACGAATACGTGAGCGTGTTGGAGTACGAAGCGCAGCGCGCTTTTTGACCAATTTCCGAATATCTCGCCGTTTCTTCGTCGTGTGAGAGCACCGTATTCGCACTTCCT
Organism: Harpegnathos saltator; assembly: GCF_003227715.2. NCBI lineage: Eukaryota > Metazoa > Arthropoda > Insecta > Hymenoptera > Formicidae > Harpegnathos > Harpegnathos saltator. Next base: position 88,944 of record NW_020230716.1, on the reverse strand, counting down.
CGCACGCTATTTCCGGGGAGCTGAGCGCGTTTTTTCTAACCACGGGTCTAAGTAGATCTACGTAGGTAGACTTAATGTCTTGATCGCTTGCAGGACCGATGGACATGCATCGTCCGGAGAAATCGAGCTCGAAATGCCGGAAACAATGAAATACAATTTGCCCGAAATATATCTGGCATATCTGATCACTCGTCGTCCACTCCGATTTAGAGGGAAATTTTTTTGGAAAAAAATTGTTCAAATTGATTGACAGAAAAAGCTGATATAATAAAAATTGGAGTTTCCATTTAAAAGAAAAGTAATGATCAGTGAATATCTCGAAGGTGGCGCCATCTGTGAGCAAACTGATACAGTTGTTTCATGTTCCCCTTGAAACCACACGACTTTTGTCTGAAACGTTTTTCTCTAAAACGTCGCGTTTACAAAAAAATCGGGGTGGACGGTATACAGTCAGATACATCCGGTATAATTGTCCCGAGAGGAAAAAAGGAATTATTACATTTGAGTACATTGTGTCGCACTCAAAACTTCATTAGTACATGCTAACGTCTAGCTGTACGACGTGACGATTCTGATATTTCGATAAACTTGCATTTCTAGACATTGTTTCGGTATTGAGACTTTTCAAATCTCAGTATATTTATTTAAATTTCGGTACGTACGTATTTTTTTTTTTTCCGAAACAACGCACGCCCACAAATATTAATGCAAAATTCCATTATAGTAGAATTGTACTTTGGAAAATTGTTCCAAAGTCAAACAAACAGAAAGTTTAATTTCGGGGCAATGCATGTCACGGCGGTATCACTACATTCTCTCGTCCACTCGTTAATCGCTCATTACCTGGGCTTATCGTACCAAAGGGATGTTGGAGTGGCCTGTCGAAGCCCGGCGGTGGAGCACCCCATTTGGGCAGAAGCAAACTCGTATGTTGATTTGATTGACTGCAACGTGTCTGCTACCGTCTAGAGGATCCTTGGTTTGGTCTGTATAACATACTTGCTTAAACTGGTATTTACTGCGCACAGACTTTAGCGTAATCTCCGATGTGTACACACGATCTAGCGTCCTGCTGTAAGCTCTATCGAACATTTGTGACGTGAGTGGCGATCAATGCGTTTATCGTATTATACGAGGCACGAGAGATGATTATTCGTTTTTTTATTAACTGAAGATAACTTCTATTGTACGATATTGTCTCGAAATATATATAAAGAGGAAAAAGGACGAAGCATTGATTTGAGGTACTTCGTAAGTAAGATTCATTTTAATTGCATCACGCTACATAAGTCTCTCTCTAAGTAACTAAAGGATCAAAGAAAACCTTACTTTGTAAGTCTTGAAATGTATGATTTGCGCAATAAAGGGAACCCTGCAATGTGGATTTTATAAGAGTGAAAGGGTTGGAAAGAAGAAACACGCACCGACGAGTAAATCATACGTGTTATTCACAAAAGTATCCTCGTTTTCCTTCTCTCCTCCGTAATAAATAATTCGTGACAGTATAATATATTTATACAAGCACCGTAGAAGAACTTACAAATACCGCAGTAGCTCTGGCACGGCATGCGCCCATGCCTCAACTTTGTATATTATATATAAATCATAACTATCTATCGCGGTAACGCGGAAATCGGTATTGTACAGTCTTACGATGAGATGGTGGTAACATTCGAATTCGTATCCGAATTGCACTCGTTGTCGGTGACTTGGAACAAGTACCTGAAGTGCTGTACATACGGCTGACAGTGTTCCCCCCTGGTGAAGGCCGTAGTGTTGTGCAGCCTCAGGTTTCGCTGCTCGAAGAACTTGAAAACCGAGTGAAAGAGCGTCGCGTCGTCGATCGCTTTCGCTGCTTCCAGGAATTTTCTCGCGGACACTTGATCCGCCATACCGACCGATCGAACGTACCTGGAACACGGAGACATCGCGTGAGCACGTATACGCACACAAACGAACGCATATCGCGAGTCCAAGTGGCAGCCTGTCAATTACCTTAGGGCAGCCAAGATATGTCCCTTTGACAAGAGCACTTCGATTATCTCCTCGTGCGCATTGCCAAGCCTCTTCAGCATGTCCAAGGCCAACTGATGCGCCGCCGGATACAGGTTCTCCAAAGAGAGCAGCAGGCAGGCCAGGGGCTTCGAATCGGAGACCACGTGGTATTGCAGCAACTGATGCAGCTGGTAATACGCCTTCCGGTGTACCAACGTCGTAATGACCAACTCGTGCAAGTAATGTTGCACAGGTATCCCGTGTTCAGCTAACGATCTGTGAGATTCGACGGTCGCTCATAAAGCGCAATGATTCGACCGAGACTTCTTTATTAAAAATATGTTACAAGACACGTTTGAGAATATGTATTGAAAGATATGTAAAAACGGCGGGCAATGGATGAGCCACATTGCAGGTACAATTAATACATTACATTTACAGCAAAGTGTACACAGCAAGGTGTTACAAATTAAATAACTTTAAGTAACGAGAAACGTTTCGGCTGCTTCTTGTAGCTATCTTCACAGTCGAAATTATTAAGTCGAAAATTAAGAATTATCAATATTTATTGGTTCTCCTTTTATTATTCGCGTAAATGTCCGTTACGATTTTAATGTACCTGATATATTCGAGCAAAACCCATATTATCATCTTTGGCTCTATCGCGTCTTCGGGAAACTTGGATAATATGTGACTATACATGTCGCTCTGATCGAGTAACAGTTTATACTTGAAGTTCTCAGCCACTGTTGTTAAGTTTTTTACATTATTCTGCAACGGCGTTCCCATCTGCGAATAAGATATGAGAAAGGTGCGTAACATCTTGCCGATCACTATAGATACAGAAAGGGATATTATCCAGCATTACCTGATTTTGTATTTCACTTTCTAAATAATTCCTGTACACGGAATTAAGTTTATCAAATATGGCCGGCATCTCCATCAAGCTTACGGGTAAGTGCGTCATGAAGCTCTGGAGGACTTGTATCAATATCTGCTTAGCGTTCGCACGCTGCATTAAAAATTCGATGAGCAATACTTTATCCGTAATCAGCTTTACCAAAGCGTCCAACCTGAGCTCGATATACCTGTATTGATATTAACAAAAAAAAAATATCACATGTAGATGGATATAAAATCGCTTCAGGAAATACTGCAGTGGAAGAAACTTACCATAAACAACCGAGCTTCACGTCAATGATTATATTTGGCTGAAAGACAACCCAATTGGGAGAATCTATGTAACGTTAAGACTTAATGTCTGAACTGATAGTACTGAAGATTGTTACAAATGACCCATAGATATCGGTCTACTTCATGTATATTAAAGGATACATAATTGACATGGCTGATACATCTGATCGGACAATGTTGCACCCGGTACTTTAAGATTATACGGCTTGATCGGTTTTGCCATAGTCACACTGGTATGATGCATTACCGTGCCATCACTCACACCAGACAACATTATATCGAATATCATGGATGTCTGTTAAAAGAAATAATTAAATCTCGCTAGTAAACTTCTGTTTCATGTGTATATCTACCTTTGATGCTTGATGATGAACAATAATAAGATTATCAACAACGTTTATAGCAAATCTGCCACTAACGTCCAATTTTAACATATGACTTTTCTTGATGGTCATCATTCTGGAAGAAGATATAGTCACAGCATTGCATAGATTGCCGCATCTAGTAAATAAAATAAAAATACATCTTACTTGTGTACAGTATAGATGTACACAAACGCCGTTCCTATAGCGCGGTTAGCTCCTGGCTGATGTCGTAACAGGATTATACAAGGTGTTCCATATAATACAGCCAATGCTACATCTCTTTCAGAAACAGCCAACTTTCCTGGTTTTGTTATGCTATGTTCAACTGAAACAATCATGGTCACAGGTAATGTTTGTGGTTGCACAAAGAGAGAAAAATTACACTGAATCTTATTAACTTTCAAACTTGGTCAATTTGTGAAGATTGCCAGGTGTAACATGTAATGCTTGTATTTGATTACCAACTGTACCAGATGACAGTAACACCAGGTAACTTTTAGGACAAAATACAAACCAATTTACACCTAAACTTAAACATTTTACTGCCCTAATATTACGTTTTTCTGGATTTACCTGAAACAATGATAATTTTAGTACAATCTATATTTTCATAAAATAAACAATATAAAGCATAACATTTATAAAATTTGATAATTGCAAATATTTATTTAGGAAAGATATATTACTTTCATATGATAAATTCTACCTAACATCAGTAGTATCATCTGATATAACACTGAAACTTTGTAATATAAAAGAACTTAATTATATCATTTTGAAAAGATTTTCAAATTAGTTACTACAAGAATATGTAATAAAAAGACAGATAGCTGTTAAAAAAAGTTTATGATGACCTCAGGGCCTATGCATATAATGAAACTGAAATTACTGTTTTATGAAGTTTTTAACACTCTACCTGGAACATAAATTATGATAGTAGATACTAAATTTCTGATAAAGAACTATTTATCATCACATAATATATTCTCCTTGAGATACTTGCAACTGCCATATTGAACGGTCCAGTATGAGATGGCAATCTCTTACATGAAACAATTCTACTCCATGATCTGTGACTATTAATATCTCAGTGTTATGTGTCCACACAAAACCCAATATTGTGGCATTCTTTCCTTTGCAGGACTGAGAATACTCGACGTTATCCAAACCAGTGACAGGAGAGTAATTGACAAACTCCACCGAAGTACTGGTACGTTGAATTGCAAGTACATTCATGTCGGGAGAAAATTTGATGGAAATCACTGGGCCCTTATCCTCCATTCGAAAATTTATGTTCTGGTCAGGGCCCTTAACGAGCACTCCTGTAACACCTCCTGAGCGAACGGCGAAAACCTGCGCACACAAGCGATGTTTATCATCTTGAGATAATGGAACAGCGAGATTTACATTCACCGAGGAAATTGACTGACTTGTTGTTTTGAATCATCGAAAAATACATTCGTGAGGCTGCTGACTGATTCAAACCTGATGGGTTCGGTGGACAATTCCAAGTAATAATCCTCATTCTTTCCCTGATCGTCAACTTCCATGTTTGGCACGATTAGGGATTGACTAGACATACACGTTTGTTTTTCTTCTTCGCCTAACTTTTTGTATTAATGTACACTATGGAGAGAATATACACTATACAAATTGTTCTTCCTAGTAAATATAATATTAATGTTAATGTTTTCAATATCACACATCGGATTATATACAATGTTCTTTTGTACAAGAACTAATAAAGTGTCATGTCAAACTAGAATACTTTGAAACATCAACTAACCTAAGTATATAAAAAAAGCTTGAGAGGATACTGTAAGAATTTCATGAAATACTTCCTGAATACGCCCTCTGAAAAAATACGTGTAAAACACACCATTTATTAACTTTCCAGCTTTATCGACATCCTTATATAACGGATTTCACTAAGGCCTGGTCTACAATACGTGTCGTAAGTTGTAAGCCGTAATGGCTACAGGACGCGGCAACGCTTGCCGCGCGGCGGAAATTCGCACGTTAGCCAATCAACGTGCCGCTATTCCGTAATAAACTTCCAGCTCTTGAGGAAAACAGGACGTTGATTGGCGATCGCTCCAACTTCCACCGCGCGACAAGCGTTGCCGCGTTCTGTGTGCAGGAGCCATAAGAATTGACGAATCACAGTCGATTATTATTATTGTACATATATAATAACGAGATTCAGAAAGTATAACAATAAATAAGTATATATACAATAACGAGATTCAGAAAGTATTTCAAAGTTTCAAGTGTGTAATATTCAGATACATTTTCGAATACTCCGTTTATTTTTCTCAGTTTCTATAACGTCTCGTCTAAATAGCAGATTTTAAATATATTTCGTGCAGATGTTTGTCGCGTATTTTGTTCGAATGCTGACTAATGCGATTAGTCTAGATAATGACAGAAAGACAATTGCGTTGAGAAATACAAAGGAAGGTATAAATATAATGATGTTTTAAGAATTTGATCGACACAATATCGTTAATATTTCGAATATCAAAAGAAGTTCTAAGAATCTCCTATATCTCATATTCGAAAGTAGCGCTAGTTTGGTCAAAGAAACGAATCACTGGCTGTGTTCCGATATTCACTGCCAGCATTGAAAATCTATAGTATAAGTGACACAAACTATATATTTTCAATACTGGCAGTGAATATCGAAACGCAGCCACTGTGATTAGTTGGCTTGACTGATTCGAATAATCCAATCGCTGCGCTGTTCGCAATCGTAATCAGTTATGTCGCGGGCTGTGTGGAATAGCGTGCGAAGAACGATTGCTCGTGATTTTAGCTCGCCGTAACCACCGACGAGCTAATACTAAAGACTGTCAGTCCTAGATAAATTTTCGTATTGACCAAGGAAGCCTCGAGGGACACGGCGGTAATTGAAGAGCGATAATAATATCAAAGACCCATATTCAGAACATGCTTATAACTATGTTAAGTATGGTCTATAATGGCAGTAAGCAGTAAGAAGTAAGCGTAAGCGGTAAGAAATAAACCAATCACAGTCGACTATGACAAAAATAAACAACTGTGGTTGGTCCATTTCTTAAGGTCATTCTACAATGAGGTTGTAGTAGTATGCAGTAGGCAAATTGACCAATCACGATCGATTGTTCTCTTTACGATCGAAGAAAAATCGACTGTGATTGGTCAATTTGCCTACTGCATACTACTACAACCTCATTGTAGAATGACCTTTACTGTTCACGCTTACTTCTTACCCCTCGTGTACAATAGAAGTCGTAGAGTCGTAAGTCGTAGAAATTGACCAATCATAGTCCGGTAAGAGAAAAATAATCGACCGCGATTGGTCAATTTGTACGACTTACGATTCTATGGCCGGTATTCATAGTCGGATCTTATATTTAAGACCGTCTTAAGTTTATCTTCAAACTTTGTACAAAGCATTGCATTGGCTATAGAGTATCTGAAAGTGAACTTACGACTGTCTTAAATATAAGACCTGACTATGAATACCAGCCTATGACTTCTATTGTAGACATGGTATAACTGCTTACTGCCATTGTAGACGACGCTGCAGGCCTGGTCTACAATAGGTGTTCTAAGCTGTAAGCTTGTAAGAACTGACCAATTACAGCCGATTATTTTTGTATTGGGTGTGTGAATATGACTCCGCCCTTTCCCAACAGATTTTGCTTTTAGTATTGTGAACGTAGCTGGAGAATGGCGTATGGGTACACCCTTCTACCTAAAGCCATATACCGAACTGAACTGAACTGAGTATTGTGAACGTGTACTAATAACTGGCAACACTTGTATTCGATAGTACTTCATGTCAACTTTCAAACGCACTACGTGAAATTTGGTTTAAGTGTAAGCAACAAGTGTTTAACCCTACTTGAAAATGTCGGTTTTCGTTCCAAACAAACATCATTTGCGGGAAGTATTATTACACTATTTTATTGCAAAGAAAAGTGCAGCGGAAACTTATCGTTTGCTTGTGGAGATTTACAGTGATCATGCTCCATCTAATACAACTTGTAAGGAATGGTTTCGACGATTTCAAAATAATGATTTTGGAACCGAGGACAGAGAACATGGGAAACCACCAAAAAAATTTAAAGATGCTGAATTGGAAGCATTATTGACAGAGGATTGTTGCCAAACTCAATCCGAATTGGCTGTAGCATTGAATGTTGAACGATCAACTGTTGCAAAACGTTTAAAAGCAATGGGAATGATTCAAAAAGTTGGTAACTGGGTTCCATATGATTTGAAAGAAAGAGAGATCGAACGTCGAAAAACAATTTGTGAAATGCTGCTTCAAAGACAGCAAAGAAAAGGATTTTTGCATCGAATAGTCACGGGAGATGAAAAATGGATATATTATGAGAATTCTAAACGCCAAAAAGCTTGGGTGAAGCCAGGTGAACCCGGTCCATCACTGCCAAAGAGAAATATTCACTGTGCCAAGGTTATGCTCTGTATTTGGTGGGATCAAAGAGGTGTTGTATATTATGAGTTGCTCGAACCCTCTGAAACTATTAAAGGAGAAGTTTACCGACGACAACTAATGCGTTTGAAACGAGCCATAGAAGAAAAACGGCCAGAATGGGTGAATAGGCATAGCAAATTAATTCTTCAGCATGATAATGCCAAACCGCATACCGCAGAAGTGGTGAAAAGATATTTATGGATGGACAGGACTGGGAAGTGCTACTCCATCCGCCATATTCGCCAGACATAGCTCCTTCAGAATACTACTTATTCCAGACGATGCAGTCAGATCTTACTGAAGAACGGTTCACTTCATACGAAAGTATCAAAATTTGGCTTGATAATTGGATCAGCTTAAAAGACCAGGAATTCTTCAGGCAAGGAATAGATAAATTACCTGAAAGATGGGCGAAGGTTGTAGCTGCAAATGGAGCATACTTTCAATAAACTTTTTTTTAATTTTCTAAACAAGCAAATGTGTTTTATTTTAACAAAAAAGGGCGGAGTCATATTCACACACCCAATATTATTCTTGTGAAATTTACAATCTTTTGAATTTTGACTATTACTTTTAACTAGTAAAAGGTGATCTTCCAATTTTTATATATAGTGTAAAACTATAACCAACCTGTAAGTTATAGCTTATCTCCAAGTAATAAAAAGACGAACCAGACGACAAATGAGACGGACTTTTACTTTATTTGTATATAGTTGTACACATATAGAGAGTAAAAGAAATCTTTAGGACATTATGACAAATGCTTGTATAAACGCATTAATCTTTAAAATTGTCCTTGAAAATTGTATTACTTTAAAATTTATTTCTTTTTGAAGAAACTGGAAATATTCTTAGATCCTGCTGCTGCTCTCTGTTTGGCTAATTCTTTTTTGCCAGGAGTAGCATTTTTCTATAAATAGAAAAAAATGAGAATTTTTAATTTAGAATCTTGTTTAGGAATGTAATATTCCAAAAGTTTCATATAGACTTTATATTTTACCTTTATTTGTAATGTAAAATGTAAGAGGCAATAATTGTTATATAACAAAAACTACAATTAGTAATAAACTTTAAATACATACGTTTAAAAAATTCGATGTTAATTATATTATAAATATTACATCATATTATATTTTCAAAATATTATACCTTCTCTGGCTTAGTTAATTCCTTCATCTTTGCTTTTGGTGTTGGGCTTTCTTTTAAGGAATCTCTCTTTGGTCGTTTCTCTTCAGGCTCAATTTTTGGATTACTTAATTTGCGCTTTTTACCCTCTGCTTCATCAGGTATATTCATATATTGCGCCAACTGTTTTGATAGATCTTCCGCAAGGTATTCCGATACAATACCATGTGCATATTTCAAGTATTCTACAAGGAAATTTTCAGTAAATGCTTTGTCAACGAATTGATGTTGCTTGTTCATAGCCTACAAAAATCAGTTTAAAAAGAAGTCTTATTATACCGTTTTAGCTATAAAATAACAATCATTGAGAAATTTCCAAATATTCAATCTTATTCAGCATGAAGGAAAAAGATCAATTTTCACATCAATTTATATAACTTATCAAAGTGTAATATCATGTTAAAATAATCTTTTTTTCTCACCTGCCTCTGTACCAGTTTCAAATTTAGTACTTTTAACATAGGTAGCACTCATAGCCCCTTGGGACACATGAATTCCTTTCTGTTTTAACACATCTGCTACTCTTTCTACCTTCTTCTGTAACCATTTTAATGATTTTTCCTCATTAAATTTAAAAGCTTGCAAGGACTCATCTCCCTTACGATCAGCTACTAATGACAGCTTCAAATTTTTACATTGGGCAAGGCGTGACGTCTCTGGATAATCCTCATCCCACAAACATTGTTCTAAAGGTTGTGCTAACTGTGACTGTAATAAAAATATTTATCTCTGTTACAACTTGATTCTTAAAGATGCCAATAATCAACATCAGTAAACAAATTTTGTAATTACCTTTCTTAAGTATGGTAAGACTAAAAACATTGGATCAATTGGTGTTGATAGATGCAACTTGCCATCAGATTTAACATTATTGTCAATAAACCAAGATCGTTTGCTTTCATCAAACATTAAAACTTCCTGGACTGTAATATTTCCAGGACTAAATACAAATATAGCTGGTTTGCTAGAGGCTGGATGTCTGAGCTTTACAACTTCTGGTTGGCCATCATCTGTATCATCTAGATTATCTCCTGAAATAAATATATCTCAGATATACATAACGGAGTTTTGACCGACAATGCATGCTAATTGGTGGAAACTAGTGCAAAAATTATAAAAATAATCAATAAGCCGGGCGGTGATATATCGTCGATGTTTGCACTCACCCTTCATGAGGAACACCCACGTATTCGCTGACGGATGACAGTTTGCAGTCTTGACGCATTTTTGCGGCGAGCCTTTGGTACGCGGCATTTTCTTCTTCGTGTTGTTGCTCTCTGCTGCTGCTGCTACTGCTGCTACTGCTGCTACTGCTGCTGCTGCTGCTGCTGCTGCTGCTGCTGCTGCTCCTGCTGCTGCTGCTGCTGCTGCTGCTGCTGCTGCTCCTGCTGCTGCTGCTGCTGTGTTGCCTTTTGTTGTAGGTTAATTTTTGGGCGGCTCAGTAGAATCCGATCGAGAACCGTACTTTTGCCGTATGTATGTGCAACAATTCAACGACTATTCATTCTTCGCGAGGAATTTGGATTTTGGTTTCTTGAAAATGACATTTCTCGCGTACGCGTTCGCCGCGAAACCATCTCAAGCGCGACATGTTGCGGAAAACTTTCTCTTTCTCCTTCGCACCTCACTCACTGCCTCCTCTCTCTCGCTCACTCTTTTCTCTTCAATGCTGCCACTAGGCGTATAATAAGATGAATTCCCTAACGCCACTGTTCAATAAATTACGGAAAATTCGATAGGTTGCATTTGAAAGTTGCATTTGAAATGAATCGATAAAGAAGCACAGGGAATCGATATCTGTCGACGTACTAATATCGATAGTTAACGCATAATAAAGAGTATAGTAAAGAGTTTTTGCAATCTTATCTCTCAGATACAATAAACGTTGATCGTGAATGCTATTGATCGGGTATATTGCGACGTTATTTCTGAACGAACAATGTTCAAGATTTACGTTGCAGCCGTTCGGGCCACAACGTGGCCTAGTTGATTCATCAACTGTTGTTAGCGGCGTGTGGCGAGACGTAAGAATGGCGAGATAAAACATGAATAGCGGCATGTTATCTTCCCCTCGCCGTGCACCGCTAATAGTTGCTAGCTGTATTATCTTGAGCGTAGCTAAAGCAGTCGATAGTATCATCGTTCTTCAATTATCTCCGGGCCCCTTAGGGCTCGCTTGGCAGATACGAAAATTTATCCAAGGCTATAGGCCGTATTCGTAGTCGGATCTTATATTTAAGACCGTTTTGAGTTCACATTCAGATATTCTGTAGCCAATGAAATAATCTGTACAACATCTGATGATGAACTTAAGACGATCTTAAATATAAGACCGGACTATGAATAATAGCCCTATTAGCAGAGAGGAAGCTGAGAGCGGCCAACACGGCGTTTTCGGCGACACCGATTTTTCGCACTGGGAATGGGCGCTATTTGCATCCATTTTGAGAGCAGCACTACGATGCTACATCCACTTTTAGGTCTCGACGGTAAAACCTGCATCTGGTGGCTGTCCGTGCTACATCCACTTTCAGGCGGTTTATGTCCGTGCTACAACCATAATAGCGTACTTGACAAGCACGGTCTCGCGCATTGTTATGCATTTGTAACATGAATTAACATGTTAACATGCACAAAAAAAATAAGAATTGAGATTGCATATGATTAATATCATGAAGATTATATACGATTTATATCGATATATAAATATATGATAATAAGATAATATTTTGTGTGTACCCAAAATTATTTTTCCAAAATATTTCAGCGTTACGTTAGTATTTATTTATACTCCGGCAGGCGTTTTTTAGCGCAGTTGTATCCATGTGCATGTGTTGCATTGAAAGTGTGCGTGACGTACGTGTGCATAAACGAACTCACACACACACACACACGTGTAATACGCAACAGATAGAATCTCAGGGTATATGTTTAAACATTTTCAATTGCCGTACGTTTCTTTGTAAGAATGTAGTCGGCAGACACACACAGAGAAACTGCTCCCGTCTATCCGTCTGAGGCCCCTCCCTCCGCTCGACTTGTTTTGACGAGCCAAGCGAAAGAGAGAAAGAGAGGGAATGTGTTCGCTCCATCTCGTACTGATTCGCAACGTTGCCGAAATTGTGCTTCCCGACACACGGCCGAAACTGACGTTTCACTCTCGGCGTGAATTCAACGAGATGATCAATAGCAATCGATTTCGACTAAACTCTTTATTTTGGACTTTATTTTGGTGCAAGAAACAGGCCTGTATCTCTAGCCATTTAGGAGATATCGAAGGTTAAAGTTTTCCCACATTTCTCCGTTGATATCTCCGCTTCTACTGGGAGTAGAGAGTCGTCATTTACGAGAAAATGTAGGGTTTTGTGAGGACTTCATTTTGGTGCCAGAAACAGGCCTTTATCTCTAGTCAATGAGGAGATATCGAAGGTTAAAGTTTTCCCACCTTTCTCCGTTGATATCACCGCTTCTACTCGGAGTAGAGAGTCGTCATTTTCGGGAAAATGTAGGGTTTTGAAAGGACATTATTTTGGTGCCAGAAACAGGCCTGTATCTCTAACCATTTAGGAGATATCGAAGGTTAAAGTTTTCCAAGCTTTCTCCGTTGATATCTCCGCTTCTACTGGGAGTAGAGAGTCGTCAATATAGTCGAAAATGTAGGGTTTTGAGAGGACTTTAATTTGGTGCCAGACCGAGGCCTGTATCTCTAACCGTTTAGGAGATATCGAAGATTAAAGTTTTCCAACCTTTCTCCGTTGATATCTCCGATTCTACTGGGAGTATAGAGTCGCCATTTACGGCAAAATGTAGGGTTTTGAGAGGACTTTAATTTGGTGCCAGAACCAGGCATGTATCTCTAACCGTTTAGGAGATATTGAAGGTTAAAGTTTTCCAAGCTTTCTCCGTTGATATCTCCGCTTCTACTGGGAGTAGAGAGTCGTCAATGTAGTCGAAAATGTAGGGTTCTGAGAGGACATTAATTTGGTGCCAGACCGAGGCCTGTATCTCTAACCGTTTAGGAGATATCGAAGGTTAAAGTTTTCCAACCTTTCTCCGTTGATATCTCCGCTTCTACTGGGAGTATAGAGTCGCCATTTACGGCAAAATGTAGGGTTTTGAGAGGACTTTAATTTGGTGCCAGACCGAGGCCTGTATATCTAACCGTTTAGGAGATATCGAAGGTTAAAGTCTTCCAGCCTTTCTCCGTCGATATCCAGCCTTCCTCCGTCGATATCTCCGCTTTTACTGGGAGTAGAGAGTCGTCCATGTAGTCGAAAATGTAGGGTTTTGAGAGGACTTTAATTTGGTACCAGAGCCAGGCCTGTATCTCTAACCGTTTAGGAGATATCGAAGATTAAAGTTTTCCAACCTTTCTCCGTTGGTATCTCCGCTTCTACTGGGCGTAGAGAGTCGCCATTTACGGCAAAGTGTAGGGTTTTGAAAGGACTTTAATTTGGTACCAGAGCCAGGCCTGTATCTCTAACCGTTTAGGAGATATCGAAGTTTAAAGTTTTCCAACCTTTCTCCGACGATATCTCCGCTTCTACTGGGAGTAGAGAGTCGTCCACGTAGTCCAAAATGTAGGGTTTTGATAGGGCTTTAATTTGGTACCTGTCCGAAGCCTGTATCTCTAACCGTTTAGGAGATATCGAAGGTTAAAGTTTTCCAACCTTTCTCCGTCGATATCCAGCCTTCATCCGTCGATATCTCCGCTTCTACTGGGAGTAGAGAGTCGTCCATGTAGCCCAAAATGTAGGGTTTTGAAAGGGCTTTAATTTGGTACCTGTCCGAAGCCTGTATCTCTAACCGTTTAGGAGATATCGAAGGTTAAAGTTTTCTTCTCCGTCGATATCCAGCCTTCATCCGTCGATATCTCCGCTTCTATTGGGAGTAGAGGGTCGTCATTGTAGTCCAAAATGTAGGGTTTTGAAAGGGCTTTAATTTGGTACCTGTCCGAAGCCTGTATCTCTAACCGTTTAGGAGATATCGAAGGTTAAAGTTTTCTAACCTTTCTCCGTCGATATCCAGCCTTCATCCGTCGATATCTCCGCTTCTATTGGGAGTAGAGGGTCGTCATTGTAGTCCAAAATGTAGGGTTTTGAAAGGGCTTTAATTTGGTACCTGTCCGAAGCCTGTATCTCTAACCGTTTAGGAGATATCGAAGGTTAAAGTTTTCTAACCTTTCTCCGTCGATATCCAGCCTTCATCCGTCGATATCTCCGCTTCTATTGGGAGTAGAGGGTCGTCATTGTAGTCCAAAATGTAGGGTTTTGAAAGGGCTTTAATTTGGTACCTGTCCGAAGCCTGTATCTCTAACCGTTTAGGAGATATCGAAGGTTAAAGTTTTCTAACCTTTCTCCGTCGATATCCAGCCTTCATCCGTCGATATCTCCGCTTCTATTGGGAGTAGAGGGTCGTCCATGTAGTCCAAAATGTAGGGTTTTGAAAGGGCTTTAATTTGGTACCTGTCCGAAGCCTGTATCTCTAACCGTTTAGGAGATATCGAAGGTTAAAGTTTTCTAACCTTTCTCCGTCGATATCCAGCCTTCATCCGTCGATATCTCCGCTTCTATTGGGAGTAGAGGGTCGTCATTGTAGTCCAAAATGTAGGGTTTTGAAAGGGCTTTAATTTGGTACCTGTCCGAAGCCTGTATCTCTAACCGTTTAGGAGATATCGAAGGTTAAAGTTTTCTAACCTTTCTCCGTCGATATCCAGCCTTCATCCGTCGATATCTCCGCTTCTATTGGGAGTAGAGGGTCGTCATTATAGTCCAAAATGTAGGGTTTTGAAAGGGCTTTAATTTGGTACCTGTCCGAAGCCTGTATCTCTAACCGTTTAGGAGATATCGAAGGTTAAAGTTTTCTAACATTTCTCCGTCGATATCCAGCCTTCATTCGTCGATATCTCCGCTTCTATTGGGAGTAGAGGGTCGTCATTGTAGTCCAAAATGTAGGGTTTTGAAAGGGCTTTAATTTGGTACCTGTCCGAAGCCTGTATCTCTAACCGTTTGGAGATATCGAAGGTTAAAGTTTTCTAACCTTTCTCCGTCGATATCCAGCCTTCATCCGTCGATATCTCCGCTTCTATTGGGAGTAGAGGGTCGTCCATGTAGTCCAAAATGTAGGGTTTTGAAAGGGCTTTAATTTGGTACCTGTCCGAAGCCTGTATCTCTAACCGTTTAGGAGATATCGAAGGTTAAAGTTTTCTAACCTTTCTCCGTCGATATCCAGCCTTCATCCGTCGATATCTCCGCTTCTATTGGGAGTAGAGGGTCGTCATTATAGTCCAAAATGTAGGGTTTTGAAAGGGCTTTAATTTGGTACCTGTCGAAGTCTGTATCTCTAACCGTTTAGGAGATATCGAAGGTTAAAGTTTTCTAACTTTCTCCGTCGATATCCAGCCTTCATTCGTCGATATCTCCGCTTCTATTGGGAGTAGAGGGTCGTCATGTAGTCCAAATGTAGGGTTTTGAAAGGGCTTTAATTTGGTACCTGTCCGAAGCCTGTATCTCTAACCGTTTTGGAGATATCGAAGGTTAAAGTTTTCTAACCTTTCTCCGTCGATATCCAGCCTTCATCCGTCGATATCTCCGCTTCTATTGGGAGTAGAGGGTCGTCCATGTAGTCCAAAATGTAGGGTTTTGAAAGGGCTTTAATTTGGTACCTGTCCGAAGCCTGTATCTCTAACCGTTTAGGAGATATCGAAGGTTAAAGTTTTCTAACCTTTCTCCGTCGATATCCAGCCTTCATCCGTCGATATCTCCGCTTCTATTGGGAGTAGAGGGTCGTCATTGTAGTCCAAAATGTAGGGTTTTGAAAGGGCTTTAATTTGGTACCTGTCCGAAGCCTGTATCTCTAACCGTTTAGGAGATATCGAAGGTTAAAGTTTTCTAACCTTTCTCCGTCGATATCCAGCCTTCATCCGTCGATATCTCCGCTTCTATTGGGAGTAGAGGGTCGTCATTGTAGTCCAAAATGTAGGGTTTTGAAAGGGCTTTAATTTGGTACCTGTCCGAAGCCTGTATCTCTAACCGTTTAGGAGATATCGAAGGTTAAAGTTTTCTAACCTTTCTCCGTCGATATCCAGCCTTCATTCGTCGATATCTCCGCTTCTATTGGGAGTAGAGGGTCGTCCATGTAGTCCAAAATGTAGGGTTTTGAAAGGGCTTTAATTTGGTACCTGTCCGAAGCCTGTATCTCTAACCGTTTAGGAGATATCGAAGGTTAAAGTTTTCTAACCTTTCTCCGTCGATATCCAGCCTTCATCCGTCGATATCTCCGCTTCTATTGGGAGTAGAGGGTCGTCATTGTAGTCCAAAATGTAGGGTTTTGAAAGGGCTTTAATTTGGTACCTGTCCGAAGCCTGTATCTCTAACCGTTTAGGAGATATCGAAGGTTAAAGTTTTCTAACCTTTCTCCGTCGATATCCAGCCTTCATCCGTCGATATCTCCGCTTCTATTGGGAGTAGAGGGTCGTCATTGTAGTCCAAAATGTAGGGTTTTGAAAGGGCTTTAATTTGGTACCTGTCCGAAGCCTGTATCTCTAACCGTTTAGGAGATATCGAAGGTTAAAGTTTTCTAACCTTTCTCCGTCGATATCCAGCCTTCATCCGTCGATATCTCCGCTTCTATTGGGAGTAGAGGGTCGTCATTGTAGTCCAAAATGTAGGGTTTTGAAAGGGCTTTAATTTGGTACCTGTCCGAAGCCTGTATCTCTAACCGTTTAGGAGATATCGAAGGTTAAAGTTTTCTAACCTTTCTCCGTCGATATCCAGCCTTCATCCGTCGATATCTCCGCTTCTATTGGGAGTAGAGGGTCGTCCATGTAGTCCAAAATGTAGGGTTTTGAAAGGGCTTAATTTGGTACCTGTCCGAAGCCTGTATCTCTAACCGTTTAGGAGATATCGAAGGTTAAAGTTTTCTAACCTTTCTCCGTCGATATCCAGCCTTCATCCGTCGATATCTCCGCTTCTATTGGGAGTAGAGGGTCGTCATTGTAGTCCAAAATGTAGGGTTTTGAAAGGGCTTTAATTTGGTACCTGTCCGAAGCCTGTATCTCTAACCGTTTAGGAGATATCGAAGGTTAAAGTTTTCTAACCTTTCTCCGTCGATATCCAGCCTTCATCCGTCGATATCTCCGCTTCTATTGGGAGTAGAGGGTCGTCATTGTAGTCCAAAATGTAGGGTTTTGAAAGGGCTTTAATTTGGTACCTGTCCGAAGCCTGTATCTCTAACCGTTTAGGAGATATCGAAGGTTAAAGTTTTCTAACCTTTCTCCGTCGATATCCAGCCTTCATCCGTCGATATCTCCGCTTCTATTGGGAGTAGAGGGTCGTCATTGTAGTCCAAAATGTAGGGTTTTGAAAGGGCTTTAATTTGGTACCTGTCCGAAGCCTGTATCTCTAACCGTTTAGGAGATATCGAAGGTTAAAGTTTTCTAACCTTTCTCCCGTCGATATCCAGCCTTCATCCGTCGATATCTCCGCTTCTATTGGGAGTAGAGGGTCGTCATTGTAGTCCAAATGTAGGGTTTTGAAAGGGCTTTAATTTGGTACCTGTCCGAAGCCTGTATCTCTAACCGTTTAGGAGATATCGAAGGTTAAAGTTTTCTAACCTTTCTCCGTCGATATCCAGCCTTCATTCGTCGATATCTCCGCTTCTATTGGGAGTAGAGGGTCGTCATTGTAGTCCAAAATGTAGGGTTTTGAAAGGGCTTTAATTTGGTACCTGTCCGAAGCCTGTATCTCTAACCGTTTAGGAGATATCGAAGGTTAAAGTTTTCTAACCTTTCTCCGTCGATATCCAGCCTTCATCCGTCGATATCTCCGCTTCTATTGGGAGTAGAGGGTCGTCATTGTAGTCCAAAATGTAGGGTTTTGAAAGGGCTTTAATTTGGTACCTGTCCGAAGCCTGTATCTCTAACCGTTTAGGAGATATCGAAGGTTAAAGTTTTCTAACCTTTCTCCGTCGATATCCAGCCTTCATCCGTCGATATCTCCGCTTCT
The DNA here is from genome assembly GCF_003227715.2 of Harpegnathos saltator. Lineage (NCBI taxonomy): Eukaryota > Metazoa > Arthropoda > Insecta > Hymenoptera > Formicidae > Harpegnathos > Harpegnathos saltator. The sequence continues at coordinate 70,714 of NW_020230716.1, read as the reverse complement.
ATTGGGAGTAGAGGGTCGTCATTGGTAGTCCAAAATGTAGGGTTTTGAAAGGGCTTTAATTTGGTACCTGTCCGAAGCCTGTATCTCTAACCGTTTAGGAGATATCGAAGGTTAAAGTTTTCTAACCTTTCTCCGTCGATATCCAGCCTTCATCTCTCCGCTTCTATTGGGAGTAGAGGGTCGTCATGTAGTCCAAAATGTAGGGTTTTGAAAGGGCTTTAATTTGGTACCTGTCCGAAGCCTGTATCTCTAACCGTTTAGGAGATATCGAAGGTTAAAGTTTTCTAACCTTTCTCCGTCGATATCCAGCCTTCATCCGTCGATATCTCCGCTTCTATTGGGAGTAGAGGGTCGTCATTGTAGTCCAAAATGTAGGGTTTTGAAAGGGCTTTAATTTGGTACCTGTCCGAAGCCTGTATCTCTAACCGTTTAGGAGATATCGAAGGTTAAAGTTTTCTAACCTTTCTCCGTCGATATCCAGCCTTCATTCGTCATATCTCCGCTTCTATTGGGAAAGTAGAGGTC